>NC_080191.1:100386423-101027423 GCF_030028045.1 Hippopotamus amphibius kiboko
GCAGAGTTTTGCAGGTGCTGATGGGGGAGGAGCTGCTGCCTTCCGTGGTGATGACTGTGAGCTCCTTGAAGACCTGCCCTTCCCCGCCCTCACCTTTGTATCCCACCCACCGCTCAGCACGGTTCCTGAGGCATAGTCATGTGCTATTCTGCAAATAATAACACAAGGGGTCCATCAGACATGAGCGTGGGGACCATGGGAAAACAGAAACGAAAGCCAGAGCCAGGAGCCCACGGCTGCAGCATGGGGATCAGGCCCAGGTGACGAGGGAAGCTCCTGGAGTCCAGCTCTCTCCAGGCAACAGAGTCGGACACCAAAGCCCCCTGGAGTTGCTAGAACCGACCCAAGAGAAGGAAACACCTGGAATCTTTTAGCTTTGCCACAGCTCTGGGGGAAGAGCAAGTAATCATGGAAAAGAGGAGATTCTAAGAATGGAACGAAGTGCAGGGCATTGAGACAAACTTTGCACTGCTTCTGCAGGTCAGGAGGGAATCCTGCCTTATCACAAACCAACAGGCACCCGGCACCAATCAGTAAGTGTCCACAGACTCCAGACTTGGGTTTAATCCGGGTGTCTTATTTTTAAATGAAGCAGCCAGTAGTAATACAATGGAAGACTTTCTTCTAAAAATGATGGAAAGTATAAAAATACCCAGGAACGTTGTCTGTAAGACCCGAAGTTTTGCCAGTAGATGATTTACTGTGTGATTCCAATTAGCGTTGTAACAAACCAGCCCAAGACTCAATGGTATAAAATAACTGTCTTCTCGTCCGCACAGATTCTGCGGGTCAGGAATCCAAACAGGGCACAGCATTCTCTGATGCTCCTGGAGGTCTGGGTCCTCAGATTCAAACTCTGAGGTCCCTCGATGCCTTGGGGGGCTGGAATCCCCTGGAGGCTTCTTCACTCACACGGTGATCCTGGCTGTTGGCTGGGACCTCAGCTGGGCTCTCAGCTTGAACCCTGCATGTTGTCTAGCTTGGACTTCCTTACATATGGTGCCTAGATCCCAAGAGAAGTGTCCCAAGAGAGTATGGTAGATGAGAACGGCATTTTCACAACGTAGCCCCAGAAGCTGCATAGCATCCCTCCTGCCCTATTGGTTGAGGACGCCACAAAGATTTGCCAAAGTATAAGCCAAGGGGACCCAGACCTCACCACTCACTGGAGGAGTATCAAGGCACAGTGTCAGAAGGGCATGAAGGATAAGGGAATGTTGTGGTCATTTTTGGAAAACACAGTCCTTCTCAGACGCCCATTCCCTTTCTATGATTTCCTGGCAGTGCTTGTCACAACCAGCATCCTTCCCAGCACAAGACTCTTAATCCATCAGCACCATCCTGGATGTGAGGGGACCTTCTGGCAGAACTTACCCTAAAAGAGTACCCTGGGTTGGAAATCAAGTGGCCAGAGTTCCAGATCCAGCTCTGCCACAACTAGCTGGCTCTCAGCCCCTCGTCTGTAAAGTTCAAGAGGTCTAAGAAATTGAGAACTCTGTTCTTATTAGGGAAGGAAACTTGCTCCCTGGGTATTAAGTTGGATTCTCAAATCTCATCAAAGGTGGTCTTTATACCAATCGTCTCATGCCTCCTTCAAAAAGAACCTCCCCTTCCCTGGCCCCAGAGACATGACCCGCTTCCCCACCCCCCACCAGGTTGGCTGTTTGTACCCGGGAACCACCTCCCTTAAGCTGGCTCCCCTGGAGTTCCCCTCTGGGGAATCTGGAATTCCCAAGGCTGGTTAGGTGGTGCTGGGCATCAGACTGAGAAGTCATGCTCAACTGTTATTAGCCATTTCCCACCATAGGGCACAAAATATTGCTTTGCAGAAAGACAGGAGTAAGTCCTTTGTGGACGCAGAGTCAGAGGAGATGGGGGGGGGGAGGGCAGGGGGGAGAGGGGGTTAGAGAGAGAGATAGAGAGCAAGTGCTGGGGTAAGTAACTGTCCGTGTTTTATGGTCCCTGGTTTCAGTCTCTCATAAGATCTAGCTGTGCTTTATCCATTTCAGTTCTAAGAAATCTCTGCAGTTTCTAGGAAATCACCCATTTGCTTGAGAAGTACAAATGTGATTCTATTCTTTTTAACAAACCATGCCTGACCAAGGTGCATATTCCAACTTCAGTGTAATGAACTTGAGAGCATCACCCGGATGAGACGTGTCCATTTCAGACACTCCTCCTTCCCAGCTCTCACCACACACAGCCTGGTGTCCACATGTAAAATCTTGAGTGAGTGTCACCCTGCAGTTTATTACTCGGTGAGGATATAGGACAGAGAAGGAGAACATTTGTAAGTTTCAGTCCTGGAAGAGACCTTGGAGACAGTCTAGAGACCCAACCTCTCACATTGGAGGGAATCAAGTGCAGACAGGGGAAGTGACCTGCCCAAGGGTGTGGGCTATTATCAGTAGAACCGGCATGACTGTTACTTCAGCACCTGCCTGACTGTAAATCAGCCAGAGCTACCTAGGAGAGGGTCGGCAGGTGCTTGAGCAATGAAACACATTGCTTCTCTCTGCTCCTCTGTTGTCCTGGGAGTCAGACTCTGTAGGGAAATCTTCACTGCTCGAAATGACAGACGTTTGGTTATTGCCCTGAAGCAGGGGGTAGTGGGGGTAGAGGGGGATAAATGAGGCTCATTTAGGGGTCAAATTAAATGTGTGCAAGCCCAGCATGTTTCTGAAAACTCTGTTGACACAACTGAGGCCATCACATGCATAAGCAGTGAGAGCGCGTGTCACCACCCAGTCGGGCAGGGGAATCAGCATGCTGTCATCTCCAGGCCACTTCCGGTTCCATGACTCTTATTATGTTGTACCCAAAAGACGAAGGTGCTTTTTATTAAAGTGTTTACTCCAGACTATTTTAAACATACATGAAAGGAGACAAAATGGTGAAACAGATCTCCAGACAAGAAAGATTTTTAAAAAAGCGTTATTGAGATAATTGGCATAAAATAACTTGCATATATTTAAGGTGTACAATTTTCAAAGTTTTGATGCACACACAGTTGTGAAGCCATCAACACAATCCAAGATAATGAGCGTATTTCCTACACTCCCCCCACGCTTCCTCAAGTCTCCTCGTAATCTCTCCCAAGGGCAACTCCCCACACTCTCTTCCCTACCTCTTTACCCTGTCCGCAGGCAGCCACTATCTGCTTTCTCTCACTGTAAATTTGCTTACACTTTTTAGAGGTTTATATAAATGCTATCACTATGTGCTCTTGCTAGCATTCAATTTCTTTGACTCAGCATAACTATTTTGAGATTCATCTATGTTGTGTGTCTCAATAGTTCATTCTTTTTTGTTTTTATTTTTTATTTCATTTAAGTAATTATTAATTAATTAATTTATTTATTTATTTTTGTCTGCCTTGGGTCTTCATTGCTGCGCACGGGCTTTCTCTAGATATGGTGAGCGGGGGCTACTCTTTGTTGTGGTGCGCAGGCTTCTCATTGCAGTGCCTTCTCTTGTTGCAGAGCACAGGCTCTAGGCACAGGCGCTTTAGTAGTTGCAGCACACAGGCTCGGTACTTTTGGCGCACGGGCTTAGTTGCTCCGTGGCATGTGGGATCTTCCTGGACCAGAGATTGAACCCATGTCCCCTGCACTGGCAGGTGGATTCTTAACCACTGCGCCACCAGGGAAGCCCCCAACCCTTTTTTACTGATGAGTAGTATCCGCTGTATGGCTGTGTTCCTAGTGAATTTAAGGTTCTTTTTTCATCACAAAAGAATGTGGAGACAAAGCAGGGAGGTTAAGAAAGTAAAGTGAGAATTTATTTACTCAAGAATATGCCCTCAGAGAGAGTGGGCAGCCTGCCCTGGGTTTCTTTGGCAAGCCCATGATGAGGGCATACAAATGAAGGGGCGGAATATTCACTGGGGCAAGAGGAGTTTCGGGGTCGTGTTCCCTGATTTTCATCCAAGCTCCATCTTCCTGAAGGGAGGAGGGATTTTTGTCCTTATTTAGCTTAGATCAGAATTGCCATGGTGTCAGTGCCTGATGGGAACTTCTTATCTGCAAGGCTGATTTTATTGTAATGAGGGCATCATGAACAACGGGTTACATTTAGTTGCAGGAGATTCCCACCTTTCCCCATATTTCTTTGTCTGCTTCCAGGACACTTCTCTCTCAAAATGTGTGGTTTTCTGTCAGTCTGGAAGTTCCTGATTTTCTTTGTCTGCCCAAGGACACCCATTGTTTACAAGATGCACGATTCCCTGTGCCCTGGCCCCGCCCCCACTTCTCTGCTTGTCCCTAGCTACCTGCCTGCTGTCACAGATGCACCCAAGTGTATCTATTCACCTGCTGGTGCACATTTGCGTTGCTTTCATCTTTTGGCTATTACAAATAAATGTGAACATTTGTGTACAAATTTCTGTGGGGACATATGCTTTCTTTTCTTTTGAGTCAATCCTGGAGTAAAAATGACTAGATTATAACTTAGGTGTGTGTTTAACCTGTTAAGAAATTGCCAAACTATCTTCCAAAATATTTGTAGCATTTTGTATTCCCACCAGCACAAGAGACTTCCTCCATATACTTTCCAACATTTGCTATGTCAGTTTTAAAAGTTTTAGCCACTCTAACAGATATTAGTGGTATCTGATTGAGATTTCATTTTTCATTTTATAATTGAAAGTATAATTACCTTAAGCATCTTTTTATGTGTATATTCGGCATCTATGTATCTTCATTGATGAGTTGTATGTTCAGACCTCTTGCTCATTTTTTTAAAACTTGGGTGGTTTGTTTTCTTGGTATTTATTTTTTGTAGGTCTTTATATATTTGAATGTATGTTCTTTGTCACATCTATACTTTGCAAATATTTCTCCCAATCTGTGGCTTGTCTTTTCATTCTCTTCACAGTGGTTTTAGAATTGCAAACATTTTTAATTTTCATAAAGTCTAGTTTATCAATTGTTTCTTTCACTGATTGTGCTTTCAGTAAGACATCTTTGCCTAATTCAAAAGCACAAAGATTTGTCTCCTGTGTCTTCTTTTAGAATTTTTGGCTTCAACTTTTATATTTAATTCTGTGATCCATTTCAATTAATTTTTATGTACGATGCAAGACTGGATCAAAGTTTTTTTTTTTTTTTTTGCACATCCAATAATTCTGGTATTAATTTCAAACACAGGCAGCAGTAAGCGGCAGCTTGCAGCAAGCAGCAGCGAGCCATAGCTGGAAGCAAGGTCTTGATTCTCAGTTCCCAGACAGGGAGTCCTCACCGCTGGACCACACGCCAGTGCTAGGGCCTGGGTCCTTTATTCTTGCCGGCCTTGTCAAGAATGAATTCAGGTGAGGAGACAGAAGGTGAAGAGAAAAGTAAAAAAGTTTATTGGAAAAGCAACGTACATGTGGACAGGTGCACGGGCGAGCTCAGGGAGAGTCCCCAGAGTCGCCTCTTTGGGGAGTTTAAATTCTTTATGAAGAGGTGGTCTTCCGGGTCTTTGTCTTCTCCTTGGCCAATCGTATTTTGACCCCAGAGTTAATTTGCCTCTGGACCCTCCCCTGGGTGTGCACACACCTCTCAATTAGGATGGATCTTAGCACAAAGGCCTCTGGGAGAGAGATAGCTAGACTTATTATGGTCTGGCATTCCCCTGCTTTTTTGACCCCATGGAGGCTTTTACGCATGCGTAGTGTCTCCTTTGTCCAAAGGATGGGGAGGGTATGACCTCTTAGTCTCTTAACAGGGTTTAGCCCCTCTCTGTCCGTGCCATAAAAGTATCCAAATATCCAGTTATTTACCCTATTTCTATTCTTGTTTCCTATATCGAGGTGCAGATCTCAAAATATAGACAGGAGTCCAGTCATAAATATGTAATCCAGGGCCCAGTTATTTCTTGCCTTAGGAAATGTAAACAGGGAGCTGGTAATGAATGTCCGGCCTGGAACTCATCTTCTTCTCACCCCAGAGGTGTGAACAGGCCAGTTGTAAATGCCTAGCCTGGAGCCCATCTGTCTCCTACCTCAGTATCATTTGTTGGCAAGACTATCATTTCTCCAGTAAATTGCCTTTGCACTTGTTAAAATGATCCTGGAAGAGTCAAGGAGGAGATGGCATTCAATCTGGATTTTGAAGGATGAATACCTTTGAGGAAGACAGTCCTTTCAACTCCCACTCAGCCACATAAGAATGGGCTTTGGGCCTTAGCAAGAGTTAAAAGACCTCACACAGCCTGTGCGAGGCTTATCCCCTTGTGTGGGAATATCTCTCCTAGTTTCAGGTGCAATGAGTAGTCTTGTCTCTGCCTAAAGTGAGAGTCACCTGACACCTGGCCAGACCTACTGGTACGTCTGTCCTCCATGAGGAAGGATAGGTTCCCTTCCACTGCAGCACAACAGAGACGCACATAGACCCACTGTTCCGTACTGGCTGCTGGGAGAGCCCTGTTGGCCATGAAGGACTGACGCCTACTACTGAGGCTGATCTTGCTTTGTCTCTTCTCTGTGTAAGGAAGGTGTTGTTCACCTAGTGCTTGAATGTGTTGTGTTTTCCTTGGCAACTCTGATACCCAAATGCCATGGGTAGAGGGCTTAGAGTACCCCCCGGGATTGGTAACTAATGCATGGCATTCTGCTCCCTTGGGGTTGATAACTGGTACATGATATTCTGCTTAACAACTAGGATTATAATGTTTGGGTGAAAGGAAAGTCAATGCCAAGAGGTTAGACAGTGTGGAACTCACAGGGCAATAGCAGCTCCATGCTCTGTGCATCAGACCCTTAGAATCACACCTGGTCCTGAAGATCTTCCTCAGTGCGTCTCTTCATGTGACCCTGGGTTAAAACCCTCCATCAGCTTCCTGTCACCTGCACACCAGCACCCTCATGACGTGGCCTGATTCATCTCTTGCCAGACCCCTCAACCCTCCTGTCCCAGCTCCAGGTTCAGAGAAACCAAATGGTTTCCAGTTTTTTGCAGAAGCCATGATCTCTCTAGACTATTGGACTTAGTACATTCTGTTCCCTCTGCCTGGAACCTCTTCCTCATTTTCCCTGGTGTTAATTTACATGAATTGCATCATTCATCTCTATAGTGTGCAATGCCAGTTTTATATAAGAACATTGACCCCACAGAAGACATGTTTCATAGCTTGTACATGCACATGCATTTTGTTCCTGTCAGAGAGTGGAAAATATGTACAAAACTAACTCAACACTTTAAATTTCATTTCTTGATAAACACACAATTACCAGCATTCTCGACCTTCAGCTACTGATGAATAAGACATGACTAAGCATAAATGGCTGGCTGGCACATGGAAGTAACATGAATAAAAAGGAATATAATAGTGTTTCTTGGCCATGCATGTTTTTTAGAACGCCACTGCCTTCTTTCTGTTGTTGGATGTGACTTTTGGTTAGGACTGCAAGTGTGGCCTCCCGGAGCTGGCAGCTGTCCTTCCTCCTCTGCTCACATACCCAGAGATGCAGCAACCTTATCCTGCACGCATTTTGAGTCTCACTGAGCTCCCGTGCATTGTGAGGCCACTGGGATTAGTGGGTCAGAGCATCACAGATGCTGTACATGAATGAGGTGGCAAAGAACAGTGTGCAGGCATACAGCACATGTCTCCTTCTACCCACATACATGCTCTATTGTGCCACAAAATTCACTTACAAAATACAGATGTGAAGATAAAATTACAAGATTTTCAAGATGGCGATACTAGAGTGTATACCTCAGTCATTCTGAGCGTGAGGCCGTGTGGGACTGCCAAGGTCATCTGCCTGGGAAGCCAGCTCTAGTGCTACTGATCAAGAATCATTGTATCATAAGTGCCTGATATTGTAGTAGAGTTCCAGGAAGTCATATTAGTCAGGGTTCTCCAGAGAAACAGAATCTATCTCGCTACCTACCTGCCTGTCTACCTGTCTACCTATCTGCTAGAGACCCAGGGAAGTGTTGATACAGCCACCCGAGTCTTAAGGCAGTCTGGAAGCAGAATTCCTTCCTTCTTGGGAGACCTCAGTCTGGAGGCCTCCACCTGATTGGGTGAGGCCCACCCGTATTATGGAAGACTCAGAGTCTACTGGTTTAAATGTTAAGCACATCTCAAAAATACCTTCATAGCAACATTTCATCTGCATTTGAACAAAAGCAGGGTGCCATGTGCCAAGCTGACACAGACGATCAATTGCCGTGGAAGTCGAGTCTGAAAAGGGTATCGGTGTGCAGGAGGCTTTATTAAGGAACTCTCTCGGATCAATACTTATGGGAAGGAAGGGAAAGAAGCAGGACTGGTCAGAGGAAGGAGGTGAGCTGCATTACAGTCCCAATGTCAGCCAACCCGCAGGAAACTACAAAGAGGAACGACCCTTCGGAAGTGACAGTTTGGAGCAAGTCGATCATATTGGCTATGAACTCTCAGGAAGTGAGCATGACCTTGGACAAGGGGATTCTCTTTGGTCCACGCGCTCCCTCTAAGGGACTGCCCATACTTCTGGCAGCTGGGGGAATAGTCTTTTGACACCAAAGGGGGATCTGGGTGCCACATCACAGCATCTACTACGCTTAACCTCCTTTTCCTTTGCCTTCCCACCCCCACACTCCCCACCCCACCCCACAGACTGTAGAGTTTTTGAGACTCAGGATCTCCTTCTATTTCTTCTGCATTTCCAGCACAGAGCCCATTGTCTGGCACATAGCAGGCACTCTGTAAACATGTATTAAATGAATCAACAAAGATCTTCAGCAAAAAGTAATTTCCTCTAACAAACGGTAGATAGACAGGAGAGAATGACTGTGAATGTTTAGACTGCTTCTCCAATGTCCACAGCTCTTTCACATTTATCTCATTTAAACTTCACCACAACTTGGTGAGGTGGGGAAAGATTGTTCTCATTTTCTAGATGAAGACACTGAAGCTCAGAGAAACAAAGTGGTTTGCCTAGGATCACAGAGTTAATGAGTGGCTTTTGCAAGATTTCTTCTCCTGCAGCTTGAAGGGATTGTGTTATGTGAACTCAACACGTCCCAACCTTCTTATCTCCTGAGACCTGGCTCTCAGAGTTGTGCTCTAAGAACTAAGTGAGAAATCAATGCCCTACCTTCCTTTAGCTGCTCAAAAGATGCTACTGATGTGTGCTTCCAGCAGCAGCAGCAGGAATTAAGGGAGACCCGCCTTTCTGGACTTTATTGTGACTACTGGTGTCAACAGGGGTTTAGGTGGCCTCCTCAAGGATGGAACTAGTCCCTCGTCCTGTTTGTATCACCACACTCTAACTACCAAGGTAACTGGCTACTGATAAGGCAAGGTCAGGCTTGAGGCTATTAGGAGGAGAGAGGTTTGTGAGAGCTCTTCTGAAACAGTTTCTCCTTTTACTTCCATAGTGCTGACCTTTAAAAAATCCTGCAGACCATTAGATGAAAATAAAAATAGCCTTTCTTGGCATTGAATAATCTGATTTCCCTTGACAGAGAGGTCATAGATTCCCCTCTTTGGTATCTTCTTTTTTATTAACTACCCAGATCTTTTGAGGAATGAGCATTCAACTCTTTGGAGGAAGAAAAATGGAAATATTTAGGTAAAGGACATCTTTTTTTAAAGCTCCTAAAAGGTGACTTCCATTTGATCTTATAGAACCCATAAAGTATAGATCTGTGGGTTGGAATGATAGCAACAGAACTATGTTTTTTGAAAGCAAATAAGATTTACCAAATATGTCTTCTGGTGCCGCTAACAAGGAAATGAAAACCAAAAGTCAAGAGACCATTACTCATGCTCTTTTTTTTTTCAGAGAGAAATGTTATTTATTAAAGTCTAATCATTCCGGGGAGGGGGAAGTCATCATAACATAATAAACTGGAAAACAGCCAGCCCAGTCCAGCCCAGCCCCGCTCAGCTCAGGAGCCAAGGAGGAGCCCTGGGAGGCCAGCAGGGATCGGGGAATACTCATGCTCTTAAAGCCATCTGTGATGTAATGCAAAACAATAGATTCAGGTACAAGTGGACTTTCACCCATTTACTAGCTCTGTGATGCTAAACCTTAGTTCCTCAACTGTAAAAAAAGAATAAAAATATATGCCTGATTGAACTATTGCTCAGGTCAGATAAAATATAAGTGAAAGTCCTCTTTAAAGAGTAAAGTGATTTTTACTAAAGTACTTTATTAGTTATAGATATGAATGAAAACAGACTTCTAAAGGCCTGTGCTCATTGGAATTATTGGGTACCAGGCCCCATGTTTCATTGTACACCATGTTTACCCTAATCATGAGTAACACTACAGCCTTCTGAATTATTTTACCAATCATTTGGATGCTAGAAAGTCTTTTGATATTATTGGAGTCTGAAAAATTTGAGGGACTTCCCTGGTGGTCCAGTGGTAAAGAATCCTCCTTCCAATGCAGGGGATGTGGGTTCGATCCCTGGTCAGGGAACTAAGATCCCACATGTCGTGGGGTGACTAAGCCTGCATGCAACTGAGCTTGCTTGCATCAGCTAGAGAGGCTGTGTGCCACAAACTGCAGAGCCCACTCACTCTGGAACCCATGCACCACAACTGCAGAGCCCACGTGTTCTGGAACCCGCGCAGCACAGCTACAGAGCCCACGTGCTCTGGAACCTGTGCGCCACAACTACAGAGCCCACATGCCCTAGAGCCTATGCATATTGCAACGTTAAATGAATCTATTATCACGTAATACAAGATTTCTTATCAAGTGATAAAAATATCCTCCTCAATATTTTCAGCCGGTTGAAGGCTGAGTTTTCTATTTCTTGCAGCGGAAGGCATGTCTGTCTGGCTTATACTTCCACAGTTCTTCCCTGGGATAGCCCCTTTACAGCCCAGTTCTTACATTATGCTTGGATTTGGAGTTGTGCATTTGAATAAATATACAGAAGATTGTTCATTTTGCTTGGTTGATTACTGAGTGTATGGTTGCTGAAAAGTGTAAGTCATTGCTAGCTTTTGGATTCATAAGCTTAGAGGGAAAATCTGGTAAGAAAAAATGGGGATGCACATGACATAAAAGACCTTTAGGGCAGGAATGTAGGTGATTTTATGCACTTTGCAAATAATGTTTTGTGCCCTGCAATAGATTTGTAACCAATTACTGTTCAGTTTGGCAGTAGTGGTGGTACAGAAGTTTTAGAATTTCTTAGCTATACCACATTTGTTTTCAGAAATTTTTGTTGTTCTGCGATTTTCTCCATTGATTGGCTACAGTGTTAAAATGTTCACAAAATAAATTCTCTGCATGGTAGTTTGAAAAGAGAGAGGACTTTCCTGCTCATTTTCAGTATATTCTCCACATCAAAAGTTTAAGGCTAAAACTGAGTTGCCCAGGAGTTTGCTGTTCCCTGAATGTTCCACAGTTGCCTAATCAGGCTGGAGGATGTTTTACATTGTGTGCTAAATTGTTGGCCAAGGGAAATGTGTGTCCTCTATCGAGGGACAGCTATTTCCCAAGATGTTGCTTCTGTTTGTTAGGATGATGCAAACTTCTGTAACAAACCTCCAAATTTCAGGGCTTAACACAGTAGAAGTTTCCTTGTGTCCTCTGTAAAGTCCAGTGCAGCTATTCCTGACCAGAAGGCTGGTGGGTGAATGGCTACTTCATGCAGTCCAAGCAGACACTAAAGGACCTAGACTAACAGAGGAGCTGCCGTCTTCAGTATGTCCTTCCCATAACTACCCTTGACACTGACAACTCATCCAGAGGAGAGAGCTGGGCAAGGAAGTTCATGTACGGTGGTATCTCACAGGCAGGCTTGGAAGCAGTGCCCACCACTTCTGCTCACATCTCACTGGCCAGAGTTCAGCCATGTGGACATACCCACTGCTGGGGAGGTTGGCTGCTATGGTCTGAATGTTTGTGTCCCCCCAAAACTCATATGATGAAACCCTACCCTCCATCGTGGGGTATTAGGAGGTGATCAGGTCATGAGGGAAGGGGATTAGTTATCTCATAAAAGAGGCCCCAAAGAGCTCCCTCACCCCTTCTGCTATGTGAGGTTACAAGGAAAAGGCAGCCATCTCTGCGAACAAGGACACGACCTCTCACCAGATACCCGGCATGCTAGGGCCTTGATCCTGACTTCTAGCCTCCAAAAGTGAGAGAAATAAATTTCTGTTGTTATAAGCCACCCAGTCTATGGTATTTTGTTTTAGCAGCTCAAATCAACAAGGTACTGTTAGTTTGGCTGTTTGCTCAGGAAAAAGAGGAGGATTTGGATGTTGATGTGGTCACTGCCCCTTCAGTTTCACGCTTGCTCCGTAATTCCTTGTTGTCGAGATGGTGAAGCACAGAGGCCAAGCGAAGATGAGAATGATGCTTGCAAATGGCCAGTGGGTGGAGCCACAGCAGAACCCAGGTGTCTTAAGAGATGACCTATTTTATACACCTTAGGAATGGCCTTCTCTCCCACCTCATGCCCATACCATGCTCCAGCCACACTGGACTTCTGTTTTCCCTGAACTCCAAGTTCAGGTTTATTATATGGGCTCTGACCTGCCTTAGCACTCCTCCTTGTTATTGCCAGACTACATCCTGACCACTTTAGGGTCTCAGCTTCAGGGCCCCCTCCCCAAACAGGCTTTTTCTTAACTTGTCACCAAAATTTTGTCCCTTTATTCAGCTGTCTCAGAGAATCCTATTCTTTTTTTCTTTTTTCTGCTTTTCTCCTTTTCCTTTACAGCAGAGGCTCTCAATGTGAAATGGAGAGAGGGAATTTTGCACACACATACGACACCCCAGAGACATTTGGTGATGTCTAGAGACATCTTTGGTTGACCCAACTTAAACGGAGGGGGTGCTCTTGACTCCTAGTGGGTAGAGGCCAGAGATGCTATGAAACATCCTCCAATGCACAGGACAGTTCCCCAAAGAATTATCCCGTTATAAAAGTCAATGGTGCCAATATTGGGAAACCCTTCTCCACCAATTATCACTACTTGTAAATATAGTTTATTTGTATGTTTGTTTAGTATCTAACTCCTTCACTAGACTCAAAGGGATGGTAGCTGGTTTATCCCTGTACTCTTGGGTTATAAAATATGGCATGCCGCGTAGAAAGTGCTCACAAGGTTTGTTCAGTGAATAATATAATTCCAGGGACTTCCCTGGTGGCTCCGTCATTAAGAATCTGCCTGCCAATGCAGGGGACACAGGTTCCATCCCTGGGCCAGGAAGACCTCACATGCCGCAGACCAACTAAGCCCATGCACCACAATTACTGAGCCTGCGCTCTAGAGCCCGTGAGCCATAACTATTGAGCCCACGTGCCACAACTACTGAAGCCTGCGCACCTAGAGCCTGTGCTCCACAACAAGAGAGGCCACAGCAATAAGAAGCCCATGCACCACAACGAAGAGTAGCCCCAACTTGCCACAACTAGAAAAAGCTTGCACGCAGCAACGAAGACCCAACTTAGCCCATAAATAAATAAATAAATAATAATAATTCCAAATGTAATTCACTCATATTTACTCATTTAAAAGTATTTTTTAGATGTCTACTAAGTGTCAGGACTGGAAAACCAAGGTGAGTATGTTTTAGACCTAGCCTCTACGTATCTTTTTTGCCACATTCATTGCATTTACTGCGTACAGGTATTGAACTGCTTCTGACATAACTCTCTCATTCATGCTTTACAAGGAGCCTCTGAGGTGAGTATACTGTTACGATCATCATTTTCCCACGGATAACACTAAGAGAGTTTAAGCAGTTTGCCCAGTATCACACAGTGGAAGAGCCAGAACGCTACTTCAGTTGCACTGAATCAGCTCTTTCCAAACTGTGTCACACCGTTCGTTTCTTTTGAATTTGCTATCAACCGAGACTTGACGTTTTGTTTTATCAGTTGCTGTTACTGGCACCAAAATGCAAAACCCCTGAAAGGTTAGAGGTATAGGGTTTATTGTAACCATTTTAAAAATGAGGAAAAGGGTGTGCAGTAAAGGCAATTGACCTGCTCCAGGACACATGTCCAGTAAGTGATGTTCACCAGCCAAAAACCAGAAGGAACAAACGTGTGATGGAACAAGTTGGGTTTACTGGTATCTGTTTTAACAGGGGAGGGCACACACCACAGGGAACAAGGGGCAGTTCTGTATGAGGAGCTTGTTATAGGATTGAGTTTGGCTTAGGAGCACTGGGGGAGGCTTCAAGGGAGCATGGCTTTATTCTGGACCGAAAGCTATTAGGAAGAAGTTTTTGACAGCTACGATTGAGTATCCTAATAACTGTTACTTGGGAGACGGGAGCAATGGAATAGGTGTAAAGCTGTAATTGATAAAGAGGCAGCCATCACTCATTCTAGCCACTACAGCTGGATATCTTTGTGGTTTGCACACTGTTCTGGAGAGGTTTTGTTTTTGTCTTTGACAAGAGTCACCTTGTAGGATGTTAACGTCCTGTGAAATTATTAAGTAGAGAATACCTGGCTCCTCTTGTGAGTGCCGGCCAGCCAGCACGTGGCAGCTGTCAGCAGCTGCTTTTTTCCTTTCTGAAAGATCTCGGTACTTCTCATTCAGTCATTTCACTCCACCACACTACCCGCTTATGAGCAGTCTTCTCGATACAGTGTCCAGGTTTACAGGTTTCTGAGAAGGGACGACGTGAGTTGGGGTGGGAAGTAGTGCGCTATGATTCACTCCCCGCCCCTACCTCACTGCCAGACCAACAACCCACTTCCTTCCCTCCCAACACTCAACACTCAATGCTCTAAGTATGCCCTCCTCCCAGTCAAAACTTGCTCCCCTGGAAGATTTGAAACATACTCCTTGGATCATAAGTGATTGATGACAACCCCAGAGAATATGCAAAAACAAGGTATCAAAGTTCTATCTTCTCTGGAGGATTGTGGAATTTTCACCAGTTTGTTTTTTAAAGTCTTTTATATTCATCGGAACAGTAACATATGCTCACTAAATGAGAAATAAATAGAACCGCAGAAATTCAAAGAGTTGCTTAGACTCTCATCACCTGAAGGAAAACACTGTCAGTATTTTTGAGCATTTTCTACCAGAATTTCCTCCATGCACATTATTGTGTGGGATGTGTGGGATGTGTATTGTTTTGGTCAGACTCACTATAATTTTTTTCCTGTTCCTTTTATTAACTATTAGTAAATAAGTTTACTTGATACTCTATCATATGGCTATGCCACATTTGTTTCATATTTTAATTTGTACTGGGCATTTGCATTGGTTTCATTTTTTAAAATATACGGTCGTCCTTCAGTATCCATGGGGGATTGGCCCCCATGGACCCCCCCCCGCCCCCAAATCTGTGGATGCTCAAGTTCCTTATATAGAATAGTGTAGTATTTGCATATATATCCTCCCGTGTGCTTTAAATCATCTCTAGATAACTTACAATACTGAGTATAACGTAAATGCTATGTAAACTGTTGTAAATACCATGGAAATGCTATAGAAATTTTTACCAGCACGGCATATTCAAGGTTTGCTTTTTGGAACTTTCTTGATTTTTTTCCACATATTTTGGATCTGATGTTGGTTGAGTCCCTGAATGCAGATACAGAGGGCTGACTGTAGCAAGAAACCCTGTGATAAACATCCCTGTAGAAATCTTGTTGTGTCTCTGTTTTGTCAGACTACATTTCTATACTGGGGTTGATAAATGAAAGGATATAAATATTAGGAAGACTATTAACATATATTATTAAATTTGGACAGTTATATTTTGAGAATGAAAGCCTTGGCTAAAGGAATGATTGCTGTCAGTGGGATTCCAGGTGTTGGACGGCTGGTTTGTGGGGGGAGAAGTGATGTGAGACATGAGTTTTTCTGAGAAGCACATCATTCTTTCTCTCCCACATGAGGTTGGCCCAGGTGTTCAGAAGATCACTGGAGGAAACCTAGCAGACCAAGAAAGCAAAGGGGCTGCAGACCTAGAAGGTGAAAGAGAAGAGATCCAAGATTTATCCTGAGAGTAGTGGCCTTGCTTTAATTTAATCCCCCCGAGGGAGCGTTGCTTTGAGCTGCTCACAAAGCTGAGAGCTGCAGCAAGGATCTCAGGCCCTCACAGAAGGCTTTGAGATGAGAAGAGTGACTGGTAATCGTTAGCATTTACCCAAAATGAGTGATGGGAGAAGGGAAACACACACTGGCAAGTCAGGTCTAAGCTGCAATTGGCGTCAGGGCCAAAGCTTCCCATTTTCAGCTGCTTCTCATTGAAGACGTCTTAACTCCCCCCTGTTCCCGGTCAGGCATTAACTATAGAGCCCAAGGGAGCTGATGAACTCTGGGTACCGCCAGAGGAGAAGCACATAGCTGATTCTTTCTTTTCTGGGTGGCATTTCCCTCCCTCCCTCCCTCCCTCGCTCTCTTTCAGTGACCTATTAAGAGCCCTGGAAGCTCTTTGGAAAGCCTGCTGTTGCTTGGTATAAGCTTTAGTATCTTAAATGAAAGGTGCAAACCAAGATGGTATCACATTCAGAAGGCCACTGGCAAGGGGGAGAGCTGGCAGGACTTGGCACTTCCCCAGACCTGGGAGCCAGAGGGCAGGCAGGTTACAGACCGGAGAGGTGGAGGCATGCATGCGACCTCAGGGAAAAGTCACTGGTGTGGAATACTAATAGCTTCTTCTGCAGGGACACAAATCCCCTGGTAAAAGGGGTGTTGGAACTGCAATGTGCAAATTAGTTACCAAATGTTATACTCCAGGAAAGAGAAGGAAGAAAACTAATATTTATCAAGCTTCTATTCATTCCTAGGGCCCTGAGTGGCACTGATCTTATACTTTCTCATTTATCCCCCCAACCCGTTCTATGAGACAGGTATGTAAATGATATTGAAACTCATCTTTAATGTGAGAAAACTGAGTTTCAGAAGGGTTTGCTGCTTGCTGAGTTCACAGAGCTGGTTAGGGTGGGAACCAGGGTGCAGAAGTCAGGCCAATGCTTTTATAATATAAATAATGTATATAGAAACGCATAAAAAATGCATTGAAAGAAATAATATATAAATTTTAAAAGTTCAGCATTTATGTGTGCTTGAGTTATAATTTACACACCTTAAAAATCACCCATCATAAGGGTAAATACTACAGTTTTAGCAAATTTATGGAATTGTGCAACTACCATCACAACCCAGTTTTTGAATATTCCTATCTAGGTGTACTTCTTTTTATGCAATAAGGCTATGTCTGAAGATGTGGGTAGAGAAAAATACTGTAATTTCTACTGATTGCCTACTTTTTTCTAGATTCTAGAAGAGAAGAGAGGATATTGACCCAGGGTGCAGGGAACCATGACATCTTCTTAGAGCAAACCAAAGATGGGTGAGATTTCCAGAAAGATGACCCTAAAAGTCAAACCAAAGATGGGTGAGATTTCCAAAATGATGACTCTGAAAATCGGTAGTGCCCCATATGGCATCAGTTGATGTGAGATAACATAAACTGTGTAGAGCTCTCTTGGTATTAGTTAAATAGGCATGTGACATTAGCACTTTTAAGTTATTGGCCTGTTGTTATAAATTTCCATGTATATTCCATGTTGATCTTAAACATTCTTAGATATTAAAGCATCTGGATATAGAGAGCTGAGATGATGACTCAGTCCATATTGTTCTTTTCTTGCCCCTCTGATCTGCTTTCCTGGGTTTTGCTTGGTCATAATGTCCTCCAAGCATCTAGCTCTGACCTTCTCTCTCCCCTTCCCGTGCGGTTTATATTCCCCTAAAAAAATCCTATAATTAGTCCTACCATATTATTTATCACACTGAAGTCTTTTATCCCTCTACCTTTATATCTTCCCCATTTAGATTTTGAAGGTACAGGAATGATTTTTTTTCCCTTTCAGTAATAAAAAACTCACTTAGATTTCATTTTAATTCTAGTTCACCTAGAGCATTGAAAAGATATAAAAATCCCATATTGCTTAAAATTTTTCAAGAAAGGGACCAGAGAAGACTGAAAAGTGTTAGCGGGGAATTCCCTGGCAGTCCAGTGGTTAGGACTTGGCACTTTCACTGCTGAGGGCCCAGGTTCAATCCCTGGTCGGGAAAATAAAATCCTGCAAGCCCCATGGTGCAGCCAAAAAGCAAAAAAAGTGTTAGGGGCCATAGCCATCTGAAGGATGAAAGTTCATTAAGAATATAAAATATCCCTAAATTTTTAATGTCCTTAAATGGGATCAGATAATGGTGTTTGGGAATAGGAGTGGTTTAAGAAGAAGATTTTCAGTTATAAAAAATGGATTTTATAAAGTCACATATATGGTACAGGGTCCCCTAAACTTCTAAATTATTGAGAAATTATTTATCTTCCCATCACTTTAAACCTAGAAATCTTAAAATTTCCAAGAACTGTTTAATATTTGACAACAACTTTAAGTATGGATCTCGAATTTTCATTTGATTCAATTTTGTGTAACTCCAGTCCTCACTTTTTAAAAATATTTAAGAATGTGTAATACGTTGCCTGAAAAATGACTTTTCATGTGATATTTGCAAATGTTCTATCCTCAGCAATTTGATTTTCTTTTGGCTACCGTATGCCTGTATGCATTAATTAAATGGCTGTCTGGGACTTTATCTTAAACATGAACTTGGATGCTAGTAATTATTCAATCTGTGAAGTTCTTGTTGCAGTGTATTTTTTAACTTCCTTGTACTCTCTATACTCTATATCAGGCTTTCCCATTGATTCATATTTAAACAACTGTTTGCACACCTCAGCAGAATTCCTCCCATTTTGTTTTGCCTTGTGCTCCACGCTCTAGATAATATTGCTTACTTGTTGAGGCTATTTGCTTTTCTGATTGCTCCCTGGCAGCTAATGCCACCACTTCTGATTTCTTTATTTGCTTGCTTATTTGCTTGGGTATTTAGAGCCAGGGGGCCTGCAGTCTGGACAGCAATTTAGGAAGTTAATTGTCTCCAATTATCTTTCCAAGGACCGCCAATTATCTTTTCCTGATTTGGCATTTCCTGGAATCTCTCCTCCTAATGGAGGGATAGCTGGGAATCCACAGCAGAGCCATGCTAAACAGGTTTCAGCTTTGATAGCAAAGGCAGAGGAATGGATTAACATTGGTGGGAGATGCTGTGTTTTCCTCCTGAGCTCCTGTTTACCTTTCTCCTTTCTGTCCACGGCAAAGCCATGAATTTTATACTTCAGATGTAACCACAATAGTTATCTGTATTGATCTTTTCTCCCAGGAGCTAGAGATGGGACTGGGCTCTTACTGGACACCTTGTGTGGCTTAGAGCTCTTCAGAATTGCAGAGGAAGAATTGGGACTGAATGATAGAAACTGTCAGTCTTCCCTGTGATCTGAGAGTTTCATCCAATGACAATGGCAGAATCCTGACTGAAAGAGCCTGACAATCATTATCAATCTCAGTGTTTTCCCATTACCTCATTTACTGTGTTCCCTGCCCCTCTTCACGTGGTCCATACTTTATTTGGACCTCAGATGCACACAGTTAAGACTAGTGTTCTTTTCAGCTCATGGCGTTCTATCACTAGAGTTCCCACTTTCCTTGTACTTGTGTTTTCTCTTTCATGCCTTAGCCTCCCTCCCATTCTTTATCCATGACCTGTTGCTCACTAGGCACCATCTTTATGTGTCAGATGCATATCCTTACATATGTGTGGATTCTTAGAAAATATAATGTGTGTGTACTTTTGGGTGGTATTACACTGTAGCCTTTATTCTGATTTTTACTTTTGTCACTTGATACTAGTTTTCTGAGATTTAGTCATGTTGGGTTTTTCTTTTTTTAATATTTATTTATTTATTTTGGCTGTGCTGGGTCTTAGTTGCAGCATGAAGGATCTTTTAGTTGGAGTACGCGGGCTTCTTAGTTGCGGAATGCAAACTCTTAGTTGCCGCACGCATGCGGAATCTAATTTCCTGACTAGGAATTGAACCCGGGCCTCCTGCCTGGGGAGCACAGAGTCTTACCTACCAGAACACCAGGGAAGTCCCCAGTCATATCGTTTTATCATGTGAAACATCTAGTTTATTGCTTCTAATTCCAACAGAGTACTCTAGAGTCTGGGTCTACATTTGATGTCTTCATTTCCCTAATGAATAAATCAGGCTGCCTCCAATTTCCTTCTTCCACAAACAGAACTCCAATGAACATCCTTGACTCCTTTTGGACCTAGACAAGGATTCTCTAGGGATTATGCTTTGGATTGGGGGTGCTGGGATCTCAAGGACACACACACTTATCTTTACCATCTACAACCAGTTTGTTAATATTTCCAAAATGGCTGTACAGGCTTGTAATCCAGTAGCAGTGTATGAAGTTTCCCATTTCTGCATGTTCTTGCCAACAGTTGATGTCATCCAACTTTCTTACTTTTACTAACGGGAGGAGCAAAAGGTAACATCTTATTTTGATTTGCATTTCTCTGATTAGTAATGTTAGCTTTTGGGGTTTCTCTTTCTGTGAATTACCTATTCATGTTTTTTTTTTTGCTAGAGTTTTGTTTTATTAGTATTTTCATCTTTTATTCCAAATTGTATTTTGTTGGAAATTTTATAGTTGTTGGAAATTAATGAGTAATAATGAATCATTTTCCTGTTTCAGTGTGCCTGTATCTCACCTATCTTTTCATCTGCAGACTCTCTGTGTCTACCTGAAGTAAATCCACCCAATACAGCACTCTCTGACAATGCCTGACCACGGCTTTCTACCAGCCCTTCCAATCAATGAATTGATATAATTCCAGGTAAAATAACCCTGGTTTATCTGTTGGTCTATAATACAAACAGAGCATTTCCACTAGACTTTTAGAATGCTTGTGGGTAGAACGTCGATGACACACCTCTAAGAACTCGTAGGAATCTCCTCGAAACCCATCTGGTAATCATGGGTCTAGCTCCCTAAAAGGAGTTAAAACAAAATGTTCCTAAATTCTAGAGAGTTTTTTTTTCTGGATTTAGGGATCTTTAGGGCTGACCATTTGACTAATCAGTGAGGTGATATTGCTCCATAAAGGAAAGCCATTATAAATCCACACTGGCTGCCTATAAGGTAAGTGATGCTGTTAGAATTAGATGTGTAAGCCCTGGTTTGGGTTTCTTTCAAGAAGCATTCATTTAAGAATATTTATTAAGAAGAGTCAGATGTGAATTCTGCCCTCATGTACAGTCTAGTTGCCATTCAAGTTTCCACCTTTGGAGAGAGCATCTTTTTTCCAATAATACTATCCTTGTTCAAAATATTATGGGATTCTTACTATTTTATAATTATTGAAAAATCCTAGTGATTACAACCAGGCCAGCTAGGAATTCTGAACTGCTCTTCAAGAGAGCTGAGTTGACGTGCAGCTGTATTGCGCTTAGCTGTGAGGTACTGTGCATGGTGTGTACGTAACACATGTGCATCTCCATTTCCTCACTCACAGGGCTGGTGAGGAAGATGAACAAGACAACCCAGCTGAAAGTCCTAGCACAGTGATGGGCATGATTAATACTTGCAAATATTATTTACATTGGAATCTGAATTTGTGTCAAAATCATAATGAGCTTCATAGAGCGGCCTTTGTCTAAGTTCTGAAATGTACAGAGGCAGAATACAAACGAATATCTCAAAGTTTTGTTCTTGGTGTTCACATGTTTCTTGTGAGACTCCACATTTGCCATCCTTTTTCTGTGATGCAAGTGGGTCTGTCCTGCTTCCCCTCAAAGTATCCCGATGGCACCAGCAGTGCCATGTGCTGTGGGTAATGATAGTACTAAGTTCGGGTTGTTACAGAGTGATCTGAGTGTGTCCAGAAAGCTACCAGGGAGAGGACCCTCTGTGTCTACCTGAAGTGAGTTCATCCAATACAGTACTCTCTGGCAATGGCTATTGGAGACTGAAAGTCCAGCTTGGATTCTGGGGCAGATTTCTACCCTGTCATTCGATAAGGCAGTTGTAGACTTTTTAAAAAATATTTGTCATTGGTAGTTCTCTTATCGAAGTTCTCCTGTAGTCACATTTATCTTTTGGGTTCTAAGAAACACAGGGAATAGATCCAGGTCCCAATTTGTATTCTCATTTTTACCAGCCACGTGACCTTGAAAGAGTCTCATCTCTTTCAACCCCCATTTTTCATTTACAAAAGGAAGAAACAGACCTTGCTCGGCCGTTACGAGGGTTAAAAAAGATGATACTTAAAAATCCCAAGACCTGCCAGGCCTATTGTAGGTCTTTATAAATTTTGCTTCCTGTCTGATTCACTGAGCCACAAGATAAAGTAGGTTGCTCGGTGAGTGGAAAGCCACGCGTGCCCCACCACCTCATGTCTGATTCCAGAGTGGGCCTCTTTCTCAGATCCCTACCAGGTGCTCTAAACTCCATTCTGACAGAAGCTGGATTCTGAATCTACAAAGCCATCTGTAACCTGCTGAGTATACAAAGGAAGCCTCTCCAAGAGCCGCTGAATGTAGGGAAGGCAGCACTTCTGCCAAAGACTATTCATGTGCTCTCTTTTGCCTATGCTTGAGCTCTCAGGAGTGCCTTTTAAAATTTTAAAACCAATGAACTTCAAGGGCTTGCCAAGGCAGGACTCACTCTTTCTCTCTGCAGCTTGAGAGGAATGTCTGGAGATAAGGACAGGCGAGAGGCTCAGGGACTTACTCATGGGCTCTGGGACACAGACGTGAGCTGGGGTTCCAGTACCATGGGATCAGAGCACATAGTTTTGAAGGAGGAGAATAAATAGCAATGTGGGGAAAGGAAGGTGCTGACTCTCTCATTAGGTGTGATGGGGAAAAATGGCCTCCTGTGCCGGTAGGGAGGGGCTTTTTCTGCTTAGTTTGCCTGGGATCCACTTGCCAAGCCAGAGTATCCACAGCAAGGGCACAGCTCAAAGGTGAAGAGGAGGAAGATGAGGCCCATTTCAAGGAATATGGTCCACAAGGCTTCACTAGACAGTAGAAGTCTTTACTCAGCACTGCAGAAGGCAGAAATTTGTAAATAGACCACAAAACCAGAAGCTAAGAAAGTCAAGAACTCTATGGTTTATTTACAAATTGCCTTTGCATCTCTTACCTGACATTCAATGCTGTTCTCTAGCTTTAACCTGTTGCCCTTGGCTACTATGAAATTGTGAAACATGCATGAATGTCAGAAGACTGACATCATCATCATCATCATTATCAGTGCAACAACAACAGCTAATGTTAACATTTTAAGATCTGGTACAGGCCACATTGTATATGAGAAGGTCTTATGGCTTGAAAGAGTCAGGCAGAATTTTACAACTTGCTTCAATCACACATTTCTGGCTCTTGGCTAGTGTACTGGTTAACTAGTGCTGTGTAACAAACAACTACAAAAGTCTCACTTGTTTACAATAAGCATCTACTTAGCTCACCTGTTCGCAGGTTTGTCAGGGTGTCCCTGCTTCAAATTGAGGCTCCAGCTGTCTCAGGTTTGCTGCATGTGTTTTGTTCTGAGGTTCACGATGGAGGGACAGGAACTTCTCAAGGCAATGGCAGAGACACAAAGGAGGAAATGGAAATACATGAGGCCTCTGAAGGCAGAGCCTTGGAACCAGCATTCCTGCCCATTTATAATTGGCTAAAGAAAGTCACATGATCAAGCCTGAAGGCAAAGGTTAGGGAAATGTACACCATCAGTGGAGGAGGAGGAAATGTCCTTTTTCAGAATCTCATAGCATAGTGCATGGATACAGGGAAGAGTGAAGAATTGGGGCCAGCAATCCCAACTGGGAATGAACAGGAAGACCTTCTATTTTATTAAATGCAATTCCTGCTTATTTACTTTGCAGATCACTCTGTGCTTTGTGGTTCTGCTTCAAGGGCTAATGTTTCCCTCAAAACACACACATTCCTGCCAGAGTGGAGTATGAAATATACATCTTATTTCTCTGTTCCAGCTAACATTCATGAAGATAAACCAAGAACTGAAATTCCAATGTGAAGTTTCTAGAGCTCTTCTTTTAAAATGTTTTGTTGTTCAAAACTCCAAAAAGCATACATATCATGGGGGTAGAGCTTAAAGATTTTTTACAAATTGAGCACAGCTGTATAACCAGCATGGAGATCAATTGACAAAATCTAAACAGGATCCTGGGAGTCCACGTTATGTCATCTTCCAGTTATTATATTCCAAGAGTAACCACTATCTTGATTTCTAACATAATGGATGAAATTTAGCACTTTATATAAATGGATCAAATTATAGTCAGATTCTGTCTTCTGGGCCTCCAGCCTCTCCTTTATCTGGCTTTTCATAAGTTTTCCCTTTACATGCCTTTTCATGTTTCAAGAGCGCTTTACTTTTCATGTCCTCATTAGGGATTCTATAGCTCATTGGCACTTAGCTTGAGAGACAGTATCACCAGTCTGCTAGTAATTAACATTATTGGTTTGGCCAAAAAGTTCATTTGGTTTTTTCCATAAGATGGCTCTTACAGTAGTGCTTGGTTGTCTTTAACTTCATTCAAAACAATTTTGTTAGATTGTATGTGACAGCTGTCATATCAGTGTGTAATAAAAAAAATCTTTCAAAATTGGTGAATTTTTGTGTAGCCATCTTAATATTGAAGATGGAAGAAAAAAAGCAACATTTTTGGCATATTACGCTTTATTATCTCAAGAAAGGTAAAAATGGAACTGAAACTCAAAAAAAGATTTGTGCAGTGTATGGAGAACGTGCTGTGACTGATTGAACATGTCAAAAGTGGGTGTGTGAAGTTTCGTGCCGGTTTTTTGCTGGACGATGCTCCATAGTTGGGTAGACAAGTTGAAGTTGATAGTGATCAAATTGAGATATTAATTGAGAACAATCAATGTTATACCACACTGGAGATAGCTGACGTACTCAAAATATCCAAATCAAGTGTTGAAAATCATTTGCACCAGCTTGGTTATGTTCATTGCTTTGATGTTTGGATTTCACATAAATTAAGCGGAAAAAAACCTTCTTGACCGTATTTCCACATGTGATTCTCTACTTAAATGCAATGAAAATGTTCCCTTTTTAAAACAAAAAATTGGGTGATGAAAAGTGGATACTATACAATAACGTGGAACAGAAGAGGTCATGGGGTAAGAGAAATGAACCACCAACAACCACACCAAAGGCCAGTCTTCACCCAAAGAAGGTGATGTTGTGTATATGATGGGATGGGAAGGGAGTCCTCTATGAAGAGCTCCTTCTGGAAAAACCAAAGGATTAATTCTGACAGGAACTGCTCCCAATTAGGCCAACTGAAAGTAGCACTCAACGAAAATCATCCAGAAGTTGTCAACAGAACACATCTAATCTTCCATCAGGATAACGCAAGACTGCGTGTTTCTTTGATGACCAGGCAAAAACTGGTACAGCTTGGCTGGGAAGTTCTGATTCATCCACCCTATTCACCAGACACTGCACCTTCAGATTTCCATTTATTTTGGTCTTTACAAAATTCTCTTAATGGAAGAAGTTGAAATTCCTTGGAAGACTGTAAAAGGCACCTCGACCAGTTCTTTGCTGAAAAAGATAAAAGGTTTTGGGAAGATGGAATTATGAAATTGCCTGAAAAATGGCAGAAGGCAGTGCAACAAGACAGTGAATACATTGTTCAATAAAATTTCTTAATGAAAATGAAAAATGTGTCTTTTATTTTTACTTAAAAACTGAAGTAACTTTGATAGCTTCCTCCTCAAGAGGGCAGACAGCAGTATCAAGCAGTATCAGCAGTATTTCATCTTGTGGAACTGAAAACCACAGCCACAGAAAGATAGAGAAAATGAAAAAGCAGAGGACTTTGTACCAGATAAAGGGACAGGATAAAGCCCCAGAAAAACTAGAGGCGATAGGCACCCTTACAGAAAAAGAATTCAGAATAATGATGATGAAGATGATCCAGGACTTTGAAAAAAGACTGGATGCAAAGATCGAAAAGTTTACCAAAGACCTAGAAGAATTAAAGAGCAAACAAACAGAGATATGCAACACAATAACGAAAGTGAAAAATACACTAGAAGGAACCAATAGCAGATTAACGGAGGCAGAAGGGTGAATAAGTGATCTGGAATACAGAATGGTGATCATCACTGATGCGGAAAAGAATAAGGAAAAAAGAATGAAAAGAACTGAAGACAGCCTAAGAGACCTCTGGGACAATGCTAAACACACCAACATTTGCATTATAGGGGTTGCAGAAGGAGAAGAGAGAAAGGACCTGAGAAAATATTGGAAGAGATTATAGTTGAAAACTTCCTTAACATGGGAAAGGAAATAGCCACCCAAGTCCACGAAGTGCAGAGAGTCCCAGGCAGGATAAACCTAAGGAGAAACATGTCAAGACATATAGTAGTCAATTGACAAAAATTAAAGACAGAGAAATGTTAAAAGCAACAAGGGAAAAATGACAACATACAAGGGAACTCCCATAAGGTTAACAGCTGATTTCTCAGCAGAAACTCTGCAAGCCAGAAGGGAGTGGCATGATATATTTCAAGTGATGACAGGGAAGAACCTACAACCAAGAATACTCTACCCAGCAAGGATCTCATTCAGATTCAGTGGAGAAATCAAAAGCTTTCCAGACAAGCAACAGCTAAGAGAATTCAGTACCACCAAACCAGCCCTACAACAGATGCTAAAGGAACTTCTCTAAGTGGGAAACATAAGAGAAGAAAAGGACCTACAAAAACAAAAACAAAACAATTAAGAAAATGATAATAGGAACATACATATCAATAATTACCTTGAATGTAAATGGACTAAATGCACCAACCAAAAGACACAGACTGTCTGAACAGATACAAAAACAAGACCCATATATATGCTGTCTCCAAGAGACCCACTTCAGACCTAGAGACACA
Source organism: Hippopotamus amphibius kiboko (assembly GCF_030028045.1). Taxonomy (NCBI): domain Eukaryota; kingdom Metazoa; phylum Chordata; class Mammalia; order Artiodactyla; family Hippopotamidae; genus Hippopotamus; species Hippopotamus amphibius. The sequence continues at coordinate 100,413,204 of NC_080191.1, forward strand.
TACAGATTGAAAGTGAGGGAATGGAAAAAGATATTCTATGCAAATGGAAATCAAAAGAAAGCTGGAGTAGCGATACTTATATCAGATAAAATAGACTTTAAAATAAAAAATGTTACAAGAAACAAGAAAGGACATTACATAAGAATCAAGGGATCCATCCAGAAGAAGAGATAACAATTATAAATATATATGTACCCAATATAGAGCACCTCAATACATAAGGCAAATGCTAACAACTATGAAAGAGGAATGCAAGGCAGATATAGAGACACAGATGTAGAGAACAAACACATGGACACCAAGTGAGGAAAACGGGGAGGGTTGGAGGGGATGAACTGGGAGATTGGGATATCAAATTTTACACTCTAAATATATGCTGTTCATTGTCTGTTAACTGTATCTCAATAAGAGTTCTTAAAAAAAGAACTGAAGTAACTTTTTGGCCAACCCAATATTTTATTTCTAAATACCAATAGAAGATATGTTGCCTGATACAGATACAGTTGGTAATTGTGTGAAGATTGGCAATTGTTCACATTTTCTATGTTTTTATTAATGTTTTATCTAGTTTTCTACCATTTTTGAGAGAGTTGGGTTAAAATCTTCACCTAGAATGGGCTTTGTCTATTTCTCTTTAGTTCTGTCAATTTTTTGTTTCATACATTTTGTATTTTTGTTATTATATGTGTAATATTTATAATTGTTGTATCTTCCTGACATATTGACCGTTTTATTGTTTAAAAGAGTCTCTCTTTGTTTATTAACATATTTTGAAGAAATGAGATAATCCTAGGGACACAGAGCTGAGTATCACACAAGTGTGTCCCCTCCTGAGACCACTCTGACCGGAGAGGGGTCTCTGTCATAGGAACCTTTGTATAGGTCAGGTCGTGGAGGAAGATGGATACATGATTAAAGTTTTAGTTGAAGAGAGGTTCATGAATGTGGACAGAGATAAGGTAAACCCCAAAGGTTGGGGGAAATACCCAGAGACTGGCAACAGAGAAGGGCTGTGAACTGCCCCAGGCCTAGAGAGGGGCTGGAGGGACATTACGAGCAGAGTCTGTGGAGTGTTGCTGTAAGCAGGAGCTGCTGAGGAAGGAGCTTTGGCTGGCACTGTGGGGAGGAAGAGGGAGTGGGGAATAAATATCCCCTTTCCTCTCCTGTCAGCCCTTCACACGGGCCAAATTCAATCAGAAGCCAGAGGCCGAGGGAGCCTGGGTGATGCAGGCTGGGTTCAGTCTGCAGGACAGAGAGGAAGGCAGAGAAGGGTGCAAACTGGGTCAGAGGTTGAGAGGAGATAGAGGATAACCAGTGAAGTCCTCGATCTGAGGTCCATCAGGGTTCCTACCATGCCCTGGGAGGGCGAATGTGGAGCAAAGCATTTAGGGGCCCAGATTCTGGAGCCAGACTGCCTAGGTTCAAGCCATGCCTCTGCCGCTTGTCCTATACTATACCATACTTATCCTATCACTTCCTTATCCTATACTATCATATACTATACCCTATAATATAACATACTTGTCCTGTACCATAATGCCCTCATCCTGTACTAGAATGTAGTATATTCTATACTAGAATGTCCTTATCCCACACTATCACATCCTATATCCTATACTATAATGTCCATATTCTATACTATAATGTACTTGTCCTATTCTATCACGTACTATATCCTAACATACTTAACCTCTCTTTACCTCACTTCCACTCCTCCCTGCGATGGTGAGGCCTGGAGACCTAGCTAGCTCACCTTCTTCAACCAGGAGACAAGCAGGAGGATGGCCCAGGAAGGATGGAGATGGAGCCTGAGTCCCCAGGGTGTCTCTGGCACTAGGCAGCCTTGGTGCTTTTTATTGAGAAAAACAAATCCCTTGTTTAAACTTCTCTCAGCTGGTCTTTGTTTTATTTTCAGATGAACATATTCCTAATTAACAGGAGAAACTTTCTAAGCAATATTGGGACTGGGTGCCCCACCAGTTCTTCTGAGCCACTTACTGTGAAGATAGTGAAGGACAAGTAAGAATGACAAGGAAATCCTGGAGAGGTGACACACAGGGACCGGTGTTTACTGATACATCTTCATTTCCACATAAGTAGAAAGTATTTTACTGCCTCACGGTGTTGTTTTGTGACAATTAAATGAGTGTATGTATGTAAAGCACTTAGAAGAGTTCTGGACACATAACACTACAGACACAATGCTTTTATTTTTATAGTCCAGTGGCTGGGAAGTCTTGCTTGTTTAAGCTTCCTTGCCTCTAGGACATAATGCTTTAGCGTGTCAGTAACTTTGAAGTGACAATAGAGGGGAACAGGGGTTGATAGGAGTCTGGTGAAGAAGACACTGGGTGCGGAAGAGGGCTCAGTAAATATTCATAGATAAATAGATTAAGTAACCCTGCAAGAGTCATATCCACAGTTTGCTGCCTTTAAAATGCCATCAGCCTTCTCTACTTATGCGGAAATCATGATGTATCAGTAAACACCGGTCCCTGTGTGTCATCTCTCCAGAATTTCCTGATCATTCTTACTTGCCTTCACTATCTTCACAGTAAGTGGCTCAGATGAACTGGTGGGGCACCCAGTCCCAATATCCCTTAGAAAATTTCTCTTCTTAATTAGGAATATGTTCACCTGAAGATAAAAGAAAAACTAGCTGAGAGGAGTTTAAACAAGGGATTTGTTTTTCTCAATAAAAAGCACCAAGGCAGTGGTACAGCTGCCTAGTCCCAGAGATGCCCTGGGGACTCAGGCTCCGTCTCCATCCTTCCTGGGCTATCCTCCTGCTCGTCTCCTCCTGGTTGAAGTAGGTGAGCCAGCTATGTCTCCAGGCCTCATCATTGCAGGAAGTAAAGTGAATGGTGGAGAGGTGTCTTTTTAGCAAGGCTTAGCTCTTTTATCCAGGGACATTTGCCTATATTTCATTGGTCAGGCACATGCCATAGGACTACTGCTATCTACAAACGAGGCTAGGAAGTTACAGGTTTTCAATGGCCACATTGCTACCCTGAACAAATCAGGTTAGTGAGGAGGAAGCATGTGTGTGAGTTGAGGGGGAGGATGGAAGGAGTGGGTGATGTGAGGCGAAAATGGCCGTTGGATAGAAAATTAACAGTGTCTCTGCCAAGAATTCACCGGTCATGTGGTTTTAGCAACAGGCTCCCTATTCTGGCTTATACAAACCCTGGAGACTGTCCTGCTTTATGCTCATTCAGACATGGGTAAGGCAGAGTTTATAACCCAGTGGGTAGCTTCAACAGAGGGTCCTGGGGGTAAGCTAGACTCTCTGGATCACTTTCATCTGTCTTAAAGAATAACAGAGTCCCTGAGTATAAGATAGTCGCTCATTTTGCAGTGTTTCAGAGACAGTAATTGGGGTGCACACCACATCTGGCAAGTGAAAAATCAACCCTCCTGTTGCTGCAGTGGGAAACAATGAGGAGAACCACTGGTCTAACAGTTGGGGGGCTTTAATAACAGGAGTATAAATTCTGCCAGATAAAGAGACTTCCACCGTATTGTTTGCTTGGACTTACCTTCTGTCTCAGGAGTATCATTAGCGAGTTTTTCTCCCTTGCAGCCTAACAGCTCACAGACCACCCCGCTCACGGAACCAAGAAACCAGAGTCCCATTGAGAAATGATGACATCATAATGTCATCACCTTGCATTTAAAGAGCCCCTTGTGTTTCATAGCCTTTTCTGCATACGTCATTTTTAATTTGATTTTCACAATCACTTGGTGGGAGTGGGAGTTCAGCATCAGGCAAAAAATCTTGATCATTCTCTTTGTAGATGAGCAGACTAAGGCTGAACGACAACTCAGGTAAATCCACCTAACTGGTACTTGTCCAGCTTCTGACACTCACCCCCCTGAACCAGGAACTTACTTAGGGAATCAGCTCTTGCTTAATTTAAACAGCCACAAATGCTAGCTGACATTTTTTGGAGATTTGATGCTCACCTTCAGCTTTATTATCGTTTCTCCCTGATGTCTATTTTTGACTCTGTACATTTTCAGTTCTCTTCTTGATCTTGAACCTGGGTTCCAGCACAGTCACTGGTTTGATGTGTCCCCACTCCTCATCCTAGTGAGCCCATGCCTCCTTGGGCCACCTTTTATGGGAGAGCAAACCACGCTGGGTCCTTTGTACCAATTGCCTTCTCATCTTTATACCATCTTACAAGTCACAATGCACTTGTGTGGGACAAAACCATAACCAGAATACTACTGCTCTTCAAATGTTAATTATCTACAACAAATACTAGCTTTCCAGACTGGCATTGCATTTTACATTCTGCTTGTCACCGGTCCCCTGCAGCACCTCTCCTAACCAAATCAGGAAGTCCAATCACTCTCTTGCTTTTCCTTGGCAGTGGCCCAAACAGCTCTCCCCCCTTTTCATACCCATTTAGTAGTGTTAGCGGAGGAAAGTCCGGAGACCCCTCCTCCCATGGGCCTCAGTTCTTGGTAAGGACGTAAAGAAGAATCTGAGGTTTTACCCATTGCAAAAGAGTTTATTGAAGATAAAGAGAAAACAGAGAGAACACCTCAAGAGAGAGGTGGGCCAGGCCAAGGTGGGCAATGGCCCCTGGAGGGCTGGGGTGTAGAGTTTTTAAGGCAAGGTCGTTGATTGACAGTCTTGATTGACAGCTGCAGGTTATATAACAAGAGGCTTTACAGTGCATGTCCTTCCCATAATTCAGTCTGTTATAATCAGATGTATGTATGTATAGAATATTTATGAACATTTAATGAGCCAAATGGCCACCAAAGGTTACCTTTGGACATGATCGAGTGAGGTGCGCACATGTGCCAGAGTGAGGAATGTCCATCTTGTCGGCCAGTGGGGGATTTCTCCAGTCCCCTGACCATTGTGGAGCACTGATGGGGGCAGGTTCGGGGCAGGGTTGGCAAAAATAGCTGGGCGGGATTAGGCGGCTATTGGATGCTCAGCCAGTGGGGCTGCCTCTGCCTCTCCCTCTCGTTGCTCATGGCTAACTTCCCGCCTAATAGTAGTTCTCAGGATTTGCGTGGATTCTGTTCCCTGCTCTCCATATCGTTCTTATCTGGAAAACCTGTGTAGCACCTCGAATTCTGTTCTCCCACCCTCCTCTGCCAGGGGCCCACCCAACCAGCGTTTTAGTAAATTCTTTCCTGCTACCTTGGACAGATTTCCTGTCCCTGACCTCTGCTTTCTTGTCTCTGGCAACCATGTTCCTGGTGCTTCATATCTAATTTTCCATTTCTCCGCTGTTCACCTTCCAACAAAACGGTCTTACACTGCGATGGGAAACCTAGGAAGGAAAAAGTTTCCAGATGACAGCAGACACTTGCTGTGTTTTCATTCTTGATTACATCTCTGCCTGCCAGCTGTCCCTGCAATTTCCTTGCTGACTGCAGCTTCCTTAGCAAGGGGTCCTGTGCCCCATTTCTGGATGAGGTTACTGCTGGCAACTCTCCCTGTTATTCTCCAGCTGATAGAAATGGATTAAGAACTGGGGGCCAGCTTTCTAAGCCCAGAGCCAGGAAAGGTTGAATAAAAAATTGAAATTCTTTTCAGAATCTGGAAGTTAAAATCATCTCAGATTCCTCATCTTGGCTTGGAAGAGGAAAAGGCAGCAGTTCTGTATCTGATGTTTCATGTAAAGTGAAGCAGAGAAGTTGGAGGCCAATAGAACAAGCACAGCGGGATATCGGGGAGCCTGTACCACTGCAGGCTCTGTGCTAACCATCTAGTTGTGTGATTGGGAGCAAATCAGTTCACCTTTCTGAGGCTTATAACTGGACTAGTTATCAGTCTGTTTCCAGCTTTAAAATGCTAAAAAAGGGAGAGCTAAATGAGTTTATCTCCCTTTAGGGTATCAGCTAGTCCTCCTTTTTATACTCTAAGTTTCATGATCAAAATGTGTATATCTTTAGAATTAGGAACCAGGGACTGAGCTAGAGGCCTTCCAGGGTCTGTACTCTTTTTATGAAGAGTCTACCCCACTCAGCACCTTTTTCATTTTACACACTAGGCCTGTGTCCTCCCTTCTTATGAATCAGTCTGGCACAGGGCAGGCATTCTCAAATTTGAGAGTGCATCAGAGTTACCCGGAAACCTATTAAAATATAAATCGTATATCCCACTCCCAGAGTTTCTTTTCAGAAGGTCTAGGGTGAGGCCTCCAAATTTGCATTTATGACAGTTTCCCAGGTAATGCTGATACTGATCGTATGGGGCTTACACTTCTAGAACTTAACAGTGCAGTGAGCACAGGTTTTGCACACAGATAGGAGTTCAAATGTTGACTCTGTCATTTACTGTTTGTGTGACTTTGGGAAATTTATTTCATCCATCTAAGCCTTGGTTTCCTCACCCATAAGTAGGACAAAAAATATTTTCTAGGTTGCTGTAAGATTTAACTGTTGCTGTATACCAGTGTCTGGTATTTTTCCAAAATTCATTTCCTATTCCCTTATTCCTTTTTCCCTCCATTTGAAATCTTCCAGGAAAATAATCAAATCATGGATCATTTTTGTAGATAGTGACCATAATCTCACAAGCAGAATTAAGGGAAATAAACTTCTATTCTAACAGCCTTCTGAAAGGACATAATTTTAGCGAGATTAACAAAAACATTCTGAACACTCAAGAAAGCATTTCATGGGAATCTTCCCATCACAAAACTCTCAAATATTTTTCAGTTATATACAGCCAATACATTAGCCTTTGTTATTTACCCAGAGTCTTAAGAGAACCAGACCAGGATTAAATGAGGCATAAAATCTTGAGGAAATAGGTAATTGTCATTCATTTTCATTTTCTCTTAACTTAAACATGTGGGACTTATGTGTCTGAGAGGGTGACTAAGAAGGTTTAGTACCTGTAAGATAAATTACCTATTCTCTTAGCCCAATCATACAATGTGTGAGAGTAGGGATGAGATAGCAGGGATTTCTGGATTAGGCAAATATAGAAATCATTAGTAAAGAGAGTTGAAAACTATTACAGGTATTATTACTAGGGGGAAGTGTTCAATAATTCCTTTAATCCAGAGTCACAAACTCAAATATGTGAAGTTGTTCAGATACGAATCCTTGTTATGATTTGTCACATTAGACCACCTTAACTTACATTTATTTAATTCAGATTCACTTGTATTACTTTTTAAATACTGAACCCAGAGTTAGAGAAATGACTCTAACACAGAAGTAAGTTTTCTCTTATTCTGTTAAAATGCATGGCCTTCCTTGGTTTTTTCTTTTTTTTCCTTTTCTTTTTTCTTTTTTTAATGTTTTTTCTTCTCTTCCAACTTATTTTAGAGCTATGAAGACACATTTGATCTTACATTTAACTTCTTTAATAAAAATGGCAGCACAAGTGTGCTGATAAGTGGAAACAATTGCTCAGTTGCAGGATAAAGGAGATGAAAGAGAAGGAGAGGAATGGTGAGCGACTAACGCTTCTTGCCCTGCCTTGAGGGACAGCTGCTACACGCGCAGAGTGGATCTCTGCCACATGAGAATGTAGGCCCAGTGTTGTCATATTTTGATATTTTTAAAGTGATGTAGGAAATAATGGTTTTTATGTGAAGATGATTAATTTTTAATGTTAACAACAAATGAAGAGAAAAAGACCATGCACACTCTTACTGTTTATGCGACGGAATCTGCGGGCTGGCTCTGCTGCACGCTGCCAGGTATCAGCCTCTGCTTAATCCACCTGATGGTCCTCTGAAAGGGCAAGCGGGCCAAGACCATGGTGCTTCAGGAGGCTAGAAGCAGGCCCAGGCTCAGACGATGTGGGTTTGTCTTGCCTTTAGTAGTTAGACCTCCTGCAGCTACTCCCAGGCTGGGAAGTAATGCTGAAATATTTCCAGTGAAGGGAAAACCATGTAGGTGAAATGAGTTGGTGTCACCATTTAACATCTTGAGCTCACATGATATAACAAAGAGTTTTTTGTGATAGGGGTTGACATGACATTCCTCTCCTTCCCCTTAAAAAAGTTGAATAAAAACATTAACCTATCATTACAAAACTAAAAGCAAGTACATAAAGTTATAAGGGAGATTTGACCTCCACCTGGTCCCACTCCCTAAACTAGGCTACTCTGAAGACTGCAGAAGATCCTTCCAGACTTCCTCTGTGCTTTTCTGTGTAACTACATAAATGTAAATGTTTATAGTATATGTTAAATGTGGAACTATGCTCTTTGTAATAGTCTGCCCCTTGTTTTGCTTTTACATACTATTCCTTACAGATATTTTCATATCAGCATATACAGAATGTATCTAATTAAGATATGTGCATAATATTTGATAAATAAAAATATGGAACATATATATAATTAGTGAGCATAGTAAACAAATTGGGTGAACCTACCACCAAAATTGAGAAATAGAACATAACCTAAACCATGAAATTTCCTGTGTGATCCTCCTTCATATCATCCCCATGTATCTATCCTAAATAGAGAGAATTACTATCCTAAATTTTATGATTTCCTTTCCTTTTCAAAACATAGTTTTTTAATATACATATATGTTTTTATAAATGATACATAGTTTAGTTTTTTGATTCAAAAAAATGGGATCTCAACTCGAGGATGGAAGATGCCTTAGAGGACTGGGACCGGGAAGGTGGGGGGGACTTGAGGGAGGGCGGGGGGGGGAGTCAAGGGAGGGAGGGAATACGGGGATATGTGTATAAAAACAGATGATTGAACTTGGTGTACCCCCCCAAAAATAAAAAAAAAATTAAAAAAAAAAAAAAAAAAGGAAGCCTGAATTCTGACTTGGGTGAGATGGTTTTTTGGGACACTAATCCACCATCTTCTTGGTCTTCTGGCTTTCTGAATAAAGTCTCTCTTCCTTGCCAAAAAAAAAAAGAAGAAATGGGATCTTCTCTATGTAGGTTTTGTGAATTGTTTTTTTCACTCAGTGATGTGTGTATGTGTGTGTATGTGTGTAGCCATAGTCCATTTGTTTTGGGTTTTTTTTTTTCTGGAAGAAATTTAATACATATATATTTAAGGACTTTGAGATATAACTGACATACAATAAACTGTGTATATTTAAAGTGTACAATTTGATATTTTTTTCTTATTAGTAATGTATATATGGCAATCCCAATCTCCCAATTCATCCCCTCCATGGCTTCACCCCCACTTGGTGTCCATGTTTGTTCTCTACATCTGTGTCTCTATTTCTGCCTTGCAAACCAGTTGATTTGTACCATTTTTCTATAGTCCACATATATGTGTTAATATACGATATTTGTTTTTCTCTTTCTGACTCACTTCACTTGTATGACAGTCTCTAGGTCCATCCATGTCTCTACAAATGTCCCAATTTCGTTCCCTTTTACAGCTGAATAGTATTCCACTGTATATATGTACCACATCTTTTTTATTCATTCATCTGTTGATGGACATTTAGGTTGCTTCCTTGTCCTGGCTATTGTAAATAGTGCTGCAATGAACATTGGGGTGCATGTGTCTTTTTGAATTATGGTGTTCTCTGGGTATTTGCCCAGTAGTTGGATTGCTGGCTCATATGGTAACTCTGTTTTTAGTTTTGCAAGGAACCTGCATACTGTTCTCCATAGTGACTGTATCAATTTACATTCCCACCACTAGTGCAAGAGGGTTCCCTTTTCCCCACACTCTCTCCAGAATTTATTGTTTATAGATTTTCTGATGATGCTCATTCTAACCAGTGTAGTTTTGCTTTGCATTTCTCTAATAATTAGTGATGTTGAGCAGCTTTTTCATGTGCCTCTTGGTCATCTGTATGTCTTCTTGGAAAAATGCCTATTTAGATCTTCTGCCCATATTTTGATTGGGTTGTTTGTATTTTTGATATTGAGCCTGATGAACTGTTTATATATTTTGGAGATTAATCCTTTGTCTGCTGATTCACTTGCAATTATTTTCTCCCATTCTAAGGGTTGTCTTTTCATCTTGTTTATACTTTCCTTTGCTGTGCAAAAGCTTTCAAGTTTTATTAGGTCCCACTTGTTTATTTTTGTTTTTATTTCCATTACTCTAGGAGGTGGGTCAAAAAAACATTCAGCTGTGATTTATGTCAAAGAGTGTTCTTCCTATGTTCTCCTATAAGAGTTTTAAAGTGTCTGGCCTTACATTGAGGTCTTTAATCCATTTTGAGTTATTTTTGCGTATGGTATTAGAGAGTGTTCTAATTTCATTCTTTTACATGTAGCTGTCCAGTTTTCCCAACACCACTTATTGAAGAGGCTGCTTTTTCTCCATTGTATATCCTTGAATCCCTTGTCATAGATTAGCTAACCATAGTTTATATCTGCAATTTCCATCCTGTTTCATTGATCTATACTTCTGTTTTTTTGCCAGTACCATATTGTCTTGATTACTGTACCTTTGTAGTACAGTTTGTAGTCAGGGAGTCTGATTCCTTCAGCTCCGTTTTTTTTTTTTTTCCTCGATTGCTTTGGCTATTCATGGTCTTTTGTGACTCCATACAAATTTTAGGATTTTTTTGTTCTAGTTCTGTAAAAAATGCCACTGGTAATTTGATAAGGATTGCATTGAATCTGTAGATTGATTTGGTTTCTGGTTGTTATTCTTCAATTTGTTAATATGGTGTATCACATTGATTGATTGATTTGCATATACTGAAGAATCTTTGTATCCCTGGGATAAATCCCAATTGATCATGGTGTATGATCCTTTTAATGTGTTATTGGATTCTGTTTGCTAGTATTTTGTTGAGGATTTTTGCATCTAAATTCGTCAGTGTTACTGGTCTGTAATTTTCTCTTTTTTTTAGTATCTTTGTCTACAAAGATCAATTAAATCTATGTGGTCTATTGCGTCAATTAAAGCTTGTGTTTCCTTATTAATTTTCTGTCTGGATGATCTGTCGATTGGTGTAAGTGGGGTGTTAAAATCCCCCACTATTACTTTGTTACTGTAGATTTACGCTTTTATTGTTGTTAGCATTTGCCTTATGTATCGAGGTGCTCCTATATTGGGTGCATATATATTTATAATTATCTCCTGTTTTTGGATTGATCCCTTGATCTTTACATAGTCTCCTTTCTTATCTCTTGCAACATTCTTATTTTAAAGACTATTTTATCTGATATGAGTATTGCTACTCCAGCTTTCTTTTGATTTGCATTTGCATGGAATATCTTTTTCCATCCCCTCACTTTCAGTCTGTGTGTGTCCCTAGGTCTGAAATTGGTCTCTTGTAGACAGCATATATATGGGTCTTGTTTTTTTGTCCATTTAGCCAGTCTATGTCTTTTGGTTGGAACATTTAGTCCATTCAAATTTAAGGTAATTATCTATGTGTGTCTTCTTATTACCATTTTCTTAATTGTTTTGGGTTTGTTTTTGTAGGTCTTTTTCTTCTCTTGTGTTCCCACTTAGAGAATTTCCTTTAGTATTTGTTGTAGGGCTGGTTTGGTGGTGCTCAATTCTCTTAGCTGTTGCTTGTCTGTAAAGCTTTTGATTTCTCTGTGGAATCTGAATGAGATCCTTGCTGGGTGGAGTATTCTTGCTTGTAGTTTCTTCCCTTTCACCACTTTAAATATATCGTGCCACTCGCTTCTGGCTTGCAGACTTTCTGCTGAGAAGTCAGCTGTTAACCTTATGGGGGTTCCCTTGTATGTTATTTGTCTTTTTTCCCTTGTTGCTTTTTTTTTTTAACTCTTTATGGGAATATATTTGATTTACACTCTTGTACTCGTCTCTGAGGTACACCAAAGTGAATCAGCTGCATCTACACATATATCCCCATATCCCCTCCCTTTAGTGATGCCCCCCCACCCTCCCCATCCTGGCCCTCCAAGGCATCTCCCATGAAGTTGATCTTCTTTTGTTATACAGCAACTTCCCACTAGCTATCTATTTTACAGCTGGTAGTGTAAATATGTCTATGCTACTCTCCCTTGTTGCTTTTAATAATTTTTCTTTGTCTTATTTTTTGTCAGTTTGATTACTATGTGCCTTGGCATGTTTCTTCTTGGGTTTATCTTGCCTGGGACTCTCTGTGTTTCTTGGACTTGGGTGGCTATTTCCTTTCCCACATTAGGGAAGTTTTCAACAATAATCTCTTCCAATATTTTCTTGGGTCCTTTTTCTCTCTCTTATCCTTCTGGGACCCCTATAATGCAGATGTTGGTACATTTAATGTTGTCCCAGGGATCTCTTGCCACTTTTATTCAACATAATTTTGGAAGTCCTAGCAACAGCCATCAGAGAAGAAAGAGAAATAAAAGGAATCCAAATTGGGAAAGAAGTTAAACTGTCACTGTTTATAGATGATATGACACTATACATGGAAAATCCTAAAGATGGCACCAGAAAACTATTCGAGTTCATCAATGAATTTTGTAAATTTGCAGAATACAAAATTAACACACAGAAATCTGTTGCATTTCTGTATACTAACAATGAAAGATTAGAAAGAGAAATTCAAGAAACAATCCCATTTACCATCACATCAAAATGAATTAAGTACCTAGGAATAAACCTGCCTAAGAAGACAAAAAACCTGTACTCTGAAAACTATAAGATACTGACGAAAGAAAACAAAGGTGACACAAACGGATGGAAAGATATGTGACAAAAAGAGATGTTCTTCGATTGGAAGAAACAATATTATCAAAATGACTCTACCACCCAAGGCAATCTACAGTTTCAATGTAATCCCTGTCTAATTACCAATGGCATTTTTCATGGAACTAGAACAAAAAATCTTAAAATTTGTATGGAAACACAAAAGACCCCGAATAGCCAAAGCAAATAAAGAAAGAAAAACGGAGCTGGAGGAATTAGGCTCCCTGACATATACTATACTACAAAGCTACAGTAATCGAGACAGAAATATAGATCAATGGAAAAGGATAGAAAACCCAAAGATATACCCACACACATAGGGTGGGTGTATCTCTTTATCTTTGACAAAGGAAGCAAGACTACACAATGGAAGAAATATAGTCTCTTCAATAAATGGTGCTGAGAAAATTGGACAGCTACATGTAAAAAAAAATGCAATTAGAACAGTCCCTAACACCATACACAGAAATAAACTCAAAATTGCTTAAAGACCTGAATGTAAGGCCAGACTCTATAAAACTCTTAGAGGAAAACACAGGCAGAACACTCTCTGACATAAATCATAACAAGATCACTTTTGACCCACCACCTAGAGTAATGAAAATAAAAACAAAAATAAACAAATGGGAACTAATTTAACTCAAAAGCTTTTGCATTCCAAAGGAAACTATAAACAAGATGAAAAGACAACCCTCAGAATGGGACAAAATATTTGCAAATAAAGCAACTGCCAAGGGATTAATCTCCAAAATATACAAACAACTCATGCAGCTCAATATCAAAAAACAAACAAACAAACCAAACCACCCAATCAAAAAATGGTGGAAGACCTAAATAGATGTTTCTCCAAAGAAGACATGCAGATGGGCATAAAACACATGAAAAGATGTTCAAGATCACTAATCATTAGAGAAATGCAAATCAAAACTACAATGAGGTATCACCTCACACCAGTCAGAATGGCTATCATCAAAAAATCCACAAGCAATATAGATGCAAAAATCCTCAACAAAATACTACCAAACAGAATCCAACAGCACATTAAAAAGATCATACACCATGATCAAGTGGGGTTTATCCCTGGAATGCAAGGATTCTTCAAAATACACAAGTCAATCAATGTGATACATCATATCAACAAATTGAAGGATAAAAACCATATGATAATCTCAATAGATGCAGAAAAAGCTTTTGACAAAATTTTACATCCATTTATGAGAAAAACTCTCCAGAAAATGGGCATAGAAGGAAATTACCTCAACATAATAAAAGCCATATATGACAAACCAATAGCCAACATCATTCTAAATGGTGAAAAACTGAAAGCATTCCCTCTAAGAACAGGAACAAGACAAGGGTGCCCACTCTCACCACTACTATTCAACATAGTTTTGGAAGTCCTTGCCACAGCAATCAGAGAAGAAAATGAAATAAAAGAAATACAAATTGGAAAAGAAGAAGTAAAATTGTCACTCTTTGCAGATGACATGATATTATACACAGGAAACCCTAAAGATTCTACCAGAAAACTGCTAGCACTAATTGATGACTTTAGTAAAGTAGCAGGATACAAAATTAACACACAGAAATCTCTTGCATTCCTACATACTAACAACAAAAGGGCAGAAAGAGAAATTAAGGAAACTCTCCCATTTATCATTGCAACAAAAAGAATAAAATACCTAGGAATAAACCTGCCTAAGGAGGCAAAAGACCTGTACCCAGAAAACTTTAAGACACTGATGAAAGAAATCAAAGACAATACAAACAGATGGAGAGACATACCATGTTCTTGGATTGGAAGAATCAACATTGTGAAAATAACTTTACTACTCACAGCAATTTACAGATTCAATGCAATCCCTATCAAATTACCAATGGCATTTTTCATGCAACTAGAATAAGAAATTTTACAATTTGTATGGAAATGCAAAAGACCCCAAATAGCCAAAGCAATCTTGAGAAGGAAAGATGCAGTTGGTGGAATCAGGCTCCCTGACTTCAGACTATACTACAAGGCTGCAATGATCAAGACAGTATGGTACTGGCACAAAAACAGAAATATGGATCAATGGAAGAGAATGAAGAGCTCAGAGATAAACCCTCACACATATGGGCACCTTATCTTTGACAAAGGAGGCAAGATATACAATGGAAAAAAGACATCCTCTTCAATAAGTTGTGCTGGGAAAATTGGACAGCCACATGTAAAAGAATGAAATTAGAATGCTTCCTAACAATATACACAAAAATAAACTCAAATGGATTAAAGAACTAAATGTAAGGCCAGACACTATAAAATTCTTAGAGGAAAACATAGGCAGAACACTCTAGGACATAAACCAAAGCAAGATCCTTTTTGACCCACCTCCTAGAATAATGGAAGGAAAATCAAAAATAAACAAATGGGGCCTAACGAAACTCAAAAGCTTTTGCACAGCAAAAGAAACCATAAACAAGACACGAAGACAACCCTAAGAATGGGAGAAATAATTTGCCAACGAAGCAATGGACAAAGGATTAATCTCCAAAATATACAAGCAGCTCATGCAGCTTAATACCAAAAAAGCAAATAACCCAATCCACAAATGGGCAGAAGACCTAAATAGACATTTCTCCAAAGAAGACATGCAGAAGGCCAACAAACACATGAAAAGTTGTTCAAAATCACTCATCATTAGATAAATGCAAATCAAAGCCACAATGAGGTATCACGTCACACCTGTCAGAATGGCCATCATCAAAAAATCTAGAAACAATAAGTGCTGGAGAGGGTGTGGAGAAAAGGGAAGTCTCCTGCACTGTTGGTGGGAATGTAAGTTGGTACAGCCACTATGGAAAACAGTTTGGCGATTCCTTAAAAAAACTAAAAATGGAACTACCATGTGGCCCAGCAATCCCACTCCTGGGAATATACCCAGAGAAGACCATAATTGAAAAAGAAATATGTACCACAATGTTCATTACAGCTCTTTACAATAGCCAGGACATGGAAGCAACCTAGATGCCCATCAACAGATGAATGAATAAAGAAGATGTGGCACATATATACAATGTGATATTACTCGGCCACTAAAAACATGAAATAATGCCATTTGCAACAACATGGATGGACCTAGAAATTGTCATACTGAGTGAAGTAAGTCAAACAGAGAAAGAGAAATATCATATGATGTTTCATATATGTGGAATCTAAAAAAAAAAAAAGATACAAATGAACTTATTTACAAAACAGAAACAGACTCACAGACTTAGAGAATGAACTCAGGGTTACCAGGGTAGAAGTGTGGGGGAGGGGGGCGAGGAGGGATGGTTAAAGAGTTTGGGATTGACATGTACACACTGCTATATTTAAAATGGATAACTAACAAGGACCTACTTCTGGCACAGGGAACTCTGCTTAATATTATGTAACAATGTAAAGGGAAAATATTTTTTAAAAAATTGATACATGTATATGTATAACTGAATCACTTTGCAGTGCACATGAAATTAACACAGCATTGTTAATCTGCTATAGTCCAATATAAAATAATTTTTTTAAAAAAGATAGATCAACATAAAGGATCAGATTTGGACATCAGATAGAAATTGAATTGAAAAAATAAACAGAGCCTTGAGGACCCCTGGACAATAACAGAAGATGCTGCCTTTCTGTCACAGGTGTTCCACAGGGAAAGGTGAAAGCATACAGGGCTGAAAAGTCATTTGAAGAAATAATAGCTGAAATGTTCCAAAATTTTGTAAAGGATGTAAACCCAGAGATTAAAAAAAAAAAATGGTAAGCAAACTCCACACAAAATGAAACAAAAGAAATCCATGCCCAGACACATCATAATCAAATTTCTCAAAACTAAAGACAAAGAAAAAGTCTTAAATGCAGCCAGAGAGAAATGACACAACAGTTACAAGGGATCAATGATTTAACTGATAATGAATTTCTCTTCAGAAACAATGGAGGGCAGTCAAAAATGCACCAGCGTTTTTCAAGAACTGAAAGAAAAGAAGTGCCAACCCAGAATCCTCCAGAATGAAGGTACCTGAGGAAACTAAGGAATCTGTCGGTAGCAGAACGGAAGGGATTGCCATAGGAAGTTCTTCAGGTAGAAAGTAGTGCTAACAGAAGTAAACCTGGGACATCAAGATGAAATAAGATCAATGTAAAGGGTGAATATAATGGACGATTCTCTTCTTGGCTTATAAAAACTGTGTTTGATGGCTGAAAGTAAAATGAAAATATTCTCTAATGCAGTTTTTAATGTATACAGAGGTGATATTTAAGGCAACGGTATCATGAGGGAAGGAGGATAAAGGGACATAAAGGTGTAAGGTTTCTAGATTCCACAGGGAGTGATAAAATGTTGATACCAGTAAACTGATAAATTAAGAATAGATATTGTATAAGAAAGGCAAATCAAAACTACAGTGAGGTATCACCTTGCACCAGTCAGAATAGGCATCATTAAAAAGTCTGCAAATAATAAACACTGGAGAGGGTGTAGAAAAAAAGGAACCTTCCTACACTGTTAGTAGGAATGTAAATTGGTGCAGCCACTGTGAAGAACAGTATAGAGGTTTCTCAAAAAACTAAAAATAGAGTTGCCATATGATCCAGTAATCCCACTCCTGGGTACATATCCAGACAAAACTGTAATTCAAAAAGTACGTACACCCCTATGTTCATAGCATCACTATTTATAATAACCAAGACACGGAAACAACCTAAATGTCCACTGACAGATGAATGAATAAAGAAGCTGTGGTACATATATACTATGGGCTACTACTCAGCCATAAAAAGAATGAAATGTGCCATTTGCAGCAACATGAATGGATCTAGAGATGACCATACTAAGTGAATTAAGTCAGAAAGAGAAAGACAAATATGATCACTTACATGTGGACTCTAGAGTATGACACAAATGAACTTATCTAGCTAACAGAAACAGACATAAAGAACAGACTTATGGTTGCCAAGGGGGAGGGAAGGACTGGGAGTTTGGGGTAAGGAGATGCAAAGTAGTATATGTAGGATGGGTAAACAACAAGATTCTACCGTACAGCACAGGGAACTATATTCAATATCCTGTGGTAAACCATAATGGAAAAGAATATATATATGAATATATTCATGTATATAGATATGAATCACTTTGCTCTACAGCAAAAAAATAACACAACATTGTAAATCCACCATACTTCAATAAAATAAATTTTTTAAAGATGTAATGCAAGTCCACCAGGAAAAAGAATAGATATTGTAATCCCTATAGCAATCAGTAAATTTAATGCACCAGATATACATACAGATAATCAAAATTACTAAAATACATTAAAAATGGAATATTAAAAATTTTATTCCTGCCACAGGAAGACAGGAAAGGGGAAACAGTAATGGAAAACAGAGACAAACAGAAAACAAATAACAAAATGTCACAAATCCTACGTCAAATCCTAACATAAAAATAATTACATTAAATGTAGTCATATCTTATGGGCCAAATCTGGCCCCCAGTCCATTTTCATATGGCCCAGGAGTAAAGATGTTTAAAAATATATTTAAAACCCTTTTTCCTTTGAGATAATTTTAGATTTACATGCAGTTGTAAAGAATAATACAGCAAGATCCCACCATATACCCTTAGCTACATTCTCCCAATGGTGATCATGCAAAGGTAGACTACATTACAAGCCAGATATTGGCATTAATATCACCCACTTACCTTAATTAGATGTATGAATTTTGCAAGCACGTGTGTGTGTGTGTGTGTGTGTGTGTGTGTGTGTGTGTGTGTGTGTGTTGTGGGGGGATATTTGCTTCATGTGACCATCACAATGAAGCTAAGATTCCATCAAAGCTACCCTTTTATGACCATAACTATCTTCCCCTCCCCCCTCCCCCAGTTACCACTAATCTGTTCCCTAGGTCTACAACTTCATCATTTCAACAATGTTGTATACAAATAGTTTGCAAACATTTTCTCCCAATCTGTAGCTTGTATTTTCATCTTCATAGTATTTCACGAACAAAAGTCTTTAATGTTGCTGAGTTACAGTCTATCAAATTTCCCTTTCATGGACCATGCTTGTGATGTCATGTCTGACTCCACTTAGCCCTTAGACCTGAATATTTCCCCCTATTTCTAAAAAAAGTTTTATGCTTTTACATTTCATAGTTCAGTCCATGATCTATTTGAGTTAATTTTTTGTAGGAGGTGAGGTTTAGGTCAAGGTTCATTTTTTGCCTACAGATGTCCAATTGCTCCAGGACCACTAATTGAAAAGCTATTCTTCCTACATTGAATTGCTTTCCCACCATTGTTATTGGGATATAATTGACACATAATTGTATTAGTTAAGGTGTACAGTGTGATGATTTAATATTTGTATATATTGTGAAATGATTGTCACAATGTTTAGTTGACACCCATCACCTAAAATGTTTACAATTTTTTGTCATGAGAACTATAAAGATTACTTTTAGCAACTTTCAAATATGTGATACAATATTGTTTCCTATAATAACCATGCTGTACACTACAGCCTCACAACTTATAACTGAAAATTTGTAACTTTTGAACAATTTACCCATTTCCCCAACACCACTTGCCCCATCTCTGGCAAATGCCAATTTGTTCTCTGTTTCTATGAGTTTAGTATTTCAGATTTCACATACAAGTGAGATCATGCAATATTGCTTTTCTCTCTCTGACTTATTTCACTTAGCGTAATGCCCTCAGGTTTCATTCATGTGGTTGCAAATGGTAGAATTTCCTTCTTTTTTTATGGCTGAATAATATCACATTATATATTTTCTTTATCCATTCATTCTTCAATAGACACAGGTTATTTCCACATCTTGGGTACTAAAAATAATGCTGCAATAAACATGGTGGAGCAGACATCTCTTCAAGATCCTATTTCCATTTCCTTTGGATAAATGCCCAGAAGTGGCATTGCAGGATCATATGGTAAATCCATTTCTAATTTTTTGAGGCACCTCCATACTGTTTTCCTTAGTGGTTGCACAATTTACATTCTCACCAACAGGAGAGTCCCTTTTCTCCTCATCCTCACCAATACTTGTCTCTTATCTTTTTGATGATACCCATTCTAATAGATGTGAGATGATATCTCATTGTGGTTTTGATTTTCATTTCCCTGATGATTAGTGATGTTGAGCACCTTTTCATGCACCTGATGCCCATTTGCATGTCTTCTTCATAAAACTGTCTATTCAGTTCCTTTGCCCATTTTTAAATTTGATTGTTTGCTTTTTTGCTGTTGGGTTCTATGAGTTCCTTGTATATTTTTTTACATTAACTGCTTATCAATATATGCTTTACTAATACTTTCTCTGCTTACATAGGTGGCCTTTTCATTTTGCTGATGATTTCCTTTGCTATGCAGATGCTTTTTAGTTTGGTGTAGTCCCACTTATTTATTTTTGTCTTTGTTGCCTTTGCTTTTGGTGTCAAATCCAGAATATCATTGCCAAAACCAATGTCAAGTTGCTTACTCCCTGTGTTTTCTTCTGTGAATTTGATTGATTTCAGGTCTTACATTTAGGTCTGTAGTCATTTTGAGTTGACTTTTGTGTATCGTGTAAGATAGGGGTCCAGTTTCATTCTTTTACATGTAGCTATCCAATTTTCCTATTACAATTTATCAAAGAGACTATTATTTCCCTATTACACAATCTCTTGTCTCTTTTGTGGTAAATTAATCTATATGCATAGATTTATTTCTAGGTGCTCTATTCTGTTCCATTAATTTATGTGTCTGTTTCACTGCCATTGCCATAATGTTTGATCACTATAGCTTTGTAACATAATTTGAAATCAGGAAGTGTGATGCCTCCAGCTGAGTTCTGCTTTCTCAAGTTTGATTTAGCTATTCAGGGTCTTTATGAATCCACACAAATCTTAGGATTATTTGTGCAATTTGTGTGAAAGACATCATTGGAATTTTGATTGTAATTGCATTAAATCTGCAGATTGCTTTGGGTAGTATGGACATTTTAACTATTGATTCTTCCAATCCATGAACATGGAATATCTTTCCATTTATTTTTGTAGTCTTCAATTTCTTTCATCAGAGTCTTAAAGTTTTCAGCTTCTTTGTTAAATTTAGTCCTAGGTATTTTATTCTTTTCCATGTAATTGTAAATGTGATTATTTCCTTAATTGTTCTTTCTGATAGTTTGTTATAAATGTACAGAAATGTAACTAATTTTGTATGTTTATTTTGTATCCTGCAACTTTATGGAATTTATTAGTTCTAACAGTTTTTTAGTGGAGACTTCAGAGTTTTATATATACTAGGGTGAGTCAAAAATTATCTGCATTCCAGTTATATTAAAACTTCTGTAAATTATACAGCCAGAGTGTGGATAATTTTTGACTCACACTCATATATGTCATCTGCAAATAGAAGTGTTCTTACTTCTTCTTTTCTGATTTGCATGACTTTTTGTTTTGTTTTGTTTTGCTTGCCTAATAGTTCTGGCTAGAACTTTCAGTACTATGTTGAATAAAACTGGTGAGAGTGGAAATCCTTGTCTTTCCTGATGTTAGAGGAAAAGCTTTCACCTTTTCACTATTAAGTATGATATTAGCTTTGGGCTTGTCATATGTGGCCTTTATTATGTTGAGGCAAATTCCCTCTATTTGCAGTTTGTGGAGAGATTTTATAATTAAAAGACATTGAATTTTGTCAAATGCTTCTTCTGCATCTAATGCTATGATTATATAATTTTTATTCTTCATTTTGTTAATGCAGTGTGTCACATTGATTGATTTGCAGATGTTGAACCATTCTTGCATCCCTGGAATAAATAACTCTTGATCATGGTTTAGGATTATTCCTATGTACTGTTGAATCTTTTTGGTTAATATTTTGTTGAGGATTTTTGCATCTATGTTCTGCAAAAATATTGGCCTGCAATTTTCTTTTTGGGTAGTATCCTTGTCTGGTTTTTGCATCAGGATAATGCTGGCATTATAAAATGAATTTGGAAGTGTTCTGTCTGCTTCAATTTTTCAGAAGATTTGAAGATTTGTATTATTTTTTCTTTAAATGTCTGGTAGAATTCACCAGTGAAGCCATCTGGTCCCTGACTTTTGGGGGGGGGGGGTTGGAGGGGTTGATTACTGATTCAGTCTCCTTACTAGTAATTGGTCTATTCAGATTGTTTATTTCTTCATGATTCAATCTTGGTAGATTGTGTGTTGCAAGAAATTTATCAGTTTCTTTCAGGTTGTCCAATTTGCCACTGTATAATTGTTCATAGAAGTCTCTTATGATCCTTTGTATTTGTGTGATATCAGTTGTAATGTCTCTTCTTTCATTCATAATTTTATTTGCATCCTCTCTCTCTCTCTCTCTTTTGGTAAGTCTAGCTAGAGGTTTGTCTATTTTGTTTGTTTTCAAAAAAAACAGCTCTTAGTTTCATTGATCTTTTCTATTCTCTTTTTAGTCTCTATTTTATATATTTCCCCTGTGATCTTTGTTATTTCTTTTCTTCTGTTAACTTGGGCTAAGTTTGTTCTTGCTTTCTAGTTCCTTGAAGCATAAACTTAGGCTGTTTATTCAAGATCTTTCTTGTTTCTTAATGTAGGCATTTATCACATAAACTTCCACTTCAGAACTGCTTTTGCTGCATCCCATCAGTTTTGATATGTTGTATTTCCATTTTCTTTTGTCTCAAAAGAGTTCCTTCTTTGACTCATTGGTTTTTCAGTAGCATGTTGTTTAATCTCCACATGTTTATGAATTTTCCATTTTTCTTCTTGTAATTCATTTTTAGTTCCATACCATTGTGATCAGAAAAGATGCCTGATGTGATTTTGATCTTCTTAAGTTTATTAAGGCTTATCTTATGGCCCAACATATGATCTATCCTGGAGAACGTTCCATGTGTGTTTGAGAAAAATGTGTATTCTGCTGCTGTTTGAAAGCAATGTTCTGTAAGTCTGCTAAAATCTATCTGGTTTACAGATGGACTTAATCGACATTTATAGGATGTTCCATCCAAAAACCACAGAAAACACTTTCTTCTCAAGTGCACGTGGAACATTCTCCAGAATAGATCACATCTTGGGTCACAAATCAAGCTTCAATAAATGTAAGAAAATCAAAATCATATCAAGCATCTTTTCTGACCACAACTCTATGAGACTACATATCAATTACAGGAAAAAAAAACTGTAAAAAATACAGAAACATGGAGGCTAAACAACACACTACTAAATAACCAAGAGTTCACTGAAGAAATCAAGGAGGAAATTAAAAAAAAAAAACCTAGAAACAAATGAAAATGAAAACACGATGACCCAAAACCTATGGGATGCAACAAAATTAGTTCTAAGAGGACGTTCATAGCAATACAATCCTACCTCAAGGAACAAGAAAAATCTCAAATAAACAACCTAACCTCACAGCAAAAGCAATTAGAGAAAGAAGAATTAAAAAAAAACCCAAAGTTAGAGAAGGTAAGAAATCTTAAATATCAGATCACAAATAAATGAAAAAGAACTGAAGAAAAAATAGCAAATATCAATAAAATGAACAGCTGGTTCTTTGGGGGAAAAAACAAAATAGTTAAACCATTAGCTAGACTCATCAGGATAAAAAGGGAGAAGACTCAAATCAACAGAATCAGAAATGAAAAAGAAGTAAAAACTGACACCACAGAAATACAAAAAATCATGAGAAACTGCTACAAGCAACTAACTATATGCCAATAATATGGACAATCTCAAAGAAATGGACAAATTCTTAGAAAAATACAACCTTCCAAGACTGAACCATGAAGAAATAGGACATATGAACAGATCAATCACAAGTACAGAAATTGAGACTGTGATTTAAAATCTCCCAAAAAACAAAAGCCCAGGGCCAGATAGCTTCACAGGTGAATTTTATCAAGCATTTAGAGAACAGCTAGCACCTATCCTTCTCAAAATCTTCCAGAATATAGCAGAGGGAGGAACACTCCCAAACTCATTCTATGAGGCCATCATGACCCTAATACCAAAACCAGACAAAGATGTCACAGAAAAAGAAAATTACAAGCCAATATCACTGGTGAATATAGATGCAAAAATACTCAATAAAATACTAGCAAACAGAATCCAACAGCACATTAAAAAGATCATATACCATGATCAAGTGGGATTTATTCCAGGAATGCAAGGATTCTTCAATATATGCAAATCAATAAATGTGATACATCATATTAATAAATTGAAGAATAAAACCATATGATGATTTCAATAGATGCAGAAAAAGCTTTTGACAAAATTCAACACCCATGTAAAATAAAAACTCTCCAGAAAGTGGGCATAGAAGGGACCTACTTCAACATAATAAAGGCCATGTATGGTAAACTCACAGCCAACATCATCCTCGGTGGTGAAAAACTGAAAGCATTCCCTCTAAGATCAGGAACAAGACAAGGGTGCCCATTCTCACCACTACTATTCAACATAGTTTTGGAAGTTCTTGCCACAGCAATCAGAGAAGAAAAAGAAATAAAAGGAATGCAAATCAGAAAAGAAGTAAAACTGTCACTGTTTGCAGATGATGTGATACTATATATAGAAAATCCTGAAGATGCCACCAGAAAATTACTAGAGCTAATCAAAGAATTTGGTAAAGTAATAGGATACAATATTAATGCATGGAAATCTCTTGCATTTCTATATGCTTACAATGAAAAATCAGAAAGAGAAATTCAAGAAACACTCCCATTTACCATTGCAACAAAAAGGAAAAATACCTAGGAATAAACCTACCTAAAGAGTCAAAATACCTGTGTGCAGAAAATTATAAGACACTGATGAAAGAAACCAAAGATGATACAAACAGTTGGGGAGATATACCATGTTCTTGGATTGGAAGAATCAAAGTTGTGAAAATGACTATCCTACCCAAAGCAATCTACAGATTCAATGAAATCCTTATCAGATTACCAATGGCATCTTTCACAGAATTACAACAAGAAACTTTACAATTTGTATGGAAACACAGAAGACCCCAAATAGACAAAGCAACTTAAGAAAAATGGAGCTGGAGGAATCAAGCTCCCTGACTTCAGGCTATACTACAAAGCTACAGTAATCAAGCAGTATGGTACTGGCACAAAAACAGAAATATAGATCAATGGAACAGTATAGAAAGCCAGAGATAAACCCATGTACATATGGTCATCTTATCTTTGACAAAGGAGACAAGAATATACAGTGGAGAATAGACAGCCTCTTCAATAAGTGATGCTGGGAAAATTGGACAGCTACTTGTAAAATAATGAAATTAGAACACTCCCTAACACCATACACAAAAATAAATGACAGCAAGATCCTTTTTGACCCACCTCATAGGGTAATGGAAATAAAAACAAAAATAAACAAATGAGACCTAGTGAAACTTAAAAGCTTTTGCACAGCAAAGTAAACCATAAATAAGATGAAAAGACAATGCTTGAAAAGGGAGAAAATATTTACAAATGAAGCAACTGACAAAGGGTTAATCCTTAAAATATGCAAGCAGCTAGTGCAGCTCAATATCAAAAAAACAAACAACCCAATCCAAAAATGGGCAGAAGACATAAATAGACATTTCTGCAAAGAAGACATACAGATGGCCAACAAACACATGAAAAGATGTGCAATATCACTAATCATTAGAGAAAGGCAAATCAAAAGTACAATGAGGTATCACCTCACCTCAGTCAGAATGGCCATCATCAAAAAATCTAGGAACAATAAATGCTGGAGAGGCTGTGGAGAAAAGGGAATGCTCTTACACTGAATGTAACTTAATACAGCCACTATGGAAAACAGTATGGAGATTCCTTAAAAAACTAAAAATAGAACTACCATGTGGCCCAGCAATCCCACTCCTGGGCATATACCCTGAAAAAAGCATAATTCAAAAAGACACATGCACCAAAATGTTCATTGCAGCACTGTTTATAATAGCCAGGACATGGAAGCAATGTAAATGTCCATCAACAGATGAATGGATAAAGAAGATATGGCACACATATACAATGGAACATTGCTGAGCCATAAAAAGGAATGAAATTGAGTTATATGTAGTGAGGTGGGTGGACCCAGAGTCTGTCATACAGAGTGAAGTAAGTTAGAAAAAGAAAAACAAATACCGTACGCTAAGGCATATATATGGAATCTAAAAAAATGGTACTGATGAACCCAGTGGCAGGGCAAGAATAAAGACACAGATGTAGAGAATGGACTTGAGGACACAGGGTGGGGGCAGTGGGGAAGCTGGGAGAAAGTGAGTGAGTAGCACTGACATATATACACTACCAAATGTAAAATAAATAGCTAGTGGGAAGCTGCTGCATAACACAGGGAGATCAACTCGATGATGACCTAGAGGGGTGAGACAGTGAGGCTGGAAGGGAGGCTCGGGAAGGAGGGAATATGGGGATATATGTATAAATACAGCTGATTCACTTCATTGTACAGCAGAAACTGGCAGATCAATGTAAAGCAGTTATACTCCAACAAAGATCTGAAAAATAAATAAAATAAAATAAATATTAAAATAAAAATAAAATCTATCTTGTTTATTGTGCAAAGTTTGATGTTTTCTTATGGCTTTCTGTCTGGATGCTGGGCTAACTTATTTTTGACAAAGGTGCAAGATAATTTCAATGCAGAAAGTATAGTCTTTTTAACAAATGGTGCATAATGTATTCAGAATCCATCCACATTGTTGTGTATTCAGTAGTTCTTTCTTTTTTATTTTTGACTATTTTTCCATTGAATGGATGTACCTCATTTTATTTATTCAGTTAGCTGAAGGACATTTAGGTTGTTTTTGGTGGTTATAAGTAGAGCTGTATAAACAGTTATGTTTTGGCTTTTGTGTAAATGTAAAATTTCATTTCTTTAGGTAAATACCTAAGAGTGGGATTGTTGGGTCATGTGGTAAGTTATGGTTAACTTTGTAAGAAACTGCTAAACAGTTACTCAAAACAGTTGTATCACATTGAATTCCCGTAAGCAATGTCTGATACTTCTAACTGCTCTGTGTTGTCATCTGCACTTCATATTGCTAATATTTTTTTTATTTTATTCATTTTATTATGTGTAAAATAGCAGTTCACTGTGGCTTTATTTGTCTATTTTCTAATGGCTGATAACTTAGATTAATGATTGCTAGTGACTAATGACTTATTTTCTATATTTTCTTTGGTGAAATATGTTCAGGTCTTTTGTCCATTTGGGGCGGGGGGGAGGTTGTTTTCTTTTTATTGAGATTTAAGTATTCTTTATGTATTTGTAATGAAATTCCGTCATCAGAAATGTTAATTGCAAATATTTTTTCCAAATGCATGGCTTATCTTTTCATTCTCTTAACAGAGTCTTTCAAAAGATTGAGCAGAAGTATAAATTTTGATGAAGTCCAATTTGTCATTTTTTTCTCTTTAGTGTTGTATTTAAGAAACTTTTACCTAACTCAATGCCACAAAATTTTTTCTTTTATATTTTTTTTTAGAAATTTTGTAAGATTACGTTTTATCTTTAGGTGTTATCCATTTTGAGCTAATTTTTGTATGATACATGAGATATGGGTCAAGGTCCTTTTTTTTTTTTTTTAATGTGAATATCCAGTTGTTCCAACATCGTGTATTGTTCAGTTCACTAATCTCTCTTCAGTTATCATAAGCAATTTTGTCTTTAACACCTCCATTGAGTTATCATTTTTAGCTATTACATTTTTCATTCCTAAAACTTCTATTTGCTTATTTTAAATTCCACTAGGTCATTTTGATATGCTCTCTCTTTTTTTTTTAACTCATTTTTAGTTCTATTTTTCTTTTAAACATTTTATTCATATTTTATATTCTATATCTGATAATACAGTGCATTTTTCTGTAACTTTTATTCATGATGACTTGTTTCCCCGAGTATTGGTAATTCTGTTTTGGGAGATCATATTTAATTGCTCTTACTGTATGAGATTACTAAGAGCGTAAACTGGAGTTGCTGTTGCCAAAGAAGATTTGTATGTTTCTACTGGGTGCCAGTTGGGCTGTTAATCTGGGACCACTTTAACTTCCTCCAAAGGAATTTAAGCCACATACAGAGGATTTAGCTTAGGTTCCCACTTTTCCCTAGGTCTACTATCCCTATTCTAACGCTGGTTTTAGTGTTTGCCTTCAAGGAAACTCTGGGCTTTGCACTTCCTCACCGTTCATGTTTTTTTAATT
Organism: Hippopotamus amphibius kiboko; assembly: GCF_030028045.1. Classification (NCBI taxonomy): domain Eukaryota; kingdom Metazoa; phylum Chordata; class Mammalia; order Artiodactyla; family Hippopotamidae; genus Hippopotamus; species Hippopotamus amphibius. Next base: position 100,441,044 of record NC_080191.1, read on the forward strand.
ACAATTTACTGTCTCCTTCCCACCCTCCCTCCAACTAACACAACATTTCTTACTTTCTTGCAAGCTCAGCACTGCTTTGAAAAGATTGATTTTGTAATTCATGCAGAACCTAGTTATATTTTAATGACTGTACTTTTCAGAATATTTATTATCCATACTCCAGGACGTATGGATCCATTTTATTCCTTTTTTTTTAATACTGTGTCTGAAAATGGTCATATAAACCATTCTGAATATTTTTGTTATTGTTAAGACAAGAAACTTCAGGGTCACATTCCCAGGAGGCTCTAGAGCAGCCTTTTCCCCTGCTTTTCAAAGCCATCCTCTTTCGACAGTCTGAATGTAGACACACATTTAGCCATTCATCTCCAGAAAGCCTGTAAGAGAAACATCCTAAAAACAAGTGAATTCAGAGCATCACTGGTTCCTTAAGCTCCACTGGGAATGAGAACAATAATTTTTTTACTCAGTCATCTTGAGAAAAAGAAAAACAGGCTGTAAAGCACCAACTTCACTGGCCCACGCTGTCCCATAGTTAGAAGCACTTATGACATCTATGGTCATAACTTCCGTAAGAGATGAGCATAGGTGTCAGCTGGAAAATGAAGGGGGCATTTCATATGCCTTCCAGACTTTAATTTCATCCCTGTTATACTGGAATAGGTATTCCTCATCTTAATTAAGCCACAGAAGGCTATCAAGAACTGGATTCAAGTGTAGACTTAATCCAAAATTTTGAGGAAATTGCAATCAGAAGATACAGCTATATTTCCTTCCCTGAGACTACTTTTCTAATAAAATTTTTTCCTCTCAGTTTACTTGCTCTTTTCCAAAATCCATTTTATTTAACACAGAGCTGGCCTTTCCTTGCTCTTCCTTTCTATATCTAAAATGAAGTTTCTGTTTCTGAGAAAAGAAATAAGTTAATTAAATGCCCACTGCAAGACATGTTCTTATTTTTCCTAAACCGACACCATGAAGAGACAGAAGGTCACATGTTTTCAATAAAGATAACAATTTCTAAAATATATTGCAAGTGTACAATGTGCCAGATTAGACTTGCCAGATAAAATACAGATGGACTCTATATTTATTTGCTAAATCTAGCAACCCTAGTCAGAAACAATTTTAAAAACTTTACATAGTTTATCTTGAATATTTATCACAATTCTACAAAGTAGGACAAAAAATGGCCAAGCTGGATTTGAATCCATCTGTGTCTTGTTCCTGAGTCTGGACTTCTGTTCTGCTTATTCCTTATTCCACATGATAAAGACGGATGAGAATACACAGTGGGATTGATACCTATGCCTAGCTGATTTTCTCTTCTAGGAAGAAGGTGACTTTTCTCACCTGGGAACTAAGTCTCTATTCAGAAGTCAAAAGGGACATGTGAGTACATTGTGTCAAAAGGCTTCACTATCAGAAGAGGTGAGAATGAGAAAAATCTTACATTCTCTGACCTTTTAATTTTTATTCTCTATAGTTTGAGATATATAATATTCTGAAACATGATTTTCATAGGAGCTAAAAATATAAACAAAAAGCTATTCCTGTGTACCTACCCCCACCCCCACAAATTCCTCAATAGTTATTTACATAATAATCTCTGATTTCCTTTTCAGCAAAAGTTCTTTGATTTAATAAAGTGAATAATTTTTTCTTTTTAAATTACAAAAAAGAATGAATGTCTATTTTTCTGTAACTTTAAAAACATCAAAAATTTATTCCAAAGAAAATTACAGCTATGGTCATATAATAGTTGAAGGAGTTTAAGACATAACATAGTCCACTTCTGTGAACCAATCTGTGAGTTGTATGCATTGCCCAGAGGGAAAATCCAGTCCAGAAGTCTGAAGTGGCCTCTTAGTGGCCTGTCCATGGACCCAGTATAAATAATAATAGTGAACATACAGATAAAGTGAAGTCATATTTTCCCAGGGAAGAGACTGTAAGTGGAGCTTAAAGCAGTGTTTCCAGGCTTTGGCCATACATAGATCACCTCCAGGATTTTTTCAATTTCAATACCCTCCTATTATCAATGTATTATTATTTTTTTTTTTTTTTTGGCACCACGGGCTTAGTTGCTCCGTGGCATGTGGGATCTTCCTGGAGCAGGGATAGAACCTGTGTCCCCTGCATTGGCAGGCGGATTCTTAACCACTGCGCCACCTAGGAAGCCCAATGTATTATTTTTTAATCAACTTTGTTTTTTTGAGAAACATAACATTTTAATAGGTGAAATAAATACTCTAGTACATGCCAGGTAAAAACTTGACATGGGGCGGGGGGGGGAGAATCACTCTATAGTGTAAATTTAAAAAAAACATACACAGTAGCTTTTCCCCCATTTGCAAATCACATGGCAAAGTCATACTCACTGACCAACTGATTTTTTAAACTTAAAAATAAACTTAGCCTTATCCTAAGCAATAATATCTGTGAGATTGTGAATTTGATAATTATGTATTTGTTTATAGTAAATATTAAATCACAAACATAATGTAAAATTTAAAATATTTCTTTGAGAGCTACTTAAAATCACTCAGGATACCAATGTCCCATGGTGGTATGTACACAATACTTTGGGAAATATTGGCCTAGCGTGGGGGTCAGAAACCTTTGGCTAGTTGTCTGCTTGTGAAAATAAAGTTTTATTGGAACACAGTTTTGTATTTTCTGTGGCTGCTATTGTGCTACAATGGCAGAGTTGAGTACTTGCTACAGAGACCACATCTTGAAAAACTGAAAATATTTAGTATATGGCTCTTTTTTTTTTTTCTTTTTTTTTTTCTTTTTTGGGGGGTACACCAAGTTCAATCATCTGTTTTTATACACATATCCCTGTATTCCCTCCCTTCCTTGACTCCCCCCCCTCGAGTCCCCCCCACCCTCCCCGCCCCAGTCCTCTAAGGCATCTTCCATCCTCGAGTTGGACTCCCTTTGTTATACAACAACTTCCCACTGGCTATCTATTTTACAGTTGGTAGTATATATATGTCTGTGCTACTCTCTCGCTTAGTATATGGCTCTTGACAGAAGAGTTTGTCTGCCCTTGGCTAAGGAATGCTCCCCAGTTGGGTTTTATCCATTTCCACATATGCCCTGGGTCCCACTCATGTTCCAAGTTCCCTTATCCATACACATGTTTTTCATGACAGTGTTACCAAACAAAGTTGTGAAGCCAAGAAAAGTGAAAGTTGGAGTCTGGAGTAGAGAAAGGTTTATTGCAGGGCCAAGAAAGGATAATGGGTGACTCATGCTAAAACACTCTGAACTCCCTGATGGTTTTGGGGGAAAATTTTATAGGCAAAATTTGGGGTGAGGGTTGCAGGGTGAGTCATTTTCTTCTGATTGCTTGGTGGTGAGGTACCAGGATTTCCGGGGATCTTGTGCTCAGCCTGAAGCTGCCATCCTCCACCTGGGTGGGGCCTTAGTTCCTGCAGAAAATCTCAAAGATATTGTTATGTATATTCCTTGAGGGGGAACCAGGACCCTTCCCCAAGGCTGCACTGTTGTCTCTTGACTGCTCCTCCTTCATCTCTGCATCCTCTCCTGTCCCTGATTAGCAACTGTTTGGACCTGCCCTTTGGAACTCAGGGAAGATCAGGGAGGCTGAATGAAGCCTGTTTCCTGCAAACAAGAAATGGGAGAAACAGAAAGGATTTGTACCCAGAAGCCCCACATGGTCCTGCTTGATTTCAAGAGGAGCCTGTTCCACCTCTTTGAGGACGAAGTTAGAGAAAATTCACTTAAGCACAGGCTGAGCCCATAGTGTTTAATGAAGGTCTATTGATACATCTCCACTGAACGTCAGTTTGCTACAGGATCTAGCTGTCTTGTGATCCCCCAACTGTTACCAAGTCCAAGCATGCTCTGCTCACTGTACAATGTGCCAATGAATCGGAGATGAGGTGTTGAGGCAAGGAATACGACTTTATTCGGAAAGCCGGCAGACCAAGAAGGTGGCAGAATAGTGTCTCAAAAAAACTGTCTTATTGATGTCTGGATACTAGTTTGTTTTATAGAGTAGAGAGGGAGAGGCTGTGACAACGTAAAGTGAAAGGGCCTTCAGCCTTGCAAAACATCTCTGGGAATGACCAGCCTCAGTGAGGGGATACGTTAATTTCTTCTTTTCTGCAGCCATTCACACAGGTGGGCAGGGCAGATTGTCTACCTGTGAGCTGAACACAGGCACTTTAGTTTAACATTCAGGCAGAGAGGCAGTGTTCCCTGAGGTAGGCCATCGTGTATGATTATAATAACAAAAGCAGCGAAAACCAAGGTTAAAGTCAGAGACAGATCTAACATGGAGTCCAATTTAGCTCTTCCCTGTTACAAAACCAGCCGGGAATATCATTCCTGCACTCATCTTCTCTCCAGTCTTCAAAATGGCAGTGACATAAGATGGGATGTCAAGCTGGACAACTGACTTTGAATAAGAATTCACCATTTATGGGACAGTCATCCCTAGCGCTGATATCTACATTCCTAGCAAGTGTGGGCAGCCTCTGCTTGAGGTTAAGCAGGAAAGTAAACTTCATCAGGTAAAGTAGAGAGAAGATTCAGAGGCTGTGTCACTTTACATTACACTGGCATTTTTTTCTCTTTCTTTCTTTCTTTCTTTCTTTCTTTCTTTCTTTCTTTCTTTCTTCCTTTCTTTCTGGCTGTGTTGATTCTTCACTGCTGCATGTGGGCTTTCTCTAGTTGCCGCGAGCAGGGTCTACTCTTCATTGCAGTGCTCGGGCTTCTTATTGTGGTGGCTTACTCTTGTTGCAGAGCACAGGCTCTTGGCACATGGGCCCAGTAGTTGTGGCACATGGGCTTAGTTGCTCCATGGCATGTGAGATCTTCCTGGACCAGGGCTTGAACCCATGTCCGCTGCATTGGCAGGTGGATTCTTAACCACTGCGCCACCAGGGAAGCGCATACACTGACATTGTTTTCTTGATTGTTTCTTGTGGAAGGGACCAAAAATTCTTACATGAAAGCAAATGAAAATTATGAAAATTGCTAATTTTTAGGATCAAAGAGAAATGGCCATATGTATGTGTATTAGCTATTGCTTGCTCTGAAATATGTTTTTATTACTGTTATTACTATAGTTCATCATTGGATAATAGCATTAAAATAAATAATATATATCCAATTAATGAAATAATGTGTTACAATTAAGTATTTTTAGTATATACCTATTTCTTCAAGGTGTTTGTGGATTGGCTAACCAAATTATAAACAAAGTGTTGAGATGTTACAGGGAAGACAGTAATTTAGTGTGCATGTGTGTGTGTGTGTGTGCATGTGTGTGTGTGTGTGTGTGTGTATTTGGGCTGGGAAGAATGGCAAGTTTTTCAGAAGAATATTTTATTTGCATCTGGAAGGATGCATAGGAGTTTTCTAGGTGGAGAAGCAGGTGGGAGACATTTCAGGGAGAAGGACCAGCCCACCTCTTCTAGCAGTTAGTGGTGGTGACTTTATAAGAAGATGCATCACCACACCTTCATTGTCCACTGCAAGTCTGACCCTTGACAAACCTTTAGTAATAGGTAATTTTCTGGGTTGGCTCCATGGGTTTTTTGTGAATAAGCCACTTGTTCTCAGCAAAAAGATGCTTCCTTGTCTTTGGGTAGAGAATATACATCCCTGAGTTCTTGATGGTCTGGCCTGGCTTGGCAAACCTGGGGGTTCAGGTTTGAGAAGAGTGGTGAGACCCCGCCCCCAGACTTCTTGCTGAAAGATTTCCTTCTCTGGGTGATTCTGAGTGACAGTAAGAAGTCTCCTTAATGCATCCACCTCTCACACCATGACCCAGTATCTTCCTGAATTCTCCTTGGTGTAGGTTCTCCCTGCCAGTTCCCCCACTGTCCCCTGCGATGGGGATGGAATCAGCCAGCAGAAGCTGATCATGTCCTTCTGCATCAGCCAGTGTCCCATAGAGCCAGGACCCCACATTTCCTGCAGGTCAGGCTTTATCCTTTTCTTAGGAAATAGCATTTATCCTGTGGGTGAAAAGCAGGTGTGGCAGCTTCTATTCCAGGAGCTCTGTGCTCAAGAGCAGGGAGATTCATAGGGCCCTTTTCTGAAGGAGGCCCTAGAGTGGTTTATGGTCCACAGAGAGGGCAGGGGCTTTTCTCACAGCAACTCTGACATGATGCTGCAAACCAAGGAGTAATAGGGACAGTCAAAGGCAGAGTGTAGCTTTCACAATCTAACCAGGGGACAGCAAGTGGTAATTTCTAGTGACTTAAATTTGGCAGAGACATGTTGGCTCTCATGAAGAAGTCTGGTTGTGTAGCCTGTACACCAGGGGTGCCATGGGATAGACATCCCAGCTTGTCCAGAATCAGTGTCATCCAGAGGACAGTGGAAGTGACTGAGCCAGGGAAGCTTCATGGCAGGCTGGGAATAAGAGGAAAGGAGGCTCAGCTCTAGCCAACCAGTCCTCCTGCTTGTCCTGAGATTCTGCATCATAGCAAGGTCTAAATGATCTTTATACCTTTTGTGAACCCCCTTGGATTCACAGAGGTCATAGAATTATTGGATAATTGTATATAGAAATGGATGGTGTCTTATAGTTCACCTGTTTTATTTCAAGATGAAAACTGAGGCCCACAGAGGGCAGAAGAACCAAATTGTCCAAGAAAGGCCCAAATCCTGCTCTGTCCCTCCCTTCCTCCCTTCCTCCCTTTCTACCATCCTTTCTTCTTCCCTTCCTTCCTTCCTTAAATATGTATCAAACACAAACTGTGTTCCAAGTCCTCTTCTAGGCAGTTGGGACATGTCAGTGAACAGAATAGTGAAAGATCTCTGTCTTTGTGGGTCCTACTTGCTATTGAGGAGCCAGACATTCAATAACATACATAATAAGTAAGTTACACCATATGATAAGAACTATGGAAAAAACCCAGGGCAGGATTCCTGGGAGTGGGAAGAGAGGAACTGCAATTTCATGTAGAGTGGTCAGAGCAGAATTTGTTGAGAATGTGACATCTGAACAAAGGCTTAAAGGCAGTGAGAGTCTGCTGTGTGGATATTGGGGTACAGGGGAGTATTGTAGAGTATCCCCTAGAATATTCTCTACCTGCAAATCCCCAACACAGAACTATGTCTTGTGTTCTCAAGGAATGACACAGGGTCCAGAGACTGGAGTGGAGTGGATGAAAAGTGGAAAGTAGGAAATGAGATTAGAAGATCTGGCAGTTTTATAGTTATTTTGTAAATGATTGTAAAGGACTTTGGCTTTTTATGCTCAATAGGATAGAAAATCATTGGAAGATTTTAAAGCAGAGCAGTAACATGATTTGACTGATTGATTGATTCCTCATGATTTGGTTTATATTTACAAAGGATAATTCTGTCTGTTGTTTGGTATAGCCTGGAAGAAGGCCAGGGGAGAAGCAGGGAGCCCAGTTAGGGCTCTTTGTTCAGACAAAGAGATGATGAGATATTCTGGGTATGTTTTTCAGGTAGAGCCAGCACTCTTTGCTGTTGGATTCAGTTGTGGTGTGAGAGAAAAAAAGAGTCATGGTAACTCCAGAGTTTTGACCTGAATGATGAGGAAGATGCAGATGCCATCAATTGAGATGATTAAGTCTCAGTTGGAGCAAGTTTGAGAGGGAAAACCAGGAGTTTAGTTTTGGACATGTTGTACCTGAGGTGCCTATTCAAATTCAAGTGGTGTTGTTAGCTGGTGGCTGGACATTGGAATTTAGGAGAAAGCTCCAGACTGAAGATGCACATTTTGAAATAGCCATTTAATGTGTGGTATTAAACAATTAGATGAAATTGTCAGGATAGTGTATATAAACAGAGACGAACAGATGACCAAGGGCTCAACCCCAAGGCACCTGAACGTTAAGAAGTCAGAGAAAAGAGAAATCAGGAGACTAAGAAGGTGCAGCCAGGGATGTAGAAGGAAAACTAGGAGCATGTGGTGTCCTGGGATCCAAGTAAAGAAGGTGTAATTAAGAAGGAGGGAGTGAAGAACTGTGTTAAATACTGCTGATGGCGAAAGATGAGGGCTGGACGCTGACAGTGGACTTGGCCACAGAGGACACCTTCATGAGAGCGGTCCTGGTGGAGCAGCCACAGAAACATTGAAGTTGGAGTAGATTTAGGTGAAAATAGAAGAATTTTAGATACTGTGTATGAACAACACTTTCAGGGGTTTTGGCTGCAAGGAAAGGCAGCTAGAGGGAAAGGAGGAGCTTGTGGGCAGGAATTTTTTCATTGAAATACAGTTAATTTATGATGTTGTGTTAATTTTCTGCTGTACAGCAAAGTGATTCATATATATGCATATATATATGTGTGTGTATATATATATATATTCTTTTTCATGTTCCTTTCCATCATGGTTTATGAGAGGATATTGAATACAGTTCCCAGTACTACACAGTAGGACCTTGCTGCTTATTCACTGTGTATATAAAAGCTTACTTCTGTTAACCCCAAATTCCCAATCCATCCCTCCCGCACTCCCCTTTTCCCCTTGGGAACCACAAGTCTCTTCTCTATGTCTGTGAGTCCGTTTCTGTTTTTTAGGCAAGTTCACTTGTGTCATATTTTAGATTCCACTAAATGATATCATATAGTATTAGTCTTTGTCTTTCTGACTTACTTTACTTATGATAATCTCTAGGTCCACCCAGAGAGCATTTTGGAAGACGGAAGAAATAAAATGCTTGTAAACCGATATTGATGATTTCATAGAGGGTGAAAATTTGCTGATGTAGGAGAGAGAATGGAGAATTGCTAGGAAAATATCCTTCAGTACCAGAGGGGATGTGACCAAGTGCAGAGAGGAGGGTTTTTAGATAGGAGTGTGGTTAATTTACACATTAGCAGGTGAGAAGATGGAAAATGTGGCCTTGGAGATGGTGGATGGGTAGAAGGGGCAGCAGAGTTTGCCCAACTTCTATTCTATTGTTTCAGATTTCTCCAGGAAGAAGCAAGTGAGAATTGGCTAAGAGAAAGAATGTGGAGGGGTCTTGGGGGGTTGAGGAGAGAAAGTGTGAGAAAGTTCTTTCAAAGAGAAGGAAATGAATGGACTACAAATGTAGAGCACAGTCTCTTTCCCCTTTCCTCCCTTCTCCTCCTCCCTAGTTTCCTCCCCCTTACCTCCTTCCCTTCTTTCCTTCTTTTCTTCCTTCTTTCCTTTAATCTAGCTTTCTCTTGTGCGTCTATAACACACCAAGCACTGGATATCTGTAAGAGGAGGGATAAACATTTTCCGCAGTGAATTCTAGAGTGACAGGCAGCCCTGTTCCAAGTCAGTATCCTAAATGCAGCAGCCAGGTGTCAGGCCCTTGCTTCACTCTTCAAACCTGTTCCTGGCGACAGTGGATGGTTAGAAATAGGCTGTCAAAATGCCAGCTGAGTTTTACAGGAAAGGGGAAATCCAAACTCCAGTGATAAAACTGAGGTTGCCTCCCTCCCACACACAGGTTTTCAAATTTCATTTTTGAAGGATGCTGTTCTCAAAAGTCAGTTGACAAGAAATTTGATTTGGGTTATTTCTCAGAGCTAGATGAAAAACATTTTGTTATAATGTAGTATTTTCAGAATGTATCCAAGCCAAGGAAATCCATCATTTGAATTAGGTAAAGATCATTGGTCAATATTTCTTTTTCAAGGACCATAAGGACTCTCAACATCTTATGGGTACTTGGAGCCTATAAGGGATTGGACATTGTCTTCATTCACAGGGACATGAGACAGAACAATATAGTATTTATAGATTGTTTGAATTTCAAGTGTGAAGTTGAAGCCTTCATAGGAAAACAATGGCCAGGCAATCCATCCTAAATAGCTTTTCTCCTTTCTCAAAATTCTGACAGTTATTTCCATAATACGAGCTTGGTTGATTTTAATCTTTCCTGGCACATCATTTTGACTCTTATTTTCAGTCTGTTGGCCTCTCCCTTGCCTCTTCTGTTAGTGTGTTAACATACTTCCAGTGATTGAGTGGCCTGAAGATGGTGGAGATAGTTAAGGTTGACTGAAGCTAGATCCATGGTTCTAACTAGAAATGTATTTTAGAGGTTCTATTAGGAAGTGATTGCATTTCTTTTTTTTCCCCACATTTCAATTACAATGTATTTTTTAAAATTGAAGTATAGTTGATTTACAATGTTTTGTTAGTTTAAGGTATACATAAAAGTGATTCAGTTACATATATATATATATATATATATATATATATATATTCTTTTTCAGATTCTTTTCCCTTATAATTTATTACAGAATATTGAGCATAGTTCCCTGTGCCATCCAATAGGTGCTTGTTGGTTATTTATTTTATATATAGTAGTGTGTATATGTTGGTTAGTTCCCAAATTCTAATTTACCCCTCCCTTTCCCCTTGGTAACTATAAGTTTGTTTTCTATGTCTGTGGGTCTCTTTCTGTTTTGTATATAAGTTCATTTGTATCACTTTTTTTTTAGATTCTACATTAAGTGATACATGATATTTGTCTTTGTCTGACTTACTTCACTTAGTATGATCATCTCTAGGTCCATCCATTTTGCTGCAAATGGCATTATTTCATTCTTTTTATGGCTGAGTAATATTCCATTGTATGTATGTACCACATCTTCTTTTTCTATTCATCTGTCGCAGGACATTTAGGTTTCTTCCATGTCTTGGCTATTGTGAATAGTGCTGCAATGAACATAGGGGTGCATGTGTCTTTTTGAATTAGATTTTCAACAAGATATATGCCCAGGAGTGGGATTGCAATATCATGTGGTAATTCTACTTTTAGTTTTTTAAGGATCCTCCATACTGTTTTCCATAGTGGCTGAACCAGCTTACATTCCCACCACAGTGTAAGAGGGTTCCCTTTTCAGAGAGGGCATGTTAAACTGTAGGTTAAATTTGACTTTTGGCAATGTTCAAGGTCAAAACACAGGAGAATCAGACCTTTCTAGGGGTTCTCTGTCAGAGCCACCTCTGGTTACTGCTCCTACTTTGGCAGATGCTTGTGTCTCCCTGGCATAGCTGATCCTTTTTTTTCTCTTTTTTTCAACCTCAGGTTTATGACTTTCCATCCAACTTGTTGGATACCCCATTCCTTACACGGTTAAATTCCAGATTCTTGGCCCATTCACTAAGCTGCTAGGTCCACCATGAAACCATCTCCCCTCAAGTCCTTCTCCAGGAATAGTTCTAGAGTCCCACAGTTTGGGGTCTTAACAACCTGCATCCCCTTCTCAATTGAGACAACCTCTTTCTTTCATGGCCTTCAAGGGAATTCTCTCTCTCTTATCCTCCTTCTTTTCCGTGACATATAACATAACTTCAAGGAGTTTGGGCTTTCACAGTGACAGAAAACATGCATCACCAGAAACAGCAGCTTCTGCCCTATAAACCCCCTCCCCTCCAACTACAAGGAATTACAAAGAGCTTGGCTACTTCCTTGAAATAGAAATAGGAGAGGAGGTAAAAATGCAGAGGCAAAAGTAAAATAATATCCCAATCATTTTGCCATGTGTATTTTTGTTAACATCTGTAATGTGTGAGTTCTTATGACATTTGAAGAAAATAATGACCACTATTTCTGGGGTATTTTGTGAAATTTCCTTAAAGGCTTCTTTTGGAAAACCTCCAAAATATCTTAAGATGGGGTGGTATGTGTCTAAGTACGCTTTTCCTAGGGTCTTCCAAGAAGGAGATTCTGGGATGAGGATTTATGTGGAAGTATTTTGAGGAAGAGTCATCAGAGCAGGGGGAACTGGGATCAGGTAGGAAGTGTCCAAGAAAGAGGTCTGTGCTGAGGAAAGTCCCCGAGGAGATCTTTGGCTTTGTTCACAAAGGGAGTCTGGACATAGTGGAGTTCAAAGCTCCCCCAATCAGAAGGCAAGCAAGATGGAATATATGTGCCCTGCACCTGTCAGTAATTAGTTAAAGGCTATGGGGGAATGTCAATTCCTGGGCACTGGGAGGTCTCTCCAGGAACATAGGCAAAATGGTCTCCTGCAGCCTGAGGGTAGCCCTCTGACAAAGAGATGAAGGTATGAGATCTTGTGAGTGTGGCAGATTGAATTTTCCAGAAACAGCACAATGCTCTCTTCCATTCCACACACTTTCCTCACAATATAACTGTGACACTTCCCATTGAGAGAAGGAGCTGTAGTTCTTTCCCTTGAACCACGCAGGTCCCTGCTACTTACTGCCTCTGCAGGTAGAGTGCAGCAAGGAGTAATTCTGGGAAGGCAGCTGAGAGGGAAAGCCATGCATACTCTGTCTTGTTCTCTTGTGAGACTTGCCTTTGGAGCCCTGAACTGCCATGTAAGACCTCTGAGGCCAGCGTGCTGTGAGGAAGGCTATTTTCCCCATTAAGAGGCTGATGTGGAGAGAAACTGGCAGCCAGTATCCAACTGACAGCCATGTGAGTGAGCCAGCTTGGAAGTGGGTCCTCCAGTCCAGCTGTCCTTCCCAGCTGATTCCATTCCTCTTGAAGTCAAGGTGTGCTGTTCATTAAACCCTGCTCACATTGAAGATGCGTGTGCAAAAATGATTATTTTTGTTTTAAATTAGTAAGGGGAGTATGTGTGTGTGTGCGCACGCATATGTGTGTGCGAGTGTGTGTGTGTGTGTGTGTGCTTACATACGGAAAGTGTGTCACCTTTTACAACCTGGTTTTGGAAGTCATATAGAAACACTTTCAGTAAAGTTACAGACTCACCCAGATTCGAGAGAAGGGAACACAGACCCAAACTCCCATGGCAGGAATGTCAATGTCATGTTGTAAGAAAAGCTTGCAAGATGAGAGACCTTCTTGTGGTCATCTTGGCAAACATAATCTGCCCCACTGGGAAACTTAAAAACCTCTGGGCAGTGTTAGAAAGGGATGCTTCTAAATGCTGGTGTAAGTTGGGACTAACCTCTGCCAGAGCTGAGCCTCTGCACATCAGAGACCACGGCTATCTGTTTTTGGATGTTTTGCGCAGAGAGCAGTGTTGGATTCATAGTAGTTGCTCAATAAACTTTTATTGCAAAAAATGTTTTTATTGTATAAAGGAATGGTGTCATTTAAATTCCATCTGACCCAACCCTCAAGAACAGTTGTTCCAAGTTCATGGAGAGAAGGGACAAAGAAAACTATAAAGCATGTCACTTTACAAGAAGCATTATAAAGCTGCTGGGGACTGTGGTCACAGACCCGGACCCCAGCTGGCAGTAACGGCATGTATAACCCCAGTGGCCTCAGCAAGGTCAGAGTCCACGGAGGAGGAGCCAAAGGAAGCAGCAGCCGCTGCGTAAAGCCACTGTGCAGCAGATTGGTTATAACACCATTGACAACAGAAACAGTAAAAATAATAATGGTTATTATTGTTATAATTATCACAATGACAATAATTATACATTAGCTAAATTTGCTAGAGAACCATCTACAGGCCAAGGGTTTTAGAAAAATAATCTCTGTGATCTTGAAAACCATAGAGCAAGGTAGGCACTATTATCTCTATATTTTTAGATGTCAAAGCTGTGATTAAGAAGATTAAGTAATTTTACCCAGAACACACTCCTATTAAGAGCAGAACTGAGACTCAAACCAAAGAGTGTGCTCACTCTGCTGCATCCTGTGTCCTTCCTAAGAAACTTTCAGTGGCCACTGGGGAACCTCAGACCTCGCCTTGAGAAAATAAAGGGTCTCCAGGTTTGGAGTGCCAGGGATTCTCAGGGTTGAGATCACTGCAATAGTTGCCAAGTTCCTGATGGTTCTCCTTCAGACTGGTCTGACCTAGAAACAAGGGTTATATTAAAATGCAGAAAGTGGGTGAATATCTCACTGGGAAGAAGAACTTTCTTCTCGATCATTTTAACTTCCTGGTACTTCAGTGCTCTGGATCTTGAAGACAGTCCCTTTTAAAATATTTACTTGAATGGAGTGACATGAGGTCACTGCCATTTCATTTCAACCCTGGAGCATCTCAAAGCACTTTATCTCAAATGGCCATTCAGGAAAAGTTGCATTCAGTCTGAGTTTATGAACATGCCAACCTGTTCCCTATTCATTTTGCTTCAAGCACTACTTATGGATTCACCTCCATCAAAAGTAACTCTTTTTAAGTCAGTTTTTAAAGTATTCATTTTCATCAAAAGTTTCCATGCACATGATTTAATGAGTCAAACTGTGTTATAAAGTTCGTTATGAAAAACAGGAACACTCCCTCTACCCCCATTTCTCCCTCCTAAGAGGAAGCCCTTTCATTTCTTTAGCTGCCATATTTTTTTAATTTATTAATTTATTTAATTAATTAATTTATTTTATTGGCTGTGTTGGGTCTTTTTTGCTGTGCGTGGGCTTTCTTTTTAGTTGCGGTGAGGGGGGCTACTCTTCATTGTGGTGCGCGGGCTCCTCATTGCCGTGGCTTCTCTCGCTGCAGAGCATGGGCTCTAGGTGCGTGGGCTTCAGTATTTGCAGCACATGGGCTCAATAGCTGTGGCTCATGGGCTCTAAAGCGCAGGCTCAATAGTTGTGGCACATGGGCTTAGGTTGCTCCGCGGCATGTGGGATCTTCCTGGAGCAGGGATTGAACCCGTCTCCCCTGCATTGGCAGGCAGATTCTCAACCACTGTGCCACCTAGGAAGCCCTAGTTGCCATATTTTAAATTAACATTTTTCTGTTAGGCATTATCTATTGACTTCTGAACAAGAGGATGTAACGCTCTCTCAATCCCCGTAACCCCACCCCCACGCTTCCCATGTCTCCTGTTTTATCACGATATAAATCTCAGCATTTACACTATGGCAATATAAAGTGTTTACAACTGAGTCATGGTAGTGTACTAGAATAACTATTTTGCACTGTTTTTTGTTTTCCGCAGTGAAATTGTCCTTTGTTTGCTTGCTTTCTATGTATGTTTCCCTAAATTCAGTTCAAATTTTCACAGGTATCCAATTCACCTGTCAATATATATTCATATACAGGAGGCGTTATGTTGATTTCATTTTCCTGAAGAAGTTCATTCTGGAACTGTCTTACTTGCTCCAACGTGGACCAATTGCTTTCTATTCTGGGCAGCAGCTGCTATTCTGAGATTATCCTTCCCCATCATCTTGGGGGTTCTGGTGTTGTTGTCCCTGTTCCCTGAACCCCAATCTTTTTCTCTTTGGTTTACTTTAAAAAAAAAATAGCACATAGCCACCAGAAAATGCCGAGAAGTGTTGCATAAAAAGTGAACTATAGCTTTAGAGATACATGTTTAGGTAGTAAAACTATGAAGTAGAACAAGGAAGTTTAGGATAATGGTTACCATGGGGGGAAAGCAGAGGTAGAGATTGGGAAGAGGTCCAATGAAAGCTTCTAAGTACGGTAATGTTCTTTTTTTCCTAACCTGCCTGGTGGATGTTCCCTATTTGTTCAGCTATTAAACTATACATTTTTGTTTTGTGCTCTACTCTTTATGCATATTATATTTGACCATAAAAAGCATAAAAATAAGAGTTTAAACCAATACTTAATCTGTAGTACACCTTCACTAACTGTAAGCTATTAGTATTACTGTTAAAGCAGCAATTTTCATCTAATGGAAAGTTCCCTACTCAGGAGACATTGGGCAACGTCTAGAGACATTTCTGGTTGTTTCAGCTGGGGAGGAGGAATGGTGCTACTGCATTTATTGGGTTGAGGCCAGGGATCTGGTTAACATCCTATAGTGCACAGGACAACTCCCTATAGCAAAGAATTATCTGGCCCAAAATGTCAATAAATAATGCTGAGGTTGAGAAACTCTGTTGTGAAACATCTCCTGTGATATGTAACGTCCAGAAGACCTCAATTAATGGTTATCCCCTCCCCCACCACAAATTATATTCTTTGCTTATATCTGTTTACAGCTTTATTGTCGATTACATCACTGCTTGAATATGATAACAACGCATGGCTTCTGATTCCTTAAGGTCAAATATTGGATAAACTTTAAATAGATGAAAATAATGGAACAGCCAGGATTTCCTCTTAAATCACTTAGCTAGGATAATGTCCTGTTTGCTAGCAATAAACTCTGCTCTTCTGA
Source organism: Hippopotamus amphibius kiboko (assembly GCF_030028045.1). Taxonomy (NCBI): domain Eukaryota; kingdom Metazoa; phylum Chordata; class Mammalia; order Artiodactyla; family Hippopotamidae; genus Hippopotamus; species Hippopotamus amphibius. The sequence goes on from NC_080191.1 coordinate 100,457,071, forward strand.
GAGTCATCAGATTTACTAGGCATATGCTGCATCTGTTTTTTTCTTCTGAATGTCGTCTTTTGTTTTCTTGAAGCCTTTTTCTTGTAAATTCAGTCTGCATCATTGCAGGCCTGGCTTCTCAGGCAGTAGTGGCAGAGGGTCCATGGATGTCACTTGCATAATCTTTGCTTAAGCTCCAGAGACTTGGGCCAGTGGGTACAACTCAAGGGCCATTGGCACACCGAGCATTTCTTTCTCCGGCCATAACTAAAGATCTATTGGGTCACGGTAGCTGGCTTTTCCAGCCACAATGATCAGACTATTAGATCAAGATAGTCTCAAATTGTAATAATTATTTGAAACTCACTTAGAGAAGATTACAGATAATCCAAAATTAGTGTGGCAGTGTTCTTCCTATTATAGGAAAAACCTGAAAAGGGGAAGAGAGAAGCTGAACTGATACTTATCTACATTGATTTGATGGAACAACTGTAAGGCAGTGATTAATTTGATTGTTCTGTAAAGTTTTATATTTTAGATCATAATAGTAAGTACAACAGTACATTTGAACCTTGTTAATTCAAATACTTTTCATATAAATTATTTCATCCCTTCTCTAAAACAGTCTGTCCAAAAAAACGGTAATGCTTTATAATCTTAGAAATTCTGCAGGCGGAACAAGGTTTGATTTAATAAGCCACATCATGAGTTTGGAACAGTTTCTAATATCACAACTGTGGTTTTGTATTTTTTCCTTGTGTGCTTCAGGCAACAGCTTTCTCCTGGAGGCTGTCCCTTGATCTGCTGTCAGAAGCTACCCCCGGATACAAAGTTTAAACCCTACTAACTAGGGATTCTGATTATTTTGGTTTGGCCCTTTTGTGCCAGGATAGATGAAATTTCTCTCTAATATTAGCATTTCACCACAATTAAAGACAACTTGTCACGGTACAATTAAAATAGCAGAGATCTTGGATCCCATTTCTAATACTTACTGACTGGATGGGAACATTAATCTAACCTCTCTGTGTCTAAATTTCCTCATCTATAAAAGGAACAGATACTAATATTCTCAACAGCTATGAAAATGGGGAGGGGGATGCCATGGGCTTTTAGATGGGCAATTTTAAAAAGTAATGTGAATTGTATCTCAATAAAAGTTCTTAAAAAAAGTGATGTGGGAGAGAGGCAATTATAAACATCACTAAATAGCTAGGACTAGAAATTATGTTCTGAGGAAAATTCAAAGACTTAAGATTTAATTTGGCTGGACTATAGAAAGAGGAGAAAGGAATATAAAGTATCTTTTTGAATGTCTATATGCCCAACACACACACACACACACACACACACACAAACACACACACACACACACACACACGTATATGCTGGGTATGTTTAGTCATCCATACCCTGTTTAAATCCTTACAATTGTCCTACAAAGTGAATATTTGTTTCTTTTTTTTTTTTTTCAATTGAACCACAGGCTTGTCAGAGACCTGTGTATAATATGGCCTTGACTTCAAAGATGAGCTGGGTGCATCAGATCCTTACTCATGGGAATCAGGAAAAAGAGAGAGAGGGAAAAGGAGACAGGGAGAGAAAGAGAGGAGAGGGAGGGAGAGAGAGAGAAAGTGAGAAGTGGACTGAGAGGGAGAGGGAGAACACAGCTCATGAGAGTTGGAGGGTACATACCCAGTCTCCATGGCTGTCCAAAGTGCTGTTGATCCTGCAGCTCCAAGTCCAATGTATCCTCACCTAATCTCTGTTCAAAGATGAAATCATCTGGGCTGTTCTCCAGGGTCCTAGTTAACATCACAGTATCATGAAAACACACAGAGTCCCCAGCAAGCCTCTCCTGAGTGTTGCCTGTGAGTCGGGCAGTGTGCACACAGAGAAAGGAAGCCATCATGGCCACAGAGATAAACGTGGGTCTTCCCCCGGGGTTTGTGTCTGCACCGTTTCTCACTTCTTCAAGGCAGATTCAACTTCTGGACTTTGCCTGGCCAATGAGAATGAATGAATGAATGGGTTCCTGATCCCATGGAGCTATACACTGTATCCAGGACCACAGCAGGGAGTCATTAGAACCTGCTCAACTCCTCCTCCCCCATTGTGTATGGTCCTCTCTGCCTCTTGCCCTTTACACCAGGCCAGTTTTCCCAAATACTTAAAAAAGCAAAATGAAACAACTATGTGTGCTTGTAGCCACCATCTGGAACTTCTTCCCACCGCTGACCCTGACCATTTGCCTGTTCCTGGCCTTCTCTAATCTCTAACCCTCATCCTCTGGTCTCCCAGCTCATCTCCAACCATGAACTTGTCCTCACTTCTGGTCTTCAGATCTGCAGCTCTGTAGCAGGGCTGAAGTGTTTAAACCTCGCCTTTCTCCTTCAGAATTTGTTGTCATGCCCCTACTGTTCATCATGCTGGCTGAAGGTCCCTGGATAGCAGCCCAGCCATTCATAGTCCCTTGCAAGATGAAGTGGGGACATTCAGGCGTCCTCCTAAAGTACATTTTTCAACATCTGCACTGGTGGGATTTAGTCATCCAATAGAGTACCCTGTATGTGAGTCCATGTCTGAAAGTGCTGGGATAGAAGGCAGGGGACAGAATTGAGATGGAGTCAGGATCCTGAGGTTCTTCATGGCTAGTGCATTCCCGTTTGTCACTGGAGATTTCAACAGGATACAGGAGAGGAATCTGGCAGATGAGAGGTTTATCCTGGTGCCCTGGGTAACTGAAATGTGTGGCAAGAATCCGGCATCGTTGATAAATTGATCAACGGCTTGGTTCGGCCATCTTTCTCTCGTTTATCACACATTCATTTTGTCTGCTATGTACCTGGACCCCAGCCTAACAACAAATCTCTTCTGCTTCCATGAAACATTTTGGCCACTGGATTTCCAAAAATAAGCATTGCAAACATGGCCAGATGTGAGACCAAGGGTGTGAACAGGAGGGCTCCGTTTTCAAGCTGTGCTGTGACTAGGAAATTACCGGGAAAATTGCATTTGCTCTCCTTTCCCAACAGCCACCTGCATGGTGCAATCTGAGCTCCTGTGAAAGGAGCAAAAGCCCTTTGTTGTAGAGTCCATGTGGAAGGAGTGCCCTGCTGAAATGACAAGACAGGTACAGAGCGAGGGCTCTAACCCTGGGCTTGGTCAGTGCATGAGATGCTCTCTGGATACCGAAAACACAGAAAGGTCTACAGAAGAATTTTTATTGTCTATAACCTTCAGCTTCCAGGCACAATCTGGTGTACAGATAAGATTACAAGATATATGCTGTTTGTATCAGGCTTTTCCCACTAACATTATGTCTTGAAAACTTTCCCACATCATTAAATATTTTAAGGATATAATTTTTTAAATTTATTTTATTGAAGTGTTGTTGATTTACAATGCTGTGCTAATTTCTGCTGTACAGCAAAGTGATTCATTTATATATATACATATATATGCATGTCTTAATTTACTCATATTATTGATTTTTCTTTATTATAAGTGGTGCTTTTATGAATGTTCTTTGTCTGCATCTCTGACTATTCTTTTAGGTAGATTTTTTTTTTAAAAAAGGACTTTTATTGAGACACAGTTAACATATAATAAACTGCATATATTTAGAGTGTACAATTTGGTATTTTTTTTCTTATTAGTAATGTATACATGGCATCCCAATCTCCCAATTCATTCGCCCGCAACCCTCCCCGCTTTCCACACTTGGTGTCCATATGTTTGTTCTCTACATCTGCGTCTCTATTTCTGCCTTGCAAACTGGTTGATCTGTACCATTTCTCTACATTCCACATATATGTGTTAATATACAATATTTGTTTTTCTCTTTCTGACTCACTTCACTCTGTATGACAGTCTCTAGGTCCATCCATGTCTCTACAGATGTCCCAGTTTCATTGCTTTTTGCAGCTGAGTAATATTCCACTGTATGTATATACCACATCTTCTTTATCCATTCATCTGTTGATGAACATTTAGGTTGCTTCCATGTCCTGGCTATTGTAAATAGTGCTGCCATGAACATTGGAGTGCATGTGACTTTTTGAATTATGGTGTTCTCTGGGTATATGCCCAGCAGTGGGATTGCTGGGTCATACAGCAACTCAATTTTAATTTTGCAAGAAACGTCCATACTGTTCTCCATAGTGGCTGTATCACTTTACATTCCCACCAACAATGCAAGAGGGTTCCCTTTTCTCCACACCCTCTCCAGCATTTACTGTTTGTAGATTTTCTGATGATGCCCATTCTAACCAGTGTGAGTGATTACCTCATTGTAGTTTTGATTTGCATTTCTCTAAGAATTAGTGATGTTGAGCAGCTTTTCATGTGCCTCTTGGCTATCCGTATGTCTTCTTTGGAGAAATGCCTATTTAGGTCCTCTGCCCATTTTTTGATTTAGTTGTTTGTTTTTTTGATATTGAGCTCGATGAACTGTTTACATATTTTGGAGATTAATCCTTTGTCTGTTGATTCATTGGCAAATATTTTCTCCCATTCTGAGGGTTGTCTTTTCATCTTGCTTATAGTTTCCTTTGCTGTGCAGAAGCTTTGAAGTGTCATTAGGTCCCACTCATTTATTTTGGTTTTTATTTCCATTACTCTAGGGGGTGGATAAAAAAAGATCTTGCTGTTATTTATGTCGAAGTGTGTTCTTCCTATGTTTTTCTCCATGAGTTTTATAGTGTCTGGCCTTACATTTAGGTCTGTAATCCATTTTGAGTTTAGTTTTGTGTATGGTGTTAGGGAGTGTTCTAATTTCATTCTTTTCGTGTAGTTGTCCAGTTTTCTCAGCACCACTTATTGAAGAGGCTGCCTTTTCTCCATTGTATATCCTTGCCTCCTTTGTCATAGATTAGTTGACCATAGTTTATCTCTGTGCTTTCTATCCTGTTCCATTGATCTATATTTCTGTTTTTGTGCCAGTACCATACTGTCTTGATCACTGTAGCCTTGTAGTATAGCCTGAAGTCAGGAAGCCTGATTCCACCAACTCCGTCTTTCCTTCTCAAGATTGCTTTGGCTATTCCGGGTCTTTTGCACTTCCATACAAATTGTAAGATTTCTTGTTCTAGTTGTGTAAAAAATGCCATTGGTAATTTGATAGGGATTGCGTTGAATCTGTAAATTACTGTGCGTAGTGTAATTTTCACAATGTTGATTCTTCCAGTCCAAGAACATGGTATATCTCTCCATCTGTTTGTGTCTTCTTTGATTTCTTTCATTAGTGTCTTATAGTTTTCTGAGTACAGGTCTTTTACCTCCTCAGGTAGGTTTATTCCTAAGTATTTTATTCTTTTTGTTGCAATGGTGAATGAGATTGTTTCCTTAATTTCTCTTTCTGATCTTTCGTAGTTAGTGTATAGAAATGCAAGAGATTTCTGTGTGTTAATTTTGTATCCTGCAACGTTACCAAATTCATTGATTAGCTCAAGTAGTTTTCTGGTGGCATCTGTAGGATTTTCTATGTATAGTATCATGTCATCTGCAAACATTGACAGTTTTACTTCTTCTTTTCCAATTTGGATTCCTTTGATTTATTTTTCTTCTCTGATTGCTGTGGCAAGGACTTCCAAAACTATGTTGAATAGTAGTGGTGAGAGTGGGCACCCTTGTCTTGTTCCTGTTCTTAGAGGGAATACTTTCAGTTTTTCACCACTGAGGATGATGTTGGCTGTGGGTCAGTCATACATGGCCTTTATTATGTTGAGGTAGGTTCCCTCTATGCCCACCTCTGGAGAGTTTTTACTTTAAATGGGTGTTGAATTTTGTCAAAAGCTTTTTCTGCATCTATTGAGATGATCATGTGGTTTTTATCCTTCAGTTTGTTAATATGGTGTATCACATTGATTGATTTGTGTATATTGAAGAATCCTTGCATTCCTGGGATAAACCCCACTTGATCATGGTATGTGATCCTTTTACTGTGTTGTTGGATTCTGTTGGCTAGTATTTTGTTGAGGATTTTTGCATCTAAATTCATCAGTGATATTGGTCTGTAGTTTTCTTTTTTTGTAGTATCTTTGTCTGGTTTTGGTATCAGGGTGTTGGTTGCCTCATAAAATGAGTTTAGGAGTGTTCCTCCTTCTGCAATTTAGATAGATTCTTAAAAGTACTGAGTTTAGGGATTTTAACTTCTAAAGGCCTTTGAGCTGTACTACAAAAAGTAAGGTTTTTTTTTTTTCAGACTGAAAGTCTCTGTGTACCCCATCATCAATGTATAAGAATGATTGAAAAACTACACTCTCTCCAATATTGCGTATTACTTTAAAAATTCCCCTATGATTGAATTAGTTGTTAAATTATTTGTTGAAGGCTAAAAAGAGTCTCTTATTATATTCAAGTGTCTCACCCTTTTCTGACTCTTTCCCTGAGAAGGATGACGAATGTGAATGGGTGTCCAGAAAGCCACTATTACTTTCTGCATCCTCTGATGTGCCTCCATCCTGCTGCCAGGAGACACTGTAAATGATTCATGTTCTCCTTCACCCCTCCCCCTCAGAACACTTGTCTCAGTGATACGATGATTTCTCTCCTCTCATTCTGGCTGATAAAGAAGTCAGAACGTACTTGGGGTGTGATATAACTTGGAGCTGCTGATTGGGATCTGGAAGGAAAGCTTATTAAGATATTTTTACCCACTCAGTATTTTGACCCTGACTTAAAATTTTACTCCAAGAACACAGTCCTAATTTTGATTTTGTAATACCTCCAGCTGTCTTCAGTTTTACCCAGGATTGCCCCCAAGACCTTTTTTTCCTGAAGGTAAACATATTTAATTTGAAAATTAACTAAAAAAAAAAAAACCATTTTAGGAGGAAAAGAAAATATAATAAAATCAAACCAATAAAGTAGGGTTTCTCAGCTCCCTGAAGATTGGCAAACATGTCCCTAATAGCAAAGGACTTTCTTCTGTGTGGGATATTTTTACATAGCCAGGAATGTGGTGTTTGTTTGTTTGTTTGTTGTTTTGTTGTTGTTGTTGATTTTTTTCCCTGAGAACAGTGAAGTAAAGTTGACTAAGAAGAGACCAGAGCTGGGATTATCCGCTTACTGGCATCAACTAGCAGTTTAGGAAACAGAGCTAATTGTGGAAGCTGGAAGAAAAATGTAACCTAGGTGTATAAAATGGCATCTAAATAATTTGGTAACAAACACTAGATAATATGGTAATGGGTGATAGAAGAGGTGGGTTTCAATAAGAAATAATGAGATTGTCCCAAGAGGTGAGTGCAACACAGTGTGAAAATAGATGGCTATTGGTTCAGTCAATGTGGTCAGCACTTCCAGGAAGGCTTTCAGAAGACTGCATGTGTCCACCCATTATGAACATAGGACCTGGACACTAGTTTCCATCCACCGGGAAGAGTAAGATGGTTGAAGGACCTGTAGCAATTAGAATTCCAAGCAGAAGGCCAGATAACCAGACTAGCATATATGGTTATCAACTTGACTTAGAAAAGAGGATTCCTAAACCCTTAACAGAGTTCAAGGCCAGAGCTACTTCACAATCCAGGTGCAAAGCTGGATGGTGGAGTGTTGGGCAAGAACTTTCGATAACCTCCGAGCCTGGAACTGGCTTGGTCTTAGTGCAGGCTGGCAATGGAGGGCTCTGGGGGCTCTGTTTCCAGGGTGAAGCAGCTGTGCTGGGATTGAGAGCCAGGCAGGTCTGACTCTAGACAAGGAAGACGGAACAGACAATGCATTTCCCAGCAAATGTCCCTGTCCGGCCTCCATGCAGCAGCATCCTCTCTTTTGAATGTTTAGGTGGATTATGAAGACAATTTTACATCCACCCTATTATCTTCCCTTTTCTCATTTATCTGCCAAAAGCCAATCCCCAACACCCTGTTGAAGAGGATGAAAAGAGAGGCCTGAGAAGAAAGTGTATCAAACACCTCTTGCCAATGTCACAGCTGTCAGAAGGTAGGTGAGGGCTGCGGGAATAGCACATTCATATTCTCCCACTTGAGAGTTCTTAAAACAGTGATTCATGGGGCCAGAGTAGTTCTCCATCATAGGACACATGGACCCTTTCCACGATCGTAAAAAAGTTAGAAAAGTTTGGTGCAAGCAGAATTTGAGGGAAAATGCTCTGAATTTAAGAGGAACATGGATACTGTTATTTTTTCCCCACCTTGGTCAAACCATCTGTCTACGTTCAAAGCACCTGCAGTGAGGTGCGGTGGATAGAACATGAAACTAGGAGTCAAATAGACCTTAAATCACTACTTATTAGTGCAACCGATCCTGAATTTCCTCATGTATATACCATTCTCTTCTTCACCTGCCTTCTAGGATTGTTTTGTATTTTAGTTGGAATAATACAGGTAGAAACGCTCTGCATAGTGAAAAGTGCTACCCAAATAAAAATTAAGGTTACTGAGTGGAAACAACCATTGAAATAATGAATCATCTGTCCTCCCAGGTGACTCTTCACCTCCCATTCTAACCCTGGTCAGAACCTAGAGACAAGTGTTTTCAGGTCCCAAATCAGGAGAGTGAAGGTCAGCCCACAGGACCACATAAGGCCATCTCATGCACAGTCCTATGTCAGGAAGGGAAGGGCCAGCAGGAGGCGGCCTGCTGTCCACTCTCTCTTTATTGGGGGTGATCGTTATTGGAAAACAAAGAAGGCAGAGATGCAGTCAAATTTCCCAGTTAACCAGATGATGACAGACTTCTTAGAAAATTAGCACAGTTCTTGTCTATAGAATGCTTTTGGAGGGATTCAAGGATCTTATCGTAAACCTACTAGAATCTATGGGTTTATAGATCACGGCTCCTTGGGAAATGGGAGGTGAGCTGTGTTCCTCACTGCTCTGTGTAAGTGATGTGCATTGAGACTCATAGGTTAGTCTGGGCCTAGAGTGAGGTGGACGGTCAGTGTCAGAAGTCCCCAGGCCTCTCCTTGCTTTGCCTGTGCCTTGTGGTTACCTGTAACTTTGAACTTGTTAGAAAAGCTTGATAACTGGGGAAGATCTGCTTCATGTTAATCTGTTTTGACAGTCTGACCTTTTGTGTTATCTCAAATACCTTCCTCACACATGAGCTGAAGCTTAATTCTGAGCAGGAATCACCTGCGTGTTACACCCTGCAGAGCGTGTTTTCATGGGCACTAAGGTGCATGTAGCCTGTTCATGACTCAGTGACCCAGCAGGGAATTTTGTGTGCAACAAAACTGATACTGACCAATTTGGTCATACTGATTCCCATTTCCCCCCGCCTTTCTCTACTTTTGCCTCCTCCCTAACATCTCCCTCTCGGAACCACACGCATCAGGTCCTGATCGGGCTCAGTTTACGATCACTTCTCTGGGCCTCATTAGCACTGAGATGAGTAGGGTCCTCCAGCGACCTTGAGAGAGACTTGAGACAGTATCTAATCAACAACCTTGGAGTCTCCATTGGGGTCTATTGAATCTGTGACCCTCGTGTAGACTCTTCGTTCTCTTCTTGGAATGGCCACTCAATGGCTGCAGAAACACAGAGGTTCCTTTCTTCCCCTCCTTTCATTGCATGGGTTGAGAACCTTACAGCTGAAGTTCACACACAGACGCTATAGACCCAATATACACTCTGCACATCCGCACTGTGCCTGATCTTCGCTGCTCACATGCAAATGTCGGAGTAAAGTTTCATGCCTTGGGAGAAGACCTGCCTCAGAACTTCTCACCCACAAATAGTTAACTTCATGCTGTACCCTGGCTGGTGAGAGATGGCTTTCCTGAAATCTTTGACAAATGAGCCTGTTCTTCTCTACTGTTCTGCCTCTATGGATTTCTCCTATTAGAGGTGTCCTTGGTATTTAAAAATCAGTTAGAGAGGGGAAAAAAATGTTGCTGAAAAATGGGAAGAACACCATCTGATGCTAATTTTTTAAAGTGTGTATTGAAAGTTTTGGAGGATGAGGAGTCCTACCTGTGTCCCTTTCCTCATCTCCTTGTGCCTCTTGGAGGTCAGGACTAGGCAGAGCAGTGAGATGCTAAAAGGATAGTAAGCTTGAAGCCACCAAGCTGTGAAGAGAAGAGAACCTCTCTTCCACTTAGTTACTGTGTGGCCTTGGACCCATCCTTTCTCCTCTCTGAGTCTCACATGCCTTATGAATAAAATTGAAATAAACATATACATCAAAGGGTGGTTGAAAAGGTCAAATGTGATGGTGGGTGTGAAGGCATTTTGTAAACTACAAAGTGCTGCAAAGAAATGTTCTGATTTGGTGTTTTAAATAAAAGGGCTTGATTGTTTTCTGGGGCCCTTTGAGTTATCTTTATTACCCCCGCTTCCACCCCTGATCAGCATTTCCATAAACATTTAACGTGGAAGGTTAGACTCTGTCAGGTTCTTGGCAGACCATCTGCTAAATGAATCCTAAGATCTTAACAAAAGAGAGCAGAAATTCAAGGGACTAAAGTACACACACACACTCACACACACACAGACACCTCTGCCCACCAGATCTCAGAGCTATCATTTCTTTCAATCATGTCATGAAAAATATCTGATTGTTTCTCCCACAGCTATTTGTAATGCCAGCTGAGAAAGCAGCTCTGGTGCCTTTTGATCTGGTGCCTGCACGCTGGCTTGGAAATCTGTGCTGACTGTGAGATCCAAAGCGGGGGGGGAAACAGGAAACCCCCACAAGAGGGATCACCTTGGGATCAGAAACCAGGGTTATAACTTATCTGTTGTTATCCTGGCACTGACTTTCTGGGGACTTGTCCTTTAGCTCTGCCCCCACTTCAGGGACCTCCTGCTGTTATCTCTTGGGGGTGATTGGGAAGAAAGTGAGGCTCCCCCCATCCGCTGAGCTCTGAGGATGGAGCCAGAGACCAGCACATGCTCAGCATGTTCTCTGGTGACCAAGGACATTGGAGTCAGGTTACTCTGAGTTACAAGGTCATGGAAAAACTAGCTGTTGAACTGTGGTTGCCCTTCAGCTCTGTTCCTAGTTATTTGGTGCAATGGAATTAAACAGACTTGGGTTCAAATCCCACAAACTAGTTTTCAGACCATGGACAAGATGGTCTCTCAGGCAGTTTCATCATTTGCAAAATGTGGATAACAATAAAATCACACAACTGTTGCCGGATTTGGTGTAGATACTCACTAAATGTTAGTCCTCCTCTAGGCCTCCCCTTCCTACTTCAGGCCCCCTTGTTGGGTTTCCCTTGGACGACTCCCCCCACCTACAACTGCTTTTTAGATTTAAATTGTTTAAAACTCATTTGGTCCAATTATCTTCAAGCTAATGGAGATAATAAAGGGACCTAAGGATACCTATCTCACGGGTCTATTGTAAAGGATAAATGATGTATTACAAATAAAACAACACTGAGCTTGGCAAATAGTAGGTGGATACAGTTTAGCAAAATGTATTATCCTTCTGATAAGGGAGGGAGAGAGGAAAAGACAGTCCTTGAGCCCCCAACCAACCCAGTCTTTCATTATTCCCTTAGCAACATCTCCACAAGTCAGTAATCCTCAGTCTGAATCAAAAAGTCCTCGAAATATCATGCCTATTCCCAGTGACCTGACACTACAGAAAATTCTCAAGTCAGTTAGAGCCTTGTGTCTCTGTTCTATTTTTCCTGCACACCTTCATTGTTTGGCTTATTGCAACTGGAGTTGTTGAGACCATTCCCAAAGAGTGGACAATGAAATGTTCCTAAAACTTCTGTGCAGGGCTTTTTCTGATTTGTCAGGCTTGCGGAGTGAGGGTGAGATGGAAGGGTCTGGAAATCCTCCGTTTACAAAGGAGGAAGTGCTTCTTAATTTTATCCTTTACTGGTTCTAGCTTCAGATCACCATGCAAAGCCAAATCCACCTCCCCCAACACACCTACAGCTATCTAGGGATGGCACCTGGTTCCAAATTATAGCTTCTAGGTACCAATTTCTCAAAAACTCTGCTTTCTTTAGATACTGATATTATTGGGACTCAGCTTTTTCTAACCTCAAGAGAATAGAATACATAGTAACACTGCTAAAGAAAGGCATAAAAAGATTCCTACCTGGAAATGCATATTTGTGGTATCAGAAACACACAGTCGTTGGACTATAGAATTAAAAAAAAATGCTTCTCTAAATCTGAATATGTAGAGAATGGAATGTGCCATATTAATCATGAAACAAAAGGAAAAATTACCATTTTAAACAGCAGAAAAATTGAAAGTAGCCCCTTTTGCAGGCTGGGGAGGATTTTATTTTACATCAAAAGAGATGGAGAAATAAGATGGAGAATTAAGAATCTACCTCGATTGTTTCTTATTTTTTTCTTTTTTCTTTTTTTAAGAACTTTTATTGAGATACAGTTAACAGACAATAAACAGCATATATTTAGAGTGTACAATTTGGTATCCCAATCTCCCAATTCATTCTGCCTCAACCCTCCTCGCTTTCCCCACTTGGTGTCCATGTGTTTGTTCTCTACACCTGTGTCTCTATTTCTGCCTTGCTTTTCCTCTTTCATAGTTGTTAGCATTTGCCTTATGTATTGAGGTGTTCCTATATTGGGGCATATATATTTATAATTGTTATCTCCTCTTCTTGGATGGATCCCTTGATCTTTATATAATGTCCTTTCTTGTCTCTTGTAACATTTTTTATTTTAAAGTCTATTTTATCTGATATGAGTATTGTTACTCCAGCTTTCTTTTGATTTCCATTTGCATGGAATATCTTTTTCCATCCCCTCACTTTCCATCTGTATGTGTCCCTAGGTCTGAAATGGGTCTCTTGTACAAAGCATATATATGGGTCTTGTTTTTGTATCCATTCAGCCAGTCTGTGTCTTTTGGTTGGAGCATTTAGTCCATTTATATTCAAAGTAATTATCAATGTGTATGTTCTTATTACCATTTTCTTAATTGTTTTGGGTTTGTTTTTGTAGGTCCTTTTCTTCTCTTGTGTTTCCCACTTAGAAGAGATCCTTTAGCATTTGTTGTAGGGCTGGTTTGGTGGTGCTGAATTCTCTTAGCTTTTGCTTGTCTCTAAAGCTTTTGATTTCTCCATTGAATCTGAATGAGATCCTTGCTGGGTAGAGTATTCTTGGTTGTAGGTTCTTCCCTTTTATCACTTTAAATATATCCTGTTACTTCCTTCTTGCCTGCAGAGTTTCTGCTGAAAAATCAGATGATAACCTTATGGCAATTCCTTTGTATGTTATTGTCATTTTCCCTTGTTGCTTTTAATAGTTTTTCTTTGTCTTTAATTTTCATCAGTTTGACTACTATATGTCTTGACGTGTTTCTCCTTGTGTTTATCCTGCCTGGGGTTCTCTGTGCTTCTTGGACTTGGGTGGCTATTTCCTTTCCCATGTTAGGAAAATTTTCGACTATAAACTCTTCCAATATTTTCTCAGGCCCTCTCTGTCTCTCTTCTCCTTCTGGGACCCATATAATGCAAATGTTGGTGTGTTTAATGTTGTCTCAGAAGTCTCTTAGGCTGTCTTCATTTCTTTTCATTCTTTTTTCTTTATTCCTTTCTGCATCAGTGATTTTCACCATTCTGTCTTCCAGGTCACTTATCTGTTCTTCTGTCTCAATTATTCTGCTATTGGTTCCTTCTAGTGTATTTTTCATCTCAGTTATTGTATTGCTTATCTCTGTTTGTTCTTTAATTCTTTTAGGTCTTTGTTAAACTTTTCTTGCATGTTTTCAACCTTTGTATCTCGTCTTTTTTCAAAGTCCTTGATCATCTTCACTATCATTATTCTGAATTCTTTTTCTGTAAGGTTGCCTATCTATGCTTCATTTAGTTGTTTTTCTGGGGTTTTTTATCTTGTCCCTTCATCTGGTACAGAGTCCTCTGCCTTTTCATTTTCTCTGTCTTCCTGAGGCTGTGGTTTTCATTCCACAGGCTGCAGAAGTATAGTTTTTCTTGATACTGCTGTCTGCCCTCTGGTGGATGAGCCTATCTAAGAGGCTTATGTGCATTTCCTGGTGGGAGGGACTGGTGGTGGGTAGGGCTGGGTGTTGCTTTGGTGGGAGGAGCTCAGTAAAACTTTAATCTGCTTATCTACTGATGGGCAGATGGATGGGGCATCGTTCCCACCCTATTGGTTGTTTGGCCTGAGGCTCCCCAGCACTGGAGCTTACAGGCTCTTTGGGAGGGTTAATAGTGGACTCCCAACTCTGGGAGGGCTCATGCCAATGAACACTTCCCAGAATCCCTGCCGCCAGTGTCCCTGTCCCCACAGTGAGCCACAGCTGCCCCCCACCTCTGCAGGCAACCCTCCAACACCAGCAGGTTGGTGTGGTTAAGTCTTTTATGGGGTCACTGCTCCTTCCCCCTGGGTCCTGGTGTGCACCCTACTTTTTGTGTGCCCCCCAAGAGTGGAGTCTCTGTTTCCCTCAGTCCCATGGAATTCCTGCAATCAAATCCCACTGGCCTTCCAAGTCTGATTCTCTGGGGATTCCTCCTTCCATTGCCAGACCCCCAGGCTGGGAAGCCTGATGTGGGGCTCAGAACCCTCACTCCAGTGGGTGGACTTCTGTGGTACAACTGTTCTCCAGTTTGTGAGTCACCCACCCAGTGGTGATGTGATTTGATTTTATTGTGATTGTGCCCCTCCTACCATCTCATCATGGCTTCTCCTTTGTCTCTGGATGTGGGGTGTCTTTTCTGGTGAGTTCCAGTGCCTTCCTGTTGATGATTGTTCAGCACTTAGTTGTGATTCCAGTGCTCTTGCAAGCAAGAGTGAGCACACATCCATCTACTCCACCATCTTCATACCACTCAGACTTTAGAATTCTATATATCACCCTTCCCAGCTGGGGTATGAGTCTTGGTGGAAAGGAGCCAGGCTTGCACTCTAAGGCAGGGATAACAAGGAGATTGCATTGTGTTATGATAGGTAGTGACTGACTTGAGCAGTGTGTTGAAAAGATGATGGGGTTGTATCAAGGTGGCTCAGGACTGGACAGCCATATCCATTAGTGGTGCTTGCTGTGGATATGAAAGAGCAGGTTATGCCATGTGGTATTATGTGGTCCTGATCTAGGTCCTTTTTATAGTATTGAACAGAATAAGTACTCAATAAAACTTTGCGTTGTTTCATAAATTAAAACAAAATGTTTTACTACAAAAAGGAATGCTGGAATTCTCACACCACCCAACTTCTCTCTGTGTAGGACAAGCAGCTATATACCCACAACCACATGGTTTATTATTCAACTGGATACACTCTTTTTTAAAATTTTTTTTTAAAAACTTCTTTTCCATCATGGTTTATCACAGGATATTGAATATAGTTCCCCATGCTATACACTTCCCCATGTCTATCCATTCTATATATAATAATTTGTATCTGCTAATCTCAAACTCCCAATTCATCCCTCCCCACCCCCTTCCCCTTGGCAACCACCAGTCTGTTCTCTATGTCTGTGAGTCTGTCAAACTGGTACACTCTTGACAGTGAAATAATTAGTATTAGTAATTATGCTGGGATGGTAGATGCATATTGGGACTGCTGCTGATAAATAAGACATATGGATCACCCTATATATCTCTCTAAAGTGACCCTGTAGGGTAAATGAATATTTCCTCCAATCCGAGGTTTAGCAAACTATGACCTACAGGCCAAATACAGCCAACCACCTGTTTTTATAAATAAAGTTTTATTGGAACATAGCAGTGCCTATGTATTTACATTTTGTGTCTCTTGCTCCTTTAGCTACAACAGAGTTGAGTAGTCATGATATATACCATATGGCCCACAAAGCCAAAAATATTTACTACATATCTGGCTCTTGACAGGAAAAGTGCTAATGCTGACCCCTGCTGGTCAATAGAGAGCTTGTTGTTGAAAGGGTCTGTGTTCTGGTTTCTTGGAGAAGAAAACGAATGTACCAGGACCTACTGTGTGCTGAGCCTCATGCTAAACACTTCGCATATGTGATCTCACTTAATCTCAGATGACATTGCGATACAGGCATAATCTCCAGTGAACCTAGAATTTTCCAGAT
Source organism: Hippopotamus amphibius kiboko (assembly GCF_030028045.1). Lineage (NCBI taxonomy): Eukaryota > Metazoa > Chordata > Mammalia > Artiodactyla > Hippopotamidae > Hippopotamus > Hippopotamus amphibius. Next base: position 100,473,034 of record NC_080191.1, read on the forward strand.
TGCCAAGGACAGAAGAAATGAGGCTTCCTGGCCAGCAGTGCTCAGAATCTTTTCCTGTAAAGCCTCTGACAATCTATTTTCATTAATCAAATTTCCATATGTACAGAAAAGTTCCAATAAATGATCATTTTCAAGGCAATGTGTAATTGTAGTATGCAGGTGGAGGAAACTTTGTCCATCAGAAGTTATGTCTTCCTGTTCTTTGCCAGGAATTTGGGTCAAATGAAGTTGTGTCTCAACTAATGTTACTGTGGGAAATGGTGAGGAGTTTTTTTTCCTGGTTTGATGACACACACATTCTAGAGAATAAAGTATGACTGATACTAGAGTAAAAAAAAAAAAAAAAAAAGCCCATGTAAGTAAATTCAGAATCTGGACAGGTGCTGGCTGTGGTTCAAATCCTGAGTTGAACGCTTTGGGGCCCCATGAAATTTTGCATCTTCTAACCTTGTGAGAGACATGAAACAGCAGAGTGCAGCAAAATAAATGCAGATATTTGGGGGAAGCCAGACCAATACTGAAATCTCTGACTACTGGCTCTGTGAGTCAAGGTAAATTAATTTCTCAGTTAGGATGGGATGACTTTTGGGGACTGGAGATAAAGGTTCTGGCACCAACTGGGAACTCAGGAAACATGGTGGCTTTCATTGTAGATGATCCCAACTGTGCTAAGAACTAGATGTGAGACTCTGGAAAGGTCACTCCACTTATTTTTTAAATTTATTTTATTGAATTATAGTTAATTTACAATGTTGTGTTCATTTCTGCTATACAGCAAAGTGATTCAGTTATACACATATATATTCTTTTTCATATTCTTTTTCATTATGGTTTATCATAGGATGTAGAACGTAGTTCTCTGTGCTATACAGTAGGACCTTGTTGTTTATTCATTCTGTATATAAAAGCTTACATCTGCTAACCCCAGCCTCCCATTCCATCCCTCCCCTAACCCCCTCCCCTTTGGCAACAACAAATCTGTTCTCTATTGGACAGATCACTTCAAATGTATAGTTTGTTTTCTCATGTATAAAATACAGAGTTGGACAACATGAATCCTTTTTACATCCCTTCTATCCTTAACATTTGATAATTCAACCGTATTTACACTCTATAATGCTGTGTCTTCAACTTAGCCTCCTGTTGGTTTTATTATTCTTCCTCTGAGTGTTCATGTTATCATCCATGCAAACAGGCTTTGTAAACAAGCTCTTTCCTTTTGCTGCCCCAGGATCTGCTTCTTGACACCCCAAGCATTGCCCTGAGCCACATGGAGTCAGCCTGACAGTGAATGCTTTATTCTTGCTTCTCTCACTCCACATCGTAACATCCTGCAGGTAAGCTTGCATCCTTCAGTGCCTTCCTTGGCTTTTCATCGTATGCATTTGGAGTTTATGGTTTGCTCCTGGGCTGCCTACATTTTAGATGACTGGTCATTGAGCATTGCTGCTAGCATTTACCCATTCGAATGATGCTTTGCCAACCTAGTTTTAAGACACAGAGCCTAGTGCTCAGCTCAGGCTATAAGTAAACTGTACCTATATACCTAAGGTTACAGAACTAGTTACAGATGGAAAACAGTACTGGGATCCATGCCTTCTGCTTCCAAACCCAGTATGTATCTTGCCGCTTTGACTTAGAATATCTGGGTACACCACATAGAAACAATCTTTATATATCCTTTGGTTCATCAAGCTTGGCAGACTTGGTAGAAAAGAAAAGCTACAAAATGGTGACATTCTCAAGATTTCAAAGAAGACAGTTGGGAATTACAGGCTGCATTTACCCAGGCCTCCATTTGTAACCTGTCTGAGGGTAGCAGACCAGACTTGACCCAGGTATCAGATAAACAGATCAGTTAGCAAAAGCCATGATGAATCTTCCAGAATCAAACAAGAATAGGAGGAAGGTTCCATGGGTGAGGCTGAGATGCTGAAGGTACACGCGAAGACAAAGTCAACTCTTCCTGCTCAGAGTAGGATAGAGAAAAGATAATTTTGGAAGACTGGCTGCCTTGTGAAGTTCAGAAAGTCAGGGCTGGGAGAAAAGTGAATATGAGAAACACCATATCACCCTTCAGCAAAACTTACCACAAAACATTCTTCATTCTCAGATATAGGTGTCTCCTCTTCCCGTTCCTTGGTGGGAACCAGTGCCCAGGAGAGAGCAGCTTGAGGTTAGGAGGCTGGGTGATGCACGTGGCCAAGAAGACTAGTTGCAGTTCCTGGCACAGAATGTTCTCTGACACCCTGTTTTCCAGGGAGAGGGAGGGATGTAGAATCAAACACTCAGAAAACATCTGAGTTGGGAAGATCCACAAAATAGTAAGAGTTGGCATCATGGATATTGATGATGGGGTCACAGCTAATTCTGATTCACACCTGAGGGGTTGAAATAGAAACCATCTCATGATCGAATTATAAATAATTTTAAGCTGTTCTAATGGGGCATTGGTTTTATTAATCCTTATATAATAACGCCAGTGGCTCATCCATTCACTTATCCATTTCTCTCTCTCTTTTTCCCTCACACATACTGAAAGGAGTTCCAACCCAGTCCTCAGACTCTTTTGCGAGCTCTACCCACTGAGGCTAGACTCACTGCAGTAGGTACTTTTCTTTACTCTCACTTCAGTGGTGGTTACATCACCTGTGTTTCCTTCACTGATGGGAAGTTATTCCAAAGTTGCCATTTAATTTGGCAGCTAATAATTGGTAATATTTTATTTTTGTTTCTTTCTCATTTCCAACTCTGGAACCCTGCATAAAGTACTCATCAACCAAGTGGGAGAAGGCTTTTCTTTATTTACCAGCTAAGTGTGCCCAACAATATAGGTTAGGTGTTTGCAAAACAGACCTAGAGAAGGGGAGTTAAAATGGGTCAGAGGGAAATTTGAGGTCTCAGGACAAGGAGTGAGAAAGACCATGGAGCATCTTTTGTGACAGTGGATCAGGATGAGAACGGAGGTTGTAAAACCTCAAAGGTTATGGAAAGTCTTAATATGAGTTTGTTCAACAAAATCCCTAAGAAATTGGAAGAGCCAGTTCTAGGATCACTAAAGAAAGGCATGATTTCATGCAGCAGACAACAAACATGTAAGATTTGTAACAAAAGGCAGCAGAGCTGAAAATGCTGTTTCTCTGCAAGGATACAGGTATATCCATGGGTGAAAGCTCCATTCAAAGTAATTAGTGGAAATGAGGGGTGTTTGAGCTGGATCTCTCAGCTCATGTGGCTGATATCATTGGAGACCATCATGATCTTCAAAACACATTTCTTGGGGTCACTCTGAGAAACTGAATTCTAGATCGAATACACTGTTTCTGGACTTGAAGTTTATTGTGGTTGTTAATGACCTTACTATATTGTAAAAATATTTCATAGGCTCAACCTAAGAGATTCAAAGAATATAAAAAGTACAAATAACAATCATTGACACCAAGCGAACATTATTCTAAACATCTCTCTCTCCTCTTCTCCCATCTTTCTCTCTCCAGATACATACAAAGATAGAAAAGTGGGTGGTTTAGATAGAAATAATGATTGCATTAAGAGATCACACCATATATGTCATTTTAAATAAAAATTATTAAATCCCCTTAAATTTAAAGTAAAATGATGATTTCCCAAGAGAATCTCATTCCAAAGGCTCCTGGACCAGCAGCATCAGCAGGCCCCCGAGAACTTGCTAGAAATGTAGCACCTTAGGCTTCAGCCCACACCTGCTGAATCAGAAAATCTGTGTGTGGGCCCTGCAAGCTGTATTGCAACAGACCCTCCAAATGATTTTGTGCATGGTAAGATTTGAGGCCCACTGTTCTATTGATGAGAAAATAGTTGGTAGAAGTGTTGACAAGTATGAGTGTTATATGATTTTTAATTGTGTTCCATGTTTGTGCAATACTGATTGTTATGAAAAATGAAAAACTTCACATTTACGTTTTCTCCTTTTATATCCTAATTTCCTTTCGCTACATTTTATTTTTAAGTTGTCAAGATCTATAACATTTACTTCTACTTTGTACAATTCCCATAATTGTTTAATCCTGATTTATTGAAAGAAACTAGTCCCTTTTACCGCAGTTTCTGTATGCTTGGATTCTGTATTTCATTTTTACTCTGCTGATTTGATTTAACCATCTGGGAGTTTTTTTGTTTTCAAGGTTTCTCATGCATTATAATCCCTTAACTCTTTTATGGTGAAAGCAATTTCTTGTTTCCTCTATATTTGAAAGACATCTTGATCTTTCAAGATAGTCTTGGGTCAGAATTTCTTGAACTCAGAACTTTGAAGCCATTGGTCGTTGACTTCTGTCATTAAATTTTGCTGCAGGGATTCTGGTGCCAGACTCTATTTTTTCTCCTCATGATTTGCTTTTTTTGTCTACTAAATACCTGAAGAATTTTCTTTTAGCCTTAGAGTTAAATAACTTGATGATTCCAGTAATTCTCTCACAACCATTAATTTTTCCTGGAACATTTTGTGTCCTTTCAGTCTGTAGATTATTTTTCCTAATTTCAAGGGAAAACTCTTCAATAATTTTTAAATACATTTTTGTCCCATTTACTTGAATTTTTTGTTTCTGGAACAATAATATGTCTTTTTTGGGGGACAACTGGGTTTCTTTTCCCCTCTCTTTCTATTTTCTACATTATCTTTTTTCTTATTGTTTTAGGCTCTTGGGGTTTTTTGCTTTGTTTTTTGTCCTTTTGTTGCTGTTAGTTTTTTTTTTTTTTTCCTTTCTACTTCCACTGTGATTAAGTCTTCCTTATATGTTAGTAATTGTTTTCAGCTGTGTCTATTATATTCCTTGTTCCACAATGGATTGTTTTGGTCTTTGCCGTGTTTCCTTGTCTTTATAATCTTAATTTGCATCTCATCCTGTTTTATTATCTTTGCTTTGTGGTCTTATTTTATTGATTTCATTTTCTATAGAAGCCCATAGAAAGATTATAGCATGAAGTATTGCCAGAGATTTCTCCCATGTTAGCTTCAGGAACAGTTTTGGCATATTCTGTCTTCTCTCCCCCTCTCCCCCACCCCTTTCCCTCTCCCTCTCTTGCTCTCTCATTTGCCTGTAGTGCATTGTCTGAAGATCACACCATTTCTTTGCACCTTCAGTGCTTGATGTGGACAACCCTACCTAGAGTTTCTATTGGTTCTAACAATGTGGACATATTCTCCTTGACCCTTTTCTCACTCTATCAGTGACTTGTTTGTCTTCCTCTTCTGAGCTACTTTGAAGTGTGCACCTTGTGAGTTCTCCCCATTTTCAAAACCAGCCTGGAGCAGTGGGCGGGCTCTTGGAGAGATAAGCGTGGGTTGTGTGCAGGCTTCAGAGGACCTGGGACTTTTCTTCCTTCTGAAGTCAATTGTCATGTATCAGGACTTTTTGCACCTGGTTGGAGGCCATTTCTTTTCATGCAGAGGGGAGAGAGGACAGGGATGGCATCTTTCTTTGGTCTTTCCTCCAAGTCAGTGTGGACCATTACTTACATCAGAGAGATCATCCTGGTTGTTTCATATCTCCATTTCCACTCACCTTCTTTTCTCAATAGTTATTTCTATTTCTGCCAGTAGAAGAAGAAAAACAAAAGTCTCTTAACGAATGCCATATGATATCACTTCTATGTGGAATTTAAAATATGATAGAAATAAACTTATCTGTGAAGCAGAAAGAGACTCACAGACATAGAGAACAAAATTGTGGTTGCCAAGGGGGAGGAGGAGTGGGGGAGGGATGGACTGGGAGTTTGGGGTTAGCAGATGCAAACTAGTATATATAGGATGGATAAACAACAAGGTCCTACTGTACAGCACAGGGAACTATATTTTCAATATCCTGTGATAAACCATCATGGAAAAGAATATGAAAAAGAATGTGTATATATATATATGTGTGTATAACTGAATCATTTTGCTGCACAGCAGAAACTAACATAACACTGTAAATCAACTATGCTTCAATAAAATAAATTTAAAATAAAAAACAAATCTTGGGAGATGGAGATTTGTGTCCTCCTTCCTAGTTCTGAGCGGAGAAGTGAGCCTTTATCCGGGGTTCTCAGAGCACCCTCTCTGCATCCTAAGAGCACACTCTTTGTCTTGTTCTGCTGAGTCTCTGTTGTTGCTGGAGATAATTAGATCTGGGTAGTCCTAACCATTTTCCCTTTTCCTTCTTATTTCTCTCAGCCAGAGGATGCCCAAGTGGAGTGCTAGGAATTCCACCATCCCTGAGAGTTCCTGCGGTGATAGGCATAGGGGTTGGGAGAGTTTTTCCAACCTCCTGCAACTGCTGACTGTGCAAATTTGTCAGTGATTATTCCCAGATCCATTGATTCATTTTCTTTCCTCAGCACTGGTTCTGCCAGCCTGCACCAGAATCTCCTCCCCCACACGCCTGGCTCAGCTGCCATTTCTATAAGCTCATATCGTACTGTTGGTTGTGGTGGTTCTTTTTCCTTTGTAGATAGTGTGTCATTGTTGCTATAATCATTGTTATGTACTGGTGGTGGTGGTGGGGGTTCTAGGACATGCTGTCTGTCTGCCAGAGCACTTTCTTCTCAGGGATTATTAGGTTTTTATTCCACTTAGAGGTGCCTCGAGCAGGCTGTTTACAGTGACAGTGACCATTGATTGGCATGTTACGTAGGTTTGAGGTTGGAGAAAGTCGGGGGTTAACATGAGTGTACCTGAAAGAGTCCCATGTGGCACTGCCCAGGTGCTAGGAAATGCTCTTATTGAAAGTTCCACAGGAAAAGCTTTCTCTGCCTTTGGGGAATATCCGCCTGAAACAGTAATGGCTTGAAACCAAATGGTGTAGTGAAGAAGTATAAGCTTTGATGCCTAATGGGCCTAGGTTAAATCCAGACTTTACCATACACACATATGTGACATTTAACTACCTTCATTTCAGATTTCTCGTCTGTAAGTGGGAATAATGTCCCTTGTTGTATAGACTTATGGGGAGGATTCAGAGGGACGGCATGTTCAAAGCATTGGGTCTGCACCCGACAGGACTCTGGTGCTGGGACACGTGGTTCCTTCTTCTCCCTGCCCCCGCTGCCCTCTGCCAACCTTCTGATCTGCAGACAGGGCCATCGGAAAGTGAGGAAGGGACACCAGGAGCCTGACACACATCTTACTTGTCATAGGTGCTTTTCTTGCCTTCTATGATCTCGTTTAAGGTAAAGAGTATGAGGTGAGATCCGGTCGTGGGCAGGTAGGAAAGTATTTGCTTTCTGATCTATCCCTAGATAGTGGGTATGTTTTCCTTTAAAATTCAATTTGTGTAAAATCCAGAAAGTCATAAAAAGTGATTATATACTGAACTACTTGTTCTCCCAGCGAGGGCTCTTGACAGGGCTCCAGCTAGGATTAATACTTATTATATAACATAGATACGAAAGGTTAAGGCATGTGATTTTAGGTAATTTGCAGTGGGCATAACCCCCTCTGCTTGCCTGAGTCACTGGTATAGGAAAGGGAATCTCAGCCAGAGAACTGGCTGGTAGAGGCCCTGGCAAGGGAGGCAGGAACGTGGCTTGATTAGAATCTAATATTCTGTTCGTTTACCCTCCAGAGGAGTGGTCTGGAGTGGGATCTAGGATGACTTGAGAGGCTCAAAGAGGTATAGACGAGCTTTTAAAAAGTCTCTTTCAGTTAATAAATCTAACGACAGTGTGATGCTTCATGGGGCTTTCCCCAAAAGCTAACCCTGAGACAAGGATTTTGGTGCTAGTGGTTTATTTTGGAGGTGATCCCAGGAAGCAGAAGTGAGAAGATAGAGCAGTAGACGTAAGAGGGTCAGAAAGCTGATGAAGATGCGTCTATGAAGGGTCACCCCTGTGGGCCACTGGGGCTTGGTTTCAATGAGTGCCCCTAAGAGACTATGGAGAAGATGCCAAGGGTCATCTCACACAAAGACAAGGAAACTGGGGTATTTGTCTAAAAATTTCCATCCTTCATGTGTAGAGGGCCACGCTTGGAGCACTGACTTATTTATATTCTGGCCACCCCACGCCAGTGGCCAGAGTATCCCCAGATACAAATGCAGGGAGCCTTCTGTGTATATGAAACTGTCTGCAGGTGATCTCAGATGTGGGCAGAGGTATTGTGGATCCACACTAAATGAACCTAAGTCACATGAGTTTTTGTCTTATGACTATCTCTGGAATCATCCAGCCCTTCCATCCTTACCACCTGTGTTTAGGCCACCATCATCTTTCACCGAGATCACCGCCACCGTCGTAAGCAAATAGTCTCCCTACATTCTATCTCCTCACCTTCAATCAATTCTCCACCCAACTGCTAGAAGGCGCTTTCTTTTTTTTTTTTTTTAATAAATTTACTTATTTATTTATTGACTGTGCTGGGTCTTTGTTGCTGCGTGTGGGCTTTCTCTAGTTGCAGAGGGTGGGGGCTACTCTTCGTTATGGTGTGCAGGCTTCTCAGTGTGGTGGCTTCTCTTGTGGAGGCTCTAGGTGCTTGGGATTCAGTAGTTGTGGCACATGGGCTTAGTTGCCCTGAAGCATGTGGGATCTTCCCAGACCAGGAATAGAACCTGTGTCCCCTGCATTGGCAGGTGGATTCTTAACCACTTTGCCACCAGGGAAGTCCCTAGAAGGAGGTTTCTAAGATAAAGAAAAAATCATGCTAGTCTCCTTTTAAAATTTTTCCAGTGATCCCTTTAAAGTCCACTCTTGAATGGCCTTTTAAGCTCTTCTATTGTCAGCCCTCCCCCTCCTGATTCTCACTGAACCTTATGCCATCTCCCTGTCCCATCTCTGGCCCCTCCTCACCCCGCCCACCGCCTCTCTTCCAACTCTCTCCCCAGCCCCTCTCATCTCCAGATACAACCTTCTCTCTGCCTTTTCCTCCTCCCTCGCTTCCATTTTCCTGGCCAACTTGTACTGACCCTTCAAGTCTAAATATTAACTCTTCAGGAACCTTTCCATTTCTGTTTCTTTAGACCATGTTAACTCCCCCAGCCTGATGCTTCCATACAACCCTGCAAATTCTCTATCATAATCTCACCCTGATTTATTAAAGCAATCTGAACATGACCACTACTCTCTTACAATATCAAGTCTATTTTCTTCTCCCCTTATCTCTCCAGTGACAGGAAGAGTACCTGGCGTATAGCAAGTGCTCAGCAAATACTGAATGAATGAGTGAGTGATGATTGACACTTGCATTGATTCTGCACTTTGTGTTCCCTGAAGCAAGGATTCAGGAAGAAGAAATGAACCATGAATAAATCTCTGTGCTCTTGTGGTGACTCTAATAAGAGGCTGTGAAATGTAGTGTCTGTGCCATCCTTGTTCTCATTTCTGATGGATGGAAAAATATTACAAGATAAAGGTGGCTTTGAAGTCTAGTTGACTTGACATCTATAAAAAGCAGAGATATTATGATGTGTTGAATCACTTTCTACAAATTTGATGGCCTGAATCATCCCCTTAAATGACCTGACTGACACCTTTCTTTATCCTACTTGAGTTGATTTTCGTAAGACTGGTTAATATAGGCAGGAAGGAGCTGAATAGTAAAATCTCTGACGTGCTAAATCTAGAAAGAATGTTTTGTTTCAATATGGAAAGAATGATGTTTCTTCTTGAGGCTTTCAGTTTGGGCCTCATCTGAAAGCTACTCTTTTTGTCCCCAAAGAGCAGAATGTCAAATGCTTTTCCACTGATGCAGAATAAGTGAAATACAGAGGTTTCCAGGGAGAATAATACAGAAACAAAAAACAAGACCAAAAAGAGAGAAGCCATTCCCAAGGCCAGGGGTAACTAGCAGCTGGAGCTGGTAGAGCATGTGTGAAGAACTGCTCTTTAGAAACAGTTGATGAAGGGTCTGCATTTAAAATGCTAACTTGGAGTGATTATTCATCAAGAGGCTGTGAAGTTTCTGCCAGTCATGTTAAAGCAGCCCCACGTTGAGGGCTGTCCTATCACAGAATGATGCTGAGAAGAGGCTCATCAGAATGTGTGAGGAGGTGCATATTGAGAGCAGGCCACACACACAATGTGTGTCCTCCTGTGAGTCCCCATAAATTCAGTCATGGAAGATGCTGTGGTGACAAGTGGAGTCACTGTCAGCTATAGCTGGTACCCATGACTCTCTTCTTCTTCTTCTTCTTCTTCTTCTTGTTTTTTCAGACTTGTTATGAGGAAAGACTTTCTTTTTTTTAATTTATTTTATTTAAGTATAGTTGATTTACAATGTTGTGTTAATTTCTGCTGTACAGCAGAGCGATTCAGTTATACATATACATCCTTTTTCATATTCTTTTCCATTATGGTTTATCACAGGATATTGAATATAGTTCCCAGTAGGACCTTGTTGTTTATCCATTCTATAAGTAATAGTTTGTATCTGCAAATGCCAAATTCCCAATCCATCAGTCCCCTCACCCTCACCCCCTTGGCTATCACAAGTCTGTTCTCTATGTCTATGAGCACATGACTCTCTTCCCAATGGTACCCCGATTTTCATTTAATTGGCCACTACTTCCCCACACAACCCACTTATCTGGGGAGAGAGAAGCTTAAGCCGTCAGTAGGTCACGTTGTCCTGGCCCCAGCATTGACTCTTTGATGGCCACATGGCCTAAGTGATCCAAGCAGAACAACCTTGTAACTTTGCTTAGGGTTTCTGGACAAAATTGTTTTCTCCCATGCTCCGGATCTGTGAATATGTAGTCTGAGCAGTTACAACTACCTCACAATCTGTCAGAGTAGTAAGCCAGAGACAGAGTTTCTGGATAAAAACCACCTGATTATTATCCTGCCTCTGGAGTCTTCCAAATGCATTAGCCAATCAATTCCTGATGATTTACACTAGTTTGTGTTCATTTTTCTGCTATTACCAAAAAATCCCAACCTTGCTTTCTTGTATACTGAGTCTTAAAAATTATGAAAATTCTTTTGAGGCTAAACCACACATAAAGCAGAATAACAGCATATGATTCGTGTATTCGATAAATATTTACTGAGAGTCTACTATGTACAAAGCTCCATGACAGCCTTGGGTATACAGTGGCAAATGAAATAGACAGTATGTTAAGGGATACAGGTAGTTAAACCAGCAAATACAGTACAGAGTGGTAAATGCGATAGTAGGGTAATTACAGGCTACTTGTGGGCACATAATAAGACCATGTTATCTCATTTAGAACATTCAGGGCAGGATTCTCAGCAGAAGGGAAATTTTTCCTAAGACTTAAAAAATGTGTGTGTGTGTGTGTGTAGCACACACACGTGCTCATGCACTTCAAGGGAATCCCCAGTCGAGAAACTAGCATGCAGGAGGGCTTGGAGATAGGAGCTAAAGGACCTGAAATAAATGCAGTCTGGCTAAAGCACCAATGTCAGGAGCTGGACAGGGTCATAGTGTGAGACAAGCCAGAAAAGTAGAAAAAAATGGGCCCTGCAGGAACTACTTGGCCATGTTAAGTTGTTCAGACTCTCCTGAGAGCATCAGAAAAGGGCTGCAGGGGGTTAAACAGAGGAATGTGATGATCTACTTCACTGTCTTGGGGATCCATAGAAAGAAGTAATGAACTAGAGGAGTGACAAACTCAAGGCCAGACAAGGAAGTTGTCAAAAATGCAGGAGTGAGGAGAATGGGGCTATTAGGGATTAATTAAACCACTTTTATATAGATTGTAACAGACAGACAACGTTAGAGTATATGCACAGGAGATAAAAGGGGAAAGGTTTGGAGAGAGATGTAGCACCGTTGCCAGAATATTGGCCCTCTGTGCACTGATGCCAAAAAGAAACACACAGACAGAGTTTTGGAGGAAAGAGAGAGAGTAGCTTTATTTCTTTGCCAGGCAAAGGGTGAACATAGCAGACTCCTGCCTCAGAAACTGTGCCCCCCAGCCCCCAGAGGGGATAGTTAGGGGTTCATAGTGCTCAAGGAGCAGGGCGTGGTCAGCCTGTGCACAGTTCTCAGACTGCTTGACATCAGGGAGATGCTTTAAGCATCATCAACCTTCTGGTTTCAACAAGTCTGGGGTCTATCTTCCTGTGGTCAGTATTTTTCATCAGGTGGGGGGTCTGCTTCTTGTGAAAACAAGAAGGCATGTGTGTCAGGCCTTTATCTGTATCTTTCAGGGAACTGGGAGTTTGGTGATTCTGCACTGTGGGAGAATTATAGTCTAAATTGTTACTAGTTTCCCAACCAAACAGCTATTCTTTTTTTCTACATCTTCATGTTTTCCAATTATGAGCTCTTGAGTCAGCATTTTGCTTCAGAAGACAAGGACACCGGGGCTTGTACACGATTTCAGCACAAAGGAGGGATGGAAGAGCCAGCAGAGCCCCACAGGGAGGGAGAAAGGGAGTGTGGAGTGGCTATGCCCAGAGTAGCCTTGCTTTTAAGGCAGAAATAAGTCAGTTTGTCAAAAGCAAGTCATTTGTCATTGAGAGGTGATTACACGTTTACACCAAGGTGATGCATTTGTTTTAGACTATGTTATTGAAGTCAAAAAATAGCTGTCTCTCACCCTTCTCTCCATTGAACAGATCATTTTTTACAAAGGTTACATACATGCACCCACGCTGCTCACTACCTGGGAGACAGCTAGGAAAGGGACTCTATCACATTTACGTAACAGTGGCACTTGGTTGTGTTGGTTTTTATTCTCGTTTTCATTCAGGGGCAGGGGTTCAGTGGAAGCAGTAGAGGCCTTGGATTTATTTAGCCCTTGGGTTTACGACTGACTCTCCCCACATACTGTGTGGCCTTGGGGACCTTATTCAATCTCTCTATGCCTCAGTTTTCTTACCTCTTAAAAAGAAACAACTATTTTCTTGCATCAACTCACTTTTGATATATAGCAAACCACCTCCAAAACTCAGTGGCTTAAAATATGAAGCATTTATTTGCTCATGCTTCTGTGTGGGCTCGGCTGCTTTTGGAAGGGCTGATTCACGTGTCTGTGGCCAGTCGGGGCTGGCCGGGGCCAGTTCGATGATCAGGCGCAGGTCGTCTCACACGTCTGGGCTTCAGCTGCAGCAGCTCATTGCCCCTCATCTCAACTCACCCTCCAACAGCAGGGCCTGGACTTCTCCCGGTGCCTGGGTGGAAATGTGCCCGTCCTCTTACAAGTTAGGCTCAGAGCTGGCACCAAACTTCTGCTGCTTTCTGTTGGCCAAAGCAAGCCACAAGGCTGACCTAGATTTACGGGGGTGGACAGATTCCCTTACTCGATGGGAGGAGTTGTAGAGGCACATGACAAGGGATATATCCACATATATTCACATATATATTTTTTCATATATATCTGAAAGAGAAGAATAGTGATCATGTTTTGGAATCTCCTACATGGTTGCCTGGCACTGTTGGGAAAGATCAATGAGAACACACCTGAAGAGGTCTAGTACAGTGCCTGGCACACAGATGCTCAGCACCTGGTAACGTCTCCCTTCCTGTAAATACCAACAGAGGACCAGACACAACGGAGAGCACCTTCTGCCCGCTGCTGCAGGAGGAGGAGATAGAAACACAACAGATAAACTCTTTAATACATGCCTCAGCATTCCTTATGCCTTTCCCAATAGGCAAGTGTTTTTAAAAAAGATTTTCAAAAGAGCAAAATTACAGGCCTCGCTTTTAGAAAAAGAAGGCAACGTGGTCTTTCTCTGGCTCATCTTTCCTTTTTCCCCAAGAATACCTCAGAATGATAGGACTTCACCTTCTCTTCTCCGGAGGAACAATGTGTTATTTTGGTCTGCCTTTGATCACCGGTGATTCACTTTAAAGGCAGCACTGCTGGAAAAATGCAGAAAGCAGAGTTGCAATCAGAAAAATGACTATGTACAAATAGCATCCTCTGACTTTCTGTCCTTGTTTCCGGAGGTTTTTATTTCTGGTCGTTTCTTAATTCCTTTGCCCCGTGAGAACCAACCAGGCTAGGAGAGGTGGGCTGGGCCCTAACTCTGGCCGTTCTCATTCATTTTCTCTCTGAGTTCTGTGGCATTAACTGGGGACTCTCTTCCTGTGGAATTTGCCAAAGAGACGTTTGACTTTAAGATGCCAAGCAGATAAAGTGAGGCTTTTGCTGACAAAGTAGGCAAAAATGATGCATTAAGTTAAATTACCATTAATTTCACAAAATGTATCCAGAGCCTGAAAATTTTACAGAGGCTTCACTTTAACTAGTCTAACTTTATTCTAAGGAAACAAGGAGAAAAGTTGTGTGTTTTTAAAAATAGACTTTAATTAGGGATACTTTTAGATTTATGGAAAAGTTAGAAAGATAATACAGAGAATTTCCATATACTTCTCACCCATTTTCCCCTAATGTTAACAGATTGGGACATTTGTCATCACTAAGAAATCAACACTGATGTATTACTATCAAGTAGACTCCAGACCATATTTGGACTTCACCAATTTCTCCATTAGTGTCCTCTTTCTGTCGCAGGGTCCAACCTCGGGTGCCACATTGCACTTATTGTTGTCTCAGTATCTTCTGATCTGTGACAGTTTCTCAGTCTTTCCTTTTTGTTCCTTTTTCATAATGATATTGACAGTTTTGAGGTGTACTGGTGAGGTATACCATAGAATGTCCCTCAATTTGTGTTGGTTTAATGTTTTTCTCATGATTAGACCGGGGTTATGGATTTTTGGAAAGAATGCCACAGAGGTGCCTGTATTGGTAGTCCTGTTACATCATCTCAGGGGTACGTGGTATGAAAGCATGCTTGTAGAAGCACTGTGTACAATAGTGAAGAACTGCAAACAAATGCTCAAAACAGGGAATTCATTTAGTATCTTTTGTTATATCTATATATATTTTATATATTTTTCAAAGATATTTCATAGTCTATAAATTATAATGTAGGTTAATATTTTTAGACATAAAAAGCAGTTTGCAAAGCAGGAGATATAGTAAGATTTCATTTAGTAATATTAGAAAATATTAAAAAATATCCTTATGTATATGTGGTTTAAAAACTCTGTACACTGCCTCACAGCAACCCTACAGGGAATACGTCAAACCAGAACCTGCCCTTGGGGGCCCTGAGGTCTGCCCACAACTATAACAGCAGTGTACCTTCCTCCCCAGGAGCCAGTGTCCATCGCCACGTGGAGGCTGATCCTGTGACCTGGGGAGCAGAAAGACACCTTCCACCAGAAGGAGTAGGTGTTTTTCAAAGGCATGACCTACATGGTGGGGCTAATGTTGTCTCCTAGATTTGTCGCAAAGAGTAAACAAGGTAACATGTATGAAAGTATTTGACCCAAAAGGTCATTATGGATGTTGGCCATGGGAAGAGCAGGTCGTACGGGGGAGGGATTCTGCTGAGGCAAACCCTGTTCTTCCTTTAAGTGTCCTTTGTGGACTTATGCACCCAGTGTTTCAGAAATGACCTTCTGCATGTTGGTTCCCTGAGCCTACAGCCCAGAGGCCTTCCTTTCCTGGGTGTCAATGGGGGCTGGTGGTGTCAGTCCAGGAGGTGGAAGCAAACTCCTGAGCAGGGGATCCTGTGGGTGACCCCTCTGGGGTTCCTTTTCTGTTCTGTGCTTTGCACTTTACTATACAATCCTGAAGGACAGGGCAATGTCTTGTCAACCCCAGTGCCTAGGATGGTTTTGGCACAGACTAGATGCTCAAAATGCGTGTAATCAATAAAACTAGCAAGACAAGTTTTCCATAATATTGAAATCTCCGCACATCTTTTTCACTCTTCTTTCCTCTTTTCCCCTTTAGGAAGTTTACTGTGGTCTAATTGCCTCATCCACTCTTGTCCAAACTTTTAAAGCTGACCATTAAGAACACAAAGAACTTTCCCCACCTCTGGGCCTTCATGCTTGCTGTTCCCCGTGCTGGAATGCTCTTCCCCCTGGTCATGGCATTCCAGTTCCTTCTCACTTTCAGTCCTCAGCTCATCAGCTGCTTCCCTAGAGAGGCCTTGTTGGCCATGCCTGATCTTGACTTGAAGCCTTCGTCTGTGTTGTTTTCTCATTTGTAAAGCCTTTTGCTCTAACCTGCCTGCTCAATTTCTGCAGCTTATGAAGATGAAGATAAATGTCATTGGTCTTTTCTATGGTAGAAACTAATCAAGCCCATCAAAAAAATGGTCCAGAGGATGGAATGAGAGTCTTGAAATAAGCACACATGGAGAAGAATCCGATGGCACTCACTCCCTAGGAGGATTTCATTATGTGGTCGTGCCAAGCCAAGCAGACCTGGATTCAAAACTCATCTCTATGGCTAACTAGCTGTGTAGATTTTTATCTACAAAAAAAAAAAAAAAAGGTGAGCTATACATATTACCTTATTGACTTGTCATGAAACTTAATTGTTATTGTGTTGTGAAATCATTCAGCCAAGTTTCTAGCAGATAGAATAGGCTCAAATATTATGTTCCTTTTCTCTCCATACCCACCTACCTTTTCTCCAGGATAATGCAAAGGTGCTCTTCAGCCAAACTATAAAATAGGGGAGAATTATTTTGGGCACCGCTAATGCCCTGTCGCCCACATTTTGGCCCATTTGACATATTGAAAGGAATGATTAATAATTATCTCTTTTGGGTATATACATTGTTTTGTTTCTTTTAACCAGGAATTTGTCCTTAACTCTATCTGAAGTAAAGAAAACTGGAAAGACGCTTATTTATCCAAAGCCATTAACAGAAAATTGTCCAGGTAACTTTCTGAGGGTATATCAGTTAGAAACAAGATTTGGTGATTAGTAATAAAAAGCTGAAAGTAGTGGCTTGTATCAACGAGTGGTTCTATTTTTCTTGTAATAAAATTGGTGACAATGTGGTTGCCTTCATGATATCAAAGACCTAGGTTCCTTCTACCTTTCTGCTTAGCCTGCCTTGGCCGAGGCTTGCTTCTTCCCAGTCACATGATGACGGACCCACCTTCAACTTCAGCTCGGGAAAAGGGAGGGGTAAAGGGGCTAGGAAATAAAGGTACAGACCTGAACCCAAAGGGATCTCCCTCCCTTTTAAGACCATCACAGAAACTGCTCTGTAACTTCCACTGACATCTCAATTGCTAGACCAGCGTTGCAAAGCAGAACTTTCTGCGATGGTGGAAATGTTCTGTATCTGAACGGTCCCAGATGGTAGCTACTAGCTGCTTGTGACTATGAGCATGTAAAATGTGGCTTTTGTGACTGAGGAAATGAATTTTTAATTTTACTTAATTCTAATAAATTTGAATTTAAGCAGCTACCTGTGCTAGTGGCTACGATATTTGACAGTGCAGGGCTAGACCTTTGGCACATGACTACACCCTCTATAAGAAAGGCTGGGAAATGTGAGTTTGGGGCTGACACATGGCCACCTCCCTCGATTGTGCTTTTCCTTCTTTCTTTTTTTTCTTTTTAAATTAAATTAATTTGGGAGATTGGGATACCAAATTGTACGCTCTAAATATATGCAGTTTATTGTATGTTAACTATATCTCAATAAAAGTTCTAAAAATTTATTTAAAAAAATAAAGTCTACATTCATTTGATGGCAAAAATAAATAAATAAATTAATAAATTAATTAAATTAATTTGTTTTTGGCTGCACTGAGTCTTCATTGCTGCGTGCGGGCTTCCTCTAGTTGTGGCAAGCGAGGGCTACTCTTCATTGTAGTGTGCAGGCTTCTCATTGCAGAGGAGCATGGGCTCTAGATGAATGGGCTTCAGTAGTTGCAGCATGCAGGTTCAGCAGTTGTAGCTTGCAGGCTCTAGAGCCCAGGTTCAGTAGTTGTGGTGCACGGGCTTAGTTGCTCTGCAGCATGTGGGATCTTCCTAGACCAGGGATTGAACCCGTGTCCCCTGTATTGCCAAGCAGATCTTAACCACTGCTCCACTAGGGAAGTCCCTGTGCTTTTCTTAATTGGAAAAACAAACAAATAAAAACAATTACAGGCTAGGTAAATAGCTGTCTCTACAACAGAGTGATAGTTGCATACTGACACTCCGTAAACCCAAAGGGATGGAGTCTTCATGGGTTTATCACAAACATGGAGAATGGTGTAGCAGAGCAGATGTGATGTAGCTGAAAAGCAGAATCCCAGAGCTGAGGTTCAATTCAAATATCTTCTTTTCACAATGAGGAAACTGGGGGGTGACTGAGAGGCCTAATTAAGAGCTAAATGGCAGATGCAAGCTATTATATATAGAATGGATAAACAACAAGGTCCTCCTGTAGAGCACAGGGAACTATAGTCAATATCCTGTGATAAACCATAACAGAAAAGAATATAAAAAAGAATATGAAAAAGAACATATATATATGAATCACCCCACTGTACAGCAGAAACGAATACAACACTGTAAATCAACTAAACTTCAATAAAACAAATTAAAAAAAAGAGGTAATGGGATAATCTGCTCTGAAATAATAGGCAGATGATTTAGTGTTTTTTAAAGTATCACCCATGGTAAAATATAAAATCTTATAAAGAAAATGCTCTCTGCCAATGGTTTTTAAAATGCGAAGAGCTAGAGGGATTTTGATGCCACCTATTGGTAGACAAAAGAATAGGGCACCCCTTTGATGGCTGGCTTGTGACTGGTGGATGTCAGAGGTGCCAGAGGTCACACAAGGTCTTCACATAGAAGAATGACAGACAGTAGAAGATGTCATACCTACATCAGCTTGGAATGTGTGTATCAGTTCTCTCTTGACTCTTAACATCTTAGAAGGGCTTTCTCAAGCATTCCTCTCTGCTTTCCAGTAATAGAACGCATCTCAGGCATACATAGAAACAGCAGAGGAGGACATATCAGTCCATTCTCAAAATCGCATGAAATAGAAAAAAAAAAAAACAAGTTTTTAATCTATAAATAACCACGGGGGGAGGGGGGGAGAGAATGCAAGTTTCTTTTTTGATCCAAAGCCTCAAAAATAAGTCCTGTTATTTACAGAAGTCCCCTCAGATAGTTGAGGATGTAACCATCCTACAGCTCGAAAGAAAAAAAAAAGGAAGGAAAATAGAAATTCAATTTCAAAACAAAATGCTCATCCTGAGTCATTGAGGGAAGGATCCAAGGTTTTCAATGCAGGGCACTGATTCTCTGCCTGTTTTTCCCCTTCACCAT
Source organism: Hippopotamus amphibius kiboko (assembly GCF_030028045.1). Lineage (NCBI taxonomy): Eukaryota > Metazoa > Chordata > Mammalia > Artiodactyla > Hippopotamidae > Hippopotamus > Hippopotamus amphibius. The sequence goes on from NC_080191.1 coordinate 100,492,110, forward strand.
CTGTCACCCTTAAAAAAATGGTATCAACTGCATTGGTAAGAATCCACGTTTCTTCCTTTTAGTTTCCCGGCTCCATTCCAGTATTGCACTTGTCACACTGATGGGAGGGGTGCCTTTCATATTGGCATAGGACAGTGAGCGGATGCTTCCCCTTATATTATCAAACAAAGCCCCGGCGAGTAGATCTGCCGGAGCTAGAGCCTCCTTTGCGGCTTGGGAATGCCAGCGGTGCCGTGACCTGTGGCTTGACTTTAGATCATTTTGACCATGGCTGTAGAGCCCAGCAGCTCAGAATCCATGAAGAGGAGAGCTGGAAGGAGGTGAGTGACAAGGATCAGGGGCTTTGGATGTCATAGTTGTTAAAAGGACTCCGGCTGGTGAGAAACTCACTGTGGGGGCAGCGACGGCGACCTGAGTTCATGAGCTGGTTGTAGATCCTCATTTGTAGAGATGGGCTGTTGTTTTCATGGGAGACGTGGGAGGAAATTCTGCTTTCTGTGCCGGCAGAGAGCCTCTGATTTACCTTCAGTGTCATGCCTTGAGGAAAAAAAATCCAAATTTCTGGCATAAAGCTGCATGTGTGTTCTGCACATCGGCTTGCAGGCGACTGTTTGTTTCTAATTAGGGAGCTGAAGCCTGCTGGCAGAGGAAACCATATTTGTCACAAGTTGTGGTGCTGCGTTCAGTTTCTGAGTCTGTCCCTTTAACACCAGGAGCTATGATGGTTGTACTGGACTCTCCCTGTGGTTCTAACTCTGTTAGTTATCTGCTCTGTGGTTCCTGGTTATGTCATCTTTAGTTGTGCTTTCAGAGCCTGCTTCCATCAACACTCCTGTTCTCCCATTAACTAACTATGTTCCCTGGCCTGGACATTCAAACCGTAGGCTTTTTGTAGAGATAATAAAACCCAGGTGGGCAGTTGTTGGTAGTCAATAGAGTAGCTTACAGGTCTCTTGGAAATAGTACACCTTAATTCCTTTTATCTCACCCATAAAATAAGAGGCTTGTGTTCAATAAGCTCTCAGGTATTTTTGAAAATTTAATTTAACGAATGTATATTGCCTACCTGCTAAGTGACAAACATCACAATGGCATCAGGGTTACAATCACAAGACAACAAAACAGACTATCACCTGCCTGTATGGGACTTACAGTCACCAGCAAGGAAATACACAATCACTTTCCTTTTTCCTCTCTTCATCTTTGCAAGTTCAATCCAGCTCAGACTTCAAGTTCATCTCCAAGGCTACTTCTTAGTTAAACTGGAAAGGAACATTTTCTGACTTAGTATTTCCATTTTCAGTGGACATATACTGACTGCCTGCACAGCATCTATCCCCCCTTTTCTTTGGGGGACCATCCTGTCTCCCTCTCAGTCGCTCTGGATTAGCGGGGGTGGGGGGGGTGCCACTTGGGCTCCGGAAGTGCTGCAGAGCACAGTGAATGTTCCCAAACGCTGCGGGAGGCCCGGAGCATTAGCGAATCCTGCATCCTAAGGACACAGTGATTGGCTTGTGCTTAATCACATGACCCAAGTTTCTCCGTTCAAAGTGAACCAAAGGCGTTTCCCTGCCTAAGCCGCCTAAGATTTTTTTAGGTCCACATTTCGAGTTACCCTACTTCAGAAGGTCTCGAGCGGTAACCTGGGGGAAGAAAAATGTAGTCTTTTCTTTCTGAAGGCTCTTCCTTTGCCTCTTAAAGATCTCTACAGAACCATTAGTGGGATACCTGTTCGTCATCCTATTACTTCTTCTGTGGCCTTTGCAATTGAGAACTCTGTGGTTGGTGAAAACCCCTTGTCTGACAACCTCTTTACATGGAGAGAGGTCTTGTTAGATGTGCCTTAGATGGGGAGGAAGCCCCGCCTATGTCCCTGTCTCCCTGTCCACATCGTATGTAATATCCTCGTCATTCCAATGTCAGAGACTGCCTTTCCTGAACCTTGTGGATTCTGAAGTCCAATTTGTGGTTCTCACAAATGTGCGGCTCTATGCTGAGAGAAGGTAGCTGTCTAGCTTACTGTTGCAGAAACAGGAGCAATACACAGTATACACCTCCAGTGCTTGTTTGTCTGAATTCGGCTTTTCATAAGTTTGGGACAGGAAAGCCACACTTCCTTCCTAAAGTGCTTCATAACATGTGGCCGTGGGTACACCTTACATAAGACAGTGTGTTTACATTTATTTTTAAACATTGGTGCTCCCCAAGCGTTTATCTTGTACTTGTGAAGTGGGTGTATTCAGGAAGACATTACAGGATGCAAAAAAGCCTCCATGTCCATTCATTTATTCGTGCACTTATTTACTGAAAAAGGAGCACTAGTCTCCTTATGCCAAACATAGAGGATGCAGAGATGGGAGATCTCCTCACCGTTTTTGGTGGCAGTTGAGCATCCATCCAAGAAGTTTCCTGGAATGTGTGCAAAAAGGAGCATCCCTCCCTCTCCCTTCCAGACATCCCCGCTTTCTCCTGAAGCGACCTGTCCCCAGGAGCCGGGGTGAGCGACCGGGCCGGGAGGGGAGCCGGAACGGGAGCCGTGGCCGGGCTGGGGGGTGGGAACGCGCCCAGAGACTCGCGCCTGTGCAGGACTCCTCCCGGCGGGCGGGCGGGGCGAGGCGGCGCCCTCGGCTCGCGGCCGCGCCCTCCGCCGGGGCCCCCAGGGGGCGCTCGCGCCGAGGCCCGGGAGCCAGCAGCGCGCGGGCAGCTGGGCGCGCGGGTTTCGTCAGAAGGTGGAAGCTCTTGGCGGAGCGGCGGCCCCGGCTGCCCGGCGGCGCCCGCGTCCGGCCTCCCGCCCCGCCCCCTGCGCGGCGCCCCCGCCGCCCCCCACGAGGGACCGCGGGCCGAGCGGCCCCGCCCCGCCGCGCGCCGCGCCGCGCCGGCATGCAGCTCGGGGCCCCGCGCGGCGCGTCTGCCCTACGCGGTCGCTAGCTGCCCCGGCGCCCGGGCGGAGCGGCACGACCCCCGGCCCCGCCGAGCCCCGGCCTCGGCCGCGCCACCGGATCCGGCCCGCCCCCGGGGCCCGCGCCAGGTAAGCTGTGCCGCGCCCGCGCCGCGGCCCGAGAGCAACTTTTGCGGCGCGGGGGTCCGCCGCGAGCCGGCGTCGGGGAACTTCGGTGCCCGCGGCCGCCCTGCCCGCCGCCCCCGCCCTGGCCCCGCGCGCGTGCGGACGCGGCCGGCCCGCCGCTCCCGCGTCCCGGGTCCCGGCTGGGGTCGCGGCAGCCCCGCTCCTGCCGGCGGGGGGCGAGGGCGCGGCAGCCGTGCGGGGTCCCGGGGCTGGACCCGCGCCGGCGAGGCTCAGCCTCCCAGCCTCCCCGCCTCCCATCCCCCTCCCCGGGAACCCAGCTTCCGATACTCTTTAATTGCGCCCCGGGCTCTGGGAATTCAAACTCGCCCGTAGGCTCCCTTGCTTCAGCAGAGTCCCCTGCGCTCCTCCCTCTGTTAGCTCAGGTGCCCCGGGGAGGGGACGAGGATGCCACTGCAGGGGCCCCTGGAGCGCCGGCCCAGCAGACCAGAGAGGTTGCGCCCCGCGCTGTCACAGACGCCCGGGGACCCCTAGGGTGGAATTCGGCGGGACAGTGCAGAGGTGGTCCTCGTGGCGTCGAGTGAGTATTGATCATCGTCGGGACCCCTGAGAAGTACTGTTAGGAAGATCAGTTCCTCCTTCGCCTTGAAGGACGTGGGTGGACTTTAAGGCTGCAGGTCCCACTGCGCCTCCGGCGGCCTTGCCAGCCTGGCTTCCAAGTCCCAGAACTTGCCAGGCTCTGGGAAGAATCCGGGCTGCAGAGGGGGTCCCTGAGGGCTCGAGCTTAAGAAGTGCTGCCCTTGGGGTGGTGGAGGGAGGAGGGGTGAACGGAGTGGTGGGGTGGGGTGGGGAGACTTGGGGAGGGAAATATCCTCCACCCCACCCCCCGCCCCCTGCAGCTGACCCACTGATGCCATAGGATTTCAGTGCTTTTGGGAGGAGATGCCTCTGCTTCTTTACTCCTGCGTTCAAACTGTGCAAAACCAACTCTTCGTCCTCTTGCTGCTTTGCCAAGATTTTTAAAGCACTGCTGTGGTTGCTCTTGGCTCGCTTGGTTTTAGGTTCCCTAAACAGCAGTTTTGAGCAGTCCAGCGTGTTTAAAAGTGTTCTCCTTAAACGGATACTAAACCCTACTCTTTTGGAAAACCCACCGTCACTTCAGAGGAGAAATTCTTTTCTTCCCATTCTTTCCTTCTACTGCCCTCTTAACAATCCCTATTCTCAAAAAACGTTTGTGTTTTATTTTTTTGCTTTATGTCAAAACGCCCTTCCCCTGCACTACCCACCCCCCAAAAAACTTTCCTAGAACACAGGTGTTTCAAATCCATGACAATGTTTTGTACTTAGTATACACTGATTAAGCTGCATAGCAAGCCCCGTAAGACCCAGAGGCAAGCGGCAACTTTACTTACTTCATTTGATGCCGTTCAAGTTTAGGAAGGTCCCATTTTTATGACCCAGCCGATAAGACAGAGCTCTGGATGGCTGTGGCTGTGATTAGATAACTTCTGATGTTCTCATTTCCCTTACTGAGCTGCTTCTAGGTTAAATTCATTTTATTGTCTGTTCATTTTAAAAGAAAGACTAACAAAGTCACTCTAATAGGTCAGGGATCTGAGCTCAGAGTTGGTCAAAGGTTCACCCATGGAGGAAGGTGGATAAAAATAGCCGGAGGGTTGGCAAGTACAACCAGGACACCTGTGTTCATGTGCATACTAATAAAGGCCAGAATCTCCTCATTTATCTCTGGTGGGAAGTTCTGATGGTTTCACAGGATCAAACTCAAACCACATCAAAACTAGGTGATTTTCCCTGAGCATTACATAAAAGGAAGTATCCCTCCGTAGTAGGAGTGGCTATTGCATCCCCGGTGTTTTTAATGGTTCAGTGAGAAGAGCTTACCTATAATGGAACCAAAGGTCTCCTCATGTTTCACCTTGTGAAAATGCTTACGGACGGACATCAAACCTATACCATTCCTGTGAGAGCTCTTCCCAGCGTAATTTGGGGAGCGGTGGCCTTCCCAGCATGAGACAGCTTCTGAATATTTCTTTAAAAATAGTTGCTCTGAGATTTGTGAGTTTTTTTAAATTGTACTTAAAAGACTTCCTGTTTCTCTTCAGGTCTCTGGTAGCAACGTGGCATTTTGCTGGAATCCTTGGTTTGTCTTAAGGAGACCCTGCTTTTGGAGGTTTCGATTAAAAAGTGCCTTGTACTACAGGGTTTCTTAATCTGCATGTGGACTTCTGTTTTTAAAATACTGTGTTTCAGTTAGTAGGAAGCCAAGATGTTATCTGTTTCCAGAGAAGTTTTATGTAGTAGTATTCCATAAAATAGAGGTTTTGATTCTTCCTATCATCAGATGACTTGAGTCCACTATCATGACTGAAAACCTTTAGATTATACTGACTGTACTGACTAGAAGGAGTAATCACAGAGGAAAAAAAAAAACAAGTTAATGGTGGACACTTTATTCCCATCTGCATTTGAATCTTTTGGAACCAAGCTGAATGTATTTATACTGTTTGCACCATGCATTTCTCTGTCTTTTCTTTACAAGTTTTCTGAAATATAATACCCTGGACCTTTATGGCCACCTTTACTCATGTAAAGAAGGGATTTTTCCATGGGGGTAAACACGCTGGAGATGAGTAGCTAGTATTGTGTATAATCAATGTCCCACAATTTCAGAGAGGTCTCAATCTAGAACAAAGAATGAGAAGAGGACTCTGATGGTACCAGCCCCATTGATTGGGAGAAAGTCTCTATACCATTTAGAAAGTCACTTCATGAATCTTTGTATTTTTTCGTCAGAGATGTGACCAGAGGATCTGTGTTTCTTGCATTTTGAAGAAGAAAGGAGCTGAATTTGCTGTCTGTATTTACTTTTTCCATTTTTGTCATGTTAATGTTCAAACAAACAAACAAAAGCCCCTTCAGATCCCTGCAGGAACCCAAAGTCATATTTCCTTGGCAACAGTAGCTAGTATGCTGGAGTCACAGAATATGAAGACAGAAAATTTTAAATGCACTTAAAATGTCACATGGTTCAAGACCATCCTATAGTTCATTAGAACTGACCTGCCAGCATATGATTATAGAGTTGCCTTTAACTCTGCCTTTCTCCTGATTGAATGTAGATGGTCAAGAGGGGTTACAGAATTTTAATTTGTTTTAGGATGTGCTAAAAATTCTAGAATGGTTTTTCTTTTGAGGGAAGCATGTTATTAAAAGTAAGGGGGTTGGAGTGACACATCCTTTCTTTGAGTGAGGTGTTCTTGTGGAGGTTGGTGATAAGTCCAAAACCAAGCTCAATCAATGGGTCAGGCAAGATGGGCTGTCTTTTCTATGCTATTTGAAATAGACAATTTATAGTAGAGTCTGGATTAGCATTAAATTCAACCAGTCTGCTAAAACTCGTGACTGCAGAGTAAAAACATAGTAAGGTCTACATACACTTCCAGTCTTTTCTGTACTAGAAATCTCATTTATGTGGAAGCTTTCTGTTTAGTCTCTGAACTACTAAATATTCAGTGTATCTGACATATAATATATGCTTTCCTTAAGTTGGCAAATGCTGGGAAATCCTTTCTTTGGCTTCTGTATTCTTGGGAAAGCATCTTGAGAACCACTAGCTTTTAACTCAGTAAACACTGAAGGCCTGAAGGCAAGTCTTGCAAAGTGGACGGATAGGGATGACTTATTTTGGAAGGTTTATACTTGTCCCGTGATTTTGGTGCACCCCATCTAAGCGGCCTGTGCTGGGCTCATCTCTAAACTGTGAACGACGATTTTATCACTTTGCATCTTTGACTCTCAGAACCAGAAGAGAGTTTGGGGATCATCTGTTGACTCCAGCGGTTTAATCTGACAGATGTGGGGACTGAGCCTCAGAGAGGTGACGTGGTCAAGCTCGGGGCACTCACTCAACTAGCCTCTGGGCTGCTGGTCTCACGGAGAGACTCGGGTCCCTGGAGATGATTACTGTGGTGCCGCTGTGGGCACTGATGATCTTGACTGAGTTGGGGATGATGGTGGGGGAGGGGGGCTCCCACCTTCACTGGGAGGAGCAGGCTTGAGGCTTATTATTTTGCTCTATCTTGGAGCCAGTGCAATATTTACCCAATAGATGTGATTGAATTTGTACAAAGTCATTGTCTGCAGCCATCCCTGTTAATGTGCATGTTTTGTGAAGAATTGCTCATGCTCAGTCCTAGCTTTCTATTTTAAATGTCACAACTGAGTCAATAAAGTAAACAGATTTTATATGTATCCAGTTCAAGGAATCCTTTATTCTGTCTTAAATTAAAGGTCCATTCAGAAAGAACAGACTTTCTAAAATGTTGCTTTTCCATCTCTGGCTCAGAATATTATATTGATAACTTTCTTCTGACTTAGAAAACTAGAGCTGCTTCTCCTTGGAAACATCAGGAGAAAAATACAGTATTTCAGGTTAACTCTAGAAGCAACCTTCTGAGGTTTCAGGTATATTGACTAAAAGACCTTCCTTATGCAGGAGCTCCTATACCTCTGTAAGGCAATTCATTGCACTTAAAGGGAGAGGAGGAACGAAATCAGACTATCAGACTGGTGGGTGCTCCAGGCAGGTGCAGCCTCCCCGGGACTGGGTAGGGAGGCAGGAGGGGCTGAGAGTTGGCGTTCGAGCAGACGGCCGCGAGAGGGCGCCGGAGCACCGGCGGAGTCCTCCTGCAGCTCCCGGGCCCGGTCCCCAGGCTTGGAGATGCGGTGGGCAGAACTCGAAGGAGTGCCCAGAGAGAAGCGGTTGGTTACTGTGTGCCCCTGACTCTCTGGCCAGATTGCCTTGCTTCAGAGAGGGGACAGACGTCTGCCTTCAGCATTGGAGGGGGCACTTCCAGCCTCGTCGGGTGGCCCAGTGGCTGGACACCTGACATGCCCTCTAGGTCTCACAGCCCTTTGTTTCTCCAGAGGAGGCAGGACTTTGGAGCCAGACATACCGGGCTTGACTCTTGGGCTTGCAGTTTGCAAGGTGCAGGCCTGTGTGAGTGTTGACCTCTGGAAAGCGAGGCTTGTGGTGGTGAATGTGGAGTGTGTGCCAGTGGTATTTTGGTGGGCGGGCTGTGACCATCCCTGTGCCGTCTCTCCCGAGAGTGCTCCCCAGACTTCCTTCTTGCCTTTCCATCTGAGCCTCTTCCTCCTGTCCCCACACCCCGCCCGCCCCCCAGCAGAAGGGCCGCACTTCCCCGCTTGTTGAGCAGTCCCTGATCACAGCCTTTGTGCGCAAAGCTGAGTCAGGCACTGGGTCCCTCAGTGTGGAGCTCCCATCTTTTGAAGCTGTGGTTTGAGGGGCAGATGGTGAGTGTGAGAGAGGTGAACAGACCTGTGGGCTGAGAGGTACTGAGTCGTTTGCTTTGTCTCAGAGACCCTGGGAAGTGGTCTCTCAGGTTCTTTGATCTCTCTGTATTTCAAGGAATGGGGTTTATGGAGAGTAGTCCTGAGGGAGGAGAAAGGGGAGGGCATCTCACCCAGCGTGTGCTTGGCTTATATGCATATGTAACTGTGCTAATAGAGGGTCTTAAATTCAACCAACTTGTACTGCTGCCCTCTGTGTGTTAATTTCATCAATATCATAAGCTAAATGCCTATGGAATTGACTTAATTCCATTTAAACAGGAAAATGACTTTTCAAGGAAACATAATAGAAATATAACAAGAAAAGCTTTACCTCTAAAGGTTGGGTCTGGAACAACCTAAATAAAGATTCCATTGTTAAAATGTTGGAAGATGTAGTCAATACAAATGTCAACAAAAATGAAAAATAATAAGGCCAGCAGAATGGTTAAAAGAAATGCTTTATCATTAAAGTGGCAGAAAAGTGTCTTAATTTATTAGTAGGCACTTGGGGCAGAGGATGCCTGATTTTATATCTTTGTTGTATTTGTGCAGTTATTTCAGCAAGTAACATAAAGACAAAATGGAAAAACAAAGAGGTTTGTGCCTGAGATCATGTTGATGTGAAACTAGGGATGCCCACCTTGGGCCAGGTGAGTTAAGTTTACCTGGCCAGGTAGACCACAGAGCTCCTGAGAAGCCAGGGTTGGAATTCTTCTGCTGGGTGCCCCTTAGGTTCTGTGACTTGATTGATCGTGAATCATGTTGGGGAAAGACCTGATCAGAGGAAGAGGGTAGAAATAGAGTTGACTTGGGGAGCAGCTAACAACATCACAGCTCATGGCCTGGTTGAATTTTAAAGAAACAGGAAAACAAATGCTTCTTATGGAATCAGAGAGTGTGAGGGCTGGACAATCCCAGAAAATGAGGAACATTCCATCCCATTTTCCGGGTGAGAAAACAGGCCCAGCAAGGTGAAATCCCTCACCCAAGCTGCACCTGCTTCTCCTCCCCACTACGTGCTTCATGAAAGCAGGACTCCTGCCTTGTTCACTGCTGAACCCCAAACAGGGCCAGGCATCTAGCAGCTGCTCCAAAAATTTTGGCCGACTGCATGAACAGTGCTATTTCTTTCTTTCTGACTCTTATTCAGGATTGTGCCAATAAATTACTAGGCAGCACTGTAATTTGATAAAGGTAAATATTTATTGAGTTTTGTTACAATAAGGGCTTAGGCTTTGAAGGTAAACAGACTTGGTTCAGATCCTGATTCTGCCACTGAATAGCTGTTTGGCTTTGGGAAAATTACTAAACCTCTCTGAGTTTTATTTCCTCATTTGTACAACTGGGGATAAAACTGTATAAGGCAGCAGAGGACCTGTACTAAGTGTTGGTCTTTCTCACTCTTCCACTCCTGCTCTCTGTTCTTCCTGAAGAATATGCAAAGGGGGTTATAGTACTTTTTAAAAAGGGTTTTAATTTGTTACAGATAATACACATTTATCCTGCAGAAAAGATTATTCCACTATAGAAATGTAAACACATGAAATCACTACAAATATATATTCTATGGGTTAGATATTGTTAGTCCCATTTTATAGATAATTTGGCAAATGCCAAAACACTGGCAACTAGGGAGGTAGAGGACTCAAATCTAGGGTGTCCCCACCCTAGTTTCAAGACCAGGGAATTTTTTTTTTCATATTCTTTTCCATTATGGTTTATCACAGGATATTGAATATAGTTCCCTGTGCTACACAATAACAACAACTAACCTTAACCCTAACAATAGAACCGTGTTATCTATCCATTCTATATATACTAGTTTGCATTTGCTAATCCCAAAATCCCAATCCATCCCTCCCCCACCCCCTTGGCAACCACAAGGCTGTTCTCTTTGTCTGTGAATCTGTTTCTGTTTCACAGATAAGTTCACTTGCATCATATTTTAGATTCCACATGTAAGTGATCTCATATGATATTTGTCTCTCCTTGTCTGACTTACTTCACTTGGTGTGATAATTCCTAGGTCCACCTGAGTTGCTGCAAATGGCATTGTTTCATTCTTTTTTATCACTGAGTGATGGTCCATTGTGTATATGTACCACGTCTTCTTTATCCATTCGTCTGTCAGTGGACATCGTGGTTGCTTCCATGTCTTGGCTATTGTGAATAGTGCTGCTATGAACATAGGGGTGCATGTATCTTTTCAAATTAGAGTTTTCTCTGGATATACACCCAGGGGTGGAATTGCTGGATCATGGGTGGAATTGCTGGATCATGTGGTCGCTCTAAGTTTAGTTTTTTAACTAACCTCCATTCTGCTCTCCATAGTGGCTGCACCAATTTACATCCCCACTGGCAGTGTAGGCGGGTTCAACCAGGGCATTGTTTTTTCTTTTTCTTTCTTTTTTGCTTTTACAAATTGATTCTTTTTTTAATTTAATTAATTAATTGGCTGCACTGAGTCTTCATTGCTGCACACAGTCTTTCTCTAGTTGTGGTGCACAGGCTTCTCATTGTGGTAGCTTCTCTTATTGCGGAGCACGGGCTCTAGGTGCGTGGGCTTCAGTAGTTGCAGCACGTGGGCTCAGTAGTTGTGGCACATGGGCTTAGTTGCCCTGTGGCATGTGGGATCTTCCTGGACCAGGGCTCGAACCCGTGTCCTCTGCATTGCCAGGCAGATTCTTAACAGCTGTGCCAGCAGGGAAGTCCTGCATTTTTTTTTTCAAATCCATGTTTCATATGGTCTTTGTTTCTCACCCATCCTATCTGCCCCTCAAAAGTCTCAGATTCTCCCTTTCCATACCCTCCTGGCTGGCTGTGCTCTAGCCCCTGCTGTGTGACATTGACGTGTGTGGGTGTGCCTGTTCCCTGACTGGGCCACAGGCTTTGCCAGCTCGAGGCTGTATCGTGCACTGCTTGCTGTAACCCCAGAGGGCTTAGAAGGTTCTGGTACATAGGATGTTCCCTCTGTCACCCCGTACGCCTGCCCATTCTCTTATCTTATATCCTGCATCCGAGTCAGGTTTGCGGGTGACGACAGTGTACATTTAACTTCCTCGCAGTCAACTGTACACCCTCGATCACTTGTTAAAAATACTCATTACATTTTGATTGTTTGCTTTCTGTTATATAATCTAAATTAATGTGACCTTGTACAGATATATTACTGTACAGTGTTGTATATGTAATGTAATATGTATTGTACTTGGCGAACAATTTATGGGATTTTTTTCAAAGGTCATTTTGACTGTGTGTGAGTTTTACTTTGTGCATTAACTATGACTGGTAGCCCTTACCTGAAACGTGCTGCGTTATGTTTGTAAGGCCATGCTCTGTGCTGTGTGTGGGTAGGTGGAATTATTCATGAGAGGCATGTACATTTTGAGTCAGACATTCCTGGGTTTGAATTTCAGCTCTGCTTAATCTCTTGAAGCTCAGTTTCCACAGACATAAAATGAGAATAACGTGAGAGCCTCTGTCCTGGGAGGGCTGTGAGCCTCGGAAGGTCCATGCACCCCAGGCGCGCATCGCACCGGGCACGTGGAGATCCTCAGGCTGTCACTGTTGGTGGCTGGTGGCACCCCTCAGAGGTCAGCGCTTAGGAGGGATCCCCCAATGGTGGTAGTGTGCTGTGTTGCAAGGGAGATGTGAAAACTAGGAGTGTGTTTATGAAGGTATGATAGAAACTAGCAATAAAGTGTGTGCTTTCACAGCTACTGACACAGTCATTTACCATCCTTCCCCCTCTCTCTCCTCAGCCCTGTTCCCCCCCACAGATTTTATGCCTGGTTGCAAAAGTGACTCAAGGGTTAGGCTGGGGTTTCTCTAAGATAAAACGTCCTCTCTTCCTGATGATTCCAGATTTATTTCAAATGCAAAGTATATTTAGCACTGGCCCCCAGATACACAGCCAGAATACAAAATCAGTCATTCCACTCTGCAAGGCTTAGCCACAGACATTTATTGTATTTATTTATCTCCTATCTTTGCCCAAAAAAGATTCTGGAAAGCCAGCAATAGACAGCATATTGGGTACACTCTACTGGCAAAGTCCAAAATGCTACTAGCACAAAATATTCTTTTTCTCAGGGAGACCCCATTCATATTGTAAAGCCACGGTTCCCACAATGGAACACGAATCAGAAATCTCCTGAAGGGCTTTTGTTACAACACAGATCGCTGGGCCTCACCGCCAGGGTTTCTGATGCGGTGGGGCTAGTGTTCGAGTCAAGTAATTTTCATCTCTGATAGTTTCCCGGGTGATGCTGATGCTGATGGTTTGGGAACCACACTTTGAGAACTGATGCCTTAGACACTCACCTTATTTAGACAAACTGTGCATTTTCTCTCCTGTGGGGTATGACTGAGAACAGCATTGGTAGTGAGGAAAGGGATCTGACATTTACTGAGCACCTGTAACATTTGCCGTGTGCCAGGTACCTGAGCAGCTCTTTACATGTGTTATCCTATTTAATCCTCACACCAGTCCCACCAATCAATTCATAAGTATTTATTGAGACCCTGTTGTGTATCATGCCATGTGCTGTGCTAGGCGCTGGGGGTGTGGAACCAACACCACAGACGTAATCAGGGAAACATGCTTGAACAGATAATTATAAGGGTGATTAGTCTGACCCATAGAAAATGAAAGACCAGAGAGGTTAAGTAACTGGGCTAAGGTTACACAACTAGTGGGAGACGGAACAAACTTAAAAACCATTTTACTTCAAAATGTACCATCCTTCCACTAAAACAGAGGTTCTTAGATTTTTGGTCTCAGAGTGCCTTTAAACTCTCAAAAATTATTAAAGACCTCAAAGATTTTTTGTTTATTTGGATTAAATCTATCAACATTTACTGTTTTAGAAAATAAAACACAGTGGTTCACACTTTGAGTACTGCTGCGCTAAGCCAGGCTGCAAATAGTACCATCTTTCTTAGGTTCCGAACCCTGACTTGCTTTAATGGCTTCCGTAAGCCATCAAAGATGAGAAACTCCTCCTAAACTATTTTTTTTAAACATGAGGGCCTCTTTTGAGCCTCAGCCTATATTTCTAGTGCTGATGGCTTTATAAAGACAAGGCTGACCTGCTTTGGAATCGCCCTTTTAAATGTGTGTGTGTGTATGTATGTGATGAGGAAATGGCCAACTGCAGAACAAACTAAGATGTGATGTTTTATTATTCACCGAAGTGTCTCTGTCCCAGCTGAGGGCATTTAAAAAGATACAGTTCACAAAAGTTAGTGATGTGCATTGCCTTCGGGGCTCCTCAGGGCAAAAGCCATGGCCAAGGAAGCACTGAGGGATCACTCCTGCTGTCTCATTACAGTAAGAGAAATAGATGGGTGATTGGACTCAAGCCTGGCGGTTTTTATGTGAGGTTGGTAGCTGAATCATGTTTAATCGTGGGCTGATGACCGGAATACTGCCCTTTCCCATCATTTGTATTCGTGATCCAGTGAGCACGAGACAGCCTAGTAGATACTTTCCTTTGGCGTGTAATGGTCCACAGCTGTTCAGACACGGATGTTCTGGCCGACCCTGAGCCTTCATGGCCTCGTTTTTTACTGAGTAAAGTCACCAAGTCAGAGCTGCCATAACTCGATGTGATTCTCAGTGGATGGCCAATGAGATCAGGTCTCCTTTTATTTTTGTAGAAACCAGCTTGGGGGCGGGGTGCGGGGTGCGGGGTGCAGTGCTGCGGCTGGTGGTGGGGCAGGGGCTGCTACAGCAAGGTTCATGCGGTTATTTAGATGCAGCGGACCCTTGAATGAGAAGTAGGAAAGAGAGAAGCCGCTAGTCATCTGACCGTATAGTCTTCTTAACACCAAACATCTGGGTCACTGGTTCACGGGGAGACTTTTAAAATGTTTACCCGGATGTTTCATGTCACACATGCACGTCCCATAGCCAAAACAAATCAACACACATGTGCTCATCATTCGTCATCTTCTTTAAAAGCTGAATTTTGACAGAAGCATCTCTGTCGGTTGACCTGAGGCAGCATGGAGTCCTTTACATAGCATCTCTGCACAGGGCACCTTTTGCCAGGTGATTGCAACTTTTCAGAGGAAATATTTTTTCTGGCACGAGGTGCTTGTACAAAGGTCTAAGGCATAAGGAATTATACTGGCAAGTTGAATCTCCTTTTCACCATCACATCAAATGGGAGACTGTGATACAACCCCTGAGGGGCCATCTCCTGGGAATCCTTTTAGCCAAATGTCTTGTGCTGTGTGTCAGTTGTGAACTTCTTGCCCAGAATTCTCAGTTTCTGCGTCCATGGGCTCACGCGAGCAACTCTCAGTGATGAACCCTGTTGGTTTTGCAGATTTTTAGGGCCACTTTCAAGAACTCCTTTTTCTAAAGCAGGCACAGGGACTTCCCTGGCAGTCCAGTGGTTATGACTCCACACTTTCACTGCCGAGGGCACAGGTTCAGTCCCTGGTTGGAAAACTAAGATCCCTCAAGCCATGCGGCCAAAGAAATGAATCAATAGAAATAAAGCAGGTACAGACAAGGAAGGTAGCTGGGCCCCTGCTCCTCAGCCACACTGCCTGCCCAGGGATGGGGCTCGGGGAAGACCAGACCTGCTCACGGACCCTTTGTGTCTGCCTTGTGTCTGCCTTGCTAACAATTAGCCTCAGCTTTAGCCCAGCTCAGACTTGCCTCTGGCAGGAAGGGATGGGAGTTATTTTCCAGGGGGCTGGGATGATGGGAATGTGCCTGACATCATGGGGACACCATCTTGCCTAAACTGGGAGAAGAGACGTCATTCAGTTAGGGAGGTGCAGTGTGGTTGCTTTTGTGGAAACTCTGTCCTTCTTTGCATGGATGGGCAGGGACGGTTCTGTATAAGATTCCCATTCCTTCCCTGTATTTTATGAATGGTTGTATAAGTTTACTCTCTAAGCAACTTGTGTGATTTTTCTTTTATATGTATGTATTTTAACATCTAAGGGAGGTTTGAGGTGAAATAAGACATGATCAAGGCCAACTTGAGATCTGCCGGTCAAAAAGGTCAATGTCAAATTGAGATCCACCAAGGCAGGGGTCAGCCAAGTAGAGCATCCAGCATGCAGATTTCTTGTAAGTGAAGCTTGGTTGGAACTCAGTCACATTGTTCCCTGTGCTGTTCTCACATGACAGTGCGGGGGTGAGTAGCTGTGGCCCTCAACGCCTGCCTTCTTGCTCTTTGTGGAAAAAGTTTGTCAGCTCCTGAACTTGGGGACATATTTCTCTTTGGCCATCTCCTGATATTCAGGAAATAGTACCCTGAAATATGGACTCTGAGCCATAAGTGATAGAATTTTGTTGCTGTGCCTTGTGAGGATCTTGTACATAGTAGGTGCTTGTGGGATGACTCACTGTGTGTTTCTAGATGAGTGATTCACGGCCTGGCTTCCATTTGCCCATATACAAAATCAAAGTGTCTGATGTGATCGCTGAGGATCCCTCTTGCACGACTGTTCTATGTAGTGTGAGAGAGAGCGAGGAGGTGAACGCTCATGCCCTGCACCCTCGTCTGGCAAAGTGACAGCCACAGCCACTTGAGTTCCCGTCAGTCATATTCATTTAGCATCAGCTGGAGTTACTAGGCAGGGTCGAAAAGCACGATGGTCCACTGCTGCCGTGTATTGAGTGTCTCCTGTGGAGAGAAGCAAGGAGGGTTAAGAGTTGAGAGCCTCCAGGTGATGCCTGTGCCTGTTATGAGTTGCTTTGTGGAACACATTTGTTGTTTGTGTTCTGCTGCTCGTGGTGTGATCTTGGACACGTGCTGGATGTGCCTGAGATCCCCAATCACAGTCCAGGGGGTGGTGAGCCGTCGATGGAGGACGTGGCAGGGATGGAGGGGAGGAAAGGGGATGGCGTTACCGTCTTCTACACAGGGTGGAGGAGGAGCTGGGCCGTTGGGAAGGAAGGCTTGTGCTCCTTGGTGTGATGGGGTAGCTGACTGCTGATGCGGAGCTTATGCTGTGCCTCCCTTTAGGACCTGGAGTTCCCGTGGCCCCCCTCCTGAGGAGATAGCGAGGGTTCCCATCTGCTCAGCTCCGCAGATTTGACTGTGGGGTTATCATTTATTCATTCATGTGTTTGGGAGGGTGACACGCTGCCTCTGCAGACACGTGAGCAGAGCCCCGGCCCCTGCCTCTGCGTCCCAGGCTGCACCGGGGTGTTCCTCTCGGGAATTCCAGCCGACACAGTGCTGGGGTCCGGCCGAGCATCCCTGCCTCCTCCCATCTTGGTAAGTGACCTACCTCACTGTGGCAGGTCAGAGGGCTGAGGCCAAGCCGGCTGTGAGCAGCTCGGGGCTAAGGAAGAGGAGGCCTGCTCACTAGCTCCGGGCTTCCACGTGCAGGACCCAGACCACCCTCTCCCTCTGGGAACAGGAGGGTAGAAGGGGCAGGACGAGGAGTGGCACGGTGCAGTTTGTGCTGCGTTCTGACTCTCAAACCTTTAAGCTCCATGGCTGGAAGGCGTGTTGCAGGGAAAGACTGCCTGGTCCTGCTGGAGGAGTGGAGTTTGTTCCTTTCTGGAGTTTTAGTGTCTGAGAGCTCCTGGTTCTTAGAACGTCTCAAGGCTTTCGTCTTAGGACTGAAGGTCGAGGGATGCTTTTTGATCTGTTGAAGTGTGGCTAGTGTTGCAGTTCAGTAAAGGGCATCGTTATGTCAGGTGAGAGCTTGAAAGCACATTCTCCTGGACGTCTTATATTGGTTGCCTCTGTCGTTCTGTTTTTTAAGATAAGTGGACAAATCATATGTATCTGATTGCAAACTTTCCTTTCCTTTATATGCGTATCTTCATCTGTCCCATTAAGTGTATAATATATTTACCTTTATTCATCAGATTTATTGTATTACAAACTGATGCAATACCATGCCTGTTACTTTGAATCAAGCATTTATTTAAGTCCTTCATGTAAGACAGCAGCGGTCTGAATATTTCTGCTACTCAGTACCTAGGGCTTAGAAGATTTCATGTGCAATCAAAGCAGAGTCTTACAGGAGAAGTTCCTTTCAGTAAGAGATGGCACCCTTCCTGCAAGCTTGGAAATGAAGATGCTGGTGTTTGGCTTCGTGGAACTGGACATAATTTAAAACTGTAATGCACTTTCTTGCTTGCTTTCCTTTTAAGTGTTGATCCTGGCACTGAGACTCTCAGAGGTTTTCCTGTTTTCTTATTTCCCAACTCCTGAGGAATGGGCACAAGGAAAGGTAATAAAGGACAATCTTTTCAAGATAGAACATGATTCATAAGGGTGGCAGCCATGCCATATGTGAGCAGTGATTAACAGCTGCAGCGTCTGCTAACAGCTTTTTAAACACAAAGTGATAAAGCAGATTTTCCTGTTATTGATATTTTGTGTTTCGGTGCTTGCTCAGGTGCATCGCCTTGGTTTTTCTAGGCTTCATTTTATTCTGTGGCAGCTGAATCACTGTGCTGTGTTAGGGCTTTCTGAACTATTTCACATAGCTCCCTGGTTATTCTTCCAGTGATAGTTTAAGTTTCAAGACAATGACATGGTGTATTAAAACCACAACCTCTGCTTTTTATTTCTAGAGAATACAATTGGATGGACAGAAGGCAGAGGATTTCCAAGGTGTGCTCATTTGGAATTGGTTTAATTTAGAGCAGTGATGGCAGTGGGTATGGCTTAATGAAGTGTCACACGTTTCAATGGCCTTCCCCTGCCATCCCCAGCAGATTCTCTGCAGGCCTGGTGGGGACAGACAGATAGGCCCAGAGACCGACTGCCTCTGAGATGAGGGGTGGAAAGGGAAGAAAGCTCCTATTTCAAAGTTCAGTTGTCATCTTAGTGAAATCGGTTAATTCTAGGAAATGCATCTTCATGAAAATCAGTTGTCTTTGGCAAATAACCAAGCCCATTTTCCCTGACTGATAAGCCCCTGATCACTTGCCTTGTATAGGTGGTAGTTTTCCTCTTGTTTGGATCACAGTTCTCTTGGAGAATGTACTGAAAGCTATGGATTCTCTCACCTGGAAAGGAAATACACCTATTTGTACACAGAAGTTTGCAACCAATTTCAGGGGTTTGTGGACCTCCCTAAGGCAGAAACCTTCTCCTTTTCCCGTCGAGAGCTCCTTCATTGTTTCTTCAATGTATGTGTTCTCAGTGGTAAATTTCTTTTAAAAAATACCTATGTTAAATTTATGACATGGTAGCGTTTCTGTTAGAGGGAAAGGGAGCAGTAGAGCTGGGAATATCTTGTTACCGTAGAGCTGTGCATTGTATTGTCTGGGGCACTCTGAAGTGAGCATCTGACTCCTCGGCCGTGCGTGGAGGAAGGGAGTGCAGGAGGGGTGAGGGCAGCACCTGGGGGTTGGCAGTGAGCGAGGCATGGCTGCGTGCCCGTGCGTGTCCTCAGGGGCACTCCCCGCCCCTGCTCGGTGGAGCCCAGGAGCCCAGATTCCCCGATGGGCTGCCCAGGGAGCTGGTGGGCCGAGTGCATCATGTGACGCCCTGGCACAAATAAGAGGAGAAGGCCTCCTGCCGCACTCCTGGTGGAGGGCCAGTAGTGCCCAGGCTTTTACCCAGACGTTCTCCAGAGCTCCAAGCCCTGGGCCATGAGACGCAGCCTTTCTGGGGCCGACGTCCCTGGACCAGGGGTGCTGTGCTTACAGGAGGTGGCGGGTGCTGACCAGTGAAGCGTATTGGCCTTGGAAGTGCTTCACACACATCTCTACGCAGGTGCATCAGGCAGCCTGGAACTAGGTGCTGGATGCCCTGTAAGGTCCCAAGAGATATTTTGGCAATAGAGAGGGAACAAGAATAAACATGGAAGACCCAGAAGGTCAAGGGTAAGACTTGTCCTCCATCCCCTTCATCCTCCTTTTTCACCCTCCCTCCTCCTTCCTCCTATTCCTTCCTCCATCTTTCCATTCTTCTTTCCTTCTTTCTCCCATTCTTCTCCCCCCTCCCCCTTTCTCCATCCTTCCCTCTTCTTCTTTCCCCTCCTCACTTTCTTCCCTTTATTGTTTCCTTTCACCTTTTCTTCCTTTCCTTACCCCCTTCCTTCCATTCGACAGACTTGTTCAGATGTCTGCTAGCTGCTGTTGGTTCCTAGCTGGCGTGGACTTCTAGTGCCCTTTCTGTCATGACAGGTCCACCCTCATGCTACCAGGGAACATCTTTGTACTGTATTACCTTCCCCTGCTCCTTCCTTCTTCAGTCAGCATATATCGAACAGCTGCCTTAGAGAAGAAAGCTAAAATGACTATGAACGTCACTTTCAGGAAGGAAGGTAAAATCAAATTTAGGAATCGAGGTACGAGTATGTGAAAAGCCAAATAATAGTGGAATAATTACACGATGTCCTGAAACAAGAAGGTGAGATGCCGGAAGATGGCAGGAGCATTATCTTTAGATGAGTGAAACAAGACATGTTTGAGTTGAGAGAATGGAGCAGTTTTTGTGGGATGGATGGGTTTGGGAGAGTCTTATAGAGAAGGGGGTTCCAAATAGGATCTTCATATTTGGAAAAGAGAGAAAATTTCAATCCAGGAAAGAGGAATGCATGGGTAAAAGCTTAGCGCTGTGGGTCTTTTTCTTTGTTGCCTACATTTTCCGAGGGAAAGTTCCAGTCCAGGGAACTGCTGTTCCTCTGCTGGTCGTGGCCATCTCGTCTCTGGTCCTGTATCTTTCCCAACATCTTAAAATTCAGCTGTTGAGGGGCTCAGGGGAAGCACCCAGTTTCTCTCAGCCCTGCCGTGATCGGCAGACTGCTCACTTTCTGCTGCACATAAAGAGCTCCTTGGAGGTGACGTTTAAACTGAAGAGAGGGTTTTGAAATGTCATTTCCAGCTTGGTGATTGAAATTCCCATAATAATTTTTGTCAGCTCTTGGGTGAGCCAGAGCACTGCTTTTAGGGCTCATGGTCTGACATGCTGGAGGTCTCAGAGGGCCTGAAGTCAAGATTTTGGGTTGGAATTCCTGGTGTGGCTGGTCCAAGTGTGACTGAGTTCAATCCAGGAAATACTCCCATTTTTTCTTGCACATTTCATGTACATTTAGCTGTCATTCTTGTTTTCATAGTAGATGGGCGTTATAAGCTGAAGCCAATCCATGTTATTTGGTTCCAACATCCTCAGTCCATGAAGAAATAGTTGATTTTGAGATGCCTGGTGAGCCTTGATCCTAGCTGGGTGTCTGGGTCTTTCCTGGCAGCAACTCGAGTCAAATCTGACTGATATACTGTGATGACAGCTGGGCTATGAAAGTTGAAGATTCTGAGTTTATTCCCTCTGAGGCTGGCATTTCTCTGTGATTGTTCCATTGGACCCTTTCCAAGGCTTAGCCTCTTCAGCAACATTGCTAGGGAGATACAGGGTTGCCAGGGTTCCCCTAGGCTCATGGACTTTTGATATTTGCCCTTGAGTAAAAGAAATAATCCGTTTCCTGAATACTTGCTGGTAGCTCAGAATAGAAATTTTCTCATTGATACATTACACTCGATGATTGAAAAGTTCACATTCAGGCATCATAGTGTTGTGTGTGTGTGTATGTGTGCGTGTGTGTAGAAAGAATTCCTTTTCCTTCCAAGGACAGTGTGATGATTCTCAGGATCTAGTTGATCTTCCCTTGTTTCATCAGATGGAATCTGGTTAAAAGGGTTACCTTGGAGCAGAAAGGAAGGGGGATGATGGCCCTGGTGGTGAATGTAAGCCCCACGGAAAGCTGTCCTGGAATCATATTGTCAAAGGACAATTTTGAAAGTTTTAATTCAGCTCCCCATTTTATAGAAAAAGGGAAACCTAGGTCCAGAGCTGGGAAGTGATTTGGGCCAAAGTAATGCAACAGATTAAAGATAAACCAGGATCTGTGTACAGGTTCTCTGACTCTTGGAAATAATTACATGTACGGAATCTTTGCACCCTGTTATCAAAATGTTAGGCAAAGCAATGGTGAATAAATTAAATGTTTGATCAGCAGAATAAAGGGAACAGCTTTGTTCCACATTTCATTAGGAGTGATTTAACAGAATTTTTAAGAAAAATTTTAAAAAGGGAGGATAAAATATATTTCAAGAATACAGAGATCTTTTACAAAGATGTGTAGGGTCTGTTTGAAAAATATTTTCAGTAAAAAAAAAAAAAAGGCAATCTCACTTATTGCCCACGACATTCTCATAACACAACATAATGACTTTGGAGGTGTAGAATGCTGAGCTAATTAAAAGCTATTCAATTGCTCGAAAACTATTAAATAACTCTTTTGTGAAAGACAGAAGCCAAGTACACAATATACTAAAAGACAATAGAAGTGCAGTCTTCTCCATATACCATGGCATGCAATCAAAACTGTAATTAGACTACATTTCCTACTCCTAAATGCCAGTGTTAGACAAGAAAAAAAGAGACTAAAATAGTTTCTGAATCAAAAACATTATAAGAAAAAGAAAGAAAAAGGAAAGAAAAATCCAAATGATCTGGGTGTCAAGGAAGGAAAAACCAAGTGGTCTAATGAACAAAGCTGTCATTTCTAGCCCCAGCTGGAGGGTGCCTCCTCTTCCTCCTCCTCCTCAGCTGTCCCCATCCTTACCCCAGCCACGGAGAAGCTCCCCAGAGTCAGGATCTCGGGGTGATGTAGAGAGGTGGGTGGGGGATGCCCTAGGGTCATTTTCTCTACCCTGTCCCCTTAGGGAAGGCTCTGGGAGGGTCAGAGAGAGCACCGTTCCCAGTTGTAGGCACATTTCCAGCTTCTGGGAGGTGGTTGAAGAAAGGCCTTCTTTACGAGCTGCAGACATGCCTTCTTGCAGCTCTTCCTGTAGCTGGCCCTCTTAGAGCCAGGCTCCAGTGCAGAGCCCTCAAGACAGTCCTGTGTTCCCCGCCCAGGAGAGTGTGCAGTGAGCTCACTGGCAGTCACGCACAGTTTGTTAGCATCAACCCAGACCTCCTCCTTTGTGTCCCACCTCTCAGAGTCACCACTGTCACCCACCCCGAGCATTTACTGATCTCCTGTATTGTCTGCATTGTTAGAAGCTGTGGTATAAATATATGGGAAGAGCACTGGATCTGGAGCTGGGATCCCTGGGTCCAAATCTGGACTCCACAACTTGTAGCTGCATGGTTTTGGGCAAGTTGTTGAATCTCTTTGTGCCCTGGTTCCATTATTTGGAATAGTAATGACAGTGGGTCCCCAGGCATGGGTTGTGAGGTTATTAAATAAGAAGGGCCTTAAAGCACTTTGATAGTGCCTGGCATGGAATAATGGCTTCTCAGATATTAGTGAAGATTATTACTTTAACCTGTAGGGACACTGGGTAAATGCGTAAAAGTACCGTCCCTGCCCTAGAGGGATTATGCTGTAATCTGGGAAGCTGAACGTCTTTCAGTCATGAAGAAGGAAGTTGGTCTTGTTGTAAAGCAGGTTTGGTGGTGCTGAATTCTCTTAGCTTTTGCTTGTCTGTAAAACTTTTGATTTCTCTGTTGAATCTGAATGAGAGCCTTGCTATGTATAGTATTCTTGGTTGTAGTTTTTCCCTTTCATCACTTTAAATATATTGTGCCACTCCCTTCTGACCTGCAGAGTTTCTGCTGAAAAATCAGCTGATCACCTTATGGGGATTCCCTTGTATGTTATTTGTTGCTTTTCCCTTGCTGCTTTTAATATTTTTTCTTTGTATTTAATTTTTGTTAGTTTGATTACTGTGTGTCTTGGCATGTTTCTCCTTGGGTTTATCCTGCTTGGGACTCTCTGCACTTCCTGGACTTGGGTGAGTGTTTCCTTTCCCATGTTAGGGAAGTTTTCAGCTATAATCTCTTCCAGTATTTTCTCGGGTCCTTTCTCTTTCTCTTCTTCTTCTGGGACCTCTATAATGCGAACGTTGGTGCCTTGGAGGTTGTTGGTCTTGTGATCGTGTGCATCTGGTGAAAGATCAGTTGTTACCTCCGAGGATGGGTCTCCTTCCCTCTGCCTGCCATCTAGCGTGGGTGGAGCAGAGCCTCCTTGTTTTCTGAGAAGAGTTGAGCCCTCTAGTCATGTTAGTTTTTCCCGCTCTTAGGCTTCTGAGAAGTACTGTCTGGGTTTCATTCACTCTTTAAAAAAAAAGCTCCTGCCTAAAGAAGTAGAATACACATGAGTTCTTAAATATGCTACTGTTCTCGAGGCCACCTTTTTGGTTGTGTCCCTTTGGTATCCTGGGAAAATGCAGAGGAGAGACCAGTCTGATTTGCAGACTCTTATATGAATTTATCAATCTCATGATGCCCAGAAAGATGCATCTTTTAGAATGAAGCCTCCGTGCTCCAGGTGAGTCTCTTCTTTTACTGTGTGATGCCAGTCTTCTCAGCTTAACCCTCTTCCCAACTTGATGACAGTCAAGGGTAGGATGGGAGGAAGGGTTTCGCACCATTGCCCCCTTGGCTACTAACTTCTGTTTGTCCAGGAGCATCACTTCTTGGTGGCTTTCACGGCTCATGTCAGTGAGCTGGGGCTCAGGTCCTGCCCCCTTTATGCCCAGCACCACCTCGAGCAGAGGTCAGCAAACTGTAGCCAAGGAGCCCAGTCTGGCCTGCCACCAGTCTTTATAAAGAAGGCTTTTTTGGGACACAGCCACACCCATGAATTGACATATTGCCTATGGCTGCTTTTGTGTTACAGATGCAGAGTTGAGTAGTATTTGTGAGAGACCATATGCTCCACAAAACCTAGAAAATGTCCTGTCCAGGCCATAATAGAAAAAGTTTGCTGACCCTCAACCTAAAGATTAGACGTAGAGAGACGGGGAGTCCTCCCAAGTCCACCTAGGGAGGTAGAGATCACCACTGTTCTACAGGTAGGGAAATTCAGGATAAGAAAGGATGAGGTGAGTGTAAGAAAGCTGCTTGTAGAACCGGGGGGTGAAGTAGCAGCTGAACAGCTTGGATACGGGCTCCCGCTCTTGCCCACGCCGTAGTGTGTCACAGCTTGTCCGTTCCAGTGGAAGCTGCCCCTAATCACACGCCGTGTTTTCCTCATCACAGGAGTCGTGGGAAATTCTCCAGTGATGGGAAACATAAGGGGGTCTGTGAAACGATCCCCTGTCCTCCCACAGCTCTGCCGTGATGGCTGGTTACAGTTTCCAAACAAAACCATCCTTTGAGGTTTGCCCTTACATTTCCGTGTTGACGCCAGACAGGGTAATGAGGTTCCAGTGTTTCAGCTCCCAGAGTCCCCTCACCCCTTTGAAAGTATTGAGTTTTTCTGGGCCACCAGCCCTGTGTGAAGTATCTCTGAGGAACCCACAGCACTCCAAGTACCTGCCTGTCCCCTTTCTGTCATTAAAGGGGCCACAAGGAGGATGGAGTGTGAAATCCAGCCTTGCTGACCAACGAATCTTGCTTTGCAAGGACAGCAAAGAGCTCAGGAGCCGCTGTTTTCTGTGTATAACTGACTCCGTCTATACCAAGAGGTCGTTAGTCTGATCTCAGCTCTGTGACAAGCCCTTCCCAGAGCTTCTGCGCAGGACTGTCTGCTGGCCTGGGATCTTGGCCGCTTGTCAGCTGTTCACCCTGGCCTAGGACTGCCTCCATCCAGATGGGCACCATTTCTAATTTGCACAAAGGCTCCCTGTGGGCTGGTGGCAGTCCTGTCCCTTCCTCTCTCTGAGCTTCATTCTTGCCTGTTCAGGGAAACTGAGCTAGATGGTTTCCGAGGCAGCTCTTAGCTCTTTGATTTGAAAGCCTTTTGAGGCCGTCTGCGTGGCTTGCTCAGTCCCCTGTGTGCTCTGTGGTGCTTCCCTGCCTGCAGTGCCTTTGATGCCAGCGGGGAAAGCTGTGCCCCAGGAAGTCCACAGGCTTGAGAAGAGAAGGGCTCCTGGGTGGCTCTGAGGACAGGACACTGGACGTGACAGTGTCGAGGCAGAGACCGGTTCTGAGAGGCCATGATGGGTGTCAGATCAAAGGCAGGTGTGGCCAAGTCTGGCCTGATTTTCTCAGCATCAGAGCAGTGGGGAGAAGCCACAGTCCCTCTGGCCCCACGCAGGGAGAACAGTAACGTGTGCCCAAGTGTCCTCTCTCCCTGGCCAGACCGTCGCTGGGTCATTCTTGGCCTCTGACAGCAGAGGCCTGGACAACGGCATGACCAGATACCTGGGCCGAGCAAAGGGACAGTCATAGGGAGGACAGCAAGGCACCCTGTGGGTGGGAGTACACAGAGGTGAGGCTTGCTGCGGCCACGGACCTCTAGGGAGGAGGCGCCTTTGGAGCCTCCTTGAGACCTTGTCAAACCCACACTCTAGTTCACACTCTAGTTCCCTCAGGTTACTAAAGTGCTTGGTGTATTTCTCTCTCTCTCTCTCTTTTTTTATAAATTTATTTATTTATTTATTTTATTGGCTGTGTTTGGTCTTTTTTGCTGTGCGTGGGCTTTCTTTTTAGTTGCGGTGAGCGGGGGCTACTCTTTGTTGTGGTGCGCGGGCTCCTTATTGCCATGGCTTCTCTTGTTGCGGATCATGGGCTCTAGGCGCGTAGGCTTCAGTAGTTGCAGCACATCGGCTCGATGGTTGTGGCTCACGGGCTGTAAAGCACAGGCTCAGTAGTTGTGGCACACGGGCTTAGTTGCTCCGCGGCATGCGGGATCTTCCTGGAGCAGGGATCGAACCTGTGTCCCCTGCATTGGCAGGCAGATTCTTAATCACTGCGCCACCTAGGAAGCCCTGGTGTATTTCTCTTAAAAACCTTGTTTTGTTCTGTTTTGCCTCCCTTTGCTGGGCCTTGGTAATGCTGGGTGTGGATGCGGTGCTAAATGCTTTCTCTTTATCTCATGTAATTTAAACCTCACAAGGCTAGCTGTGGTCAGTTCTCTCTACATTTGGCAGAAGAGAAAACCGAGGCTCACTGGAGTTAGGGCACCTGCCCAAAACCACAGAGCTAGAAAGTTCTGCAGCTAAAATTCTAATGCAGACCTTAAACTTGGATGATACTGCTTTTAAATGCCGTGTCCCAGTGCCTATCCACACTGCCTGGAATGTGGCTCGTGGAATTGCTGCTGCAATGAGGTTGCAGGGGCAGGGGGAGCTTTCTTACCTGTGTGGAGTTAACACAACCCAGGGTTTCTCAGCCTCGGCACTGGAGACATTGGGGCCAGAGAACTCTTTGCTGGGGAGACCTTCCTGTGCATAGTGGGGTGTTTAGCAGCATCCCTGGTCTCTACCCACTTGGTGCCAGCAGTTTCCCTGCCTGGACAGTGTCATCTCTGCCCAGTTGTGACAACCTAAAATATCTCCAGACGTTGCTAAATATCCCCCGGTAGACAAAATTGACTTTAGTCGAGTGAGAATCACTGACGTGAACTAGTGTTAATTTGCCGATAAAGAAAAAAAAAATCTCTGCACATATAATTTCTTTACTGTCTACGTTTGTTTTTTCTTTTGCACCAAAATTCTGCCGTTAAAGGCTTGAGCCCTTCTTCCTGCCTGGCTGACGTCTTTGAACTGTGTCACTGGGAACCCTTTACCTTTTTTGCTGGATCTTCCCACGTGTCCCAGACACTCTCTCTTTGAGCCTGAAGCCTCCTGGGGGAAGTATTAAGAGCCAATCAGCTCTGAAAACACCGTGTCCTTGCTTGTGCTAAGTGCCTCTGCTCAGGCAGTAAAATGCTTCAGTGGTGTGAGCGTATGGCTTCAACACGGCCTCTAAAAACCACGCTGGGCGTCCAGCAAGCACGGAGCAGAGGGGACAGGCAGTGTGAGCTCCGGAAGCTTTGGGGCAGGACGTCCCCTCCCCGGGGAGCAGCTGGGCTGGGTTTCCTTGGGGATCTTGATTCCACACAGGCCAAGGCTGTGCAGGCCTTGAAGGCCTCGCCTTTTGCTGCTTTAATGAAACACCCCGCAGGCATTGACATCTGCCACAAAGGCCTAGAGCAGCACAGTGGCCCAGCGCCAGCCCTCATCTCTGGCTCTAGCAGGCCTCAGTTAGGTGTGGGGCGTGGGCGGCCCTCACAGCCTCCTCAGGGCAGGGTGTCCCTTGGAGACATCGAGGTCCTTATACAGCCTGGAGTACTGGTTTCAGAGCAGGGGGTCTGAGCTGTTCCATCGCCCCGTTTAACAGCCCCAGGTGTAAACGGTTAGGGAGGCCGGAAAGGGATGCCTGTGAATTTGAGGCCGGAAAGTGAATTTCCATCATCCTGCCTCCTGGGCGACATCATCATGGGATCTGACAGTCAGTTTTAAAATAGTCTCTTGTTTTTCAGAACATACATTTTTGGAGCTAAATAAAATCACCAGGAAAAATCTTTGGAAGTTTAGTCCACAGGGTTTATGGACGTGTCCTGAACCGTGGCTGACGGTTAGGGTTACACGTGCCTATACCCTCATGCTCGTGTGCACACATGCTCTTGTCTCCATGCGGAGGATAAGGCGCTTAACGCCACATGAGCCTGTTTCAAATTCCAGGTCAAGTCCCTTCCTGCGCATACGGCATGGATGAGTTCCTTATGATATCTGAGCCTGTTTCCTTATTCTTAAAATAGGAATAATCATCCTGACGTGCATGGTGTTGCCGTAAAGGTTAGACATTATGCGTTTGAAGGTACAAAGCACAGACAGCATTTGATAAGTGATGTCGTTGTTGTTACTCTTGTGACTCGTTACGAAAAAGGTACCAAGTCTGGGATAGAGCTGATTTTCGTACGTTACTCATCAGTAGTTAGGTTGTTATACTGCATGCTTCCTCCATGTCACTTTTGGGACTGGGCATGGGTGTTTTCCATTTTGAAATACTCTCTCTTAATCCTCATTCAATAGGGAGTAATACGTGATCTTTCAGGAATCTGACTTATTTTCATGTAAGGGCTCCTGTTTTCCGTTCACTCCTGTAAAGATTTATGAAGCATGTACTGTGTGCCAGACTGCTGGGACTCCAGCAGTGAAAACAGACAAAGCTGCTCGCTGCTGGTCTGTGTACCTCGCCTGCTCCAGCCGTGCTCCGGGCAGGACGTGGCACCCTGCGGCAGGGATGCCCACTGCGGACAGGCTCCGTGCCACGCTCTGCGTCAGGTGCTTAGGGGAGTGATGAAAAGAAACAGTGAAATATGGCAATGTGGTGGTTTGTTGGGTAACTGACATGTGAGCAATTGACTGAGACAGAACATACAAAACCATGACAGGTGTCATAGAAATCCAAGAATTGGTTTAGAATAAACTTATAGGTGAATAATTCATTAAGGCTTATTAAAGAAAGTTGATAGCATAGTGCCTGGAACATAGTATCTGAATATTTGGATGAATTGGTG
The DNA here is from genome assembly GCF_030028045.1 of Hippopotamus amphibius kiboko. Taxonomy (NCBI): domain Eukaryota; kingdom Metazoa; phylum Chordata; class Mammalia; order Artiodactyla; family Hippopotamidae; genus Hippopotamus; species Hippopotamus amphibius. The sequence goes on from NC_080191.1 coordinate 100,520,743, forward strand.
CATGAAGGGAAAGTCTGCCATGTACAGTTGTGCGAGTTTCGTACTGCACTCCAAGGCATGCCATTCACACTGTGGTGATGATGTTCAGCCTCTGTGATCACGTGCCAAGAATTTCACATGTACCCCCATTCAGTCCTCCCAGCACTCCATCCTTTAAGTGGTATTTTCTCCATTTTGCAGGCATGGACTTGGGGATTCAATGAGGTTGTTACCTGCCCAGGTTCACAGAGGGAGTCAGTGGAAGTGGGAGGGGGGACCCACAATTGGATTGTACACCCCTCTGAGTCCAGAGTGCCTGCTTGGAGAATAGGAGAAAACAGTTACTTGATATAAAACTTGATAGACTGGGCCTTGTCTTTTCTTTGAACCAAATGCTTAGGTCTCTGGGGTCAAAAGGAGGAGTGGAGACGCTGAAATGATTGCTTTTCCAGGTTTGGGGCTTCAAGTCACAGGCTTGGTGAGACCCTTGCCCTACTTTCTCCTCCATGATCACATCACAATCTTGGCTCTCCATCCTCTTCTCTTCAAGAGAAGCTTGGATCTAAGACCCCAGAAAGACCCATCTGGTAGAGGTGATGAATACACCATGTATATTACTAACAAAAATAATAACAAGAGATCACAACACTGGACCAGATGAGCAAGGAGCTGTTATTTTAGCAAGTCAGCCTCTTGGCTGGGAAATGACATCCATCTCGGATGTGCTGTTTCTTTTATAACTAAGTTTAATTTCTCTCCATTCCCGAGTCAGCAATAGGCTGGCTAATGCAGTGCCTTGTTGGTGTCATGTCACGGCTGTGAATGAACAGGGCCTTCCCCACACTGCCCCCTGAAGTCTTGGCACTTCGCGCTCCTGTGTGATCCTGGGAACCCACAGAAGGCAAGGTCCTGATTGCTAGTTGCTCTTAAAGGCAGTTTATTTCTCAGTCAGGTTTTGAACATAACAGTTCAACCCAGAGAACTACAAAGTGAAAGAGTGGGAATGTAAATTGGTGCAGCCACTATGGAGAACAGTATGGAGGTTCCTTAAGAAACTAAAAGTAGAGTTACCATATATGACCCAGCAATCCCACTGCTTGGCATGTATCTAGAGAAAACTGTAATTCAAAAGGACACATGCACCCCAGTGTTCATTGCAGCACTATTTACAACAGCCAGGTCATGGAAGCAACCTAAATGCCCATCCACAGATGAATGGATAAAGATGTGCACATCTATACAATGGAATATTACTCAGCTATAAAAAGGAACAAAATTGGGTAATTTGTAGTGAGGTAGATGGACCTAGAGTCTGTCATACAGAGCGAAGTAAGAAAAACAAATACCTTATGCTAATGCATATATTTGGAATTTAGAAAAATGGTACTGATGAACCTATTTGCAGGGCGGGAAAATAGACACAGATGTAGAGGACAGACGTGTGGACACGGGGGAAAGGGGGAGGGTGGGACAAATTGAGAGAGTAGCATTGACATATATGTGTAAAATAGTTAGTGGGAAGCTGCTTCATAACACAGGGAGCTCAGTGCTCTGTGACAGCTTAGATGGGTGGGAAAGGGGGCGTGTGGGAGGGAAGTCCAGGAGGGAGGGGATATGGGGGTATATGTGTACATAGAGCTGATTCACTTTGTTGTACAGCAGAAACTAACACAACATTGTAAAGCAGTTACACTCCAAAAAAAAAAAAGGTGAAAGAAGACTTTATGTCTGGTTAAAAGAATTGTGACTAACAGTGGATACAATTTTAAAGTTTCAGGACAGGATTGTGAGCTGTATGGCTTTGGAGGGGGATGAAGTCCTCCTGCTTTGGAGACATCCTGCTTCTTATGCCATAATTCTCTCCCAATTCCAGAGCCTGTAGGATTCTTGGAGATAATCTATTTAAAGCTGTAGGCAGGCTTTAAATCTTTTGTTCTGGTTATCTTGAAGAAGGGGAGGGCTGAGGAAGAGAATTACATTTCTGTGTTTTGCGCTTGATTTCCTTAATTCCTTCCAAGGGTCCTGAAAATGAGGTATTATTATCTCAATTTTATTGTCAATGAAACTGAGGTCTTCAGAAGTCCCAGGGCCCAGGGTGTGTGTTCAATCTTCTCATCTCTGGACTGTCTGCTGTGTAGCCCACGCTCTTTCTATAATAACATGTATTTTGACACTCAGGGAGGGACAGCTTTTCTTAAATAGAGGAGGAACAGTTCTGTGTTAAATAATATCCACTATAGGTAAATAGAAACAACAATAGTAGGTATTTAATGAGTGATTCCTGTGTTAGGTGCTGTGCTAGGTGTTCTATTCTCTTAACACTCTGGTGAGAAAGGCACTGTCTTCTGCCCTTTGACCAATGATGGAGCTGAGGCTCACAGGCAGGTGGCTCTCCAGAGTCACACAGCTGTTAGAAGTGCTCTGTGTTTGTACTCACGGCTTTCTTCTCTGTTAGACATTTTTTTTTAAGAACTTTTATTGAGATACAGTTAACATACAATAAACTGCATATATTTAGAGTGTACAATTTGGTATTTTTTTTCTTATTAGTAATGTATATATGGCAATCCCAATCTCCCATTTCATCCCCCTCAACCCTCCCCGCTTTCCCCACTTGGTGTCCATATGTTTGTTCTCTACATCTGTGTCTCTATTTCTGCCTTGAAAACTGGTTGATCTGTACCATTTTTCTAGATTCTGCATATATGTGTTAATGTACGGTATTTGTTTTTCTCTTTCTGACTCACCTCACTCTGTGTGACAGTCTCTAGTCCATCCATGTCTCTACAGATGTCCCAGTTTCATTGCTTTTTACAGCTGAGTAATATTCCATTGTATTTATGTACCACAACTTTTTTATCCATTCATCTGTTGATGGACATTTAGGTTGCTTCCATGTCCTGGCTATTATAAATAGTGCTGCAGTGAACATTGGAGTGCATGTGTCTTTTTGAATTATGGTGTTTTCTGGGTATATGCCCAGTAGTGGGATTGCTGGGTCATATGGTAATTCTATTTTTAGTTTTCTTCTCTGTTAGACTTTAAGCTTCCAGAAGGCAGGGACTGTCCCTAATCAACTTCTTTTTCCTAGAAGCCCCTGCAAAGTGGTTTCCCATAGCTAGATATTTGTATGTCGGAGCATGTGACTGACCCTGGAGTCTGTCCTCTCAGATCCTATCACACATTCTGACCCTCTGTTTTATCAAATGGACAGATGGGGAAAAGGGTGTGTTAGCAGAGTGTTTCCTTCCTTTGGTGAAACATAGCAGCCTAAAGCTCTTATTATATGATAGGAATAGAACATTCATTCCTTTTTTTTTTTTGGTTTTGGTCAGCGTAATACAGGTTGTGTTAACTTGACAGATAACCCCTGTGGCTTTGTACTTCCAAGCAGCTCTCTAGGGCCACTGCCCCCCATCATCAGTGGTACAGGAAGTGCCTTGACCTTTGGCTTTGCCATTTCAACACAAGGTCCTTTCACATTCACTACAGTGGGGTCAGCTGGGTGCTGGGACTGTCCTGCCCTGGTCATTGAAGAGACACACATCATACTGGTCACAGCCTACCATCTGAAATTAGTCATATGCTCCCAGATGGCAAATAAGGTGGAGAAGAGGAATTCTCCCCTGTGCACGGAAGAGGAAATTTAGATTATCTCAAAGACTCTAGCCCACCCGTACTGGTCCTTTGTCTTATTTATGCTACTGAGTTACAGAAAAGGTTGAAGGTAACAGTTATAATACTGTGATATTTCTTCAGAATACTTTCATGGATTTGAAGTTCCTTTTGGCAAATGATACTAATTTCAATTCCATATGTTTAACCACAGTGACTCATGTCCAACTCTGGCTATTTTAAGTTTCTGTATGTTGGCTATACCAGTAACTGCAGTTTTTTTTTAAAAGGATAAGATATTTCTTCTAAACCATCAAGAATGTTTTAGCTCAGGAAATTGTTCTATTTTCTTGATACTGTCTCAAAGGATGCCTTAACTGGAGTTCTCAATTTTTTTAAACGTCAGTGTAAAAATATTTTCCAGCAGATTGTTAAAATCCTTCACAAAACAATGCTAAGTGAACCTAACAAAATATGAAACTATATATATTATGATTCCAGATTTCTCTGTCTGTCTCTTTGACAGTTGCTGTCTGTATCACCCTGTCTGTCTTCTACACACACAGACACACACACACACACACACTTTCCATATTGCAAATCCATACATCCAAATATTGGCAGCTATAGTCTCTGACCCTAATGATTATTTTTATTTTCTTCTCTGTACTTTTTTGAATTTTGCAAAAAATTTTATACCAAATTATCTTTTTAAAAATTAACATAATTTTTTGCTCAGATATGTTATAATCAGAAAAAATACATTTTATGTATAGATATAAATATAAATGGATATTCAGAAGTGCTTATGTATTTCTTGTAATACTGTCTCACAGAACAGAATTCAATGGTGTTTATTGTAGATTATTCCCTCTGTTTCCTTTTTCAAGTCATTTGGAACTTGGAGGCAGTGTTGAGAAAAGGGTACGGAGAGCAGGATGGGAGAGAGATGCCATTCATAGATGAGGGGACCGTCATTTCCATCCTGAAGTGCAGCTTAAGTAGGGTCAGCCAGTCCCCGCATCACTGGCCCCATCTTCTCTTCCTGGATAGTTAATTTGGTATCTTCTGCTGAATGTCATCGTGCAATTAAAATGCTGTTGCCAACAAGTTTCAGCATCTCAGCTGCCATGGCCCCTAGCTGTCAGCAGCCTTGTCTTTTTAATCAAGACCTCTTTGGCTCTCTCTACTCAAGAAACTTTTTGCTTTCCCAGATCCCAGTGAATTTGGATGGAGAAGAGAGACATTAGTTGAATTTTAATTTAATCACTTGCCTCTCAGGAAATGTGCTAAAAAAGATGGCTCACACAAGAACAGGATAACACACCTACGGGGTTCTGATTCCTACTGACCTATCACCCTGGTACAGAGCACTGAGGGTGAGCAGAAGGCCTGTCACCTGGGAGCAGGAGGTGAGAATGTCTTCTCTGGGAAGCAGGAGAGAAAGGGAGCCCATGGCTGTCAAGGTCGTCATAATCCCTGCTGTCTGAGTCATGAGACGAAGGAGATCTGGGCTCCACTTGCCAGGATCCAATGATCTAGGCAAGGTGCTGGGGTCAGCAGAGGAGGCGCTGGCTAATGAGGGCTTCCTGGTGAGGCTGATCAGACTGACAGCTCAAAGCCTTCTGACCAGAGGCAGTCATCACAGGTAGACTGAGAAGTTGCTCTCGGTGACAGACGTGCTCCTCTCCCCTGGCCTCCCTTACTTATCCCCTTAACTGTATGGAGTCCCTCGGGGGCACCCATGATGTCGTCTGCACGACCTGTGTGGCCTCACAGTGCAGTGTGTGTGTTTATCACGTAACGGCTGCTAGTGCTGGGCAGACCAGCAGGGCGAGTTGGTGATGATGACCTCCATTCAAAACCCAAGAGCTCTCTCATTGAACGCAGGGCTTCTTGAGCCCCAGAGTGCGTACAGATCACCTGGGATCTTGATGAAATGCAGATTCTGTCTCGGGAGGTGTGGAGTGGGGCCTGAGAGTCTGCACGTCAGCAAGTTTTCAGTGGTGGTGAGACTGCTGACTGCAGGACCTCACTTCTGAGTTGTGTTCACTGGGGTCATCAGTCTCTCAGAAGGATGTTGGCAAAGCTTGGCTTCTTGATACATTCTTCTGTTGATATTTAAATTTCTGTCTATTGCAAAGGAGGGTTGTTTTAATATAGCCTTTGATATACAAATAACTCTTTTAAAGGGATTGATTCATGGTTGAGTTCCTTTTTGTTCGTTTAAGTTGGGAACAGAAGTGCCCAGATGGGCACTGTGGGCTCATTTTTGGAGGGCTTATCAGAAACACACCTCCTCACCTAAACGCTGCAGCCCTAGTTCCCTAAGTTGTAAGCTTCTGGAGGACAAGGGCCAGTACTTCATGCAGACTGGTGCTTAATAAAGACTTTCTTGTCATATTCTATGTACATTTTTTGATGCGATCTAACCTGGCAAAAAATAAAAAGAATGAAAAAGGCTTAAGCATTTGGGCTAAATGTGGCAAGAAAAATTGAAGCAGTTTCTCTGGAATGTCATGCCTTATCTTCCTGCTTAAATCAGAGTTCAACTCCTTACAAGACTCCCAGGAAAGTGACAAGTCAGCTACACACTAATGAGGGCTTTGGTCCCTGTCACTAACCTCTTCTTCCTCGGCCCCTCTGAGGCTTTCTGCCGAGGTATGGGTTTAATTTAATATCCCCATCTCTGCAGCAGTTGATCTTTGGCCCTTTCAAACTGTTCTGAATGCGATGGTATGCTATTGAGATGAGGAATGGGGCAAATAAGGGAAGTGGAGAAAGCAGCTCTGGGAGGCCGTTGCCATGGGGGCGTGGCAGAGGTGATGACAAGATTGGCAGCCTGCCGGGTTCATTAGCTGGTGCCGCCATGTCTGCAGTGGTAACAGGCCTTCGGAAAGGAGCCCAGGACTCGCTGGGAACAACATAACCTGGTTAAGGAAAGTAAAAGTGTTTGAAAAGGATCACACACAGGAAAAAATTCTATTCCGCAAAGGCTGAGCTAGGGAAGTTAGAAAAATGAATTCAATTGCACGTGGGATACCAGAATTAACATCCCGTAATTTCTTGCACCGGTCAAGCCTTAAATAATCTCTGTGACTTAGAGGGACTCAGTGTTGTGACCCATGGGTGGGGGTTTTGCCCTTGATGTAGCCCCCGAGTCTCTGGGTGTCCTCCTCATTTGTGGAGTGCATGGAAGGAGGAAGGCATGAGCCGGTCTTCCATCCACTTCATCCAGGCCTGGAATTGTTGCTTTGTGTCCATACTGAGTATGGATGGAATTTTTTTCTAAATGCTGAGAACTACAGGGCACCAGGTATTTCGTATGATCCAGGCCAGCAGGCTTGGAATTTCTCTTTGTTACAGTTGTTCTGTTGTATTGGTGATGTCTTTATAGTTTTTATTTGCAGACAGGTTGCCTTTATCATGTCGTCTGTGATCTGTTGATTAAAGCAATCACCCTGCTGACATTATCTACTCACCGCACTTGGGTAAGATTCCCCATCCAACCCTTCATGAAAGTGTCTTATTCTGGTTCTTTTGAATCAAGATTAATCAAAATCTTCATCTGTTCAAATTGAGTAACCTTTTGGTCAACTTAGTTAACTGTCTTATGCTCTAGCCAGCAAAATAAATCATTTGGTATCAGGATTTAGTTGAATTTGCTTTGCTTTCTTGATCAGATTATAATATTTGGAACTTTATACAGTTTTCTCCCTGTACCACTTGCATCTACAAAGCAAAGAACCCAAAACTATAATTGTACATTAAAGCAACTTTGTTCTTTTTTTTTTTTTTAACTTTTTATTTTACATTGGAGTATAGCTGATTAACGATGTTGTGATAGTTTCAGGTGCACAGCAAAAGCCCTCAGCCGTACATATACGTGTATCAGTTCTCCCCCCTAACTCCCCTCCCATCCAGGCTGGCACATGACATTCAGCAGAGTCCCCTGTGCTATACAGTAGGTCCTTGTTGGTTATCCATTTTAAATATAGCAGTGTGTACATGTCGATCCCAAACTCCCTGATAATCTCTTCCCCCCCATCCTTCCCCCCTCTTAACCATAAGTTCATTCTCTAAGTCTGTGCGTCTGTTTCTGTTTTGTAAATAAGTTCATTTGTATCATTTCTTTTTAGATTCCCCACGTAAGGGATATCATATAATAGTTCTCTTTCTCTGACTTCACTCAGTATGACAATCTTTACATCCATCCATGTTGCTGCAAAAGTCATTATTTTATTTTTTTTAATGGCTGAGTAATATTCTGTTGTGTCACACACACACACACACACACACACACACATCTTCTTTATCCATTGCTCTGTCGATGGACATTTAGGTTGCTTCCATGTCCTGACTATTGTAAATAGTGCTGCAATGAACATTGGGGTGCATGTATCCTTTTGGACCTTGTTTTTCTTGGGATATATGCCCAGGAGTGGGATTGTAGGGTCATATGGTAGCTCTAATTTTAGTTTTTTTAAGGAACCTCCATACTGTTCTCCATAGTGACTGTACCAATTTACATTCCCACCAACAGTGTAGGAGGGTTCCCTTCTCGCCACACCCTCTCCAGCATTTATTGTTTGTGGACTTTTTGATGATGGCCATTTTGACTGATGTGAGGTGATAGCTTATTGTAATTTTGATTTGCATTTCTCTAATAATTAGCAGTGTTGACCATCTTTTCATGTGCCTCCTGGCCATCTGTATGTCTTTTTTGGAGAAATGTCTGTGTAGATCTTCAGCGCATTTTTTGGTTGGGGTCTTTATTTTGATAATATTAAGCTGCAAGAGCTGTTTGTAAAGTTTGGAGACTAATCCATTGTCAGTCACATCATTTACAAATATTTTCTCCCATTCTGTGGGTTGCCTTTTCGTTTTGTTTCAGGTTTCCTTTGCTGTGCAAAAGCTTTTGAGTTTAATTAGGTCCCATTTGTTTATTTTTGTTTTTATTTCCATTATTCTGGGATATGGATTGAAAAAGATCTTGTTGCGGTTTACATCGGAGAGTGTTCCGCCTGTATTTTCCTCTAGGAGTTTTATAGTGTCCAGTCTCACACTTAAATCTTTAATCCATTTTGAGCTTATTTTTGTGTATGGTGTTAAAGAATGATCTAATTTCATTTTTTTTACATGTAGCTATCCAGTTTTCCCAGCACCATTTGTTGAAGAGACTGTCTTTCCATCATTGTGTAGTCTTGCCTCCTTTGTCATAGATTAACTGACCAGAGGTGTGTGGGTTTATCTCTGGGCTTTCTATCCTGTTCTACTGATCTGTATTTCTGTTTTTATGCCAGTACCATACTGTTTTGATGACTATAGCTTTGTAGTATAGTCTGAAGTCAGGGAGCCTGATTCCTCCAGCTCCATTTTTCTTTCTCCAGATTGCTTTGGCTTTTCGGGGTCTTTCATGTCTCCATAAAGATTTTAAGATTTTTTGTTCTAATTCTGCAAAAAAATGCCTTTGGTAACTTGATAGGGATTGCATTGAATCTGTAGATTGCCTTGGGTAGTATGGTCATTTTGACAGTATTGATTCTTCCAATCCAAGGCTGTGGTATATCTTTCCATCTGTTTGTGTTTTGTTTGATTTCTTTCATTAGCATCTTATAGTTTTCAGAGTACAGGTCTTTTGTCTACTTAGGTAGGTTTATTCCTAGACATTTTATTCTTTTTGATGTGATGGTAAATGGAATTTTCTTGTATTTCTCTTTCTGATCTTTTGCTGTTAGTGTATAGAAATGCAACAGATTTCTGTGTATTAATTTTGTAACCTGCAACTTTACCAAATTCATTGATGAGCGCTAGTAGTTTTCTGGTAGCATCTTTAGAATCTTCTATGTATAGTATCATGTCGTCTGCAAACAGTGACAGGTTAACTTCTTTTCCAATACCTTTTATTTCTTTTTCTTCTCTGATTGCTGTGGCAAGGACTTCCAAAACTATATTGACTATGGCCTTTATTATGTTGAGGTATGTTCCCTCTTTGCCCACTTTCTGTAGAGTTTTTATCATAAACAGGTGCTGAATTTTGTCAAAAGCTTTTTCTGCATCTATTGAGATGATCATGTGGTTTTTATTCTTCAATTTGTTGATGTGGTGTATCACACTGATTTATTTGCAGATATTGAAAAATCCTTGCAACCCTGGGATATATCTCATTTTGATCATGGTGTATAATCCTTTTAATGTGTTGTTGGATTCAGTTTGCTAGTACTTTGTTGAAGATTTTTGTGTCTCTGTTCATCAGTGATACTGACCTATAATTTAATTTTTTTGTGGTATCTTTGTCTTGTTTTGGTATCAAGGTGATGGTGGCCTCACAGAATGAGTTTGGGAGTGTTCCTTCATCTGCAGTTTTTTGGGACAGTTTAAGAAGGATAGGTGGTAGCTCTTCTCTAAATGTTTGATAGAATTCACCTGTGAAGCTTTCAGGTCCTAGACTTTTGTTTGTTTGGAGTTTTAAGTCACAGTTTGAATTTCAGTGCTTGTGATTGGTCTGTTCATATTTTCTATTTCTTCCTGGTTCAGTCTTGGGAGACTGTACCTTTCTAAGGAGTTGTCTATTCCAGTTGTCCATTTTATTGGCTTGTAGTTGACTCTTATGATGCTTTGTGTTTCTGTGGTGTCAGTTGTAACTTCTTTTTCATTTCTAATTTTATGGATTTCAGTCCTCTCCTTTTTTTCTTGATGAGTTTGGCTAAAGGTTTATCAATTTTGTTTATCTTCTCAAAGAACCAGCTTTTTGTTTCATTGATCTTTGCTATTGTTTTCTTTGTCCCTATTTCATTTATTTCTGTTCTGATCTTTATGATTTCTCTCCTTCTACTAACTTTAGGCTTTGTTTGTTCTTTCTCTAGTTGTTTTAGGTGTAAGGTTAGACTTTTTATTTAAGATTTTTCTTGTTTCCTGAGGTAAGATTGTATTGCTATAAACTTCCCCCTTAGAACTGCTTTTGCTGCATCCTGTAGGTTTTGGATCATTATGCTTTCATTTTCATTCACCCTTAGGTATTTTTTTATTTTCTCTTTAATTTCTTTAGTGATCCATTGGTTGTTTAGTAGCCTATTGTTTAGCTTTCACGTGTTTATCTTTTTTATATTTTTTTTTTCTCACAGTGTATTTCTAATCTCATAGCATTATGATTGGAAAAGATGCTTGATATGATTTAAATTTTCTTAAATTTACTGAGGCTCACCTTGTGGCTCAGCATTTGGTCAGTCCTGGAGAATGTTCTGTGTGCACTTGAGAAGAATATGCATTCTGGGGCTTTTGGATTGAATGCTCTATAAATATCAATTAAGTCCATCTGACCTAATGTGTCATTTAAGCCCTGTGTTTCTGTATTGATTTTCTGTCTGGATGATCTGTCCATTGATGTAAGTGGGGTGTTAAAGTCCCCCATTATTATTGTGTTACTGTTGATTTCTCCCTTTTTGGCTGTTAGCATTTGCCTTATATATTGAGGTGCTCTTATGTTGGATGTATATGTGTTTACAATTGTTATATCTTCTTTTTGGATTGATTCCTTGTTCATTATGTAGTGTCCTTCTTTGTCTCTTATAGCAGTCTTTACTTTAAAATCTATTTTGTCTAGTATGAGTATTGCTACTCCAGCTTTCTTTTGATTTCCATTTGCATGGAATACCTTCTTCCACCCCCTCACTTTCTGTCTGTATGTGTCCCTAGGTCTGAGGTGGGTCTCTTTCAGACAGTATGTATACTGGTCTTGTTTTTGCATCCACTCAGCCAGTCTGTGTCTTTTGATTGGAGCATTTAGTCCATTTACATTTAAGGTAATTATTGATACATGTATTCCTATTGCCATTTTCTTAATTGTTTTGGGTTTGTTTTTGTAGGACTTTTTTTCTTCCCTTCCTCTTTTTGATCTTTTCTCTTGTGGTTTAATAACCATCTTTAGTGTTGTATTTGGTTTGTTTTTTCTTTTGTGTGTGTGTATCTGTTGTGGGTTTTGGGTTTGCTGTTTCCATGAGGTTTTTTATTTTTTTTAATAAACTTATTTATTTATTTATTCTATTGGCTGTGTTGGGTCTTTTTTGCTGTGCGTGGGCTTTCTTTTTAGTTGCGGTGAGCGGGGGCTACTCTTTGTTGTGGTGCACGGGCTCCTCATTGCCATGGCTTCTCTTGTTGCGGAGCACGGGCTCTAGGCGTGTGGGCTTCAGTAGTTGCGGCACATCGGCTCAGTAGTTGTGGCTCATGGGCTCTAAATTGCAGGCTCAGTAGTTGTGGCGCACGGGCTTAGTTGCTCCGCAGCATGTGGGATCTTCCTGGAGCAGGGATCGAACCCGTGTCCCCTGCATCCCCTTTAGCATTTGTTGCAAAGCTGGTCTGGTGGTGCTAAATTCTCTTAGCTTTTGCTTATTTGTAAAGCTTTTGATTTCTCCATCAAATCTGAATGAGAACCTTGCTGGGTAGAGTATTCTTGGTTATAGTTTCTTCCCTTTCATCACTTTAAATATATCATGCCACTCCCTTCTGGCCTGCAGAGTTTCTACTGAGAAATCAGGTGATAACCTTATGGGAGTTTCTGTGTATGTTATTTGATGTTTTTCCCTTGTTGCTTTTAATATTCTTTCATATTTTTAATTTTTGTCAGTTTGATTACTCTGTGTCTCTGCATGTTTCTCCTTGGGTTTATCTACTTGAGACTCTCTGCACTTCCTGAACTTGGTTAACTGTTTCCTTTCCCATGTTAGGGAAATTTTCAGCTCTTATCTCTTCCAGTATTTTCTCGGGTCCTTTCTCTCTCTCTTCTCCTTCTGGGACCCCTAAAATGCGAATATTGGTCCATTTAATGTTGTCCCAGAGAGCCCCTAGGCTGTCTTCATTTCTTTTCAGTCTTTTTTCTTTATTCTGTTCCATGTCAGTGATTTCCTCCATTCTGTCTTCCAGGTCACTTGTCCATTCTTCTGCCTCAGTTATTCTGCTATTGATTCCTTCTAATGTATTTTTCATTTCAGTTATTGTATTGCTCATCTCTGTTTGTTTGTTCTTTAATTCTTCTAGGTCTTTGTTAATCATTTCTTGCATCTTCTCAATCTTTGCCTCCATTCTTTTTCCAAGGTCCTGGATCATCTTCACTATCATTATTCTGAATTCTTTTTCTGGGAGGTTGTCTCTCTCCACTTCATTCAGTTGTTTTTCTGGGGTTTTAACTTGTTCCTTCATCTGGCATATGATCCTTTGCCTTTTCATTTTGTCTAACTTTCTGTGATGGTTGTTTCCATTCTGCAGGTTGCAGGATTGCAGTTCCTCTTGCTTCTGCTGTCTGCCCTCTGGTGGATGAGACTAAGAGGCTTGTGCAGGCTTCCTGATGGGAGGGACTGGTGGTGGGTAGAACTGGGTCTTGCTCTGATGGGCAGGGCCATGCTCAGTGCAACTTTAATCCCCTTGTCTGCTGATGGGTTGGGGCTGTTTTCCCTCCTTGTTAGTTTTTTGGCCTGGGGTGACCCAGCACTGGAGCCTACAGGCTATATGGTGGGGCAAGTAGTGGCCTCTGGGAAGGCTCATGCCAATAGTTTCTTCCCATCACTGCTACTGACAGTGCCCTTGTCTCTGTGGTGAGCCACAGCCACCCCCCACCTCTGCCAGACCCCCCCCCCGCCCGCCCCCCCGCCAACACTAGCAGGTAGGTCTGGTTCAGTCTCCTGTGGGGTCACTGCTCCTCTCCCCGGGTCCTGGTGCACATAAGACTTTGTATGTGCCCTCCAAAAGTGGAGTCTCTGTTTCCCCCAGTCCTGTAGAAGTCCTGCAATCAAATCCCAGTGGCCTTCAAAGTCAGATTCCCCGGAGATTCCTAGTCCCATTGCCAGACCCCCAGGATGGGAAACCTGACGTGGGGCTCAGAACCTTCACTCCAGTGGGAGAACTGTGGTGTAACTGTTCTCCAGTTTGTGGGTCAGCCACCTGGCAGGCATGGGATTTGATTTTATCGTGATTGCGCCCCTTCTATCATCTCACTGAGGCTTCTCCTTTGTCTTTGGGTGTGCGGTATCTTTTTTTGGTGGGTTCCAGCATCTTCCCATCGATGGCTGTTCAGCAGTTAGTTGTGACACAACTTTGTTCTGACATGATCGTGACTAGTTCTACTGAGGGTTTGTTTTGAGTGGATTGAGGCACATTTCTGTGCCTTAGTTTTCTCATCTGTTAAATGTGGGTGGTTATAGAGCACAGCTAGCTCATAGAGTTGATGGCTGTGGGGTTAAGTGAGTTAATAATGTCTTCTCCATTTTCTGACATTTGTATAAGATATTTGAAATGCTCCTGCCTTAGGACTTTTGCACTTGTTTGTTCTGTCTTCCTGGAATGTTTTTGCTCCCCAAACCCTAATCAACAGCTCTCTAATTCTTTTATGTTTTTACTCAAGAATTCCCTGCTCAATGTGCTTACCTTATCTAAAATGTACTGCCCCCTTAACACTTTACATCCTTCTTTGCTGTTCATTCTTTGCCTTACCTCTTATCACTGCCATTAAACTGGACATTTTATTTATTTATCTTGTTTATTGGCTATCACCCTGTCTTTCCCAGCCCATTAGAATGTAAGCTCTATTAAGTAAAGAAAAAAATTGTGCCCTGTTTTACTTTTAGCACTTGAGAATAAAGTAAATATTTGTCAAGTTTATGTAATGTACTATGCTTAAATCATAGTGGGTACTCAATAAACATCACATTGTGACCAGGACACCTCACAGTGCCTTCTCTCCACTGATTGTCTAGATTCTAGAGCTGAACCCAATTTCATCATCTTTCTTTCTGGGTCCACTCAGATGCCCCCCACAGCCCCCTTCTTCTTTAAATCCCATTTTTATGATAGCACTGTCTTTTTATCTGCCCTGTCTTGTTCTCTGATTATTTCATGTAAGTTTGTGCAACCATCCCAACTATCTTTGCAAGCTTCTTGTTGGAAATAAATAACCCTATTTCCTTCAGCATAGTGCGCGAGGCATAGTGAGTGTTCACTGAATGTGGTTGCTGTATCAGTCCACATTGAGCAAAGTATATGCGACTACAGAATTTATTGTTTACTAACTAGAAACCATGAAACCAATTGAATGGAGGGAAAGAAGTATCATTTTCAACCAAGAATCACATTAGTGAAATACATTTATTTGTGTGAATTATTTGATCAATACTTGTATTCATCACATTAGGGTACTCTAGCTGCACTGGCCTTCTTTTTTCTTTCCCAAGCTTTTATTATGAAAAATTTTAAATATCAGAAAACTTGAAAGAATTTTACTGTAAATACCTGTGTATCCACAGGTTCTATTGTTAAAAATTTTAGTTTAATTGCATTATCACATATCTATTCATTTGTTCACTCTTCTATTAATCCATCTTATATTTTGGTGCATTTAAAAGTAAAATGAAGGGGCTTCCCTGGTGGTCCAGTTGTTAAGACTCCATGCTTCCACTGCAGGGGGCATGGGTTTGATCCTCGGTTGGGGAACTAAGATCCCACATGCTGTGCAGCGTGGGTAAGTAACTAAGTAAGTAAGTAAGTAAGTAAGTAAATAAATAAATAAATAAATAAATAAAACAGTGATAGAGAATTCTCTGGTGGTTCAGTGGTTAGAACTCCACACGTTCACTGCTGATGGTCCAGGGAACTAAGATCCCACAAGCTGCGTGGTCAGAAAAAAAAAAAAAGTACAATGAAGACATCAGTGCATTTTCCCCTAATTACTCAGCATATATTGAACTGGAGTTCATCATGTAAATGGAAATGCTGTATATACTGTCTTTTGCATGAGGCTTGCTTGCTAAACACAGTGTTCCTAAGATTTATCCTTGTTCTTATAAACACATTCTTTTTCATTGCTGAGTAGAATTCCACACTTTGTCTTGCCACAGCTTCTGTATGTTGTGACGTATGTGGCTGCTATTCACGAATGTTTGTGTGCAAAGCTATCTTCTTCACCTTGGATAAACACCTTGGATGAGATTTCTGGGTCACAGAAATCCTTTTTTGTTCCTTTTTGTCCTCAGACATACCAGGCTTTCCCCTGCCTTCTAGCCTGGGCACTAGCTCTTTCCTGTGTATATAATACTTTTGTCCCTTGTTATCATGTAACTGCCTCCTTTGTATCACTCAGATCACAGCCTTCCCTGACTGTCTGTTCTAAAGTGATCACCTAGTCCCTCTTCAGCACATGACTCTTTTATAATTATCTGCAGAGCATTTCTTATCCTCTGATAATTTTGTTTTTTTCTAATGTTAGCTAGAGATAGGGCCTGTCGGCTTTACTTTTCTCATTCTTTTATCTACTTTAGACAGCTTAGGCTTTAATAGTTGTAGATTATTCTGTGACCCAAAATGGCATGGTATGTAGTAGGTACTCAGTAAACATTTGATGAAGGTGTGACCACAGGAATGAATACATTAAATTCCTAAGTCCTAGCCCACATCCCCTTATTCGTTGTTTTATCCTCAGAACCCAGCACATAGCAAGTGTACACTGTCGGTTTGAGGGATGAGCAGATGAGAACAGTTCCTTGGTAGATCAGAAACTCTTAAGAAAATGCCACTCTAGAAAGTGGCTTCTTTCCTGCCTTGTCACATGAAGGCAGTTAATTCAGTTCCTTAAACATGTTCGAAACCTGGGTAAAAATGTGTCACAGATGAAGATGTGAGGCATCTGCCCTCTGCCTTGATATCCAGGGGGAAGTTACTGGTGGCAAAATGGAAAACACACTTCTAAGCTGCTGTGAACAGATTGGCTCATTAACCTGGTGTTTAATGGTGCTAAAATGTATTTTTCCAAATTTAGTTACTAGTAGTTATCCTGGTTCAGGGGGTAAGGGTGAAGGAGGAAGCACTTACCTTGCAGGGCAACTAGTAAAAATGGTCGGGTTGGCAACTGGACATAGTTTTCTTGCCTTGTCCTCTAGGATGCCTGTGGCCACAGCAGTAGGAGATCTTTGAAGTTCAAGGGAAGGAAAAGTCAGCATTTTATGCTCTTAGAGTCCTGGAGTGGTGGAGAGGGACAGGAAAGAAAGAATTCCTGGTGACATCTACCTCTAGGTTCTTCCTTTCTCAGTCCTGCTGACCTTGTACTATCTGAGAGCAAAGAATTGGACCTGCCCATCCTGTGAGTTGAGAAGGTGTCCTCATATCTTCCAATACTCCACAAAAGAAATGGATGACCAGTGGGGACACTGGACGACAATGTTCCCAGTATCAGCTTCCGTCTACCTTGGCCACTGGTGTGCATGTGTGCTGAGTATTATTATAGGCAGATGTATGGAAAGAGGCGAGGCAGAAGTTATGATTGAAGTTGTGTGTAGCCCCCAGACCAACTCTACCCCCTCAGCCCTGGCCCTACCACAGTGTCCAGTACAGAATCAACTTATATGGAGACCAGACTCAAGAAGTCCCTTCCACTGTGCCTTTCACTGTTTGCTCCTGTCTTGGAAAGAACTGGATCCGTGCACTAAAGCCTTGTTCCACGCCCAAGAACCAGATTGTGTCTAGTAAATTCCTTGATTTGTGGGAAAGGAAAATGATAGCATCAGGACAACCTAGAGCAGCTTGATGAGGGATGAGGGGAATCATACGTGGGCTTCTCTTTCTGCACTAGGCATAACCATGAAAGACCAAACAGTCATCGTTATTTTTTTAAAACAACAGTCTATTGTAATTCTAAGGAGGTGCTATCTACTCTGTAATGTAACATTTTGCAAAGCACAGTTTTTCTGTAATATGAATAATCACTCTACATTTGATCTTTTTAGTTGTACTTAACAGTATTTGAGTTCAAGGGACACTCTGAGGTATGAGATTCAGGGAAGATGCAGCCTGAATGTGTATCCTTCACGTCAACCCCTGTTGACTCCAAATTATCTACTTCTTCTGGGCCAAGTGGCAGATGGGATTGACACTGGAGGTTTTATTGAGGCCACTTTCCTGGGATTTCTGGATAAGAGAGCAAGCTCAGGACTTTATTCCCCTTTGGGCCAGATAGGTTCTAGGAAATACAGAGGCTGAGAGGCCCGGGGCAAAGAGTGGTTAGAGATGGGCACAGAGCAATGAAAGGACCTCCTTACGGAGGGAGTCCAAGTGTGGTCTTTGAGGATGGGCCTGATGGGTCTTCCTGGACCCTGAGTAACTGCCAGGGAGTTAACTGGATGGGATGAGATCCTCTGAGCCCCAAGTCTAGGAGACAACCGACTTAGGAGGTCTGGATGCAGAGGCTTCCTCAGGGAGGAGTAGAAAACGGGGATTTGCTGAGCAGCGCTTACTGGCCCCCAGTGACAGCTGCACATCCCACTCTTTGCAGGTTTCCTACCACATAGGGTGACGCTCACTTGATTACTGGAAGATGGGAGGAGTGTGGGGGGAGATTGCAGGTCTTGATTGGTCAGAGGAGATAGCAGTGCAGCCATAGGGAGGCGGGCAGCAGATGTTGCTGGTGGAACTAAGCCACTAGGATATGAGCTGACCAATGGCAGAGATAGTAAGGGTATTTAGGAAGGTTTTCTTACCGCATAAAAAAGTTGTTGGGATTTTAAAATTATTTTTTAATTAAAAATGTTGTAGTTCAACTGAAAGAACAAATGCTATTAAGAACTAAAAGAGTGGCCTGGAAGATGAATGAGAAGAAATATTTCCAAGTAGAGAGTAAGGATATACTACTATGAAAAATAAAGAAGGATGCCAGAAGACCCAGAGGACAGTCTGAGATCCCCATGAGGCACTCCAGGGGGTCCACAAAAGAACATGTGGTAGAGAAGCAGTTATTTTAAAAAACAATGAGAGAAAATTTCCTTACTTTGAAGAAAAACTTGAGTCTATAAATTGAAGATCCTTTCTGAATTCTGAACAGGATTAATTAAAAAAAAAAGACACATCTCTATTTCCAAAATATGGATGTAACTATCAAAAGCTTCCAAACAGCAAGAAGTGACTGTTAAGCTCAGACTAGCATCAGACTTGTCATCTGCAACTCTAGAATCTAGAACATGGTAGAAATAACATCTATGGAAAATCTGGACTTTTAAAATATCTGATGTAGAACTCTCTGAAAAGAGGTTATTCCTAGCTTGAGACTGTATGATATAGAAATGCTAACTGATTTACTGAGTCGAAACTTAGAAGACTAATGGGGACTCTCACTGATACTCTCACTAAGGAAAAGTCCTTTGGTTGCATTTTCTCCCAAAGCTTCCCTTTCCTTCCTGAGAAATTCTTTCCCAGTATCACTGAAGACAGTTCTTGAAAACAGAAATATATGAGAACTCCAGGCTGGAAATGGCTCTTCTGTATCATCTGATTCTACCTACTACTTTACAGAGACCAGGAAACTAAGGAGAGTCAGGTAAGGTAACCAAGGCTTCACAGGGAATGAGTGCAAATGTCAGGACAAGAACACGCATCTGGTTTCCGGTCTAGTCATCGTCCCAGTTTAGTTGAGGAGAGGAAGTGCTTTATTTCTGTGATCTATTTCACATCCTCCTAACACATTTCTTTCTCAAATAGCCTCGAATGGGTTTCTGTTGCTTGCAACGGAAGGTCCCGAGCTGATGAACAGTCAAGCTGTTCTCTCAGTTTCAATAATGGCATATACTCATGTGATCACTAAACTGATATTTCTAGGCATGACCTTTTCCTCTGCTTTAAATATCTCAGATTTCCTAAAAGTTTCTCTCTGTAGGGCTTACTCATTTTTCAGATTCAACAGGCAGCACATCAAACTCACGATGTCATTTCCAAAATGGCTGTTTTCTTAATGCTCCTACTTCTGTCACCGGTATCACTGTTACTCTAGAAATCTAAATCGCTTTTCATGGAACATTGTCACTCTCTTCTGCAGAAGCCTCTGCCTGTCCCTGCTGCTTGCAAGATCATGTATGTTAACACCTGGGCTTAGCATTCAAGTTCCTGTCAAATTTCACCCCTTTATTGTCGGTAGCCGAGTTTTTTTATATTCATACCTTGTACCATACTGGACAATCCACCTAAAATGAACTTCCCTACCTGTAGAAGTGATCTCCATGTTACATGTAATAAAAGAAGCTCTGGCTAATATTGTGCAGCAGCTATATTTCAATTAAGACAATAAGCTCTGCCTCTGTGCTTAAAATCAAAGATAGTGGGCTGTATGTCAGTTCCACTCATCCTGGCTATGGGTCCTCGAAGCGTCAGTTATTTTTACCTATAAAATATGCACATTTTCTCTCTTCTAGGCCAGCTCTTTCATTTTTATCCATATAAATATAGAAAAATAAGGCACAGAGAGTTTTAGGGACTTGGGCAAGGTCACATGGCTTCCAGATAGAGGAAAACTAAATGCATATGAGATATCCTCAGGTGGACCATTCCTCAGGAGTCCCCAGCCCACTGCTGCTTGTAGCCTTAGGCATATGCAGCTGTGAAGCCCACTCTGTGCCTTGGGGATGGGGTGGGAGACGGGAACTGTTTGGGCAGTGTCTGATCTGTAAAATTTGTTTCAGCCTTGAAGCTGACAGTAGCTGTTGGAATGTCTGAAAATTTTATTTCTGAGTGGCCTGCCCTTTCCACTGTTGGTTAAAAACAGACAATATCCTGGGAAGTGTTTTCTCAGGCAGGCAAATTAGATAGTTGGAGGCGTGGTAGAATCCAGAGACCTTGATGGGAAACGAGGTTACATTGGAACCGGCGTGGAGAGAGGGACTCTTAACCATGCTTGAGTTGGAGGCATTCCTGGTCACAATGCCAGCATTTGTGCTGATTATGTCCCCCTCACCCCAAAGTCCTCCCTGTATTATTATTCCATGTAAGAGTTCTTGGTGTAACCCAGTCGCTCTCATCACCAACATGTAGGTCCCCATCATTCTTGAATCGAGCGCTTTGTACATTTTAGAATATTTCACGAAAGCTAGTGCAAACCCTACAGGCCTCTTGAAATTCAGGCTGTTCCATTTCTGGACAGAAAGGCACTTTTCCAAAGAGATGTGGCCATGGCGTCATCATCCCACCTCCTACCTGAGAAACCAGGTCATGCCTTGTGCAGCTACAACGGTGCACTCCCAGCAGGCTGGGGATGCCACAGTCATTATGAACCGACAAGATCTGCTCTCGTACGTCACCCACCTGATGGGTCTCATCAGATCATACCTGGGCTCTGCAGGCAGGTGCTGCCTGGGCTGAGAGGTGACGACTGCAGTGTCGGGTGCATGAAACCCTCTCCCTGCTGGTGTGAGGTGTGCTTGTGTGCCTGCTGTGGGGCTTGCCCTCCTCTCCGTATTACTCTCCCCGTCTCACACTGGCATCACTGGGCTTCTCCTACTGGCTCATCTTCTGCCTTCACCATGTGCACCGATTCCTTTCCCTCCTGCTTGTTGACTTCTATTCTCAAGCCCTCCTGCCTTCCTGCCTGAGTTCACTTTATTTTTAATGGAATTTCTCCTCTGGTTCTCTCCTCTCTCCTCCTACTCTCTGTGTTCTTCCACAGTCCCCCAGCTATAAATAACCCGAAGCATCCAACCTTTTCCTCTCATGGAGAAATGAATAATTAAAACTCCAAAGGAAGACACGTGGATTAAATCAGGTACTTAATTCCTTCAAAACACAGAGAGCATTTTGTGGTGTCCTGTACAAATGGGTGAGTCACAGCCAGTTACTTCCAGAGGAGAGAAAGCTGTTTGATTTGGTCAACAGCGTATTAAAAACTGGAGCCTGTTAATGAATGTCAGATGTGGGACGGGAATGACGCTTCTCCCACATTCAGTGGCGGGAGCCCTGGAGTTCCAGCTATATCATGCGGAAGTGACAGAGTTTACTAACCTGTGGTTTACTGACTTGTGGTTTGTGATATCATCAAATATCACAAATTTTGAGTTCTTGCTTATTAAATATGGTGAAGTGGAGAACTGGGATTCTCTTAGAGACGTTGTTGGGGTAATGGCTTATGGGAGTCTTTTTTTAATTTTATTTTATTGGCTGTTTTGGGTCTTCGTTGCTGCACACAGGCTTTCTCCAGTTGTGGTGAGTGGGGGCTACTCTTCATTGTGGTGCGCGGGCTTTTCATTGCGGTGGCCTCTCGTTGCAGAGCATGGGCTCTAGGCGCGTGGGTGTCAGTAGTTGTGGCACATGGGCTCAACAGTTGTGGCTCATGGGCTCTAGAGCACAGGCTCAATAGTTGTGACTCATGGGCTTAGTTGCTCCGCGGCATGTGGTATCTTCCTGGGGCAGGGATCGAACCTGTGTCCCCTGCATTGGCAGATGGATTCTTACCCACTGTGCCACCTAGGAAGTCCCGCTTATGGGACTCTAATAGTAAGTGCTCAGAAAGCTCAGGTGATGTTTCAGGAATGGGTCCACAGAAGAGGCTGGCAGTCTCCAGGTGAAAGGTTCTCACTGGCTTCCTTTATTGTACAAGTTCTTCAGCTTTCCAGAGACTGGCTGGGTTCCTTCTGGAACGTTCTCATTCTATGTCATCTTCTCTTACTCTGAGACATCATGCTGATGTCGTCGAGAAAGCGCAGGCATCAGGATGGATTATGCCACACCCTGTTCTGCTGCTTTGTAGACAGACTTTCTGAAGGAAATTCAAGAAGCATTTTCAACCTGGATGAAGTCTACAGAGCCTTTTATGGGAGGCCAAGGGCCTCTACAGAACCCTGAAGGGGGAGGTGTCATTCAGAGACCCATAAGGAGAAAAGGCCTGGGTACTGGGTTTAGAAATAAAGCACACACAAACCCAAGGAAAATAATTGTTGATTTTAAAGAAATATCCCAGACCTGGCGCAACCAGGAAGTAACCATGTGTTGGAACTCCCTCAAAAGAGCAGGTGTGTGTGTGCGTGTGCGTGAATTCTTCTTTGAGAACAGATAAAATTACTTGGTGAGGTAGGAAGAAGGGGTGAACGGCATCTTAAAAGTTGAACAGTAAGGAGGGCAGTAGACTTGTATTTTTATTAAAAAATTGTTTGGCAGCGTGTGCTTTTGGTTAAATCCCTTTTTCTCTATTAACATTGATTAGCTGCTTTTCTCTACAAATGAGTTTCATTATAGAAAAAATGTTTTAATCTGTTTATCTCCCCTCCTCCATATTCTGCTCTCTGAAAGTTTAGGTCCTTCGGGAGGAGTAGGTGTTAATCAAGCTAATTACTTGCTTTACTTTATTCTGACCATAGAGATGGCTTTAAGGCCCATTACACAGGGCTCTCCCGAAGAAATAAACACATCTTTGAAAGAGTTTGTTTCCTTACATGCACTTTGCTGCTAAATAAGGGAAAAGACTTTGGACAAGGGTGGTTTGTTTGGGGAAGGGCAGAAGGTGAAAGTCACACGAACACAGTGCTTCTTAAACTTTGGTGTGTACGTGGGCTGAATTGCCAGGGCATCTTGTCGACAGTGCAGGTTCTGGTTGGGCAGGGCTGCTGGCGCTGGACCACACTTTGGGAAGCAAGGAGCTGGTGTTTCAAACTGGGATTCCATTGCACTTGCCGCCTGGAGTTATCTTCCTTTTTCTTATTTAAGTTTATTCTTTATAATATATAACCACAAGATGCACCTTACTGATATTTCGATTGCTGTTAAATGGAATCCACACAACAATATTGTCTTCCAATATATCTCCATTTATTTAGGTCTTCTCTGACTTTCCTCGTTTTCTTTGGTTTTCAGCATACAAATCTTAGGCAGATCTTGCTAGATTTAGATCTATTCTAAATCTAGAGTTCATCTAGATTTAAATTTCATGTTTTTGGTGCCACTGTCAATAGTACTTTTAAAAAAATGTTAATTTTCCATTCCTGGCTAGTATATAGACATGCTGTTGTTTTTGTGTATTACATTTGTATCGGGAATTCACCGAGCTCACTCTTAGTACTAATAGCTTTTCTGTGGGTTTTTGGGCTTTCCTGTGTAGGTAGCATTTAGTCTGACAGCATCACATCTGTCTTTCTCACCTGTGTGCCTTTTATTTCTCCTTCTGGCATTTTGCCAGATCACCAGTATGCTGTTGAATAGGGATGACTTTCTGGTTCTTTTAAAGCTAAGAATATCATTTCTAGCAATAACTAAAGCAAATTTGAGAGTGGTGTCTTACATAGATGGCCTACGATTTTTTTTCAGTTACTGCAAAAAGAGACTCTTCTCTGTGGGTTAGAAATCTTCTAGGGCTCATCCTCTACCCAAGGGTTTTGTTTCTGCTGCTGCTTTGCTTGAGATGTCAGCATTTACCCAGACACCTCCACTTCACAGACAAAGTCATGCCCGTGGTAGCCGGACCTCTGGCTCTCCACTCTCTGAGCTGTGCCATCTCTTAGCACTCCTGCTACAAAACAGGGGTGTCTTCTGCCCAGGCAATCCACACTTGAATAGCTCTAACTAACAGCATTTCTTGTGACTATATTTTGCCTTTTCTAAAGGTTGCTGAGCATGAAATAAAAATCACAAGTTTCCTGTGCCCTCATTTTAAAAACATCCTGAACCTGGGTAACGTGTGTCAATCTTCTTAGCTTCCCATAGCAAAGGAAACAGCACATGTGTTCTCCCTTCAGAACTTTAGCACCACCTGTGATGCTTCCATATCAGTGAGGGGAAGAGAGCAGACGTGTTTGTGTGGACCCACAACCTCTGACTGCACGGCGATGCAGCTCCTTCCAGCCCTGCCACGTGCTTTACGTTCCAGCAGCTTCTCGCCTCCCGTATACTCCTTTTCTATCTTTATCAGTGAATATCCTGGACAAATAAATTACACTGGGAGCAAAAGAGAAAGGGTCACTAGTGATTTTTTTGAACGCACTTTTGAAATATAAATTTCCAAATCAGATATTTATTTTAAGAGATCAAAGAAAATGAGAAGGTCAACTCTTTTCATATATCATTCTGTATTGGCCGCATGTTGTAAAGTCAAGTAACATTTCTGTTACATATTTCATTGAATATGCCCTTGAAAAGCTTTGAACAGTTGTTATTGTATTTGCTGGGGGATTTTAAGGAAAAAGAACTTAAAACAACATTTACTCCACATGTATAGCATTTATTCTCTCCCTATCCAATAATGGCCATGTGGACTTAGTCACTAAAAAAAATGGGTAAAACTCAAAACTCACCTCAGCCCTCAAACCAAGAAGTGTTTAGGGAGAAAAAAAAGAATCTCTATGGCATGTGCAGTCACAATTTAGATACTGAAATTCTTCTTTTACAAAATAAAACCTATGGACTCTGCTTTAAGAAACCTGAACATAGATAAATTTTTATCTCTTGGAGATGTAGTCATGTAAGTCTCTAGAAGCTTGTTTGATAAGCAGAAAATGATACATGAAGATGTGTGATTTTAAATGTCTCTTTGGTATACAGAGTTGTCAGTGAAACCATGAGCATCACAGTTCAACTGCAGAGAATATGGACTTTGGCTAAAACCTCACAATAATTCAATATTTGTGTTGTTGCCGTTATCCAACAGCCCTTCTGCTCCAGAATCTTCAGTGTCTTCCTAGAGCCCCAGGATTCTGCACCTTCCATGCTTACCCACTCCAGGGCAGCCGAGCTTCACAACAGACTGCCACCTGTTTCCCAAAATCTAAGTGCAGTTTTGCTTCTCGATGCTTTTGGTGTGGTATTATCTTAGGCTTAGGTATTATCCTAGGCTTAGGACAGGCTTTCTCTGCCTGTTGAAGTTTTATTTCTCAGCCACCAGTACCTCAAATTTCATTGTCTCTGCAATACCTTTCCTGCCTCCCTGGTAAGAGAAAATGTATCATTCTTCTGCCTTTCACAGAAATTACTTCCCTCTCTTCTTAGCACTAATTTCATTCTGTTGGATTATCTTTTCTTCTTACTGTGTCTGTCTCTCTGGCAAATTACATTTCCGCGAGGACAGGACTCTTGGTTTATGGGTCCCCAGATTCACACTGTTTTGGCCATTGTTGGTGCTCAAGAAATATTTTTAAAGGAAGTGTATTTATAGCCAAAGCCTCTGGTGATACACCCATGATTGGTGGAAATGCAGCGTTTTTATATTCCAGAGGACCATTTTGTGCCTGAAACAAGCCTGTGTGCTTCTAAGGGCATGTGGTTGACCTATAGAGACCCCAGTCAACTCTAAACTCCTATGTTTTTGTGTTGAATCGGATCTCAATAGCCACCAAAAGTCATGTACCCAGGTCTGCAGCTTGTCTCCTAGAGGTCATGGCTGTCATCATCTTTTCAAGGCACCTGTCATCATCCAGGAAGAGGGCTCTGAATGTACTTTAAAAATGCATGTTGTATACTGTAAATATGTACACTTTTTGTCAAGTGTACCTCAGTGAAACTGGAGAAAAACTGCACTGTTTTACGTGTAACAAAATACGTTACTCTGGGAAGTAAATTCAACACATTGCGAGCCAGCTTCCAAGCGTGTGTCTCCATGTATAGTAGTCAGCTATTGGCTTATGAGTGCTAAAGGGAAGAAGGAAGGGAGGCACAAGAGAAGGATTATTTGCATCCAGGTTTTGAGTTTTGGGGGCTTTATATGCACAGTGAAACATAAGTGGACCTGGGATTACATGATCCGTGGTTGTGTGAGGCCACCCGCGTAGGGAAAGCGCTACACTGACCATTGGGAAAGAGATGTCGCTGTTGTTAAGCTGTTTTTTAATTTTGTGGATTTATTTCTAGGAAAAGTCTTATATT
This sequence comes from Hippopotamus amphibius kiboko, assembly GCF_030028045.1. Taxonomy (NCBI): domain Eukaryota; kingdom Metazoa; phylum Chordata; class Mammalia; order Artiodactyla; family Hippopotamidae; genus Hippopotamus; species Hippopotamus amphibius. The sequence goes on from NC_080191.1 coordinate 100,546,972, forward strand.
GGTAAACTGTGTTTACTGGAAAAGAATAAATTTGCATGAAATTGGGATTATCCTGGAAAGCCTTGAAAATAGGGAAATAATAGGGACAGTGTGCCCTACCTTTGCAAATGACACCCTCACTTTTATTTATTTTCTTATTTACTTATTTTTTTAAAGATTTATTTATTATTTATTTATTTTTGGCTGTGTTGGGTCTTCATTGCTGCACACAGGCTTTCTCTAGTTGTGGCAAGTGGGGGCTGCTCTTCGTTGTGATGCATGGGCTTCTCATTATTGTGGCTTCTCTTGTTGCAGAGCATAGGCTCTAGGCACGTGGGCTTCAGTAGTTGTGGTGCTTGGGCTCAGCAGTTGCAGCGCATGGGCTCAGTAGTTGTGGCGGGTAGGCTCAGTAGCTGTGGCGCATGGGCTTAGTTGCTCTGTGGCATGTGGGATCTTCCTGGGCCAGGGATTGAACCCATGTCCCCTGCATTGGCAGGTGGATTCTTAACCACTGTGCCACCAGGGAAGTCTGACACCCCCATTTTTAGAGTCGTGCAAATGAAAAGACTCGGACTCATCTTTAATACCCTCCTAGTCAATCTATCGTGAAGACCTGCTCATGTTCCCACATAAATATCTGTAAACCATCCCTGTCTCCACAGCTGGCACCCTCGTCCAAGCTAAAATCACCTCTCCTTTGGTCTACCAGACTAGCCTTCTATCTGACCCCCCTCTAACGGTTCTCTACACTGGAGTTAGAGTGATCTTTTTAAAAATGCAAATCTGATTATGCCAATCCCCAGCTTAAAACCTTTCAAAGGCTTCCCATTGCTCCTCAGATAAAGACCAGAATCCTTACTGTGGCTCACAAGGCCTGCTTCCTCTGGCTCCTGCTTGCATCAGCAAACCCGTTGCTTACTGTTGCCCATCTCTTCTCACCCCCCAGCCATGCTGACCTTCTTTCTGCAAGTCAGTTTCTCCCGGGTCTTACAGCACGTTCACCAGTTGGATGAGTACATACTTAGGACGAGCATTTTCCGGTCTAATATCTGTAAACGCTGCAGAGGGGAAACAGGCACCTACTTAGCACGTGGCAGAGACTCACTGAGATATTTTTTTTTCAGTGAGTGAATTTCTTGTACATATTGTTGGACCTCAGTAGGCTCTGACTTCTTCAAGGGCAACATATGCTGGAGACATGTCCATGGGCCTGTCGTTCATACCTGCTGGGCCCAGCCCAGCGCCTGGCACACGTGGGCACTGGGTAAACATTTTTAGCACATTGACTTTAAGTCACTCTGACTCTAGCAGAGAGCCTTGAGACTCAGACAAGTAGTATCAGCATTGCCTGGGAGCTTATTAGATCCAGAATCTCAGAACCCACCCAGACTTACTAAATCAGGTTCTGCATTTCCCCCCTAGACCCACTGTTGAGGTAGGGCCTATATACAGTGAAATGTGGAAAGTGTGCTAAACTCAAGTGATGACTTAGTATGCTACCTGTGTTACCAGTTCTCAGGTCAGAGGTAGAACATTCCCAGAACCCAAGAGGGTTTCTTTGTTCCTGTTTTCAGTCAGTACTCTCTCAGAAGTAACCACTAGCCTTACTTCTTTCTATTAATTAGCTTATTAGCTTTTCATGTTCTTGATCTTAACATTTTCAGAATCTGCATCTTCACAAAACACCAGGTGAACCTGCACGTTCAAGTTTGAGAACTGTTTCTAGAGAGCCTTCGTTCTCACCCTTGCTGGCACATTGATGTCCTCTGGTGCCTGGGTGCCATCCCCACAGATGCTGATTTTTTTTTTTCCCTACATTGGGTCTTTGTTGCTGCACATGGGCTTTTTTTTTTTTTTTTCCTCTTCTCTATTTGTGGTGATTGGGGGCTACTCTTTGTTGCAGTGTGTGGCTTCTCGTTGCAATGACTTCTCTTGTTGTGGAGCACAGGCTCTAGGCACACAGGCTTCAGTCGTGTGGCACATGGGCTCAGTAGTTGTGGCTCATGGGCTCTAGAGCACAGGCTTAGTTGTGGTACATGGGCTTAGTTGCTCTGCCGCGTGTGGGATCTTCTTGGACCAGGGATTGAACCCGTGCCTTGACAGGTGTATTCTTAACCACTGAGCCACCAGGGAAGACCTACAGATGTTGATTTAATTGGCCTTGGGTGAGGCTTAGGCAGCAGAACTTTAAAAAAACCCTCAAGGGATTCTAACTTGCAGCCACAAATGCACACTACTCTGTATGTCCTTGAGTCCTAGATGGCCCAGTGCACCCTGCCTCTCTAATCCATGCTGGGAAGGAACAGTCATTACCTTTTCGAATGAAGCAGGTGTCACCCAGAGCAGAGCTTGTCTGCTTTCTCAGTTTACTGCTTTTCTTATTTCCCACCTTCCCTAGAACCTAGAGAAGTGGCACTTAAGCCTTTGGCTTGTGTTTTCATCGCCCCACGGGAGCAGTGGTGTGCTGGAGCTGGCTCATACTGGCTTATGAAGGCAGACTTTGTGCTTCTCTTTCCAATTACTCATTCAAGGACAACATGTTGCTAGTTCGAAATTGGCCATGGTGGGAGTATTTACACCACAGAAATGGGCAAACACTACCAGTCAGGCTCTCTTTCCTCCCCCATCTCCTCCTGGAGAGTTGTTTTGCATCACATATTCCCTTAATATAGGCAAAGTGGTTTTAGAGTGGTTCCTGTCTGCACTCAAACTTTCACTTCTGCCAGCCCCTAACTTACCGCTTGGCAGCGAATCACCTGTTTAGGTAATATTGGCAGTGCATCCACTGCTTTGGGAGAATAAGAAGGTAGGCATGTTTATCATGTTTCTTCCATCCAGCTTAGTTGGAAATCCTTAGACGCATGCTTCCAGGGTCACGACTGTCTGGTCTTACTTAGGCCATCAGTACATGAATAAGGGAGCAGAGTCAGTGAGAACATTCATTACTCCACCTCACTTAAGGTTTTTGGTTGCACCTAGTATTCTCTTGGAGTTGTCCAGTATTTGACTTATCTGGTTTCTATTGATCATTGAGTACCACTGATTACAAAGTGATTCAAGATATTTTGCAGACATTTTGTAAGTAAACCTGTGGGGCAGCACTGATAAAGGATTTATGATTCTTAGTGGTTAAAAACATGACTTTTAAGTCAGCTTTTAAGTCTGTGCTCTAATCATGACTCTTCTACGCCTAACTATGCAACCGTGGGCCAGTTGTCACCTCTCTAAGTTTTGTGTTCCTCATGTGTTAAATGAATGTAAAAATGCTTTGTGGAATTGTTGTGAGGATTAATTAAGGTAAAACAGGAAATGCACTAAGCTTCAAACCTGACATATCATCAAACTTTAGTCATTGTCTTAGGTCAGGTCCCCAGAAACAGACCCCAAGACAAGGACTTGGGTGGAGGTAGTTTGAGAGGTGATCTTAGGAAATACTTGTGGGTGGGGGTGGAAAAGGGAGACAGGGAAGGGCTGGAAGCCCAAAAAGGGTGCAGTTGTCAAGGAGATTTATGCTGCCAGCAGTTGGAACTGAATCTTACTGGGCAACTCTGAGAAACAGTGTAGAAGATGTAACTCGGGTTTGTCCCATTAGGAGGCAGAAGCAGCTGTGGTATTAATCCACCAACCCAATCGTGGTAGCCGGGTATGGGAAAGTGTCCTGTACCAGAAGGCTGTTTTTCTGATCCATTACTCTGAGAAAGGCAGGCTAGTGTAGCCAGAGGAGTGTTAGTTCATCTCCTAAGGTTCGTTCTAGCTCTGTTATTCACAAATAGTCTCATGGCTTAATTTATTTTCGTATGGACAAACATTACTGCTGGTGGTGAATTAAAATCACATACACATACACATACCCCTTGCACAGTTTTACTTTTCTGGTATTTTCAATAACTTATCTCTGTGACACTTTATATCTTTGCAAGTGTTTTTATTAAAACACATTTTGTAAGACTTTTTACTCGTTTAAAATTGCTCATTTGTTAAGAGATCTGAATGGATAAGTCTTAGTGATGAGAGAATTTATCTCAGTTTCCACTGGTAAATGAAGCTTAGGGATGTATATGTAGAAAGTTTCTAGAGCTTTCAGTGATCAAACGATAGACATTTTAAAGAACCATCTAGAGGAGATGCTTGAAACTGGATGACATCGTGGTGGTTTCTGGTGGCAGATCGGAGAGGAAGTATTTTCTTCTTTGGGTGATTTATTGTCAAATATGGATTGACTGCATATTAGGCACCGGATGTCACCTTAATTGCAGGTCCTCACTGAGGTGTGAGCGTCTCTTCTCTTGTGCCACTTTCACAGCCCTGAGAGGAGAAGGTGTCGTGGTGGCTAATTATTGCTCTTTCTAGTTATTACTGTTACAACAAAATGGTATCTTGCTTGAATTAATCATCATCCCCTGTGGTGAAGACTCCTTCCCGGGACTTATCAGCTTATGAAACATGGAACTGCAATTCTGGGGGGAGTGGAGCTTGTCATTCCGTCTCTGCTGCTGCCCTGCTGTTGTAAGTGACGAGACTGTGGTCTCCACTCACTGTGGTTCCTTCTCTGGAAGTCTAGGATCCTTGAATGCTGGATAGAATTAGTTCATATTTGATTTTTCTCTTTACAAAGACTGTTTGGGAAAAGAACAAAGTGAGTTTCACCTAAAGTAGATTTATCAGAAATGATAATGTTTTTCCTTTATTACCTATTAATTTTTTAGTGTTGGATGTTTATTCCTTTCGGATATTTAGAAGCCACTTGCCAAATCCTTCAACAGCCATTACATAACCAGGTCATTTCCTTTGGCTCTAACTCAGGAGTAATTTCCTTGATCATTTATGTGATTTTTCCCCCTGAGCATCCCTTAATTACTCTTCCTGTTGGATTACTGTGCAGCCTGGGATGCTGGATAGAATTCGGACGTTCATTTCAGGAGACTGCTTCTGGAGGACAGATTTCTTTTTTCTTCTTCTACTCTCCTCCTGCACTCTCTTTAAAAAAAGAAAACAAAACCAAAACCAAAAAATGAACAAAGAACCAAAAAACTTCTTTTTCTTAGAGTGCCTTAGACCTGAATTGCCACACATAGGCTGATGTCTTAAAGCAGAAATAGCTTAGGTGAACTTTATCAAAGTTTTGTGTCAGTGTTGGGTTTTCATTTGCTTGTTTTTATATAAACCATTTTTTAAATTGGAAAAGTAAACAATAGTCATAGTATAAAAAAATTAAACCCTATAGCAGTAAATCTCCCTCCCAACACAGACTCCTGACCCCAGAGCTTTTGTTGAAGTGATAGATATGCTGATTTCAACAAACAAGGCCTTTCTAAAGGAGAGAAGGAAGAGACAAGTTATTTCGTAGGATCTTTAACTGCCTCATCAATTTTATCTTCCAAATCAGTGATTTTCCAAATTCATTGATTTATGTCCTGAAGACATGGTGACTCCCGGGGGCACGTAAGACAGCTACTTCCAGGGATGCTGTGCAGCTCTCATCTTCAGTGCAGAGAGTGGCTGCAACTGCTTTTTTCAGTTTCTCCTAGAAAACAGAGTTGGTATCAGTCTCTCGGACATCCTGGAGTATTTCCTTGGCTCCTCAGACGTGAAGGAGAAGAATCCAGGGCAGATGCTTATATAACTTTATTCTTCCTTGTTCTCAAATCCAAGGAATGATCATGTTGGATTTGGACAGAAGCTTCTCAGCCCTCAACATGGCCATCACTTCATGAATTAAATTCTATACATATACGTGGTATTGGTTTTCAATTACTGAATAAATTGTCACTAAGTGAATATTTAGGTGGAAGACTGTGGAATTGCAAGAATTTACTACATGCTTTGAACTTTAAAGAGGTCCTTTTCTATAAATTGGGTTGTCCAACGTAAGTTTTTTCTTGCAGCTCCACATGGGAGCAAGGAACTTATAATAGGTATATATTTTAAAGATGCAATGTGGCATTCTAGCAATTAATCTCAGTATGAGGTAAATGTAAAATAATCACATCAGATTCTGTGTTTTAAATCAAACATGTTTAAATTAAACATGTCCACCACTTCATGAATTAAGTTCTGCATGTATGCCAGGTATTGGCTTTCAGTTACTGAACAAATTGTAACTAGGTAAATATTTAGGTGGAATACTTTGCAAGAATTTTAACATATTTTGACATTTAAAAAGCTTCCCCCCCTCCCCGCCCCAAAGTTACTATTACTTGTGATCCTTCTACAAATACTGCAAGGATTGAATGTTACCTAGGAAAGGAGACAGGGAAGAGTGAAAGGAAGAGAGAGCACTCCCCTTTTTAAAAAGGCTAATAGTGACAGCTTATTAATTTTTTTTCACCTAACAGTATATTTTAAAGGTCTTTCTATATCAACATCCATAAGTCTACTTTATCTTTTGTCACAGCTGCATAGTATGGATAAGTTATAAAATATTTCTTAAAAAATTATTCGTGTATTTATTTGGCTGCACCCGGTCTTAGTTGCGGCACATGGGATCTTTACTGCTGTGTGCAGGATCTTTAGTTGCAGCATGTGGGATCTAGTTCCCTGACCAGGGATCAGACCCAGGCCCCCTGCACTGAGGGTGCGGAGTCTTAGCCACTGGAGCACCAGGGAAGTCCCTATAATCTGTTTTGCCTGTCCTTTATCAGTGGTCATTTCAGTTATTTCATTCATTCATTCATTTCGACTGTTAAAGTCATGCTGTAGTGATTGTCCTTATTTGTACGCCTCATAACCTTGTATATACTTGTCAGATAAAATTCTACGCATACTAGACATAAATGTCTTCGTATGCGGGTATGTGTATAATATTTGTATACTCAAACAGAAGCATTGAGAAATGCAGTAAAGTGAGGAAATCAGGGTGGTGATTTCCTCACTTTACTGAGTACTTTGGGATAGCCACAGGTATAGAACCACCTCATTCTTCAGGTTTCCTTGCCTTTCCCTCCATAGGTGTAGATGTCAGGGTGTTATTTCTACAGTGAAGACATTCAGGGCCTGCAGCAGTAGCACGAGTGCCCCTGGATATGAGACAAATGGGCTGAAGAGGTTGGGGCCAGTGGCAGGCAGGGTTGCTGTAGTTCACAAGCCTGGGCTCTTGACCGAGGGAGAGACGATGGGGCAGTGGAGCCCAAGCCTTCGTTCTCTGTGTGAAGGGAGTGGACATCCAGGCACAGTCAGTCCCATGCCTGAGTCTCTTATCCAGTGAGAGGCAGACCTTCCCAGCTCACTACCCAGGGCTTTTTCTACTACCCCGATGGAAACCCCCGTGTTTCTCTATTTCTTGTAGGCCGACTCTCCTGTTATTTCTCCTCGTGACCTTGACTGGGTTCTCTTGACCCAGTTGAAAGAGGCATTTGAGCACCATCGCACTAGTTAAAATTTGACAGGCAGTTCTGTCTTGCAGGATTTTTGTCAGCTTCTCTGAGGCCCCCATCTCAATTTGATGATGATTTCAAAATCTTTGCTAAAAAATTGTGATATAAGTTTGGGGTGGAAATGATGGTTCTTTGTCTTTCTCTCTCTTGCATCCCTTTTGAAGATGCTTAGGTGATGGGCGACTAGTGGGCAGCCAGTGTGGGGGAGGGGAAGAGCCAGTGGTGACCTTAATGAATCAGATCGCGTCCACGTGGTCCCTTCTCTCATGGGGGTCAGGGAAGAGAAGGTGCTGCTTAATGTCCTTTCTCAGCTGAATCTGCCTCCAGGTGGACAGGCATCTGTCAGAATTGTGAGCTGAGAGTGCCGTGGGAAAAGGAAAGTGGGAAGTCAGGGTATATGCGTCTGCATTAGAATGTGCATGTTATGAATGTGTGTGTATATATATATATATATATATATGCATTTACTGTATGTGTATATGCACACCATGTACACATATGTATACGTGTGTACAGATAAGGGCGTACGCACACCTGTATATGCACGCACATGGAGTTTACGATGTATGGCTGTGCAGGGAAGCAGAAGATAAGGATTCTCTCAGACCTCTTCCATGCAAGAAACAACTATATTAAGGAGATTTGAGAACAGAAAGTTCTGACAAAAGCAAGGATGTTTTTCTTCCTAAAGTGAAAGATCTCCCACAGGACAGATTATCTCCAAATACCCACTTTCTGTCACAAGCAGGATTTTAATGACAGCCTTTCTTCTGTCTGTTTACATGGGGGCATCTCCACTGACACTGGTTGCCATGGTAATTCAAAGCAGTTGGTCTGGCCCTGTAGTTTAGGATAATATATTTCTAATAGGCAGGGTAAAGAACCCAGAGAATGCACATTTGTGGCCTGGCGCCATGATACTCTGTGCTGAATTCTTAGGGTTAAAAAAAAAATCAGTGCTGTGCTCTGTGAACCAGTTTCTTTTGACAAGATAAGTGCTTGTGACATGTCTGCTCTTCCCAGGTAATTGTTAAGTAGACCTACAGATTAAATTGACCTTGGAAATAAACAGTCACACGCATTCCTCCACGGCAGTAACTATTCAACACTTTCTTTTCAGATTTCTCTGGACTAGATTCCTGTGTGCGGAGAAGTTGTTCAGTGGATTGAAAGCATTGACTGTGGTGTCCAGTTACCTGGATTTGAATCCCAGCTCTGACATTCACTGGCTGGGAGACCTTGAGAAAATTACTTAAACTTTTTTTGATCCTCAGATTTCTTTTCTGCCACTGGGGATGGTGATAGTCTCTACCGTTTAGGGATGTACTGAGGAAGAAATTAACTGATATATGTAAAGCACTTAGAATTGTTCCTGGTCCGTACTAGGGGCTACATGAATGTCAGATATCACCACCAGCACCACCACCATCATCATCGTATATCTGTTATTATTATTACATTTAATTCTTATTGGGAAGAATTGACATTTTTTTTCCATCCTACACTTAGATGAGCTCTGGGGAGAAGAAGAAAGATAATAAAGTCCATAGAACAGAGTCTGAGTGGAAGCTTGAACTCACAGGAATTCTTTGAGATAACCTGACAAACTTCCTGAACACTTCTGAGAACCTCCAGCCTTTCTTCTTTCTCCTGAACACAGGTTTTGGTAGCTTTTCAAGTGGCCATCATAGCCCTAATCAGTTAGATGAAGTGGCTTCTCTCCAAGCCAGTGGATGCACTGAAAGTATGTGCTCGGTCATGCTCTGCTACTACAACCAGCTGGAGTTGTTGAGCCTGGAGGTGAGTTAGGGAGGGTAGGTACATATGAAGGGGAGAAGATGGGACCAAATCTGAGATGAGTTGTGGACCTTTGTTATTTTCTCATTTCCTTTAAAAGAAAAAGAAGTATATGAGAAAGCTGAGTTCAGGGAAAGATTAAGAGTAAATAAAACTCATTGTATTAGTGCTTTTTGCCAGGCTTTCTTTGGAACCTGTGATCTCATAATGGCAGAGCTGGAGTGAGTCCATTGGGAATATTTGCTTCAACATTCCCCTTTATGGAGGAGGAAGTGGAATCCTAGAAATGATGGCCTGGGCAGGGAGGGACAAAGACAGGACAAGAACCTAGGACACCACTGGCCGAACCCAGAGCCACCTTCAGAAGTAGGAGTGTTTGCGGTTTGAGTCCTTAGTACCATCTGGCCTACTCCCCACGTCATCTCCTCTAGGTCCTGGTCTTTTGACACTGTTCGAGGATTCTTCTCAAAGGCTTGGGACATCCTTTATTCCACGACAGCAGCAGCCTCCTGTGGGGTGCAGTGCTTCTCTTGTGGAATTCCCACAGGGAAGATGGCCTTCTTTGTCCCCAGTAATGCCATCTATTTGTTTAAAAGGGAGCCAAAGGTCACTGGGGACTGGCATCTCTTCTAGCTCTGTGCACTTACTTGACCTCAGACGAAGGCACTCTGGTGCTGAATGCTCTGATGAGGTTCTGAGTGGACTAGCTAAACTTGGGAGATTCCCCAGGCAGAGAGCTGTAGATGTTTCTGTCCTGCTGGAGTGTGTACTTGTTGGTGGCAGTGAGACCTTTGTTTGCCAAGGGAGTGTTGATGTATGGCCCTTAGTCTTTTAATTGACTTCAGAGTCTCTGAGAGCAGTGTTCACTGTCCTCTGAGAAGGTAGGCATTTCTTTTTTGTTTTGTATTTTTAGTTTTTATCTCCCTAGGATAGAAAGGTAAGAGGTTTCATTACTCCCAGTTCTGACTTTGGTTGTCATGTGTATTTTCTTCTCTTAAGTCAAGGTGCTTTGCTAGCCTCTCATCCCTTTCCTCATCTGTCCATTCACTCCACAGCATTCATTAAATATCTATGGAATGGCAGGTGTGGAGCTGAGTGAAGGGGGGCACTAAGGCAAACAGGAGCCCATCCTGGGCCATGAGGAGGCCACAGGCTGATGGGAGACAGGCGAGTAAGTGATGCCATTGTGTGCTCAGCAAATACTGCCTCATAAATATTTGGTAAGTTCAGCTGATTCCAGCAGTCAAACCGAAATTTGGGGTTACTTGGCAAGATACTTCAGGTCTGTCATCTAACCAAGGGACTATTTCATGTCATCTGGTCCAAGTGAGGAAATATTTCTAGTCTTCTAATCTGTTGTTCAACGTTTTGTTGCTGTTACTTTGGGACATAGGGTCAATTCAAGAAGTAAATTCAATGATAATTTTCTCATTGATATTTCATTAGAAGTATTTTAATGTTCAATTAAAAAGAATAACCTAAGAATATATTTACTTTTTACTCAGTACTACCCCAAAGAGTCCTCAAATAGGCTTAATTTCGAGTTGCATTAATTTTACTGATCTTGATGCTGTTGTCACTCTGAGGCCTAAAGGGATGAGGAATGGGAGTGGGTATTGGGGCTAGAGAAGCCACCTGTCATTCTAGAGGGAACGCCTACAGGAACTGTGACTTTAGCTCAGCTAGAGAACAGGACCAGCCACACTGCTTGGGAAGCGAGGAAGCCGGGAATGACGCCCTTGCTGCCTCTCCCCTGCCAGTGTCTCCTGTTGACTGCATCTGGTGAGAAACCAGAAGGCAGGGAGCCCATGTACCCATGCAGGGCAGACTCCCAGGGAAAACGGCAGCGGGGACGCATCTGCAGGGCAAGGACAAATCTGGCACAGCAGGGCTTTCGTAAGTGAATCCAGATGACCCTCCGGGGCCCAAAGGAAGGCATTTAAACTCATAAGGGAATTACTATTTGCTCATCAAAACTTACTGTTGTTCCTGGGGGGTTGAAACTAGTAATGGTATCCTGCAGAATCAGAGAGGAAGTCAAGAGGTTGCTGTTTCATGGTGTAATATGTATAATTACAAGTGCTTTGTTTCTCCTCCCACTGGTCGCAGAACCTAATTCCCCTCCAGAGAAGTTGGACACGGTCTTTTTTCACCAGTAAACCTCAGCAGAAGTGGAGTTCTGGGACTTGTAAGTCTAGGTCCTGAGAAGCCTTGCAGATTCTGCCTTGGAACACTCTCTCTGAGAACCTTGATTCACCACCTAAGAAATCCAGCCACCTTGAAATGACCATGTTGGACTTGGCCCTGCATTTAACATATCCAGATGAGCTCCTTTCTTCCAGCCTTCTCCATCAAGGTGCCAGACATGTAAGGGGAGACACCTTGGATTCTTAGACCAGGCTCTTCACCAGATAAACACCAGTGAGTGGCCTCATCTGTGCCATGTGGGACAGAAGAATCACCAGGCAGAGCCCTTCCCAGATTTCAGACTCACAAAACCAGGGGTATACAATGAAATGGTTATTGTTTTAACCCACTAAATTTTGAGGCAGTTTGTTAAGCAGGAATAGATATTCAGGAAATGCCCTTACCCTCTATGTCCACATTCATAACAGGAGGTAGCAACAACCCTCCGTCAACCCCCATACAAACGTACACTAACTAACACATATGGCTTTAACCTCACAGTTCTGTTCTAAACGATCTAGCCAGATAATTGAGTCTAATGTGAAACTGTCGATTCTGGATGAATTTTGAATTCTGGAAATGGGAAAATCTGTAAAGAGCAGCACTATCAGTTAACCTGTGCAGTCTGGGGAAAGATGCAGTCTGGAGAAAGGTGCAGCCTAGGGGGTGCAGCCTGGGGAAGGTGTAGCCCTGAGGAAGGTGCAGCCTGGGGAAGGATGCAGTCTGAGGAAAGGTGCAGCCTGGGGAAGGATGCAGTCTGGGGAAGGATGCAGTCTGGGGAAGGTGCAGCCCTGAGAAGGTGCACCTGTGGAAAGTTGCAGCCTGGGGAAAGATTCCCTGGGAAGGTGCAGCCTGGGGAAGGTGCAGCCCAGGGAAGGTGCAGCCCAGGGAAGGTGCAGCCTGAGGAAAGGTGATCATCCTAATCACCTCAAATTATTTTTAAATAAAAGTTTAATATTAAGAAACTATAATAAAGTATATTCTCCTTGCCTAGATCTTCCATTAAGAAAACAAATATAAAAAAAAAGAAAACAAATATAAACATTTTTTTTCATGTCAGAGTGATTACACCAATTTCTGAGGAAAAAATGTAGCAAGGAAATGTGCTGGTAATGAGACTTAATCAGAAAAGGAACGCATATTAGTAAACATAGTACTAATGTTTACTAATATGGTCAGAATATACTGACCAGGATATGCTGCTGGAGCAAATCCCAAATCTCAGTGACTTCATACAGAAAAAGCCTTTTTCATGCTCTTCTATACACCCAGCTCAGGTTGGTGTGTGGGGAGTGTCTCCACTCACTGACGTTACTCAGTGACATGATAGCTCAGGCTTTACACAGCTTGTGCTTCCCATATTCGGAGCTTCGGGAAGGGGAAATGGCAGCTCACGTCTGGTTCTTAAAGCTTCATTCCATTCCTACTTCACTGGCCAAAGCACCCAGTTTAAAGAGGGCAGGAAGTTCTGGGAGAAGGGGGAAGGGGTAGCTCTTGCTGAGGAGCACTGGTGATGACCACAAGCCTGTGTTGTGGGGCAGGCACTCTGCCAGGCGTGTCTTGCTGAATTCTAACAAAAGCCCATTTTATAGGTAGAAAACAGGCCTGTGGAGGGAAAGCAAGTTGCCCATGGTCACAGCCTACACCTGTAGAGGAGGGCCTGGGACCCAGTCCCTGGGTCAGATTCCAGAGGGCAGGCTCTTTTTGACATGATGCTTATTACCAAGCATATTCATATCATTGAGGAACAAGAACAGACAAAAGGAAGTGAGGAGAATTTGATAACTATTTGTATTTTCATCTTCATAAGGCACTTTGCTTCTCCTTTGACCTGTGCTCTGAGAGTCCTCACTGTGTTCAGGGCACTATTCTTGGTCTGTGGGAGAAAGAAAAAAAATCAGAACACGGTATTCTTGTAGAGTTTGCTATAGTCTAGTAAAAAGGAAACATCCTTTAAAAGAATAAGGGTTTCTTTTCCATACAAATAGTAAAGTCTTGGAATTTGTTCAGATATAAATATATATTGTTCCAAGCACATTTTAGAACAGTAAATTTTTTGAATCTGCTGAAAGCTATTCTCTCTCCTAGGAAAGTATATTTACACACTTGCAGATATTTCACAGTTTCTGAGTCTCCCTAAATGCATTCCCCTCTAGAAGCTCATCCGTTTGCTCTAGACTCCATGATTTAGAAAATTATAAAATTATAAATTTTTAAGTTCCTAGAACTGTACCTTCCCCATTTCAGGTGCTCAATAAATATTATTTTTTAATTGCAGTATAGTTGATTTGTTACAATGTTTCAGGTATACAGCAAAGTGAATAAGTAGAAGGAGAGGGAGGAACTATTTGGGATATAGTTCTGAGAGACTGAGAAGGACGGTCTGTATTTTGCTCTGGGGCATCTTAGCATATTTTTTTGTTGTTGTACATAGTATGAGATTTGGGCCCTGAGGAACTGAGAGAAGATCAAATACTGAATGGAAAATAAAGCAATCCATTGATTGTAACCATCAGAGTCGGCTGTTAGAGTAGTTGTTGAAACATGTAGCAAATTCTGAGGGAAAAGGAAGGATATCTCATCATCTACTCTTGACTGAGCATCTGCTGAGCACCAAGCACTTGTTGGGTGGGCACTGGGGAAATAGAAATTAAAGGGAAAATTCTGATCTTGAGAGGCCCTTAGTCTAATGGGTGAAACAGAAGGAAAGAGCTACCCACAATGCATTGTGAGAACAGTCATAATGGAAGTGTGAACAGTTTGCTATGGGAGCTAAGTCAGGGCCTTGAGGAGTGGCTCAGAGTAAATGGTGTTCCTGGATCCAGTTCCCACGTGTGTGTCTGTGTGTGTGTGTGTGTGTGGGGTGGGGCCTTCCCCATACCAGCAAGGACACCTGGCTGGTGTCCAATAACTTAGCTCAATCTGACACTCTCTGCCTGGAGACAGCATCAAATTCCACCGGTTGAGGGCTCCATTCCATGAGACTGCCTCTTCTCCCTGCATCAGGTACCACTCACAAGCCCAGTTTATCACCTGTGCTTCTCACCAACTAGCTGTAGATTGGAGGTTCCAACAACCCCCTCCTTGGATTTCGGATGCCAGACACAAGTCCAGGTTATTTACCTGTACTTTTAACTGCCTAGCTGTAAATCAGAGGGTTCCATGACCCCCATCCTTCCTTAAGTTTCATTACTTTGCTAGAGCAGCTCACAGAACTCAGAGAAAAATTTTACTTACTGGATTACCAGTTTACTATGAAAGGGTGCAACACAGGAACAGGCATATGGAAGAGATGCACAGGGCAAGGTATAGGGAGAGGGCTTGAGGCCAGTCTCCCACAAATCTGTCTGTGTTCACCAGCCCAGAAACTCTCCAAACCCTGTGCTTTGGGGATTTGATGGAGGCTTCATTACGTAGGCATAACCATTGGTGACTGAACTCCACTCCATCCCCTCTCCCCTCCCTGGAAATCCTGGGGTGAAACTGAGAATTCCAAACTTCTAATCACAGGGTTGGCTCCACTGGCAACCAGCCTCCACCCTCAGGTGCTTTCCAAAAGTCACCTCATTAACATAACGAAAGATATGTCTATTACTCTCAACACTTAGGTTGTTCAGAGGGTTTTGGGAGCTGTGACCCAGAAAACCTGGAGGAAGACCAAATATATATGAGAAATATACTTTGGTCATCTGAATGACCAAATCTATATATGTCTATTTTTTAAAAAAATCTCAAGTTTTCCAGGTTAGAAGGGGAGTCTAATCAAAAGAGAACAGCAAAGCACAGATATGTGCCTGGGCATGGAATTCTGAGAACTTCAAGAGGTCCAGTGCTTTTTGTGTTATTGAGTAGGAAGATAATAATCTTTCATAGAAGATGGATTACAGTGGTGAGAAGGGAAGCCAAGAGACCTGTTAGGTGGCGGTGATCAAAGTGAGGATGTCCCCAGGGGCCAAGGACATTCTTTAATGAACGGTCTCCCCCCAGGTTGGTACTCCCTACCACGCTTCACATGTAAGAAGTGTATTTGCTGGGCACATGAATGAATAACTAGTGAATGAGAATCTAGATTTGGCCAGTTGGATGAGATAGGGTAATGGAGTGAGAAACATTTTGGAAGTAGAATGTGTAGCAGGACTTGGTGAGGTGTGTGCTTGGTGAGGTGTGCTGTGGCAGACCTGGGTCTGGGCAGGGAAAAGGGAGAAGGGAGAGAGAGAAACGGAACATCGTTTTGAGGTATTTCATTTGTGTGACTCTTGGTGATGCCCCTCCTTCACCTGCTGGTCTTTTGCCAGACGCACAGTGAGGCCAAACACTACCAAAACCTTGGAGTTTGGAGCAGAGGAAGGTTTATTGCAAGGGCTAGCAAGAAGATGGGTGGCTCATGCCCCCCAAACCCTGAACTCCCCGAAGGGTTTCAGCCAAACATTTTTAAGGGCCAGGCGAGGGAAGGGTGTCCCAGGATATGGGATCAGCTTGTGCACAGTTCTCAGATTGGTTGATGGTGATCAGTCCTTAAGGTACCATAAGGTCTGGGGACTATGTGCTCATAATCGTCTAGTAGTTCATTTTTTTTTTTCCATTTGGTGGTGGTTTTTAGCATTTAAAAAACTCAGGAAATATGCCTCAGATACTGTTATCTAGGTACTTCAGAGAGGAGCTGCAGCAGAGGATATGGGGGAGGGGTCTGTCCCAGGAAGGCTCCGTAGTGTCTGGCGCGGTTACAGCTTCTGGTGCACAGCAGAGTGATGCAGTTAGACACATACATATTCTTTCACTTTTTTTTTTTTTTTTGTCTTTCTTTAAGGGCATGTTTTGTGGACTGTGACTAGGGAACATAAGCCCCCTTCAATCCTACATTATCTGCCTTCAGTCTACTAGGTTTGAATCTTGAGTCAGGAATAGATAACAGAGAAGGGAGAGGAGGATACTTTTGGAGAAACATGACTTGCTTGCTTGTGTGGGGTAATGCAGTGAGTGCATGTTTTAATAACTGTTTCCTTTCTGCCAGAGGTCCTGGCTGACCTCTCAGGCCATTGGAAAGGCTGTAACTTAGCCCACTCCCTGTGGAAGTAGCCCAGCTGCATTTCTTTTGGCCTTATGATAATGCCTGCTGGCTGAGTGCTACTTTGGATGGAATCCTGGGTCAGGCAATATCACACATGTTTGTTCCTCGCAGCAACACTGGGAGTTAACCAGAACTATTGATTTTTCACCAGTTATGAAACTAAGGCTCAGAGTGATGACGTTACCTGCCTAAAGTCACAGAGGACTACTGAAACTCAGTCCTTTAGGATGTTAAGTGTGTTCAGATTCTAATACAGCACCGTGAAATGAAGATTCCTTATGGGAAAAATCATTCTATGAGTCATAATTACTCTAAAGAGTTTTTTGGTGTTTTTTTGTTTTTTGGTTGTTGTTCTCTCTCTGCAAAAGCATGTTCACATGGAACAAAGTGCCCCTGATGAAGGTCCAGGTGATCAAGATGTTAGTCCTGGCTCTGCTCCTAACCCCTCACCTCCATGAACCTGAGTGCAGCCATTGAGCATTTCTGGGCCTCCGTGTCTTGTGACATCACTGAGTTTGTCTTGTTCATCTCTAAAGTTTTGACTACCTGTAATCTACATGGTTTGTTCTGGTAAAAATCATGGTAATGAGACTAAGCTGTTTGCAATCCACAGAGTGGATTTCAAGGTAAATCACAGGAAAACCTTGTCAGAAGATATCATCAGCATTTTTTTTTTCAAAGCAATAATGGTTTCTAAACTACTCATTATATATTGTGCTATTCAGCATTGACAGTGTTGCAGGAAAGGGGACCCCTTCCAGGGCCCGAGAGTGGGTCCTCATCTAACACTCAGAAATGAATTGTCTGAGGAGACACACGTGCTGACAAAACAAGAGACTTTATTGGGAAGGTGTGCCCTGGCGGAGAGCAGGAGGGGAAGGGAGCCCAGGAGGACTGCTCTGCCACATGGCTGGCAGTCTCGGGTTTTATGGTGATGGGGTGGGTTTCCGGGTTGTCTCTGGCCAATCACTCTGACTCAGGGTCTTTCCTGGTGGTAAGCGCATTGCTCAGCCAAGATGGATTCCAGTGAGCAGGATTCTGGGAGGTTGGTAGGACATATGGATTGGCGTCTCCTCTCTCCTTTTGACCTTTCCTGAATTATTCTGGTTGTTGGTAGCTCGTTAGTTCTGCTTTCCTTACCAGGACCCCCTGTTGTAAGATAACTCATGCAAGTGGCTGCTATCCTGCCAGGGCAGGGCGGGTGGTTTTAGTTGGCGTTTCCCCTAACAACTCCCCCCTGAGAGACTTTACTCAAGATGCTTCTTGGGAATTGGGGCAGGGGTCTCTTTCTTCTGTAACTGTTTCCTGCTGAGAGTGGGCCTGGTAGAGTAGAAGTCTTTCTCCACCTGATCTAAATCTAGGTGTTATGTTCCTGAAACTGACGTTTACCCTCATAGTAACAATTTAGCCTGAAACTGTTGGAGCCTGTTGGAGAGGAAGC
The DNA here is from genome assembly GCF_030028045.1 of Hippopotamus amphibius kiboko. Lineage (NCBI taxonomy): Eukaryota > Metazoa > Chordata > Mammalia > Artiodactyla > Hippopotamidae > Hippopotamus > Hippopotamus amphibius. Next base: position 100,564,817 of record NC_080191.1, read on the forward strand.
AGACAGGGGCCAAACAGGAGGCCTAGCAGAATGGTCATCACCGGGCCCAGAAAAAGAAGGCAAAATTGGGGGTGAGGGCTGCAGGATGTGCGACTTTCTGATTGGTTGGTGGTAGGTGACAGGGCAATGCTCCAGGAAACTGTGCTAAGCCTGAAGTTACCATCCTCCACCTGGGTGGGCCCCCAGTTCTGCAAAAGAGCTCAGAGAGATTGTTATGCATATTCCTTTGGAGGAACCAGGACTCTGCCCCAAGGCTGCACCACCATTGGACTGCTCCTTCCCTGTCTCTGCATCCCCTCCCCTCCCTGATTACCAACTGTTTGCATCTGCCCTTTGGAACTCAGGCAAAGTCAAGGAGGCTGAATGAAGCCTATTTCCTGCAAACTAGAAACAGGGGACACAGATTTGTACTCCGGAGCCCCAGAATCCTGCTCAGTTTTAATTCAGGAAACTGGGCGATGATGGCTCTGGCCACTTGCTGTTAAAATGAGGCATAGTCCTGCCTCAATTTGGAGAATAGACAGTGAACTGGAAATCTTTCTGCCTGCATCTGAGTTTAGTGTGATTAAAATCTCAATCCCTTGGTCTGCCATTTTGGTGTAAGAATAAGCCTGAAACCCAGGCTGGACCTCACACCTTGGGGAGACTTATACCTAGGTAGCTAGTTGTTTACTTTCATCTAAGTAGGTTGTAACTCTGATGTGGTACTGACGTATACATAACAGGAGCTATTGGGCACTGCCCATCTCCTTTTTCTACTAATATTTGATCTAAAGCAATTTCATTTTCTAAAAATATAATAGTTGCAAGAGGATGCTTTGAAACCATAAGGGTGCAGCTACCAGCTGCCAACAGACATTGTTTTGAGAATGGTGGGTGCCATCCCCTCGTCTGACACAGCTCAGAAAATTCCTGTTCTCAGCAGTACGGGGCGTGTCTGACATCCACAGTGGCCACTTAATTTTACATTGGATGTCTGAACCAGTTACTCCATTTTGACTTTTGAAATGTATTTCCCTCCTCAGTGGCCAAAGCAGATGTCACTGTTAATGATTTCAGTGCCTTTCTAGATATGAGAATATGCAAGAATTTGGGCTCAGCGAATATCCTGAAAATAGCTATCTGAAGGCCTGTCCTGCCAGATTTTCTCAGAGCACAGAGTACCTCATTCCTGGTCTCCACCCTGAACTCCTTTCAGGGGTTGTTGAAGGTCCATGGCCACCGTGGCCATTGACTTAATCCTTGCAGAGGCAGATGGCAAGTGGCAATTTTGTTGGCAAGGCCCCTTCAGGGTCATGCATTTGACCATGGTTTGGGGGGGCATTTCATCCCCTGATGCTAGGAATGCTCATTCCCAGGTCTGGGAAAGATTTTATTGATAGGCCACTGAATGTGACATTATGGGACTAAGCCTTATTAACAGCAGTCAAAAGCCTCCAGACCACCTGTCTTACTAGTCTCTTATGGTCCAGGAAAATATTCCCTCTTGTTTTTCCTTCCCATGTGTAGAGTTACACCATTGCCATCATTGATCTTATATGGAACTATATATCATCATTTTATCAGCGGCTCAGTCATACATTTGGTGATGCAGGAAACAACAATTTTGTAAAACAGACAATATAAAAAATAATCTAGCCTGCAGTATTAGTAAGGTCATAAGGAAGAATTTAAGAACTTTCATTAGGTTCAGCCCAGTATATCCCCAGTCATCTGACTTAGTCTGTTCTGTACGCGTCCTTATCTTTAAGGGAAATTATATATTGGCACTGTCTGTAAGGCTCTCAGCTTAATTTCCTAATGTTACTAGACTGATTATCCTCAGTATGATTTAATTGTTCCCAGCATAAGGGAGCCTTTGAATTAAAATGACCATAGCCTGGTGTTAACCTCTCGGTTGCAGATCATAGAGCATCTGATTTTCTCCCAGATTACTGAGTGAAGCTTCAGAAACAAACTTAAAGTGTCCTTTTAATAATTGAATTAAACCTTTCAACAATATAACATAACAACAAGGAACTATCTGAGAAGTGAGTCTTAGTGAATACAGACCTCAGTAAACAGAATTAGATTTCTTTTTGTTTTTTAGAACTTTTATTGAGATACAGTTAACATACAATAAACTGCATATATTTAGAGCGTACAATTTGGTATCCCAATCTCCCAATTCATTCCCCCCCAACCCTCCCTGCTTTCTCCACTTGGTGTCCATATGTTTGTTCTCTACATCTGTGTCTCTGTTTCCGCCTTGCAAACCGGTTGATCTGTACCATTTTTCTAGATTCCGCATATTTGTGTTAATATACGGTATTTGTTTTTCTCTTTCTGACTCACTTCACTCTGTATGACAGTCTCCAAGTCCATCCATGTCTCTAGAAACGTCCCACTTTCCTTGCTTTTTACAGCTGAGTAATATCCCATTGTATATATGTACTACGTCTTTTTTATCCATTCATCTGTTGATGGGCATTTAGGTTCCTTCCATGTCCTCGCTATTGTAAATAGTGGTGCAGTGAACATTGGAGTGCATATGTCTTTTTGAATTATGGTGTTCTCTGGGTATATGCCCAGCAGTGGGATTGCTGGGTGATATGATAACTCTATTTTTAGTTTTGCAAGGAACCTCCATACTGTTCTTCATAGTGGCTGTATCACTTTACATTCCCACCAACAGTGCAAGAGCGTTCCCTTTTTCCACACCCTCTCCAGCATTTACTGTTTGTAGATTTTCTGATGATGCCCATTCTGACCCGTGTGAGGTGATACCTCATGGTCGTTTTGCTTTGCATTTCTCTAATAATTAGTGATGTTGAGCAGCTTTTCATGTGCCTTTTGGCCATCTGTATGTCTTCTTTGGAGAAATGCCTATTTAGGTCTTCTGCCCATTTTTTGATTGGGTTGCTTGTTTTTTTTATATTGAGCTGGATGACCTGTTTATATATTTTGGAGATTAGTCCTTTGTCTGTTGATTTGTTTGCAAATATTTTCTCCCATTCTGAGGATTGCCTTTTTGTCTTAATTATAGTTTCCTTTGCTGTTCAGAAGCTTTGAAGTTTCATTAGGTCCCACTTATTTATTTTTGTTTTTATTTCCATTACTCTAGGGGGTGGATCAAAAAAGATCTTGCTGTTATTTACATCAAAGAGTGTTCTTCCTATGTTTTCCTCTAGCAGTTTTATAGTGTTTGGCCTTACATTTAGGTCTGTAATCCATTTGGAGTTTTTTTTTTGTGTATGGTGTTAGGGAGTGTTCTAATCTCATTCTTTTACATGTAGCTGTCCAGTTTTCCCAGCACTATTTATTGAAGAGGCTGCCTTTTCTCCATTGTGTATCCTTGGCTCCTTTGTCATAGATTAGTTGACCATAGTTTATCTCTGTGCTTTCTATCCTGTTCCATTGATCTATATTTCTGTTTTTGTGCCAGTACCATACTGTCTTGATCACTGTAGCCTTGTAGTATAGCCTGAAGTCAGGAAGCCTGATTCCACCAACTCTGCCTTTCCTTCTCAAGATTGCTTTGGCTATTCGGAGTCTTTTGCCTTTCCATACAAATCGTAAAATTGCTTGTTCTAGTTCTGTGAAAAATGTCATTGGTAATTTGATGGGGATTGCATTGAATCTGTAAATTGCTTTGGGTAGTATAGTCATTTTCACAATGTTGATTCTTCCAATCCAAGAACATGGTATGTCCCTCCATCTGTTTGTATCATCTTTGATTTCTTTCATTAGTGTCTTATAGTTTTCTGAGTACAGGTCTTTTACCTCCTTGATTAGGTTTATTCCTAGGTATTTTATTCTTTTGGTTGCAATGGTGAATGGGATTGTTTCCTTAATTTCTCTTCCTGATTTTTCATTGTTAGTGTATAGAAATGCAAGCTTCAGAAACAAACTTAAAGTGTCCTTTTAATAATTCAATTAAACCTTTCAACAATATAACAACAAGGAACTGAGAAGTGAGTTTTAGTGAATACAGACCTCAGTAAACAGAATTAGATTTTGATGTCCATTGAAACATCCCTTTCTCTCTAAAATTACCCTTTTTCTTATCAAATATAGTCAAATCAAGATTATATTTGTCTGCAAATTAAGTCTGACTAAAGAAGTCCCTCCAAGGCCAGGAAAGCCATGCCAAGGGCTTATCACAGATTTCACCTTACAGATTTAGGTGAATTCCTCCTTTTGAGGTCCACAAAATACCTTCAGATTTCTGCATCTGTTAGAAGGTGGCCTTCCTGATTTATCTTAAAAAATTGCTGGGAACCTAAGAGTTTCCAGTCTCTGGAGGGATCAGGTAGAGAGAAAAGAGAATTGTTTCAATTCTGCTTACAAAGTTATAATTTACCAAATTGCTGTAAGTCATAATTAGTTTGAGGGGGAAGGGTTTCTTTATATCTGAAAAACACAGATCAAAAGCTAGTAATGTTTCAGACAGAAACCATAAAAATCATAATCATATGCACCAGTTCACTCAGTAACTAATCCTCCTGTTAACTTTTTATGAAGCCATCAGGTTTTTCCTTAAGATTCTTTAATTTCTTACCCAGTTCAGCATTATGGTCTGAAAGTCAGAAAGTTGTATTTATCCAAAAGTCCTTTCTATAAATCTTCTTGAAGAGGAAGCATTTTTTCAAAGGCATCAGAGTGAAATTATAACTCTCTATAATGACAAAACACTTAAGAAGGCATGTTTAAATCTGATTACAGTGCAATTGACCAAGTAACTTGGTTACTGCTGTGACATACAACACTTTCAGATAATAGCTAGAATTATGACTGATAACATTTTACTAGGACATTTCAGACTTTTAGGAACTGCATATAATGTCTAGAATATCTATATTAATAACATTTACCATACAGTATAACCGAAGGAGATTTATTACTCCTTTGACAATACTTCCCATGTACTGAATAGTTCAACATACCAAATGAACCTAGTTAGTTTAATATTTCTCTTCGGGATGTCTCAGGGGCCCTTTGAAGCATCCTAAAGTTAGCTAGAGGTCAAAAGGATTTCATTAGAATTTGCTTTAGAAAGTGTTTTCAAAAAAAATATCAAAAGAGTTTAGAATACTCAGTCATACAGGATCACAGGTCTCTGTGAGACAATAGTTATTCATGTAGCCAAAGTGACAATAAAAGATTTCAAAGGCAAATACAGAATAGATCACTTAAAAGGTAAAGAAACAATATCTATTTTCAAAGGCAGTTCGACATTGTAAGAAAACTTGTCCTTTTAACAGAGAGAAAGGCCACATCCAGGTTGTGCGCCAGCTTACTTTTAAAATTCATTTACTCAATTACCTTCAATCTAAACCCAGCCAATCCTGACCATCCACAAACCTCCCATCCCTTTCTGAAACAACCAGCTACTTACTTTCTTTTCTCTTAATAAAGTGCACTTCCATTCCTCACACACCTTTTTTATTGAAAACACACATCCTATTTTCCTACTGTATACTGAAATGTTTCCTTTATTATTTCTAGTAGCTTTAATTACATATTTAAATTAGAATCCTCAGCTCTTAAAACCTTAATTTTTTGTGAAAACTAAGAAGTAAGCAATTACAAACTCTTTTACATTAGCACTCTGTAGATTGGTAAACGTAAATACCAGTGATAATTTCTTCAAACATTTGTTTTCTTACAGAGAGCATCTCAGCGTGGCACCAAATATATTCACTAATAGTCCTAAATACCTTTAGTTTCTCTGTTTAGTAATTGATGTCTTTTAACTTCTGTTGAATATTTCCTAGATCGCATGAATCCAAAATTTATTCTAGCCAGGTTTATGTTCCTATTTATAGAAGCACTTAATTTGCTTTGTCAATTAAGTAGAGCTCTTTTAAGAATTGATTTTGGTAATACCATACATACACAACACACATAGATACATACAGACACATAAACAGAGAGACTGTTACCGAGTCCAAGCCGGCTCTGCTCGCTGCACAACAGGCCAATGAATCGGAGATGGGGTGTTGAAGCAAGGAAGACGACTTTATTTGGAAAGCTGGCAGGCTGAGAAGATGGCAGACTAGTGTCTGTGAAAAAACCATTTTGTTGGGGTCTGGATGCCAGTTTGTTTTATAGAATCAGAGAGGGAGAGGTGGTGAGGAAGTCAAGTGAAAGGGCCATCAGTCTTGCAAAACATCTCCTGGAATGACCAGCCTCGGTGGTCATTAATTACTGTTAATTTTTGAACTGAACAGAGGCACTTTAACATTCAGGCAGAGGGGCAGGGTTCCCTGCAGCAGGCCATCCTGTATGATTATAAAGCAAAGGTTAAAGTCAAAGGAACAGATCTAACGTGGAGCCCGATTTAGCTCTTCCCAGTTACAAGACCTCATGGTTCTCATTCCAAAATGTCAGCGCTGAGTCAGGTACAACATCATAAAACCCAGCAGTTACAAGGGGTTGACTCAAATGGGGCTTCTGGCAGATGGAACAAATTAAGGTCACCTGTCCAGATGGCTAACCTGTTTCACTAGTGTTTACAGAAAAGATACTTAGAATTTCTACTTATTCTTGACAAGGCAAGGTCTAAATTATTTTACCCGCTTTTGCAAAATTTGCATTTTAAAAAGATGGTAGAGATAAGGGTTCCTGAGAAGACAAGGTAGGACATTTGCATCTCAAAGGCACAGGCAAGTTCCTCCTAAGAAGAGCTTGTTCTCTCAAGATCAGAATTCTGAAATATCTAGCTTGTATCTTCTAACTGTATATGCAAAACAACCCCAGTTTTAGGATTTTCAAGAGTTTTTCCTAAACCAATTTTCTCTAGAGTCTAAAGAATATGGTGGCCACACAATGTTATAATAAAATATCATCTCTTCCTTAGTCATGGGCTTATAGCTGGAATCTTGCCAGTCAGACAGAATTTGCTCAAGAGGGCTGTACAGTGGAACAGAACCAGAATTTCCCATTTCACAAGGCAGAATGACCATCAAATCACAACATAGAACACAAAGTATAAAACACACACAGGCCCGGCCATCCTAATCAGACACTCCCTTAAATACAAGATTGTAGTCTGTCAGAAAACCTCCTACAGAGACCCAGAACTTCAGATCCGAGTACTAACAGAGTAAACGGAAACATCTCAGGTCTTCAAAGATTTCAAAGGGAGGAAAGGAGGCCAGGTTGAAAGAAGAGGGGAAGGAGGGGGACAAAAGGCCTGGCCTTACAGATGTCTCCTGCCACCTGCAGATGCCTAGGTGTTACGGGACTTTTCCCTGGGCTTCCAGTAAGGGAGGATGGGAACTAACAGAACCCAGAAACCAGATACCAGACCAGAACCAGAATTCGAATTCTCTGCCCACCAGAGGTGATCAGGCTCCAACCCTCAGATCAGGCTGGGGCCCTTCAGCCAGACTTCTGTGTCCAGGGCCAGGACAGAAGGAAAAAGGGTAGGATAAGGAGGAGTTGAAATGGGGAAAGGGAGAGGGAAGGGGAAGTAGGTCAGTAAAGCCTCTGGTTCCTTACCCAGTTGGGCACTCCGACCGGTCATCCACATCTGGAGAAGACCAGGGACAAAAGGGTCCTGGTTGCGGCCGCTGGGTCTGGTCCGTTGGAGGTCGAGCTGGTCCCCAAGTACCCCGAGTGGTCAGGATGTCAGTCATGGTGAAGAAGAGATTCCACCAGTGTCGCCATTTTTTTGCAGGAAGGGGGACCCCTTCCAGGGCCCGAGAGTGGGCTCTCATCTAACACTCAGAAATGAATTGTCTGAGGAGACACACGTGCTGACAAAACAAGAGACTTTATTGGGAAGGGGTGCCCCGGCGGAGAGCAGGAGGGGAAGGGAGCCCAGGAGGACTGCTCTGCCCCGTGGCTGGCAGTCTCGGGTTTTATGGTGATGGGGTGGGTTTCCGGGTTGTCTCTGGCCAATCACTCTGACTCAGGGTCCTTCCCGGTGGTATGCACATCGCTCAGCCAAGAGGGACTCCAGCAAGAAGGATTCTGGCAGGTTAGTAGGACACGTGGACTGGCATCCCCTCTCTCCTTTTGACCTTTCCTGAATTATTCTGCTTGGTGGTAGCTTGTTAGTTCTGCGTTCCTTGCCAGGACCTCCTGTTTTGAGATGACTCATGGAAGTGGCTACTCTCTTGTCTGGCCAGGGCGGGTGGTTTCAGTCAGTGGTTCCTCTAACAACAGTGCTCTCTCTCTTGCCTCACAGTGCATTGTCAGACTCACATTTCTTTTCAAGGCGGAATCATTTGAATGACCTGAATCTTTAGAAGCGCCACATAGTATGACATATTACTTGAATTTCCTATTGGGCGCTAGTATTCAGGAGATATATTTCTTAAGATAATGGGGTTAGTCATTCAAAAGAAAGAAGGTTTTTTTAGGCCTTCATATTCATAGCTCACTGCTGCTGTAATTCAGGGCACCATGTGGCATTTTGATTTAGGTGGCTTTATGGGAGGGTGGGGGGGGCGGGTGAAGCAGAGCAAAAGGATTTTGCCCTAAATTGCATCTGAGAGTGGAACACATTCCTTGCACCTTCCATTGTTTTCCAGAGGCGCCGTCACACTTTGTGTTGCAGGCAAGAACAGAAGCAAGTTGGACTGGGTGGAGGAGAGACTTTTTTTAATTGGGAATTTCACTTCCCCCTTTCACAGTGGTCCTTGGATGAGAATGTTGTCAACTGAAAAAAGAAAAAAAAGGCACAACGTGAGAGTTGTGAGTTAAGTTGTACCTGGGGCAAAATGAGGACTATAGCCTGGGAGGCGGCCTTTCAGAGATCTCTGAGACACTGCTCCAGAGAGGCGTGGGGGAAAGTCAGGGTTACATATGATTTTAGGGAAGGGGGTACCTGCAGTCAAGCGCACGTCTTGGCAGAGGCTTGCTGCTAGTCACGAGGTGTGGATGTCACTGTTGATTTTAGTGCTTTTCTAGATACAAGGAGATGCAAGAATTTGGTTCATAAAATCTGCTGCTGAAAATATCTGACTATCTGAAGACCTGTCCTGCCAGTTTTTCCCAGAGCACAGGGTGCCTCCTTCCTGATCTCCACCCTGTGCTCCTTTCAGGGGGTGTTTAAATCATGAGCTGCAGATGAGGTAGATGGCAAGTGCCAGTTTGTAGCTGGCAATGTTTAGGAAGCTGCTGGCTATGCCTTGGTGATTGGTAGTCCGTTCTGAAAGGGCCCTGTTTGAGTTTGTGATTTTTCTCTCATGGGTTTTGATTAGAAACATCCTGCCTTTTCTCTCTCACCCTTGTGGTCCCCCTGTTGCCTAGATATTGAAATATTGCACTGAGTCATTTCCATATTGTTTGATGTTTTTGATCTTTGATGCCCAGGGATGCCTGGCTCTTGTGGACGTCTGGATGTGTTAACCCCAGTCCCTCCAATCTTCTTTACTAACTCGTTGGCTTTGATCAAAGAACTGTTGCCTGACTCACAGCCTATGGCCAGTCTGCACCCAGGTATCATTTATGGAGGCTTCACTGCTCTAGATACTTGCATTTCTCTCGTTTCATTCATTATAAAACCCACTAGGATTGGGGAATGCAGGAGTACTTAATAGTAACTCTGTTTTTTACACAGGAGAATTGAAGCTGAGAAAGGTACATAGATTGTCAAAGGTCATACAGCTGGCATATAGGAGAGCTAGAATTTCATTCCAAATATCTGACTTCAAAGAGTCTGGGATAGAGCAGTGGTTCTTAAGCACCACATGTGTCAGAACCCCTGAAGGGCTTGCTAAAAATAGTGTCCTTGACCCTAGCCCCAGTTTTTCATCAGCTGGTCTGAACATTTCTGGCATGTTCCCATGTGATGCTGATGGAGCTAGTTCGACACAGAGGACAAAAATGTGCACAGAAAGGATTTCTAGAGACAGTCTACCTGGATTTGAATACAGACTCCACCACTAACTCAGGGCGAGCACAGTGGAGTATCACTTGGTCTCTGAATTACTTACTGCTCACCTGTACCTGCCTCAGAGAGCTGCAGTGAGAGTGACATGAACCAAAGCCTTCCAGATGCTTCACTGAGTGCCTGGAATCTATGACGCTTCATGTTGTTATCACTGTCACTGAATTACCCGGCCAGAACCCTGCAGGTCTTTCCCGTACTCCGAGACATCACATGTTCTATTCTTGAAGTCCCACGATTTGCTTAGTGCATCCGTCTTGTTTTCCGTCAGACCCTGAGGTGTTCTTTCCCTCCTTAATCACTACCGCCCCAGCTCACTTCTTCCTCCTTCCAACCCAAAGTGTGGTGTTTAGAAGCTTCCACAACCACGTGGGAGGATAAAACTTCCAGTCTCAACTTGATCTGCAGGTGTTCTCTGCCTTAGCCACCTTCCGACACAGAAGATGCAGTAGACTCATTTGATTTCAGAATGCTTCTTCTAGAATAAGCTCCCGGAAGACAGGGATTCTATGCAGCAAACCTTTGACCCTCTGCAGTGCCTCCCACCGTTAGCAGGGCCCTAAGAGATATCTGGTGAGTGAGTGAATGAGTGAGGGAATTGGAAGGCGTGAGGTCAGAAGGGGTTTTGCCACCTGTGGTGGGTTATTTTCCCATTATGGGTTTTGCTTTCCTCAATGAAAGTCTTGAATTAGAATTTTAAAAACATTTAAGCATGTGCCTTTTCTGTTACATCTGCACACTCACCAGGTCAAATGATTTCTTCTTCAGTAATTTGGTAATAGTGCTGATAACCAAAGGATCTGTGTGTGCTCCCCTTAGATTATTTTACTCTAAGAGTCTCCTTCTTGTGTCTGTGGTGCTGAATGGAAGGCAGGACATGCTAGTGACCACATGGGGACTTTTCTTCTTCAAAATCCCCACAATTCAGTGAAGGAAGCTATTATATTTGTCCCAGGATCAGGCTGACAGGCATGGGGACATCATTTTCCTTCAGTAAGGTTTGCTTTGTTTCAATTTAGAGGATGGCCTAGATGTACTCTGACGAGACTAAGGCTTTGGTGGGGGTGTGCTCTGATAACAGTTATAGGTGTCAGTAGTTTCTCACAGAGTTCCAGTGTCGGGTTATTTTGTATCCCAACTCAGTAAGTAGGACATGGCATTGAACTAAGAGAGAGTGCCTTTCACACAGGATGAGCTAACACCCATCCTGAATCAGTGTAGCAAGAGAAAACAGGAATGACTATTTAAAATATTTTACAACATGTTTTCTTCCTGATAACAAAAGTAGCATCATGTTCATGATAAAATATATATGTAAACTTTTAATGAAAACTATAGCAAGGTTAAAACTTTGGGATATATACTAATGAGTCTTTTATTCCCTCTCCTCTCTTCCCCTCACCTCTCTCTCTTTCCCTGCCTCCCTCCCTCCCTCTTCCCCTTCTCTTTTTCTCTCTCCCTCCCTCTCTCCCCCTTCCCTCCTCCCTCCCTCTCTCTTACTATTTGCAAACAAAATTAAGTAATAGAATATACAATTTTTTTCTACCTTCCAACCCACAGTATTTTCTTACACTCTCTAAATATTCTTCAAGAATATAACTTTTGTTGACTGTATGCTATTCAATTGAGTGGATATAATACCTTGCTGAAAACAATCTCAATTTTTAAGTATTTATATTGTTTCCAAAATTATTGGTATTATAATAAATGCTCTGTTGAACTTCCATCCCTATGTATAAATTTTGTGTATATTTATGACAATTTCAGTCAAAAACCTGCATTGAAGTGGAATTTTACTGGATCATAGGGCATGAGTCTGCTTTGCTCTTCCCTAGATTTCAAACTACATTTTTTATGCAAGCCATTTTAATATTTAAGATTTTATTGACTGAAGGTGACATAGAAAACCACAGTGAGCCAATATCCATTAGAGAAATTGACTTGGTAGTTAAAAATATGCCTCCACCAATTCTATACCTCTCAAGTATAAGAAATACATCAGGCCAATAAAATTTGAACACAAGTTTTATCAAATGTCAATGAACTGGTAATATCTTACGCATCTTTCAGAGAACACAAAAAGAAAAGCTATAGGCTTTTTTTTAGCTATATTATTTTGATACCACAACCAATACTCAGAGTTTAAAGAAAAGACTACTATAGACTAATCTCACTTAGGCTCATAAATGAGTAATCCCTAAATAAAACACTAGCACATGAAATCCAGTGTTTTAAAAATATATGGTGTCCAAGAAGAACTTATCCTGAGGGTGACGGATGGGTCTACACCAGTCTGTGTATCAATATATATTACTATGTTAATATCAGAGATTAAAAGAGAAAAATGTTACCATTGTCTTAGTACATGTGATAGGTTTTAGCCTGAGTACCCGAGGCTGGAGCTGCTCGAAAGCAGAGCCTGGGGTGCGGATTAGAAAATTGATGCTTCGAGGGGTCCAGTTCGCTGCAGGGAGAATGAGGGAAGTAGGTGATGTCAGGCAAGGAAAGATGTGAAGCAGCCACAACTTCCAAATGCGTCGCAAAAACATTCAGGCGTGTTAGCTCAGCTTGTGGGAGATAGACACAGAAGGTTTATAAGAGGAAAGTGCCCCATTGAGCAGTTGTGTAGAGGCGCAAAGGGAGGGTAAATTTATATGCCTGTTTCCTTTTTGAATTTGTTTCCCTTTGGTCATACTCTGTCCCACAGAGACCTGATACTTGTATACACCTGGCAAGATGGCAACTGCTAGAGAAGCCAGTTCTAAGCCCTGTCGTGTGGCATTTCATCCAAGTCCAGAAGCAGAGGGAGATTCAGCTGGTTGGAACATCAGCCAAGAGAGAAAAGAAGGAGGTAGCTGAAGGGAACAGGAGGCACACAGAAAAATTTAGATGCAATACAATTCGGAAAAAGCACTGGATGTGATGTAACACTTATGATAAAAACTAAGTAAAACAAAAGGAAAATCAAAATCTCATAATCAACATGGTCACTATACTTATCCAAAAGCTCTGGTAAATTTCATGTTTTAAAAGTTTATGGATGGTTCCATTAAGTCAGATACAAGACAAGGATGCCCACTTTTTTGCTACTATTCCACCTTCTACTGGAGATCCTAGCCTCACCACTTGAAAAACCAAATTCAAAAACAAAAACAAAAAACCCAGAACTTAATCACGTGCTCACAAGGGAGACTAAAATATGTAATTTCTAGCTGATGGCCATGTGCTTAGCTAAAACAGGTGTGCATTACTGGACAAAGGCCTTTTATCGAAATGAAAATATGGTGAATGGGTGCTGGGGCCATAATTAGTCATTTTTGTCACATCTACGTGGGAAAAATCAAACAGTATCTGTAGACAGTAATCAAAAATAATAAAGAGAGCTCAGTGTTTCCAGATAAAACATTAACATGAAAACTGTAATAGTATGGGAATGTAAATTGGTGCAGTGATTATGAAAAACAGTATGGAGGTTCCTCAATAAATTATAGTTAAAGCTATGATATAATCCGGCAGCTCCACTTCTAGGCACATTACATATCCAAAGGAAACAAAAATCACTATCTTGAGAGAGATCTACACCCCCATGTTCATTGCAGAATTATTTACAGTAGCCAAGACATGGAAACAAACCATGGTCTGTGTCCATCAGCAGATGAATGGATAAAGAAAATGTGATATATACATACATATATACATATACATATATATATAGAGAGAGAGAGGGGGAGAGAGGGATACAGTGGACTATTATTCAGCCACAAAAAAGAAGAAAATCCTGCCATGTATGATAATATGAGTATAGCTTGAAGGCAGTATGACAAGTGAACAGAGAAAGACAAATACTGTATAATCTCAGTCAGATGTGGAATCCTAAAAAAACAAACTCCTAGAAACAGGACAGATCGGCGGTTGCCAGAGGTGGGGGGTGGGGGTGGGGTGGGGGAATAAGTGACAGTGGTCAAAGGTTACAAACTTCCAGTTATAAATACATTCTGGGATGTAACGTACAGCATGGTGATTACAGTTAACAATGCTGTATAGTGTATTTGAAAGTCTCTAAGAGAGTAGAACTGAAAAGTTCTCATCAGAAGAAAAAACTGTAACTGTGTGAAGTGATGGCTATTAACCAAACATTGTGATGGTCGTTTGGCAATAATATGTATATCAAATCGTTATGTTGCGCACTTTAAATGAATACAGTGTTTATGTCAATTATATAATAAAACTGGGAAAATTTTCAGTAATGAGCTGCATAGCAACTAATCAATTAGAAAATGTTATGGCTAGATATATAAATTATAATAACAAAACTACACAATGACTAGAAATAAATTTAATCTTCAAATGTACAATATTCTAACAGAAAAGAATCACGAAACATCTCTGAAAAACATAAAAGAAGGTAGTAATAGAACTTTTAACAACGTTAGTTCTCAGATTGACCTATAAAACCAATGCAATTCTAGTAAATTTTCCAACAGAATTTTTTATAAATCTGGGCAAACGTATTCTACAATTCATATGTTGAGGTAGGTATCCAAGGATAGACAAACAAACTAATTGGTAAACAATAGGAAAATGGGAAAAGAACATCTGGGCAATTCATAGAGGACAAAACACATAAAGGGGCTCTCAGTCTCACTAGTAATCTGATAAATCCAAATTTAAGTAACCAAAGACAAATTGCCATTTTATGTGCCTTGGATTGACAGAAGTTAAAAATAGTAACAATACCAAGGGTTGGAAAGTGTGTGGGGACATCGGATGGAGCGCGATTTAGGATGGAAATGAAATCGGTACAACTGTTTTGAGCAACAGTGTGCCAGCACCTAATGGATCTGAAGATGGCTATTGGGTAACCTCCAGGAATATTGCTTCTCAGGAATATTGCTTCTAAGTGTAGGGATCCTCACTGCTCATAGATCCCATATTTGCAGATTTGCCTCCTTGCTAAAATATATTTGTAATCCTCAAATCAGTATCCACGGTGCTTTCACAGTCACTTGTAGACAGAGTGGCAAAAGTTTGCATCCCTTGATGTGCTGAGGTCCCAGCTGAGGTCAGACAAGGAGATACTCTGCCTTCTTGTTTGGTTTGCAAACAAGTATCCTTCTCATGGTCAATTTAGTGCCTTTTTTTTTTTTTTTTTTGCATTTTGTGCTTTTTGTTGGGGATTTCATTGTTTAAAATGACACAAAAGTATATGCTGAAGTGCTGTCTTGTGTCAAGAAGTCCGTGATGTGCCTTAGGGAGAAAAGTGAGTGGTAGATACACTTTGTTCAGGCATGAGTCATACTTATTGTGAGGTCAGTGTTAGTGAATCAACAACATGTATATGAAATAAGGTGTCTTTAAGCAGAAAAACACATAAAACAAGGTTATTAATTGAATGGTTGACAAAAATATTGTGACCAGAGGCTTGCAGGGGCCTAACCCTGTATTTCCTCTAGGAGCAGTAGTGCAGGATCTACTAATTTAGTGTTTGCAGTGACTTTATAAAACACAACTACTGCAAATAACAAGAATCAACTGTAAACCACAGAGAAACTCTCACACATGCACGCAGAGACATAAAGTGTGTTCGTTGTATGTAATGGTGGAAGCTTAGATACAGCCCTAATGTCTTTCCTGCAGAGAATGGATGAATGCATTGTGTTGTATCCATAGAATGGAACGTTGCCATGGTGCTAGTATTTTGGTGGAAAAACACGATAAACAAACTAACTACATAAAGTACATGTTAAAAGGTCGTGAGTGCTGTGGAGGAAAATTCAGCAGAGAAGGGTAATTAAGTCCTGTGGTGTGGGGTACTTTTTTTTTTTTTTTAATTGGAGTGTAGTTGCTACAATGTTGTGTTTGTGCTGTGCAACTAAGTGAATCAGCTGTATGTATACATATATCCCCTCCTTCTGGGACCTCCCTCCCACTCCCACCCCACCCATCTAGGTCATCACAGAGCACCAAGCTGAGCTCCCTGTGCTGTAGGGCAGGTTCCCACTAGCTGTGTGTTTTACTCATGGTAGTGTGTTCATGTCAATCCTAATCTCCCAATTCATACCACCCTCCCCTTTCCCCCTGTGTCCACATATCCGTTCCCTACATCTATGTCTCTCTTCCTGCCCTGTAAATAGGTTCATCTGTACTATTTTTCTAGATTCCACATATATGCAATTAATGTATGATATTTGTTTTTCTCTTTCTGACTCACTTCACTCTGTATGGCAGACCCTAGGTCCATCCACATCTCTACAAATGACCAAATTTTGTTGCTTTTTATGGCTGAGTAATATTGCATTGTATACATGTGCCACATCTTCTTTATCCATTCATCTGTTGATGGGCATTTAGGTTCCTTCCATGACCTGGCTATTGTAAATAGTGCTGCAGTGAACATTGGGGTGCATATGTCTTTTTGAATTATGGCTTTCTCTGGGTATATGCCCAGTAGTGGGATTGCTAGGTCATATGGTAATTCTATGTTTAGTTTTTTAATGAGCATCCGCACTGTTCTCCATAGTGGCTGTATCACTTTACATTCCCACAAACAGTGCAAGAGGGTTCCCTTTTCTCCACACTCTCTCCAGCATTTATTATTTATAGATTTTTTTGATGATGGCCATTCTGACCAGTGTGAGGTGTTACCTTGCTATAGTTTTGATTTGCATTTCTCTAATAATTAGTGATGTTGAGTATCTTTTCATGTGCCTCTTGGCCATGTGTATATCTTCTTTGGAGAAATGCCTGTTTAGGCCTTCTGCCCATTTTTGGATTGAGTTGTTTGTTTTTTTGATATTGAGCTGTGTGAGCTGTTTGTATATTTTGGAGATTAGTGTTTGTCAGTTGCTTTGTTTGCAAATATTTTCTCCCATTCTAAGGGTTGTCTTTTCCTCTTGCTTGTGGTTTCCTAAGCTGTGCAAAAACTTTTAAGTTTAATTAAGTCCCATTTGTTTATTTTTGTTTTTATTTTCATTAGAAGGTTGGTGATTTACGTCAAAGAGTGTTTTTCCTGTGTTTTCCTGTGAGTCTTATACTGTCCAATATTACATTTAGGTCTTTGATCCAGTTTGAGTTTATTTTTGTGTATGGCGTTAGGGAGTGTTCTAATATCATTCCTTTACATGTAGCTGTCCAGTTTTCCCAGCATCACTTATTGTCTTTTCTCCATTGTATATTTTTGCCTCCTTTGTCATAGATTAGGTAACCATAGGTGTGTGGGTTTATCTCTGGGCTTTCTATCCTGTTCCATTGATCTATATGTCTGTTTTTGTGCCAATACCCCACTGTCTTGATTATTGTTAGCTTTGTAGTTTAGTCTGAAGTTGGGGAGCCTGATTCTTCCAGCTCTGTTTTTCTTTCTCAAGATTGCTTTGGCTATTTGAGGTATTTCTATAGAAATTCCATACAGTTTCCATACAAATTGTAAAATTTTTTGTTCTAATGCTGTGAAAAATGCCACTGGTAATTTGATAGGGACTGTATTGAATCTGTAGATTGCTTTGGGTAGTATAGTCATTTTCACAATATTGATTCTTCCAATCCAAGAACATGGTTTATCTCTTCATCTGTTTGTATCATCTTTGATTTCTTTCATCAGTATTTTATAATTTTCTGAGTATAGGTCTTTTGCCTCCTTAGGTATGTTTATTCCTAGATATATTATTATTTTTGTTGCAATGGTAAATAGGATTGTTTCCTCAATTTCTCTTTCTGATCTTTTGTTATTAGTGTATAGAAATGCAAGAGATTTCTGTGCATTACTTTTGTATCCTGAAACTTTACCAAATTCATTAATTCAATCTAGTAGTTTTCTCTTGGCATCTTTAGGATTGTCTGTATATAGTATCATGTCATCTGCAAATAGTGACAGTTTTACTTCTTTTCCAATTTGTATTCCTTTTATTTCTTTTTCTTATCTGATTGCTGTGTCTAGGACTTCCAAAACTATGTTGAATAGTAGTGGAGAGAGTGGACATCCTTGTCTTGTTCCTAATCTTAGAGGGAATGCTTTCAGTTTTTCACCATTGAGGATGATGTTTGCTGTGAGTTTGTCATAAATGGCCTTTATTATGTTGAGGCAGGTTCCCTCTGTTTCCACTTTCTGTAGAGTTTTTATCATAAATGGGTGTTGAATTTTGTCAAAAGCTGCATCTATTGAGATGATCATATAGTCTTTATTCTTTAATTTGTTAATATAGTGTATCACATTGATTGATCTGCATATATTGAAGAATCCTTGCATTCCAGGGATAA
The DNA here is from genome assembly GCF_030028045.1 of Hippopotamus amphibius kiboko. Lineage (NCBI taxonomy): Eukaryota > Metazoa > Chordata > Mammalia > Artiodactyla > Hippopotamidae > Hippopotamus > Hippopotamus amphibius. The sequence goes on from NC_080191.1 coordinate 100,582,953, forward strand.
ACCCCACTTGATTTATGGTGTTTGATCCTTTGAATGTGCTGTTGGATTCTGCAAGCTGGTACTTTCTTGAGTATGTTTGCATCTATGTTCATCTGTGACATTGGCCTGTAATTTTCTTTTTTTGTGATGTCTTTGTCTGGTTTTGGTATTAGGGTGATGGTAGCCTTGTAGCATGAGTTTGGGAGTGTTCCTTCCTCTACTACATTTTGGAAGAGTGTAAGAAGGATGGGTGTTAGCTCTTCTCTTAATGTTTGACAGAATTTGCCTGTGAAGCCATCTGGTCCTGGACTTTTATTTGCTGGAAGATTTTTAATTACAGTTTCAATTTCATTACTTCTGATTGGTCTGTTTATATTTTCTAATTCTTCCTGGTTCAGTCTTGGGAAATATTACCTTTCCAAGAATTTGTCCATTTTTTCCCGGTTGTCCATTTTATTGGCATATAGTTGCTTGTAGTAGTTTCTTATGATCATTTGTATTTCTATAGTGTCAGTTGTAATTTCTTCTTTTTCATTTCTAACTTTATTGATTTGAGTCCTCTCCCTTTTTTTCTTGATGAGTCTGGCTAAAGGTTTATCAATTTTGTTTATCTTCTCAAAAAAAAAACAACTTTTGGTGTTATTGCTCTTGTTTTCTTCATCTCTGTTTCATTTATTTCTGCTCTGATCTTTATGATTTCTTTCCTTCTAATAACTGTGGGTTTGTTGTATTTGTTGTTTTGTTCTCTTCCTCCTCCTCCCTCCTGCCTCCTCTAGTTGCTTTAGGTGTAAGGTTACACTGTATATTTGAGATTTTTCCTTGTTTCCTGTGGTAAGATTGAATTGCTATAAACTTCTCTCTTAGAACTACTTTTGTTGCATCCGATAGGTTTTGGGTTATCATGTTTTTGTTATTATTTGTTTCTCTGTATTTTTTTACTTCCTCTATGATTCCTGCAGTGGTCTCTTGGTTATTTGGTAGCATATTGTTTATCCTCCCTGTATTTGTGTTTTTTACAATTTTTTTCCTATAATTGATTTCTAGTCTTACAGCATTGTGGTCAGAAAAGATGACTGATACAATTTCAATTTTCTTAAATTTTCCGATGCTTGATTTGTGACCCAAGATGTGATCTACCCTGGTGAATGTTCTGTGTGCACTTGGGAAGAAAGTGTATTCTGCCACTTTTGGCTGGAATTCCTATAAATATCAATTAAATCTATCTGGTCTATTGTATCATTTAAAGCTTGTGTTTCCATATTAATTTTTTCTGTCTGAATGATCTGTCCATTGGTGTAAGTGGGATATTAAAATCCCCCACTATTATTGTTACTGTTGATTTCCTCTTTTATAGCCATTAGCATTTGCCTTATGTATTGAGGTGGTCCTATGTTGGGTGCATAGATATTTACAATTGTTATATCTTCTTCTTGGATTGATCCCTTGATCATTCCTTATTGCTTTATTTTAAAGTCTATTTTATCTGATATGAGTATTGTTACTCCAGCTTTCTTTTGATTTCCATTTGCATGGAATATCTTTTTTCATCCCCTCACTTTCAGTCTGTATGTGTCCCTAGGTCTGAAGTGGGTCTCTTGTAGACGGCATATGTACGGGTCTTGTTTTTGTATCCATTCAGCCAGTCTGTGTCTTTTGATTGGAGCATTTAATACATTTATTTTCAAGGTAATGATTGATATGTATGTTCCTATTACCATTTTCTTAATTCATTTGGGTTTGTTTTTGTGGGTCTTTGTCTTCTATTGTGTTTCCCTCCTAGAGAAGTTCTTTTAGTACTTGCTGTAAACCTGGTTTGGTGGTGCTGAATTCTCTTAGCTTTTGCTTCTCTGTAAAACGTTTGATTTCTCCATCAAACCTGAATGAGATCCTTCCTGAGTAGAGTAATCTTGGTTGTATGTTTTTCCCTTTTATCACTTTAAATATATTGTGCCACTCCGTTCTGGCCTGCAAAGTTTCTGCTGAAAAATTAGGTGATAACCTAATGGCAATTCCCTTATATGTTATTTGTTGCTTTTCTCTTGATGCTTTTAATATTTTTTCTTTGAATTTGATTTTCGTTAGTTTGATTAATGTGTGTCTTCGTGTGTTTCTCCTTGGGTTTATCCTGGATGGGACTCTGTGCTTCCTGGACTTGGGTGGCTCTTTCCTTTTCCATGTTAGGAAAGTTTTTGACTATAATCTCTTCAGATATTTTCTCAGACCCTTTCTCTCTCTCTTCTTCTTCTTCTGGGACCCCTGTAATGTGAATGTTGATGCATTTAATGTTGTCCTTGACATCTCTGAGACTGTCCTCATTTCTTTTCATTCTTTTTTCTTTATTCTGCTATTCAGCAGTTATTTCCACTGTTCTGTCTTCCAGCAGCTCACTTATCCATTCTTTTGCCTCAGTTATTCTGCTATTGATTCTTTCTAGTGTTTTTTATTTCAGTTGTTGTGTTGTCCATCATTGTTCATTAGTTCTTCTAGTACTTGTTAAACATTTCTTATATTTTCTCAGTCCATGCCTCCATTCTGTTTCCAATATTGTAGATCATCTTTAGTATCATTGCTCTGAATTCTTTTTCAGGTAGGTTGCCTATTTCCTCTTCATTTATTTGGTTTTGTAGGTTTTTACCTTGTTCCTTTGTCTGTAACATATTTTTTTGTCATGTCATTTTTTGTTTTCATGGGTTCCTGTCTTAGTGGTTGTTTGGCCTGAGGCATCCAGTACTGGAGTTTGCAGGCAGTTTGGTATAGCCAGGTCTTGGTTCCCAGATGAGGACCTCCAGGAGACCTCTCACTGATAAATATTCCCTAAGGTCTACGGTTCTCTGTTAGTCCAGCAGTTTGGACTTGGTGCTCCCATCACAGGAGCTCAGGCCTGACCTCTGGCCTGGGAATCAAGATCCTATAAGCCTTGTTGTATGGCAAAAAACCAAAAACAAAAACAAAAAAAACACAGCACAATAACAAAGAATAAAACATAAAATAAAATGAGGAAAATACAAATATATTAGAAAAAATGAAAATATAAATGAAACAACAACAAGGCAAAACACAACTACAACAGCAAAAAAAAAAAACAAAAGGCCTGGAAAAGGCCTTTGGTGGTGGGGCAGGGGGTGTGGCGTGAGCTTAGATATGGTCAAGGCCCAGGCTTAGGACCCACTTGACTAGAAAAGGCCCTGTGGGCATGAGGGTGGCATTAGGGGGCAAGGGTTAGGCTCAGCACAGCTGGAAGGGGCCCTGGAGGACTGAGATTAGTCCAGGCACCCCAGCAGGGTCACTGGAGCTCAAGCGGGCAGGGGAGACACTAGTCTTGTCCGCCTTCAATCCCCTGATATCCCAAAGGTCTCTTCCCATTCCTGCTAAGCTCTGCTCCGTGGGTGGCCCCCTCCAAGCGTGTGAACCCTTCTCCTCCCCCCACTGCTTCACAGGGGTGCTGGTCCCTTCCCGCCTCCACTTTTCTTCTCCCTCTCCTTCACTCCCATGCCCCCAGGACCTGCTTGGCAGGGCTGAGACTTAGGCCCAGGACCCCAGCAGGCTTGCTGGGGCCTGAGCAGTTGGGGAAGACACTAGCCTCATTCCCCTCCAATCCCCTGAAGGTCTCCCATGTCCTCGGTGATCCCTGCTCTGTGGGTGGCCCCTTCCAATAGTGGGAACCCCTCCCCTCCCCCAGCCACCCCTCGAGGGTGCCAGCCTAATCCCACCTCCAGTTTTCCTCCCTTCCTTCTTTACCGACATGTCCTACCCAGTTGCTCAGGGATTCTTCCCATCCCTTTAGGTGTCCAAGGTCCCCCACCAGTGCCTGTTAGGTGAGGAGATGCAAACTCCACATCTCCTACTCTGCCATCTTAACTCCTCACTCTGGGGTGCTTTGAAATTTTAAATAATGTGGCCAAGGAATGCCTCCCTGCAAAGGTGTAGATAATTAAAATTCGATATTATCTTATTTCATATGGTAGAACTTCTAGGATTTATTAAAGAATAATTATAATAGGAGATTCTTTTTTTTTTCCTGACTCAGAATTTAGCAAATAGTGGGGGATGAATAAATGTACATAATGAATGCCTCTGATTTTTCACCTAAATATGATTTTGACTAATGTCCAATACATCCACACTTCAGTGCTCTAGGAAATTTACATATTTTTTGTGTGCTTTATTGTTTAAGTTGGAAGGTTGAAAGAAGTGTTTTACATTTTCCTGGCTTTCCTCCATTTTGAGCTGGAGTTCCACATAAGTGAAGCATTCAGCCTGTCATGAATTAATACGCAATAAATGTCCTTTAACTGAATTAATGAAGAAACTGAGAGGGAGAAGGGAATACAATGTTTACCTTGACTTGTAATTTTCAGATAATCGTTAATTTGATAACTAGGCCTCTTTTTCTTCTTTTGTCATGGGTCCTGCAAATGGTAGGGGTGGACTTAGCCAAGGGAACTAGTGTTCTAGATGCAGAGTGCAGTCCTTTGCATGTGATCATTACAAAACCCTGCAAGGCTAATATTATCTCTACAGAAAAGAAAATAGTTTCAGAGAGGTTACACAAATTTATCAATATCACACAACCTGAATCATAGCAAAACTGGCATTCCAGCATAGTTGGTCTGACATCAAAACCCATGCTCTTTTCTTCACATAATGGTGCTGGTTCCCAGAATCATGATCTGTATGTTCACTGTGTTCTGCTATGCATTTTTGTTTGCTTTTGCCTCCACTGCATTTTATCCTCAGCATTGGCATGCCAAGGCATGTCAGCATAATATAGGGAAAAACCACTTGTTTTCAATTTAATAAATGTTTATTGAGTTCCTACGTTGGGTATTTTCGATACTTTAGAAAAAATATGACCTTCTCAATAAAAGGCATTTATAAAAAACCCGCAGCTAACATTATACTCAGTCGTGAAAGACTGAAAAATTTCCGCTTAAGGTCAAGAACAGACAAGGGTGCCCACTTTTACCACTGATATCCAACATTGTACTGGAAGTTCTAGCCAGAGAAATTAAGCAAGAAAAAGGAAAATGAAAGGCATTGAAATTGAAAAGGAAGAGGTAAAATTATCTCTATTTGCAGATGCCATGATCCTGTATATGGAGAATCTCAAAGAATCTACAAAAAAGCTGTTAGAGTCCACTGCACAACCCCACCAAGGTGACACAGTCAGACTGGACTGGCTGTCCCTTCTCTCATCCGTTGAGAGGTAGACGATAGCAGTGGCTCCTTCTCTGTGGCTCTGTAGTCATGGGAGGAGTCCAGCTGAAGGCCTGAGGTGGGCCCTGGTCATTGCATTTCCCCTGCTGCTCCTGCTGATGTGGAAAGTGGAATATTGCCAACACTAACTGCCAGGAGCAGCCTGTGGGCAGGGCAGACATATGCAGCTCTGATGTCTCTCACTGTACTTTCTCGACATTACTCAAGAGCATAGCAGTCCTTCCCCACCTCAGACTGCCCCCATCATGAAGTCATTTGTCAGCTTTCATTGCAGAAGGGATGATACCAAATGGTCTCTTCTGGGCTTTCCCTGCAGAGACTATTTTCTGGCAAAAAGAGAAAAAGAGGTGTGACTTTGCTATGTTTAGGAGATAGATCTTTGGTGCCCTGTTAACCTTAAAATACCGTGTTAGATCCAGGGTTCTTTTCTGTGGACATTTTTAGTGCTCATCATGGCTAGGTGCTAGAAATTTGAAGTTGAAAAAGACAGTCAAAGCAGGAGCCAGAGGCATGGTAGGAGGTAAAGCAGGAACCCGGGGTGTGGGTCAGAGCAAGCCTGGGTCTTATAGATGGTACTAGATGATTAGACCCAATGGAGTCAGGGGCAGGAGGCCAGCGAGGAGAGGAATCACGGGAGATAGGAGGTCACATTGGTGTTTACAGGGGACGATGGATGTACTGGGAGACACTGGAGGCTGGGAGAGCAGTCAGGAGGCTGATGGAGGAGCCCGGGTGAGAAAGGGTGAAGATCAGAATTCATGCAAATGGCAGAGGCAATGGTTGTGAGAGAGCTTTTGAACAAGAAATAATAAAGGTAAAAGCGGTAACAATAGTAGTAATAACATTTATTAAATCCTCATCTCTGTACCAGGCCCTGTGACAGATAAACACTGTCTTCATTTACAGCAACGCTGTGAGATATTCAAGGCTATCATCCCTTATCCAGGATTCTAAAATTCCTAAAATCCCCCAAACAAAAAGTTTTTCCAAACTCATTTGCAGTAAAACTTCAGTAGACTTTTGAGCTTGCTTGGTGGAAACATTTGACTGGCAGTGATGGAAGGTTACTCACGGGTTTTATTTGTTTAGTGTGAACACCTGCACGTTCTGCTACAGGAATGTAAACGTGTTGGATTACGGAGCACAGGCCCCAGACCCTTCTGGGGACATCACCAAACAGACTGTAGATGGTGTGATGTCCTCTACAGGTGTTACAAATTATACTTCACATCCACTTTATGCCTTTGTAAATTCCAAGCTTCCTGATTTCCATAATATATCTGACTCCAAGGGTTTCAGATCAGGGATTGTGGGCCTACCTATGGTTTAGCTGTGGCAACAGAGGCACAGGGAGGTTAAGTAATTTGCCCAAAAGTATGCAACTAAGTGGTGGCAGAGCTGGGATGGGAACCCAGCTTCTCTGGGCTCCAGAGCCTGCACTTTGAAGCTCGTTTCTGCACTGTCTGCTTAGATTGGCAGGAAAAGATCATTTTATTATTTATTTATTTTTTAAATCTCTTTATTGGAATATAATTGCTTTATACGGTTGTGCCAGTTTTTACTGTACAACAGAGTGAATCAGCTGTATTTATACGTATATCCCCATACCCCCTCCCTCATGTGACTCCCTCCCAACCTCCCTATCCCACCCCTCTAGGTCATCACCCCTCATCTAGTTGATCTCCCTGTGCTATGCAGCAGCTTCCCACTAGCTATCTGTTTTACATTTGGTAGTGTATATATGTCAGTGCTACTCTCTCACTTCATCCCAGCTTCCCCTTTGTCCCTGCCCCCCGCCCTGTGTCCTCAAGTCTGTTCTCTACATCTGCATCTTTATTCTTGGCCTGTCACTGGGTTCATCAGTACCATTTTTTTAGATTACGTATATATGAGTTAGCATATGGTATTTGTTTTTCTCTTTCTGGCTTACTTCACTCTGTATGACAGGCTCTAGGTCCATCAGATCGTTTTACAGATGAGACAACCTATGTTTCTTTTTAACCAGCTTCTGTGAATCATAATATCTTGCTTTCTAGATCTTAGAAGAGTAGAAGCATTTCCTTACCAAGGTTACTCAAATGAATCTTTTGGCCAGAAAAAAGGACTCCAGGGTGATGAGGTTTCTGGGAATGGGGACTGGTTGCCAGTTTATGAAGATGCATCGGGTGGAGGGGGAGGACAACAGCTGCCTAACATCATGGGCTCTAGAATGAAGGAAAACAGTGGTGAACTTTGGGTGACAAGATTATAGATGATTTTGGTTTTGATTCTTAAAGATTTTCAGGTTTTTCACGATTGTCACAATTTACTTTTATAGTTAGAAAATTGGCCTTTAATTTTTTTGTGACTAATGACTTGTTTTGCACTAAAGCAATAAGTGCCTTGTAACTAAGAGGCATTCATTAACTATTTGCTGATGTGTTCACTCAACAGATTACTTTCTTATCCCACTTGCTAACTGCTCACAAATGCTGAAAAGTTTAAAGTGGAAATTGTATTAGCTATTATTCATGTTTTACAAACTTTTTTTTTTAACTGAACTGATAGTTGCTATACAATGTTATATGTTACAGGTGATTCACAATTTTTAAAGGTTATTCTCCATTTATAGTTGTTACAAAATATTAGCTATATTCCCCATGTTGTACAATATATCCTTGTAGCTTATTTTATACCTATTTGTACCCTTACTCCCTGCCCCTAGATTCTCCCTCTCCCCTTCCCTGTCCCCGCTGGGAAACACTGGTTTGTTCTCTGTATCGATAGATACAGAGTCAGCTTCTTTTTTGTTATATTCACTAGCTTGTTGCATTTTTTAAGAGTCCACACATAAGTGATGTTTTTCAATTAAAAAAAAAAAGCTATAGAAGTCCACTGAATTGCAGTAACAAATTTTTAAAGGAATAAAAAGATTTCTAGGTCATAATGAATTGATTAAAAAAAATAAAGCAGTACTTAATGTGATAAACATTCCAGTAACATTAGAGAATTTAGGCAGTCTTTTGAAGCTTAATAAAACCTAATTTTACTTATATTAGGTTGTAATAGGAGGACAGTCTTTTCTTGTCGAACAAGGTATTATTATGACATTGTATACATGTTAAGAGGAAACAATAAAATGTCAGTAAACCACAGGAGGCCGTTTTTTAATGAGCACCTGATTTGTGCCAAGATGATCAGGAGAGTCTAAGAAAGGTAGTCCTGACCTTCGGTTTTAAAATGTGTATCTTCTGATTTTAGTATATGTGCTGCCGAAGCAAGCACAAAAATGTGTATCTTCTGAACCAGGAATTTTAACTTTCTTCAACCTTTCACTAAAATGCCTTTATAATATTTTGCCTTAAAGGAACAGTAAATAGTACCAGATATATCGCATGATTCTTTTCAAAAATAGCCTCTGTTTGGGCTTTAGTTTTCTCACCTGTCATTGGGGATAAATAAGATCTATTTCACGGAGGTGTGGCTAGTGGTGTGCTGGCAAATGTTTAACAAACAGCCTCCAAGCAGAAGGAAGAAAGGCGGGATAAAGCTTCTGATTGCTGTGGTGTAGACATTCCCTTCACATCTGATTTCAGGCCACCATGGTAGCATCAAAGCACCTTTGCACAGTATTTCCTTCCTTACTACTTAGGTAAGGAAGGTAATAGGTGTAAAGTACCTTAAGAGCAGAGAAAATAGTAAAATGTGGTAAAATAATTAGGAAGTGAAGAGTTTTAAGTATTTATTGCCTTTGTTTTAAATATAATTTAATTTTAAGTTTATGTAACTTAATGTTTAAAATGGCTATTTTTAACAACCAGCTTTCAAAAATTCCTGAGAATTTAACATTTGACTCTTGAAGCCCGTGCGAGCCAGCTCCAGCACACCACTCACTAGGTGTTATGAAAATTAAAAGGAAATCATAAATTTTAAAACTGCCTAATAGTGCCTCAGAATTTCATAGGTCCTCCGTAAATCTCCATTTTCTCCTCTTTTCTCTTGTGTTTTATTAAGCCCCATCGTCCTCAGAGTCCATGACAGCATCTTTAGTTTTAATACCACCTCCAAGGCAAGTTAGCTTGCTGTATTTCTCAGAGTATTCAGGAAAGCTTATGGGCACGATTCACTTGCTCTCAGTCTTGTGAAAAGGGTCAGCTTGGACGTGAGGAAAAGGGGCCTTGGTGTCATCATCTCTCCTTGCAAGCACTTGTTCCTGGTCACCTGGGACTCTGCCCCTTTTCCCTGGGTCAGTAGTTCTTCATGCTTCCTTATCCTAGAGCCGACCAAGAAGAGAGTGTGATCTCGTTAAAGGGTCAGATCTGTGGCTTTATTCAACTTCAGATGAGAGTTCTGGGAGATGTTTCCACTGTATATCAGAAAAGTATACACCCTACTGATTCTGATGTAGTCATTTCTTATTTATTTTCAACTAAGTCACATGATTAGAAATCCATGTGTATCTGAGCCTATATATTTTCCTTATAAAGGAAATATAAGTTTTATTGTGTTTTCAAAATATAAAGGTTAACCATGTGCAGTGTAAAAAAGCATGAAATAATACTGAGAATATAAAAAGATGAAAACAAAATTGCTCATAATTCTACAACTCAGAGCCACTGTTATCTTTCAGTGAATTTCTTATTTTTTTCTTTATTTTTTTGTTTGTGTAAGTTACATAATTGGGATCATACTGTATATGAAGTTTGGTATTTAGCATGGATCTATGAGCATTGTTGGAAACCAAGTTTCATTAAAAGCATAAATTTACCTGTTTTCCTTTTATCTGTAAACCATCATAATGCCTTAATTTCATGATTTAGTCATGAGGAATTAAGCTTGCCAATCAAAACAATATGATTACTTATGTTAAACTTCAAGGATGGGGTTAGAACACATACCCAGAAACACACACACACACACACACACACACACACACACAGAGGCACACAGATATAACACATACATACATGTTTTAGGGAAGAGGCAAAGCTGGGTGCAAACTCCAGCCATGTGATTGTCTTGCTCTGTGACTTTGGGCAGATTACTTAGTTTCTTGCCATGTAAAATGGAAGCAATGGAAGGGCTATTAGCCAGATTTGATGATGTTATATAAAAAGTGCTTACTGAGAATGCAGTGAGTCTCTATGAAGGACGGCTCCTGTTACTGTCACTGCTGAGTGGCCCAGCCCTGCCAGCTCGAGCCCGGGATAGGATGAGCCACTGACTATGGTAGCAGTGGGCAGAGGGTAGGCTGTGGGATTAAGTATATACAGAGTGTTTAGACCCGTACCTGACACAGGAAGTGCCACAGGAGTGTTTGCTGCCACTGTCCTTAATAATGAACCTATAACGTGTCGTCTAAGTTGAGACAGTTTTGAGAGTGAAAGGGGGCGTTAGTAATAATTAGACTGGAACAGTAGGTATAAACCAGGACTGTCTGAAGCAAATCAGGACAATCCTAGGGAAACCAAGACATATCCACCCAGCTCTCACAAATCCTTCCCAAAACGTATACACTGTTCATGGTTTCTTAAACATTCTTCCAGAGTTTCTTTATAATGCACAAGCAAATGTACATATATGATTTTTCTTATTTTCCTTCTTTTTACACAAAAGACAGCATTTTCTGTACCCTGTTTGCAGCTTCATTTTTCACGTAACAATAATGTATCCTGAGATCACTCTGTCTCCACACAAACAGCCATTCCTACTTTTTTTATTTTTTTTTAAATTTTTTATTTTTTTGGGGGGTACACCAGGTTCAATCATCTGTTTTTATACACATATCCCCATATTCCCTCCCTTCCTTGACTCCCCCACCTCGAGTCCCCCCCACCCTCCCTGCCCCAGTCCTCTAAGGCATCTTCCATCCTCGAGTTGGACTCCCTTTGTTATACAACAACTTCCCACTGACTATTTTACAGTTGTTAGTATATATATGTCTGTGCTACTCTCTCGCTTCGTCTCAGTTTCCCCTTCACCCCCCGCCCCCTCCCATACCTCGAGTTCTCCAGTCCATTCTCTGTATCTGCATCCTTGTTCTTGTCACTGAGTTCATCAGTACCATTTTTAGATTCCATATATGTGAGTTAGCATACAATATTTGTCCTTCTTTTTCTGACTTACTTCACTCTGTATGACAGATTGTAGTTCTATCCACCTCATTACATATAGCTCCAACTCATCCCTTTTTATAGCTGAGTAATATTCCATTGTATATATATATGCCACATCTTCTGTATCCATTCATTTGTTGATGGGCATTTAGGTTGCTTCCTACTTTTTTTAACAGGTATGTGGTATTCCATTGTTTGGATATCCCAACAACTTATTTAATCAACTCTCTGTTGTTGAACTTTTAGATTGTTTATGATATTTAGCTATTTCAAATGATGCCGCAGTATGTAACTCTGTATGTAAGTATGGAAAAGTGGAATGGGTAAAAGGGCATATGCCTTTATCATCTTGAACAGTATGGTTAAGTCTCCCAGTATAAGCTGTGTACCAGTTTGCATTAATGGTGCATGAAGGTACCCACTTCCCCAAGGCACTGACTGCAGATTATATTGGCAACCTTTCATTTTTACCTTTTGCGATTTGATAGGTATTTTAGTGTAGTTTGAATTTAATGATACGCTGAGCATATTACTTTCCTGACTTTAGTGAAATGCCTTTTGAGTTTGCCCATTAAACCTAATTCTGTCTTTTGAGTTGAAGTTTTTTTTAATGTTAAGCATCCATGTACTCCTATTGTATCATGTTTTATCAGGTTTTTAAAAAACTTTTACAGTGTCACAATTTCCTTTTCTTACAGTTTGGTATTTAGGAAGATCTGTATTTCTATTCTAATATTACCTTGGTAGTTATAAGTTTATGTAATATGCTCAGTCCTTCATTTCTTATTTTTCCTTTCTTTTTCTTTTTTTTTGGGTTCCACATACAACTGATATCATGCAGTATTTATCTTTTTCTATACGGGACTCCACTTAGCATAATGCCTTCCAGGTTCATTCATGCTATTGCAAATGGCAGGATTTCCTTCTTTTTAAAAGTTGAATAATTGTCCATTATATATACGAGGGTGAGTCAAAAATTATCCACACTCTGGCTGTAGAATTTATTTTAAATAACTTTTAGGAAAGACAAATACATCATTTTCCAGCATAATCTCCTTGCTTTTCAGTATACTTTGTCCATCTGTCAAGAAGCTTTTGTATTACTTCATTAAAAAATGTTTTAGGCTGAGCTGCAAGCCACGAATGCACCGCTATCTTCACTACTTCATCAGAAGTGAATCTTCGTCCTCATAGGGCAGCTTTCAGGGGACCAAACAGGTAAAAGTGTGATGGAGCAAGGTCAGGACTATAGGGAGGATGCTTTAACACCTCAAAAGGAAGTTTATGCAGAGTGTCAACAGTGTGGGCAGAAGTGTGCAGATGTGCACACCCTCGGACCACAAAAAACAAATCACTCCATGCTGCTCTTCTTTTGTGCAAATCGCAAGTGGGGCATTCATTTTTGCTCGCACCACAGTCACAAATGAACTGATGTAACATGTTCACACCTGCACAGCAGTGACTGGGGAGACAAAAGCCTTGAATGGAAAGCGCTGATGAAACAGTGCGGCCAACAGAAGTTTTAATATAGTGGGAGTGCGAATAATTTTTGACTCACCCTCATATATGCAATACGGTGATATATGTATATCATTCCATCCACACTTATCCGTCAACACACTTTTAGGTTGTTTCTTCACCTTGGTTGTTGTGAATTATTCTGCAATGAACATGGGAGTACACGTATCTCTTCAAGATAGTTATTTTATTTCCTTTGGATATATACCAAGAAGTAGGATTGCTGGATCATATATTAGTTCCGTTTTCATTTTTCAGTGTGGAGGAACCTCCATGCTGTTTTCCATGGTGATTTTACAGCTTACATTCCCACCAATAGTGTAAAAGTTTCTCTTTTCTTCACATCCTTACCAGCATTTGTTATCTGTTGTCTTTTTGATAACAGACATCCTAGCAGGTGTGAGGTGATATCTCCTTGTGGTTTTGATTTGCATTTCCCTGATGTTGAACACTCTTTCATGTACTTGAAGGCCATTTGTATGTCTTCTTTGAAAAACTGTCTATCCAGGTCCTTTGCCCATTTTAAAATTGGATTATTTGGGTTTTTTCTATTTAGTTGCATGACTTTTTAACTTTTTCAATATTAACTGCTTATCAGATGTGTGGCTTGCAAATATTTCCTCCTACTCCATAGGTTGATTTTTATTTTTGTGGATGGTTTCCTTGCTGTGCAGAAGTTTTTCAGTTGATGTAGTTTCAATTGTTTATTTTTGCTTTTGTTGCCTGTACATTTGGTGTTAATTCTGAAGAATCATTGCAAAGAGCAATGTCAAGGAAGTTACCTCCTGTGTTTTCTTGTAGGAGTTTATGGTGTTGAAGTATTTAACCCATTTTGAATTTATTTTATGTATGGTGTAAGATCGTGCAGTTTTATTCTTTGCATGTGGATATCCAGTGTTCTCAACATAATTTGTTGAAGAGACTATCCTTGTATTCTTGACATCTTTGTCAAAAATTAATTGACCATATATGCATGGGTTTATATATGGGACCTCTATTTTTGTCCATTGATTTATGTGTGTCTTTATGCCAGTACCGTACTGTTTGATTAGCATAGCTTTGTAAAATAGTTTGAAATCAATAAGTGTGATGCTTCCAGTTTTGCTCTTCTTTCTCAAGATTGCTTTGTCTACCTGGGGTCTTTTGCACTTCCATGCTAATCTCAGGATTGTCTTTTCTATTTCTGTGAAAAAATGTCATTGGAATTTTGATAGGGATTGCATTGAATCTGTAGAGTGTGCTGGGTAGTATGGGCATTTAAGCAATAGTAATTTTTCCAATCCGTGAACACTGAATATCTTTTCTTTTATTTCTGTCTACTTCAATTTTTCATCAGCGTCTTACAGTTTTTCAGTATACAGATCTGGGACCTCCTTGGTTAAATTTGTTCCTAAGTATTTTATTTTATTTATTTATTTATTTTGATCTTATTGTAGATGGATTGTTTTCTTAATTTCTCTGACAGTTGTTAATGTATAGAAACAATTGATTTTTTTATGTTGATTTTGCAACTGTACTGAATTTGTTTATTAGTTTCAACAGTTTAGGGTTTTGTATATATAAGATTATATCATCTGTAAATAGACAGTTTTCCTTGTTCCTTTCTGATTTAGATGCCTTTTATTTGTTTTTCTGGACTAAGAGCTCTGGCTAGGAATTCTAGTTCTGCGTGGAATAGAAGTTCTGAGAGCCGACATCCTTGTCTTATTCCTGGTCCTAGAGGAAAAGTTTTGAGCTTCTCATTGTTAAGTATGATGGGCTTCTCATATATGATCTTTATTATGTTGAAGTACATTCCTTCTATTTCTGTTGTTGAGAGTTTTTTATTTTTATAAAAGGATGTTAGATTTCATCAAATGTGAGATGATCGTATGATTCTGTCCTTCACTTCTTTAATGTGGTGTCTCACATTGATTGATTTGCAGTGGTTGAACCAACCTTACATCCCAGAAATAGATCCCACTTGATCATGGTGTGATTCTTTTAACATGCTGTTGAACTCACTTTGCTAATATTTTGTTGAGGATTTTCACCCCTATGTTCCTCAGGGATATTGGCCTGTAATTTTTTTTTTCTTGTAGTGCCTTTGTTTGGCTTTGGTAGTAGGATAATGCTGGCCTTATAAAATGAGTTTGACAGTGTTTACTCTTCAATTTTGGGGAAGATTTTGAGAAGGATTTGTATTAATTCTTCTTTAAATGTTTGGTAGAATTCAACAGTGAAGCCTTCTGGTCCTGGACTTTTCTTTATTGGGAGGTTTGTGATTATTGAGGAAATCTTAATCTGTTCAGATTTTCTGTTTCATGATTCAGTCTTGGTAAGCTGTATGTTTCTAGAAATCCATTTCTTCTAGGTTATCTTCTAGGTTATCTAATTTATTGATGTTTAATTGTTCATAGTGGTTTCTTGTGTTACTTAATATTTCTGTGTTATCAATGGTAATGTCTTGTCTTTCATTTCTGATTGTTTATTTGAATATTTGAGTATTCTAATTTTCTTAGTCTAGCTAAAGGTTTGTCAATTTTGTTTATCTTTTCAAAAAACCAGTTCTTAATTTTATTGACCTTTTCTTCTGTTTTTCTAATCTCTGTTTCCTTTATTTTCATTCTTATTTCTGTTGTGTTCTTTCTTTAGTAACTTTAATCTTAGTTTGTTCTTTCTCTTAGTTTCTTGAGTGTAAAATTAGGTTATTTATTTGAAATCGTTCTTTTTTTTAATGTAGGTATTTATCATTGTAAACTTCCCTCTTAGTATTGCTTTTGTTGTATCACATAAGTTTTGGGATATTGTGTTTCCATTTTCATTGTCTCAAGATTTTTTAATATCCTTTTTGATTTCTTCTTTGATTCATTGATTGTTGACAAGCATGTTGTTGAAATTCTACATAGTTGTGAATTTTTTGAGCTTTCTTTTTGTAACTGACTTCTAGTTTCATATCATTGTGGTCTGAAAAGATACTTGTCATGATTTTATCCTTCTAAATTTAGTTAAGACTTATTTTATGGTCTGACATATGATCTATCCTTGAGAACATGTGCTCTTGAGAAGAATGTGTATTCTTCTGCTGTTGGATATAATGGCCTATACATGCCTATACATGTCTGTTAGGCCTATCTGTTACAGCATGTAGTTTAAATCCAATGTTTATTGGTTCCTGTCTGGATGATCTACCTGTTGTTCAAAGTAGGGTATTGAAATCCTTACTGTTACTGTATTCTGTCTTTTCCTCTCTTCAGGTCTGCTGATATTTACTTTATATACTTCAGTACTCAAGTGTTGGGTGCAGAAATATTTAGAATTGTTAGATTCTCTTGATGAATTGACCTCTTTATCATTATGTAATAGCCATTGCTGTCTCTTAATACAGTATTTGGCTTAATTAAAGTCTTTTTTGTCTGAAATAAGTACAGCTGCCCCAGCTTTCTTTTGGTTTCCACTTGCATGGAATATCTTTTTCCATCTCTTTACATTCAGTCTATTTATATCATTAAAGCTAAAATAAGTCTCTTGTAGCCAACATATAGTTAGGTTGTTTCTTCATCCATTCAGTCACTCTATGTCCTTTGAATGGAGAATTTAGTTCATTTATATTTAAAGTAGTTATTGGTAGATATGCCCCTACTATTGCCATTTTGTTCATTGTTTTCTGGCTGTTTTGTAGTTCCTTTGTTCTTCCTTCTTCCTCTTTTGCTTTCTTCCTTTGATGATTGATGATTTTCTGTAGTTGTATGCTTTGATTCCTTTCTCTTTATCTTTTGTGTATACTATAGGTTTTGTTTTTTAGTTACCATGAAAGTTACATTAACATCTTTTAGTAATAACAGTCTACTTTAAGCTGATAACTACTTCAAATGCATACAAAAGCCCTACATTTTTACACTTCTCCCTTTTATTTTTTTTTTTTTTTTTTTTTTTTTTTTTTTTTTTTTTTTTTGCGCACAGGCTTAGTTGCTCTGTGGCATGTGGGATCTTCCTGGAGCTGGGATCGAACCCGTGACCTCTGCATTGGCAGACGGATTCTTAACCACTGCGCCACCTAGGAAGCCCCAATCCCTTTTATATTTTTGATGTCACAATTTATATCTTTTTGTATTGTGTAAGCATTGACAAATTATTATATTTATAGTTTTTTTTATTACTTTTGCCTTCTAACCTTAGCACTAGAGTTATAAGTGATTTACCCACCACTATTACAATATTGAGTATTTTGAATTAAACTATTTACTTTTGTCAGCAGCTTTAATACTTTCATATGCTTTTCTGTTACTAATTAGGTAGTTTTATTTCAGCTTAAAGAATTCCCTTTTTATTTCTTGTAAGGCCAATCTAGTAGTGGTGATTAACTCCTTCAGCTTTTGTTTGTCTTGGAAACTCTTTATCTCTCCTTCAATTCTGAAGGAGAGCTTTGCTGGGTACAGTATTCTTGGTTGATAGTAGTTTTTTTTGTGTGTGTGTTTTTTTTCCTTTCAGCCCTTTGAATATATCACCACACTCCCTTCTGTCATGCAAGATTTCTGCTGAAAAATCTTATAGGTTCACAGGGGTTCCCTTGTACGTAACAAGTTGCTTTTCTCTTGTTGCTTTTAAGATTCTCTCTTTGTCTTTAACTTTTGACAACTTGATTATGATGTGCCTCACTATGGGTCTTTCTGGACTCATCTTATTTGATATTTTCTTTACATTTCCTGGATCTGTATGTCTGTTTCTTTCCCCAGGTTAGCAAAGTTTTCAGCCACGATTTCCAATAAGCTTCCTGCCCCTTTTTCTCTCTCTCCTCCTTCTGGGACTTCTATAATGCATATATTGGTTATGATGATGTCCCATAAATCCTTTAAGCTGTCTTTACTCTTTTTATAAATTTATTTATTTTATTTATAATTTTTTTGGGCTGGTTTGGGTCTTTGTTACTGCACACAGGTTTTCTCTAGTTACGGAGAACAGGAGCTACTCTTTGTTGTGGTGCACAGGCCTTTCATTTCAGTGGCTTCTCCTGTTGTGGAGCACAGGCTCTAGGAGCACAGGCTTCAGTAGTTGCAGCACACGGGCTCAGTAGCTGTGGCTCAAAGGCCCTAGAGCACAGGCTCAGTAGTTGTGGCGCACAGGCTTAGTTGGTCCACTGCATGTGGAATCTTTCCAGCCCAGGGATCAAACCCACATCCCCTGCATTGACAGGCAGATTCTTAACTACTGCACCACCAGGGAAGTCCCTAGGCTATCTTCACTCTTTTTCATTCCTTTTTTCTTTTTGCTCCTTTGATTGGATGATTTCCACTGCCCTGTTTTCAAGCTCACTGATCCTTTCTTATGCTTGATTTCATCTGATGTTGAACCCCTCTATTGAATTTTCAGTTCAGTTATTGTATTCTTCAGATCTGTGATTTCTGCTTGGTACTTTTGAATATTTTCTACCTCTTTGTTGAAGTTCTTACTTTGTTCATGCATAGCTATCCTAAACTTGGTGAGCATCTTTATGACAGTTAATTTGAACTCTCTATCAGGTAAATCACTTATTTCTACTTCATTAAGGTTGGTTTCTAGAGGTTTATCTTGTTCTTCTGTTTCGGACATATTCCCTTATGTCTTCATTTTTCTTAACATTCTGAGTTGGTTTCTGTTCATTAGATAAAACAACCATCTCAGGCTTCCCAGGTGGTTAAGAATCTGCCTGCCAATGCAGGGGACACAGCTTTGAGCTCTGCTCCGGGAGGATCCCACATGCCATGGAGTAACTAGGCTTGTGTGCCACAACTGCTGAGCCTGTGCTCTAGGACCCATGAGCCATGGCTGTTGGGCCTGTGTGCCACAGCTGCTAAAGCCTGCACACCTAGAACCTGTGCTCCACAGCAAGAGAGGCCACCACAATGAGAAGCCCGCACACCACAATGAAGCATGGCCCCCGCTCTCCGCAACTGGAGAAAGCCCGTGTGCAGCAACAAAAGACCCAGTGCAGCCAATCAATCAATCAATCAATCAATAGATTTATAAACAAACAAACAAACAAGAAGACCAAAAGAAACAGCCATCTCTCCCAATCTTGACCACCTGCCCTTGTGCAGGAGATGAACCTTGTCAATCAGCGCAGTTTGAGCTCCTGGCTTCCTCTTAAATCTTTATGATTGTTTAAGCTGGTTTTTGTTTTGGTTTGTTTTTTTAGTGGCTCCCAATAAATGATGGTGTGGCAAGACCCATCCATGTCCTAAATGTCTATACCCCTCTTCAGCCTGCTGGAGAACTACAAATTACCTACCTCTTGAGCCCCTGATTGAGGCTAATTGAAAGCCTGACCTTCAGGCAGCAGCTGGGCAAGCCAGGACATTATATACAGAGTCCAGCCCCTATCAGGGAGAAACTGAAAGCTGGGTGTTTTTGCCTACTCACTCAAACAGTCACTGAGAGTGCTTGCATTCCCCAATAGAAGTCCCTCTCTGTTTTATGTGGCAGGTGAGTCAGGAATTCTGAGGCCCATCAGCTCCCAGAGCAGGTGATTTGGGAGCCAGTCCCTCAGAGGCAACCATACAGTTGAGGTGCTAGAAGTACAGATGGGCTCCTTCCAGCGGGAAGCTCAAGACAGTTTTAGTCTCAGTGAACCAGGAGAGATAGTGGAGGATGTGCACAGGAGGTCATTCAGGCTCCTGGGAGGATCCCAGTCTGTTCCCACACTCAGGTTAATTAGAAGCCAGAACCTTTGGAAGCAGCTGGAAAAGCATGCAGTAAATCCGTTCCAGGGAGAGACTGGGAGGTGGGTATTTTTGCCTTCTCCCTCTGCAGTGAACCTGGAGGTGTAGCTTCAGGAAGTGCTTGTGCAACTGTTTGAAAAGTAGGTGGTTGTTTTCTTTGTTTAATATATTTCTATGGGACTGATGAATGCTGAGCTCATTGGTTATCAGAGCCAGACGATCTGAGGATCCTCTTGTGTGGCAGCTGCAAAAGTATAGGCAAGCTTCTTGGAGAGTTGGTTTCACTGTTGAAACTAGATGGAAGTAGAAGGTGGAGGAAGTGCCCACCAACTCTTTCAGGCTCCCAGGAGAATCCAAGTCAGCCCTAAAATTCAGGCTGATAGAAGCTGAATCTTTGGACAGCAGCTGAGAGAGTATTGCAATCAAATCCCTTCCAAGAAAAAACTGGGAGGTGGACATTTTTGTTTGGTCCTTCTGCACTGAGCCTGGAGGGGACATCCACAGGGAGTGCTTAGGAACCCATTTAAGAGCTGCTTCTTCATTTGCTATAGTTCTGTGGGACTTTCGAATTCAAACCTCACCAGCTGGCAGAGCTAGGTGATTTGGTGGTCCAGCCCTCAAGTGACAGCTTTAAAAGTTGGGACGTTACATGTGTGGCCCAAACCATTTGCTCCTCAGGGAGAAGCTGGCAGCTAGGGTTTCCCCCTCAAATGTAAGGTGCTATGCTTAGGACAGGGGTCGTGGTAAGAATGTGTTTCAGCCTTTCCTATGCATTTTGATGTGTCTCTCAGTTGCCTGATGCACAGGAGTCACTCAACTAGTTTCTGGATTTTTCTCAGAGGGAAGTGACCCATGTGTAGCTGTGTGTTTAGTGCCTCTGTGGAAGGAGGGTAAGTCAGGAGCCTCCTAGGTCACCGTCTTGGTCAGTCCATTTCCTTTACCGGAAGCAGTTAGTAGTGATGAGTATGCTGACTCTTTCCCCTCTTTCTTGCTTCTCTTTTATCACTTGATTTTAATCAATAATGTTATCTTTCTTATTGATAATAAGAACTCTGTACTTTAAATACTTTGTACTATTAAATTTGCCTTTATTTTTGTTTTTTCATTTACTGATTTTAAATATGTTTTTTTCTGTCAGATGCTCCATAAGACATCACCTTTTCTTTATCTCCCAATTTCTTTCCTCTTTTCTCCCCCATATTTCTGTTATTTGCCTACATCTCTGTGATCAAGATGTTAATATATATACATTTCGTCTTGGCATCTTAATTTTCACATTTGTTTTTGTCTTAGTTGGAGAGTTAAATACATTCAATGCACTATTCCTTCGCCATAGTTTCCTTAGTCATTTCATAATTGTTTTAAGTTTGTCTTCTATCATTTTCTCAAGAAAGTCTCATAAGTAAAACATATCCTTAAAACCTGTAGGTTCAAAAATGCAAGTAAATTTTCTTGATCATATTTTAATTAGTTTTTCTGTTTCATTGTTTAGTTTTCATTTAGTTTTATACATGAGGAACTCTGAATATTCACAGGGGTTCTTCTTTGCTTTTCACATAATTTTTATTGTCTGTCTAATCCCTAACTCATTTTTGTGCCTTTTTTAAAATTATTTTTTTCTTATTTCTGGTGTGTACTTCCTTAATGTGCTATTTGTGATGTCTGCTTTTCTCATGTCCTTTCAGGTTTCATCTTTATGTCTGTGAGTATTTTTTCCTCTCCTTATTTCCTAGGTTCTGCCAACTCACTTCTTCTCTTCTTGTTTTCCATCTCTTTTCTGAGTTCTTACATTTCTATTCTGTGCTGTTCCTTCATAGAGGGGATTATTTCATTAAATTTTTATAATTTATTGTAAGACATTTTTATCACAATTTTCATGTGCCCATGACGTTTTCTAATGTCTGTTCTTTGTCTACAAGTAGGTTTTTTTTTGCCTCTTTCCCACATTTTCTTATATTTTCTTTGCATTATGTCTGTGCCAATCCACTTTTAAAAAATTGAAGTATAGTTGATTTACAATATTTTGTTAGTTTCAGATGTACAACATAGTGATTCAATACTTTTATAGATTATACTTCATTTAAAGTTATTGCAAAGTGATGGCTATATTTCCCTATGCTCTACAATATATCCTCATTGCTTATTTATTTTATACATAGTAGTTTGTGTCTCTTAATCCTCTACCTCTATCTTGGCCCTCCCCCCTTACTTTCCCCCTCTGGTAACCACTAATTTATTCTCTATATCTATGGAGTCTGTTTCTGTTTTGCTGTATACATTCTTTTGTTTTATTTTTTAGATTCCGCATGTAAGTGATAACATACTGTATTTGTCTTTCTCTGTGAGGCTTATTTCATTAAGCTTCCTAGGTTCATCCATGTTGTTGCCAATGGCAAATTTTTATTATTTTTTTATGGCTGAGTAATATTCCATTGTATATTTGTGCAGTCCTTATCCATTCACCTGTTGATGGGCACTTAGGTTGCTTCCCTTTCTTGGCTATTGTAAATAATGCTCCTGTGAACATTGGAGTACATGTAATCTTTTCCAATTTGTGTTTTCATTTTCTTTGGATATATACCCAGCAGGGAATTACTGGATCATATGGTAACTCTATTTTTAACTTTTTTTGAGGAAGCTCCATACTGTTCTCCATAATGGCTGCACCAATTTACATTCCCACCACCAGTGTACTAGGGTTTTGCTTTCTCCACATCCTTACCAACATTTGTTATTTGTGGTCTTTTTGATGATAGCCATTTTGAGAGATGTGAGGTGATATTTCATTGTGTTTTTGATTTGTTTTTCTCTTATAATTAGTGATGTTAAGCATATTTTTTTATATGCTTGTTAGCCATCTGTATATCTTCTTTGGAAAAATATCTATTCAGGTCTTCTGCCTATCTTTTAAATTGGTTTGTTTGTTTTTTTGATTTTGAATTGTGTGAGCTATTTATATATTTTGGATAGTAATCCATTGTCAGGCCCATTTGCAAATATTTTCTCCCATTCTGTAGGTTGTCTTTTCGTTTTGTTTATGGTTTCCTTTGCTGTGTAAAAGCTTAAGTTTAATTAGGTCCCATTTGTTTATTTTTACTTTTATTTCTTTTGCCTTAGGAGACAGATCCAAAAAAAAACATTGCTGTGATTTATGTCAAAGAGTGTTCTGCCTATGTTCTCTTCTAGGAGTTTTGTGGCTTCTGGTCTTACATTAAGTCTTTAATCCATTCTGAGTTTATTTTTGTATATAGTGTGAGGAACTCTTCTAATTTCATCCTTTTACATGTAGCTGTCCAGTTTTCCCAGCACCACTTACTGACGGGACTGTCTTTTCTCCATTTGTATATTCTTGCCTCCTTTGTCATGGATTAATTGACCATAAGTGCTTGGGTTTATTTCTGGGCTCTCTACTCTGTTCCAGTGATCTGTGTGTCTGTTTTTGTGCCAGTACCATGCTGTTTTGATTACTCTAGGTTTGTAGTATAATCTGCAGTCAGGGAGCCTGATACCTCCAGCTTTGTTCTTTTTTCTCAAGATTGTTTTGGCTCAATTAACCTTTCATTGCTCTTCACTGAGCACGTTGGATTTTTCTGAGCTAGTTATATGTAGGAAGTTTCTCTTTGAGATGTAAGGGTCCAGAGTAAACTTATAAGCATCCCAGCCCAAAGATTCTCTCCTTTTCTGCTGCTACACAGACCCATTCTAGTGTTTCTTTGTGAAATCCCCTCTTATTTTCTCTGAACCAGACTTAGTACAGCAGGGCTTCGGCTACCAGCCATACTACCCAACCCACATTGATTATTGCAGAATTGAGACATATCTTGTGCAGGTGAATGTTGCCTATCCTTTCAGTGCTGAGTTCGCTCATCTATTTATTCATTTTTCACCTCCCAGAAGACTTCTGCTTCTTCTCAGATGCTTTTGGCAGCCCTTTAATGTGTTTGAGTCTCTGAGGATTAAATCTGTCTCTTGATCTCACTGAAAATGGAGTTTAAAAGTTTTATTATTCTCTTTATTACTATCATATGATTTTCATGAGGAAAAGAGTAAAAGTGCTGACTTACGTAGCTATCATAACAGAAGTCTTGAATAATATTTCTACCAAAACAAAACAAACATAAAATATAGTAGGAGGCCCATAATCCTGAACTATCCATTGGCTGTCCCAGCCTTTAATTTATTCTGGGTTTTCTTCATGTATAAAAGGAAATTCATACCCCCCCCCCATCAATCCATACATCCCCTTTACAGACCCCAAACATTACCTGTCCTCTCCCAAACCCACTTCTAGTTGGTGTTTCCTAGAATTCTCCAAATAATGACATTCTCTAAATTTTATACTTCTAATGAAGACCTTCCATCCTCTACTTTGCCTAGGTTAATATATGTTTGAACCCCTAGGACACCCCTTTTTCTGTGGCTTTTTCAAGCAGAATCTATTTTTCAAAGCCATGCTATCATCTTCTCTGACCTCTTTGTCACACCCTTTCTATTACGGAAGGCTTCGCTCAGTCTTCCTCAGCTCCCTGCCTTCTGCTATCATCCTAGAAAATTAACATCTGCTTGAATACCCCCCGAAGGACTCAGATCTCTTATTCCCTTGATTTCTAACTCTGGTGATCCTTTGCTCTCCTCTATTCCATTTATCCCATCTGTCCTTTATGCTGTTGATTTTGGTCCTTAATTCAAAGTGTTCCACCTCCGATATTGCTAATTCAACCATCCCACTTTCCAGCTTATTTGTTCAATTATCTCTACACAATGATTTTGTGACCTGATCAAGATGTCCAATCTATTGATGTTTCCGATTTCTCTGTTGACCTCTTCCTGTTTCATTTCCATTCTATCCAGATTATATTTTATTCATTTTAATGTTTCTTATGCAAATACTCTCAACTTCCTTGGCCTTCAATCTGTCTTTATAAATGGTTAATTTCAGCCCAGCTAAACCAAACTATGTGTCTGTCCAGACCCAAAGAGCCAGCTCAATGCCTCTTGAGAATATCACACATTGGGAAAGTTTGGTATAATTGGAAGTCCATGACCATCAGCCCCCAACTGGGCTCTCAGTAATGCCAAATAGCTTATTTACATTTCCTTATTGAGTCTTTTCTTCATCATTAAACTCATTTTACATCTCCTCCATGCTCCTTATATCTCTAAACTCCTTTCCCACAACCTTAATCAAATGACATATTTTCATCCACAGGAAAAAATAGAAGCCATGAAATAAATGTGAACTCTTTCTTGCTCACATCCCCCTCCAATCCCCACAGACTTACCTGCATTTCCTTCCTTCCTACTCAGTAGAAGAAGCACTAGTATTCCAGACAGCATCCCTTCTCACATTCTCACAGGACTTACATTACTGGCTATCCCCTCCAGTGGCTCCAACCTTAGTCTCTGCTCTCTAACTGTATTTTCCCCAGCAGCCTGCATCTATGTATGGTGGATACTTACGTTTTAAAACACTTTCCCTGGATATTGCATCTCTCCATGATATTTTACAACAAACTTTCTGAAAAAGCTTTGTACACATGCTGTTTTCCCTTACTTATCTTTCATTCATTTTTTTGACTCATCCCAATCTGTATTCTCCACCTGTTAAAGCCAGCAGTGGTCTTCCTAAATCCAAAGGATCACTTAAAGTTCTTATCTTTAGTGACTTCACATTTAAAACAGCATTTAACATATCGCTATGAAAACATGATTCAATTTCCATCTCTGGCCCCTGTATTTCTTCCTTTCTGGTGTCTCTCTTCTCAGGATATGGTATGACCTCTATATATCAGTTGGTCACACTAGGAATACGGGCAGCCAGCATTTTGTCATTGCCTTCATCTTCCATTCACATATCCCACTTTGCATAGGGCCTGTCACTTTTTCTCCCAAGATGCTCCTAAAATCTACCTGTTTCTTTCCTTCTCCTCTGCTGTTTCTTCAGTCCAAGCCTCTATCCTTTCCTGACTTCATGGCTGCAGTGACCATCTAACTACTCTTCTCCCTTTCATTCTTGATCTTCCCCAGTCTGTCCTTCATACTGCTCCAGAGAGTGAGGTCCTTAAGGAACTTATAGGTGTCCTGTCACTCACCACTGCATTTAAAATCTAAAATCTTGCATCATCTACAAGGCATGAGCTAACCCTTAACTGCCTCTCAACCCTCAGTTTCCCTTCCTGCCCTCAGTGTCTCAGCCACAGGACTGACTTTAAATATGGGCAAACTTGGAGACTTTGCATAGGCTGGAAGGTTTTTCCATCAGCTCTTTATTTGGCTGAGTCTTACTCATCCACCAGGCACAATTTAAATGTTCCTTCCTCAGAAAATCCTTCTCTGACCCTGAAAGGTACCCCTCTTATATCTCATCACACTGTTTGCTCTTTCTTCGTGGACTTTTTCCAATTGTGCAGATATATATTTGTCCACTTATTTGTTTAATGTCTGTATCTTCCATGAGGGTGGGGTCCACGTCAATCTCGTTGTCCATTTAAGTGCTAGCATCCAGCATAGAACATGACAGAAAGCAGGACCTCAATAGATATTTGTTTACCCAGTGATTGAAAGGGGATCTAGGCTAGGCTTTGCTTTGAGACAGAGATATTTGGTGGCCTGGTCTATCATATATCAGATAGCCAGGTTTCCATCAGGGTTCTATACAGTGACCTGGTAACTGAACCAGCACTTTTATGGTAATAAGGCCTTTCAAATTGTCAGCATGTGTATACTTCTATTTAAACTGTTGACCTTTGGTTACAAGACTTTCTGTCCTCCTGTCCAAATCCATTAGCTGACATGTGAGATCTCTCTGATATTCACAGCCACGTTCTTCAGGATGTTTCTTTTTTTGTTTTTTCTTTAAGAACTTTTATTGAGATACAATTGACATACAATAAATTGCATATATTTAAAGTGTACAATTTGATACTTTTTTCTTATTAGTAATGTATATATGGCAATCCCAATCTCCCAATTCATTTCCCCACCCCTGCTTTCCCCACTTGGTGTCCATATGTTTGTTCCTACATCAGTGTCTCTATTTCTGCCTTGCAAACTGGTTGATCTGTACCATTTTTCTATAATCTGCATATGTGTGTTAATATACAATATTTGTTTTTCTCTTTCTGACTCACTTCACTCTGTATGACAGTCTCTAGGTCCATCCATGTCTCTACAGATGTCCCAGTTTCATTGCTTTTTACAGCTGAGTAATATTCCATTGTGTATATGTACCACATCTTCTTTATCCATTCATCTGCTGATGGACATTTAGGTTGCTTCCATGACCTGGCTATTGTAAATAGTGCTGCAATGAACATTGGAGTGCATGTGTCTTTTTGAATTATGGTATTCTCTGGGTATATGCCCAGTAGTGGGATTGCTGGGTCATGTGGTAATTCTATTTTTAGTTTCTTAAGGAACCTCGATACTGTTCTCCATGGTGGCTGTATCACTTACATTCCCACCAGCAGTGCAAGAGCGTTCCCTTTTCTCTGCACTCTCTCCAGCATGTACTGTTTGTCGATATTCTGATGATGCCCATTCTAACTGGTGTGAGGTGATACCTCATTGAAGTTTTGATTTGCATTTCTCTAATAATTAGTGATGTTGAGCAGCTTTTCATGTGCCTCTTGGCCAACCATATGTCTTCTTTGGAGAAATGCCTATTTAGGTCTTCTGCCCATTTTGTGATTGGGTTTTTTTTGATATTGAGCTGGATGAACTGTTTATATATTTTGGAGATTAATCCTTTGTCTGTTGATTTGTTGGCAAATATTTTCTCCCATTCTGAGGGTTATCTTTTCATCTTGCTTATAGTTTCCTTTGCTGTGCAGAAGCTTTGAAGTGTCATTAGGTCCCACTTATTTATTTTTGTTTTTATTTCCATTGCTGTAGGAGGTGGATCAAAAAAGATCTAGCTGTGATTTATGTCGAAGAGTGTTCTTCATATGTTTTCCTCTAGGAGTTTTATAGTGTCCGGGACATTTCTTGAATCTTCCAGTCTTCTGACCGCTGTGGGCTTTGGAAACATTGCCTTTTCACTGTGGTAGCTGTAGCCTTACCTGATTAGTACTCCCTTGTATCATGATACCAAACTAGAGGCAGAAAAGAGAGGTAGTATTTTGAAAGGCAATTAACTTTGACATGTGAGAACCAAAGGGATCATTTCCTCTCTCCTAGTTTCATAAAATGCCAGAATTGGAAAGTACCTTACAGCTCTAACCTAACCCCAATTGCATGGATAAGAAATTTGAAGCCCAGAGAAGTAAAGTGATTTCACCAAGATCACACAGTTATGTGATCCCTTTGTCCACTATACCCTTCATTTACCTTAGTAACCAAAAATGTGCATGCCAGCTGTAGATCAATTTTTCTTGAGTTGTAAAAAGGTCAGAGCAAAATGAAGATGGGGACATAAACAATCTTTGTGTTTAGGGGGAAAGACTTGAGTTCTTCATCTCTCAGTGTCAAAGGGCACCTCAGAAGTCATATAAACCAAAGTGGTGGTCCTACAAACCCATAGGTATGAAGCTCAACACTGAGGCCATTAAGGATAGCTTACTTTCTGATGAATGATATTTTCCTTTGCAAAAGACTGTTGTTGGTCAAGGTGAGGTTCTCTTCTCCTACTTAAGGAGACTTCAGGTTCTCCCTAACCTTCTTGTTAAACAGGTTCACCAATTTCTTCTTCACTGAGATGATTTTCATTTTCTCTCCTAAAACATTTTTCACTGTTCGTATGTTGAGGCTGGATTTTGTTCAGTTGTAGTTGCATTTCAGGAGCATATTGCAAAAGCTCTCACCAGTCCAACTGGTGGAGCATTTTCTTTGGCTGTACTTCCTACCATGATTGAAACTGCCCTGAAATTTATCGGGCATGAGTAAGTGTCAGTTGCCTTTGTTAAAATATCAGGTAGAGTTATTTTCTATACCAAGTATTGGCCTATGTGTTGACTGGACATATTTCTAATCAACACTTTTAGTTTCCTGTGGGTGAGCTTGTTCTTTCTTACCTCACAACGGTTCATCTGCCTCACCTCACGTTGTGAGAGAAGCAGAGGCACAAAATGGGCAAGAGGAATTTTGAAAACATCTGTTTCTGAGCATTCTGCAATTACAGGAGTCAGGCTCGAGAGCTCCTCACCATTCAGTAAGTTCTTCACTATTTGAGGGAAAGAAGTCACTGCAAGGGTGGCAGCTTTGTTCCTTAGGTTCCTGTATGTGAGGACAATGGGAAACTTCTAACTTGCTCTGTCCCAATTGAAAGAGGTAAGGGAGTTAATATTCACTAAGCACCTGTTTTCTGCCAGGCACTATACTAGGTGCTTAGTAGGGCTGCCACATTGCATGACTCAGGGAGCAGCCTTCACGTTGTGGTCCATGTGAAGTGGACCACCCAAAGTTGTCAGTGAGGTATCTTTACATGTATTATCACAGTTACTACAGCTGCCCCACATGTAACCACATAGAAAAATAAGTCCTTTGGCTTCCTTTTTTTTTTTTTTTCAATTGGGAGCCCCAGTGTGAGATCAGAAGAAAGGATGAGGCCAGGGTATATCTTCCCCTGAACTCCTTCCTTGCAAGGTCACTGTGTGCTGGCTGTTTCCCTGATCTTCTCAAGATAGTTTTTTTTCTGCGTAACTCTCACCCCCTGGGTTCTAGCTCCTAATGTTGTCTCTCTGTTGCATAATCCCTTGAATTTCCCCTGTATCAGACTTACCCTAATTTGATTGTGCCCCTTTTTTTTCCTGTAAGGACCCTGACTAATACAGGCTGGATATCAAAATGAATTCTATCTCACTAGAAAGTTAATGTCCTTAGCACCACCTCTTGGTAACACCCATTGAAAAGTGCCAGTACTTTCACATGACTGTCTGAGTTAAGTGGTGTCTCTGGCTATGATCTCCAGGGTGATGCATGTTAGGTGCTTACTTGCAAAATCGTCACAGCTCATTACAGTAGCACTTGCAGCCAAAAAAGACCTGCTCTGCATGTGCGTGTCATAGATGGTGCTGAAGTGATTGCCCATTAAGATACACTGCAGTAGTTCTTCCTGTGGAAAGGATCCCCTGGCTCCCAGCAGCTTGTCAGGCAGCCAGTGCTATTAATGCAGATTCACTCAGCAGCACTAAGGTTTGCATCTCTAAGAGTGTTCAGTTAAAGATTTAAACAGCCCTGTCAGGAGAAGGCATACACACTGGTGACAGAGTAGCTCATTTGTTGGCAAGCTTTCCAACAAAATAGCTAGGTGGAGAGAATGGGATGCAGAGGAGGTTGACTTCGAAAAGAGGGAGACAAGGTACAGAACAGCTCTGTCGGTGGGAGGTCTGTGCAGGTATACACAATGGTTGGCAGGGGTTGGGAAGCCAAGGGCACACCTGTTGGAGGGGACGTGCAGACATGAAGACATGAGGTAGAAAAGAGACGGGACAAAGTGGACTCTCCACCTCCCTTACAGCTTCTTCTTTTGTAGGCCCTGGATTATGTCAGTATAGGTTTCTGGCTTAGAGTTTAATCCTTCCACCTCATAGTAAAAGTCACTCTGGTTTCCTACTTATTTTCGAGCAGAAGGGGAGTTCAAAGCTGACATTATCATGAGTGAGTCAGCAGACTGGAGGTCACCTCCATGAAAGAGATCCCAAGAACAGGAGAGACCAGCACACTTTTAGAAGGGGTGCATCCTTTCTTTAGTTGTTTATCCCTTCAATTAGGTCCAGAGTTGTGGAGAGAAGCTACCCAGAAACCTTGGAGCCTATATAAGGGCCATCTCTGTCCCAGCTTCTGCAGCCATGGTTTTAATAGGGAGACCATGGATGGAGTGGAAGGAGAGAGGTGATGAGCACTGTGGTGGGGGGAGGCCATGGAGGGAAGACAGTGGCTAAGCACAAGCTCTGGTAGCCGACTCTGATATCACTACTGCTATTATTGCTACTACTGCTGCTAGTACTGCTAGCACTGCTAGTAGTGCTAACCGTACTAGTACTGCTGCTGCTGTCACTACTGCTGCTGCTGCTATTACTACTGCTGTTGCTGCTGCGGCGATTACTACTATATACCTCCCAGGTGTGCTATGAGAATTAAAGACATAAAGTGCTTAGTGCAGCTCCTGCCAAACATAAGGGCTCATGCTATGTTAGCCGTCATAGTTACTGTAACTGTGATGCAGAACAGGAAGGAAGGAGGACTATTAACAGTTGGTGAGAGGTTGCCAGCAAAACCTTTCCAACTTGAGTTTGGCTGTAACTAGTCCAGGTTGTGTAACTCAGAACCACCTTTTGGGTCCCTTTTGTCATTCATTCACCCATTCAACAAATACTTCTTTGGTGTCTACAGTATGCTAGACACTGAATGAGGGATTGGGTTCACAATGGGGAACGCTCACAGTCTCTGAGGCAGCTCACCTGTGAGTGAAGGAGAACTTGGAGACCAGATCACTATGTACAGGAGGGCATTTGCTGTGTTGGGGTAGAGCCGGCACATGAAGTGTATTATGGAGAAGGAAGACAGGAGAAGCGGGTGGTGGGCAATTTAAGTTGACTTGGAATAGTATCCAGGTTGGCCTCCCGCAGATGCTGACTAACTCTTAGTTGAAGAAAACAGATACAGGCAGACCTTGTTTTATTAGGCTTCACTATATTATACTTCGCAGATGGTGCATTTTTTACAAATTGGAAGTTTGTGGCAACCCTGCGTTGAGCAAATCTATTGGCATCATTTTTCCAACAGCATTTGCTCACTTGGTATCTCTGTGTCACACTTTGGTAATTCTTGCAATATTTCAAACTTTTTCATTATTATTATATTTGTTACAGTGACCTGTGATCAGTGATCTTTGATGTTACTATTGTAATTGTTTTGGGGCATCACAAACTGCCCACATCAGACAGTGAACTTAAATGCTGTGTGTTCTGACTGCTCTCTCCCCCTTTCCTTGGGCCTCCTTCTTCCCTGAGACACAACAATATTGAAATTAGATCAATTAACAACTCTAAAATGGCTTCTAGTGTTCAAGTGAAAGGAAGAGTTGCATGTCTTCCACTTTAAATCAAAAGCTAGAAATGATTAAGCTTAATGAGCAAGTCATGTCAAAAGCCCAGACAGGCTGAAAGCTAGGCCTCTTGCTCTAAACAGTTAGCCAAGTTGTGAATGCAAGGGAAAAGTTCTTGAAGGAAATTAAAAGTGCTGCCCCAGTGAACACACTGATGATAAGAAAGCAAAAGAGCCTTATTGCAGACATGGAGAGAGTCTCAGTGGTCTGGATAGAAGATCAAACCAGACATCACATTCCCTTAAACCAATGCCTAATCCAGAGCAAGGCCCCAACTCTCTTCAATTCTGTGAAGGCTGAGAGGGGTGAGGAAGCTGCAGAAGAAACGTGTGAAGCTATCAGAGGTTAGTTCATGAGGTTTTAGGAAAGAAGGCATCTCCATACAAAAAGTGCAAAGTGAAGCAGCAAGAGCTGATATAGAAATAGCAGTGTGTTATCCAGAAGATCTAGCTAAGGTCATTCATGAAGGTGGCCACACTAAACAACAGATTTGCAATGTGGATGAAACAGCCTTGGATTGGAAGAAGATGCCACCTAGTACTTTCATAGCTAGAGAGAAGAAGTCAATGCCCGGCTTCAAAGGACAGGCTCACTCTCTTGTTAGGGGCTAATGCAGCTGGTGAATAAGTTGAAGCCAATGCTCATTTACCATTCCTAAAATCCTAAGGCCCCAAGAATTATGCTGAATCTACTCTGCCTGTGAAAGTGGAGCAGTAAAGCCTGGATGACAGCACATCTATTTACAACATGGTTTACTGAATATTTTAAGCCCACTGTTGAGACCTATTGCTCAGGAAAAAAAAAAGAAAAAAAAAGTTTCCTTTTCAAATATGATTACTCATTTGACAGTGCACCTTGTCACCCAAGAGCTCTGATGGAGGTGTGCAATAAGATTAATGTTGATTTCATGCCTGCTAACACAACATCCATTTTGCAGCCCATGGATCCAAGAGTCATTTTGACTTTAAAGTCTTATTATTTAAGAAGTACATTTCATAAGGCCATAGCTGTCATAGATAATGATTCCTCTGATGGATCTTGGAAAAATAAATTAAAAACCTTCTGGAAAGTGTTCACAAATGCAATTCATGAGAAGCGGTCAAAATATCAGCATTATGAAGAATTTGAAAGAAGTTGATTCCACCCACATGGTTGACTTTGAGGGGTTCAAGATTTCAGTGGAGGAAGTAACTGCAGATGTAGAAATAGCAAGAGAAGTAGAATTAGAAGTGGAGCCTGAAAATGGGGCTGAATTGCTGTTCTTTCATGATAAAACTTTAATAGATGAGGAGTTGCTTCTTATAGATGAGATGAAGAAAGTGGTTTCTTTCTCCTGGTGAAGGTGCTGTGAAGATTGTTGAAATGACAGAGGTTTAGAATATTAAACTTAGTTGATAAAGCAGTGGCAGGATTTGAGAGAATTGACTCTACTTTTGAAGGATGTTCTGCTGTGGGTAAAAAACTACTAAACAGCATGTCATGCTACAGATAAATCACTCCGGAAAGGAAGAGGCAGTTGATGTGGTAAACTTCATTTTCTTAGCTTTAAAAATTGCCACAGCCCCCTCAGCCTGAAGCAGCCATCTCCCTGGTCAGTCCACAGCCATCAACATCAAGGTCAGACCCTCCACCAGCAAAAAGATTACGATTTGCTGAAGACTCAGATGATGATTAGCCTTTTTTTTAGCAATAAAGTACTTTTAAGTTAAAGTATGTACCTTGTTTTTTTTTAAATACAAAATGCTATTCCACAGTAATGAACTAGGTTATAAACATAAATTTAAATGCACTGGGAAACCAAAAAATTCATGTGACTCACTGTATTATGATATCCACTTTATTGCAATGTCTGGAACGGAACCCAAAATATCTCTGAGGTCTGCCTGTATTGTGCATTGAACAACATTCTCATGGTCAAAGTTACTGATTAATTCAATAAATATTTATTGAACACATCTCCCTGGCAGCCATCGAGCGAGGCTTTAAAACTCTACGAGGGCAGATGATTTATCTCTTTTACTCACTTCTCAGTCAGTGTCTATGGATTGAGAAACTTAGAGACCCAGATGGTACCAAAGATCATTTGAATCTTGGTCCTTCCTGGGGGTCCCTGGTCCCTGTGGGCTTGGTGTTTGTAATAAGGTGATATCTGGGCTTCTTTTCTGGCACAGGTGAATGCACAGCAAGTAAATTCAGCCCTTCAACTCAATGGTATCATCCAAACACAGCATGTCTTTCTTTGTGGGGACAAGGTGGGGACTGGTGATTGGTGAAGAAAGATGAGGGTGGCAGAATGTGTGACAGATAAATCTGGCTGAACTGAAAAACCTTAACTATCCTTTCTCCTCTGAGTTATTTGATGGGCACTAGAGATCTGAGTGCTTTTCATTGCAGCCATTGTTTGGAAGATGCTTCAGCTCTGCTTCCCCTCATCTGATCCTGGGACTGGCCCTCTCCACTGGACTGTGTCCAGAGCCGTGTCCCTCACTGTTGATAACAGAAGCTGGGCTTCGATGCTGGAGCAGCCAGCTGCTGCTCGTCCCCTTCAGTTTTTCTGTATTTTGACAAAAATGTCAAACATAATGTCTCACATGACAGCTTACCCTGGCTTAGGTCTGGGAGGCTTGACACTCTTCCATCCATTCTGATCAGGGCTGACGGGAACATGGACAGCAGGTGGTCCCTCCAGGATGTTGCCTTAACAAGTGTGGCCAGGTGCAGGTGTGGAAGGACACAGGCTTTCTTTCCTTGTGGTGATCACACCTCATGCATGCCCAGTTGGACATAGCTTCAAGTCTTGAGGTGGGCTTTGAGACGCAGGCTGTAAGCAGTCACTGCCAGGGTGCTGTTGTCCTCTTGGACCCCTGTCTGTAACAGATGGGCACCTCCTGTTGCTAAATGGCAAAGGAGAAGGGCAGTGGCGGCC
Source organism: Hippopotamus amphibius kiboko (assembly GCF_030028045.1). Taxonomy (NCBI): domain Eukaryota; kingdom Metazoa; phylum Chordata; class Mammalia; order Artiodactyla; family Hippopotamidae; genus Hippopotamus; species Hippopotamus amphibius. Next base: position 100,617,411 of record NC_080191.1, read on the forward strand.
ACTGGCTTGAAAGTCTTGTTCCTTTCTATAGGTTTGGGTTACTTTCATGGTAAATTTCCATTAGGATTTCATAGTCCAGTAGCATGAAGCATGAATTACAAAGCTTTTGTGTTAAATACAATCCCAATTTTATGTGCAAACTATTTTTTAAGAAAAACAGACTGTTACAAATTTTGAATTATCTTTACTTTAATTCACTGATATGGTATGTATAATTAATACATCTACAGTTTGCTTAATGCTTAAAAACATAATCCTTATTGTATTTTTGTTAAAAAAAAGTAATATATGCATGATTATTATTTACAATTTAGAAAATACCAAAATGCACAATGCTGAAAATTAAATACACCTATAATCCCCCATGACTCTGAAGTGAATTAATATTAACATTGTAGTGCATTTTCTTCTGGGCTTTTATCCTGCACATGCATCTAATATGCTTTTGAATGATTTTTACACGTAAAGCTTGCATCAAGAATGCAGGCAGAAAAGAAAATGGAATTGCTTTTCTTGCCAGTTTCAAGATTGTCCTTGAATGAGTGTTCTTTCAAACATAACCCAGCCACCTATACCTCCTGCTACAAAGAAAAAGGCAGAAAACCATGGTGGGGACAGGCAGAGGAAAATGAAACTCTGGTTAATATCCAAAGCAGAGGGTAAACTGCCCTGCAGAATGTATTTGGAGGATTGTTTTACGTGGGAATCTAAGATGATTTGATTGATTAACTTATGCATGCATCCATTCAACATTGATTGAGCCCTCATTTTGAACCAGGCATTATACTTGGCAATAGGGTAAAAATACAGATAGTACCCAGCTTTGACCTCCAAGAGCACCCAGTCTGGAATGGGGCCAAATGAATAATTCAGCAATGACAATGACATGTCTGAGTGGTGAATATATGGAAAATAACAAGCTATTTGTAGTGGATGGGGAAAGGTACTTGAGGAGATAGAGTGGGAGAAGGGCTCTGTGTACATACTTGGTAGTTTGATTTTAATCCTGAAAGCACCTGTAGTCCACTGAAGGACTGTAGAGAGGAGATCACTTTTGTATTTTGGCCAGCTCATTGGGAGACAAACAAGATTTTGACATCAAACAGCTCTATGATCATCTGAAAAGCAAACAAAACAAAACACCTGAAACACAAGCAAATAAACAAATGAGATTCTCCAAGCTTCAGTCTGCCCATCTGTAAATGGGAATAATAACTGCCTATAAGGTTGTTGTGAGAGAGGAGAAAATGTGGTGGAGTAGAAGGATGTGAGCTCACCTCTTCTTACAGAAACGCCAAAATCACAACTAACTGCTGAACAACCATTGACAAGAAACCTCTGGAGCCTACCAAAAAAGATTCCCTAAATCCAAAGAGAAGAAGACACAACCAGACAATAAGAGGGTCACAATGATGATAAAGTCAAATTCTATACATGCCGGGTGGGTGGCCCACAAACTGGAAAATACTTTTACCACAGAAGTTCACCCGTAGGAGTGAAAGTACCAAGCCTCACATCAAATTCCCCAGCCTAGGGGCCTGATGATGGGAGGAGGAGCCTCCAGAGAATCTGGCTTTGTAGACCAGCAGGGTTTGATGTCAAGAACCCCACAGGACTGGGGGAAACAGAAACTCCATTCTTGGAGGGCACACACACAGTCTCCTGCACACCAGGATACAGAGAAAAGGATGGTGACCTCTTAAGAGACTGGGCCAGACTTACCAGCTGGTACTGCAGGGTCTCCTGCTGAGGTGGGAGGGTGGCTGTGGCTCACTGTGGGGAAAGGGACGCTGGTGGCAGTAATTCTGTGGAGAACTCATCGGTGGGAGCTCTCCTGGAGGCCACCATTTTCTCACCAGGACCTGGCTCCACCCACTGCCAGTAGGCTTTCATGCTTGGACACCTCAGACCAAACAACCAGCAGGGCACAAGCACAGCCTCACTCATCAGCAGACAGGCTGCTTAAAGTCCTCCTCAGAACACAGCTGGTCGATAAACACACCACCTCATATGGCCCTGCCCACCAAAGGGCTAAGACACACCTCCACCCACCAGTGGGCAGGCACCACTCCCTCCCACCAGGAAGCCTGCACAAGCCTCATAAGCATCCTCATACAAAAGGGGGCAGAGAACAGAAGCAACAAGAACTACGACCCTGCAGCCTGCAGAACAGAAACCACAATCACAGAAAGTTAGACAAAATGAGACAGCAGAGGAATATGTCCCTGATGAAGGAACAAGATAAAACCCCAGAAGAACAACTAGACAATAGTTGTTTCAGGTGGATAGACAATCCACCTGAAGACAAATTAAGAATAATGATAGTAAAAATGATCCAAGATCTTGGAAAAAGAATGGAGGCACAGATAGAGAAGATACAAAAAATGTTTAAAAAGACCTAGAAGAACTAAAGAAGAAACAGAGATGAATAATACAATAACTGAAATGAAAAATACACTAGAAGGAAACAAAATCAGAATAAATGAGGCAGAAGAACGGATAAGTGAGCTGGAAGACATAATGGTGGATATTGCTGCCACAGAACAGAATAAAGAAAAAAGAATGAAAAGAAATGAGGACAGCCTAAGAGACCTCTGGAACAACATTAAACACACCAACATTCACATTATAGGGGTCCCAGAAGAAGAAGAAAGACAGGACCGGGGAAAGCATTTGAAGAGATAATAGCTGAAAAATGCCCTAACATGGGAAAGGAAACAGTCACGCAAGTCCAGGAAGTGCAGAGTTCCAGGCAGGATAAACCCAAGGAGGAACATATGGAGACACATAGTAATAAAATTAACAAAAATTAAAGACAAAGAAAAAATATGAAAAGCAACATATAATGTACAAGGTAACTCCCATAAGGTTATCATCTGATTTTTCAGCAGAGACTCTGCAGGCCAGAAGGGAGTGGCACAATATATTTGAAATGATGAAAGGGAAGAACCTACAACCAAGAATACTGTACCCAGCAAGGATTTCATTCAGATTAGACAGAGAAATCAAAAGTTTTACAGACAACCAAAACTAAGGGAATTCAGAACTGCCAGACCAGGTTTGCAACGAATGCTAAAGGAACTTCTCCAGGCAGAAAAGAAAAGGCCACAACTAGAAAGAAGAAAATTACAAATGGAAAGCACACCAGTAAAGGCAAGCATACAGTAAAGGTAGGAACTTATCTACACACAAATGTCGTATCAAAACCAGCAACTGTGAGAAGAAGAGAGTACAAATGCAGGATACTGGAAATGCATTTGAAATTAAAAGATCTGAAGGTTACAACAGTCTTGTTTGTATATAGATTGTTATTTCAAAACCTCATCTTAACCACAAACCAAAAATCTACAATAGATACACACAACAACAACAAAAAGAAAGGAATCCAAACACAATGCTAAAGTTAGTCATCAAATTACAAGACAATAAAATAGAAAGGGAAGAAAAAACACCTACAAAAACAAATCCAACACAATTAACAAAATGTCAGTTAGAACATACATATCAATAATTACTTTAAATGTAAATAGATTAAATGCTCCAACGAAAAGACATAGACTGGCTGAATGGGTACAAAAACAAGACCCTTTTATATGTTGTCTATAAGAGGCCCATTTCAAACCTAGGGACATGTACAGATTGAAAGTGAGGGGATGGAAAAAGACATTCCATGCAAATGGGAATCAAAAGGAACTGGAGTAGCAATGCTCATAGCAGACAAAATAGACTTTAAAATAAAGACTATTACAAGAGACAAGGAAGGACACTACAAAATAATAAAGGGCTCAATTCAAGAAGAAGATATAAGAATTTTAAATTGTTACACACTCAACATAGCACCTATTATATAAGGCAAATGCTAACAGCCATAAAAGGAGACATTGACAGTAATATAATAATAGTGGGGGATTTTAACACCCCACTTACACCAATGGACAGATCATCCAAACAGAAAATAAATAAGGAAACACAAACTTCAAATGACACATTAGACCAGATGGACTTAATTGATATTTATAGAGCTTTCTGTCCAAAAGCAGCAGCATTCACATTCTAATCAAGTGCACACAGAACATTCTCCAGGAGTGATTATATTCTGGGCCACAAAGCAAACCTCATTAAATTTAAGAAAATTGAAATGATATTAATCATCTTCACTGAGCACAACACTATGAGATTAGAAATCAACTGCAAGGAAAAAAATAAACTGTAAGAAAACACAAACACATCGAGGCTAATCAATATGCTACTAAACAATGAATGGATCATTAAAGAAATAAGATAACAAATAAAAAAATACCTAGAGACAATGAAAATGAAAGCACGATGATCCAGAACCTATGGGATGCAGCAAAAGCAGTTCTAAGACAGAAATTTATAGCAATACAATCCTATCTCAGGAAAGAAGAAAAATCTCAACTACCTAAACTTATACCAAAACAACTAGAGAAAGAAGAACAAACAAAACCCAAAGTTAGTGGGTAGAAAAAAACCATAAAGATCAGAGTAGAAATAAATAGAGATGAAGAAAACAATAGCAAAGATCAATGAAACTAAAAGCTGGTTCTTTGAGAAGATAAGCAAAATTGATAAAGATTTAGCTTGAGTCATCAAAAAGAAAAAAAGGGAGAGGACTCAATTCAATAAAATTGGTAATGATAAAGGAGAAGTTACAACTGACACCACAGAAATACGAAGGATCATAAGAGTCTACTACAAGCAACTCTATGCCAATAAAATGGACAACCTGGAAGAAATGGACAAATTCTTAGAAAGGTACAATCTCCCAAGACTGAACCAGGAAGAAATAGAAACAATGAACAGACCAGTCACGGGTACAGAAATTGAAAGTGTGATTTAAAAAACTACCAAGAAATAAAAGTCCATTACCAGATGGCTTCACAGATGAATTCTATCAAACATTTAGAGAAGAGTTAACACCTATCCTTTTGGAAGAGTAAACTCCTCCAAAAAAAAAAAAAAAAAATGCAGAGGAAGGAACCTTCCCAAACTCATTGTACGAGGCCACCATCACCCTAATCAGCCAAAACAGACAAAAGATACTACAAAAAAGAAAATTACAGGCAATATCATTGATGTACACAGATACAAAATTCCTCAACAAAATACTAGCTGTCTGAATCAAACAATACACTAAAAGGGTCATACACCATAATCAAGTGGGATTTATCCCAGGGAATGCAAGCATTTGTCAATATCTGCAAATCAAACAGTGTGATTGCTGATCACACCACAACAAATTGAAGAATAAAAACCGTATGATTCAATAGATGCAGAAGAAGCTTTTGACAAAATTCAGCACCCATTTATCATAAAAACTCACCAGAAAGTGGGCATAGAGGGAAAGTACCTAAATGTAATAAAGACCACATACAGCAAACCTACATCTGACATCATACTCAATGGTGAAAAGCTGAAAGCATTTCCTTTAAGGTCAGAAACAAGACAAGCATGTCCACTCTTCCCACTCTGTGTTTCATTCAACATAATTATGGAAGTCCTAGATATGGCAATCAGAGATGAAAGAGAAATGAAAGGAATCAAAATTGGAAAGAAGTTAAACTGTCATTGTTTGCAGGTGACATGAATAGTATTCATAGAACATGCTAAAAATGCTACTAGAAAACTACTGGAGCTCATTAATGAATGAATGAGTTTGGGATTGACATGTACACACTGCTATATTTAAAATGAATAACCAAGAAGGACCTACTGTATAGCACAGGAACTCTGCTCAATATTATGTAACAACCTAATGGAAAAAGAATTTGAAAAAGAATTGGTACATTTATATGTAGAATGGAATCACTTTGCTGTACACCTGAAACTAACACAACATTGTTAATCAACTGTACTCCAATATAAAATAAAAAGTAAAGAAAAATAAGAAAAAGAAATTTTTTAAAAATAAAAAAATAATAATAAATTAAAAATGTAAACAACACAACAGTGCACAATGTCCCTGCAATTCTGGAACGACTGGTACTTAGTAGCTGGTTATAGAGGAAACCATGAGAGTGATCAAAGAAGAATTTGAGGGATGGATTAATGAGGAGTTAGAATTGGATTTCAAGGTACCCCTCTCCCTCACAGCTGTTCTAGGAATACGCACTGATGGATTGTTCAGTTGTCATTGTAGATAAGTTACTCTAGAGGACCTTTAGCTGAATCTAGGGGGTAGCTCTGGAAATCGCAACCAATAAATCATTTTTACACACTTACATAGTGAAGGCTTCCCTCTACTAGTACACACACTTTCACATACTTTTCTGTCAAAGTCTTTCAGGCATACCCCACCACATGCATACATCTTGTTTGATTCAGGAAAGGAAATGAATATTTTATTGATCAGGGTAGCTTAGGTTGTGTTGAAATAACATCCCAAATCTGAAGGCCTAACACACCCAAGGTTTCTTTCTTACTGACATAAAGCCCTTTTTAAGGCCATATATATCTCTAGGGCTATGTCATTCACTGGTGACTTAGTGACTGCAAGTGTTTTTACATTGTCACTCCACTATTACCAAAAAGGCTTCTTTGGTCAACATGGCAGGGAAGGGATAGTCAGAGGACATGCCCTGGCTCTTCCGTGCTTCCTCCTGAAGCAGTTACTTCTCAGAACTTGTCACATGGCTTTGCCTAACTGTAGGAGTGCTAAGGGAACAGATTGAATGTTTGCTGAGAAGATTGTACACACACACACACACAATTTTATCTTTGCTTCTTTGGTCCTACTATTGGCATGAAAGAGGAAAATGATAAAGCAGAAGTTATTTATAGAAAATCTTTTAATTGGACTAAACTCGGACTTTCCAATAAGAATGAAGTTAACTAAGTTTTTAAACCCTCCGCAAAGCTAATTTGTGTATAGGGCATGCCCCAAACGTCCCATGTGTCCAATAAATCAGTTTATGTTATAATTGAATGTATGTGTTCTAAATTTGTTGACCCAAACCAAAATATATGAATAACCTAGCATGAACTGATTTTTAATTTGGAGTCTAGATATCTAATAATGATTTATCTTTAAATCACAGCTCTCTCAAATGATCTGAAATTTAAGTGTGGGAACATTTGAGCATTTGCTCAGGATAAATGGATATAACATTTTTGAGAGACTCTACTGTATTGGTAATTTTTTTTTTATGCTCTTCATTGGAATATAATTGCTTTAAACTGTTCTGCCAGTTTTTGCTGTACAGCAAAGTGAATCAGCTGTATTTATACACATATCCCTATATCCCATCCCTCAGGCAACTCCCTCCTGCGACTACCTCCCACCCTCCCTATCCCAGCCCTCTAAGTCATCACCCATCATCGAGCTGATCTCCCTGTGTTATGCAGCAGCTTCCCACTACCTATCTAGTTTACATTTGGTAGTATATATATGTCACTGCTACTCTCTCACTTCATCACAGCTTCCCCTTCGCCCCCCAACCCCATGTGCTCAAGTCCATTCTCTACATCTACACCTGCATCCTTATTCTTGCCCTGTCACTGGGTTCATCAGCACCATTTTTTAGATTCCATATATATATGAGTTAGCATCCGGTATTTGTTTTTCTCTTTCTGGCTTACTTCGCTCTGTATGATAGACTCTAGGCCCATCCACCTCACTACAAATAACTCAATTTCATTCCATTTTATGCCTGAGTAATATTCCATTGTATATATGTGCCACATCTTTTTTATCCATTCATCTGTTGATGGGAATTTAGGTTGCTTCCGTATCCTGGCTATTGTAAATAGTGCTGCAGTGAACATTATGGTACATGTTTCTTTTGGATTATGGTTTTCTCAGGGTGTATGCCCAGTAGTGGGATTGTTGGGTCATATAGTAGTTATAGTTTTAGTTTTTTGAGGAACCTCCATACTATTCTCCATAGTGGCTGTACCAACTTACATTCCCACCAACAGTGCAGGAGAGTTCCCTTTTCTCTGCACCCTCTGCAGCATTTATTGTTTCTAGATTTTTTGATATTGGCCATTCTGACCAGTGTGAGGTGATACCTTATTGTGGCTTTGACTTGCATTTCTCTAATGATTAGTGACATTGAGCATCTTTTCATGTGTGTTTTGGACGTCTGCATGTCTTCTTTGGAGAAATGCCTGTTGAGGTCTTCCACCCATTTTTGGATTGGGTTATTTGCTTTTTTGGTATTAAGCTGCATGAGCTGCTTATATATTTTGGAGATTAACCCTTTGTTAGTTGCTTCATTGGCAAATATTTTGTCCCATTCTGAGGGTTGTCTTCTTGTCTTGTTTATGGTTTCTTTTGCTGTGCAAAAGCTTGTTTCATTAGGTTACATTTGTTTATATTTATTTTATTTCCATAATTCTAGGAGCTGGGTCACAAAGGATCTTGCTTTGATATTTCATAGAGTCTTCTGCCTATGCTTTCCTCTAAGAGTTTTATAGTGTCTGCCCTTACACTTAGGTCTTTAGTCCATTTTGGGTTTATTTTTGTGTATGGTGTTAGGAAGTATTCAGATTTCATTCTTTTACATATAGCTGTCCAATTTTCCCAGCACCACTTATTGAAGAGGCTGTTTTTTCTCCATTGTATACTCTTGCCTCCTTTGTCAAAGTTAAGGTGTCCATATGTGCATGGGTTTATCTCTGGGCTCTCTATTCTGTTCCACTGATCTCTATTTCTCTTTTTGTGCCAGTACTATATTGTCTTGATCACTGTAGCCTTGTAGTATAGTTTGAAGTCAGGGAGCCTGATTCCACCAACTCCACCTTTCCTTCTTAAGATTGCTTTGGCTATTTGGGGTCTTTTGCATTTCCATACAAATCGTGAGATTTCTTGTCCTAGTTCTGTGAAAAATGCCGTTGGTCATTTGATAGGGCATGCGTTGAATCTATAAATTGCTTTGGGTAGGATAGTCATTTTCACAATGTTGATTCTTCCAATCCAAGAACATGGTATGTCCCTCCATCTGTTTGTATCATCTTTCATTTCTTTCATCAGTGTCTTATAGTTTTCTGCACACAGGCCTTTTGCCTCCTTAGGCAGGTTTATTCCTAGATAATTTATTTTTTTTGTTGCAGTGGTAAATGGGAGTGTTTCCTTAATTTCTCTTTCTGCTCTTTTGTTGTTAGTATATAGGAATGCAAGAGATTTCTGTGTATTAATTTTGTATCCTGCTACTTTACTAAATTCATCAATGAGTGCTAGCAGTTTTCTGGTAGAGTCTTTAGGGTTTGCTGTGTATAATATGTTATCTGCAAAGAGTGACAATTTTACTTCTTTTCCAATTTGGATTCTTTTTATTTTGTTTTCTTTTGTGATTGCTGTGGCTAACACTTCCAAAACTATGTTGAATAATAGCAGTGAGGGGGCACCCTTGTCTTGTTCCTGTCCTTAGAGGGAATGCTTTCAGTTTTTCAGCATTGAGAATGATGTTGGCTATTGGTTTATCATACATGGCTTTTATTGTGTTGAGGTAATTTCCTTCTATGCCCATTTTCTGGAGAGTTTTTATCATAAGTGGATGTTGAATATTGTCAAAAGCTTTTTCTGCATCTATTGAGGTCATAATATGGTTTTTATTCTTTATTTATATGGTATATCACATTGAATGATTTGCATATATTGAGGAATCCTTGCATTCCTGGGATAAACCCCACTTGACTATGCTGTATGATCTTTTTAATGTGCTGTTGGACTCTGTTAGCTAGTATTTTGCTGAGGATTTTTGCATCTATATTCATCAGTGATATTGGCCTGTAATTTTCTGTTTTTGTGACATTTGCTTGGTTTTGGTATCAGGGTTATTGTGGCCTCATAGAATGAGTTTGGGAGTGTTCCTCCTTCTGCTATATTTTGGAAGATTTTGAGAATAGTATGTGTTAGCTCTTCTCTAAATGTTTTATACAATTTTCCTGTGAGGCCTTGAGTCCCTGGGCTTTTGTTTGTTGGGAGATTTTTAATCACAGTCTCAATTTTTGTACTTGTGATTGGTCTGTTCATATTTTCTATTCCTTCCTGGTTCAGTCTTGGAAGATTGTAATTTTCTAAAAATTTGTCCATTTCTTCCAGGTTATCCAATTTATTGGTGTATAGTTCCTTGTAGTAGTCTCTCGTGATCTTTTCTATTTCTGGCAGTGTCCATTGTTACTTCTCCTTTTTCATTTCTAATTTTGTTGATCTGTATCTTCTCCCGTTTTTTCCTGATGAATGTGGCTAATAGTTTATCAATTTTATTGTCTCAGAGAACCAGCTTTTCGTTTTATCGATCTTTGCTATTGTTTCCTTTAATTCTTTTTCATTTACTTCTGATCTGATCTTTAGTATTTCTCTCCTGCTCACTTTGGGGGTTTTTTGTTCTTTCTCTAATTGTTTTAGTTGCAAGGTTAAGTTGCTTAATCGAGATTTTTCTTGTTTCTTGAGGTAGGATTGTATTGCTATAAACTTCCCTCTTAGAACTTTTTTTGTAGCATCCCGTAGGTTTTGGGTTGTTGTGTTTTCATTGTCATTTGTTTCTATGTGTTTTTTTATTTCCTCTTTGATTTCTTGATTGTTTAATAATGTATTGTTTAACCTCCATGCGTTTCTATTTTTTACAGTTTTTTTTTTTCCATGTAATTGATATCTAGTCTCATGGCATTGTGGTCAGAGAAGATGCTTGATACAATTTCAATTTTCTTGAACTTACCAACTCTTGATTTGTGACCCAAGATGTGATCTGTCCTAGAGAATGTTCCATGTACACTTGAGAAGATAGTATATTCTGTAGTTTTTGGATGGAATGTCCTATAAATATCAATTAAGTTGAGATGGTCTAATGTGTTGTTTAAAACTTGTGTGTCCTTATTTATTTTCTGTTTGGAGGATCAGTCCATTGATGTAAGTGGAGTGTTAAAGTCTCCTACTTTTATTGTGTTACTGTCACTTTCCCCTTTTATGGCTGTTAACATTTGCCTTATGTGTTGAGGTGCTCTTATGTTGGGTGCATAGATATTTACAATTGTTATATGTTCTTCTTGCATAGATCCCTTGATCATTATGTAGTGTCCTTCCTTGTCTCTTGTAATATTCTTTACTTTAAAGTCTAATTTGTCTGATGTTAGTATTGCTACTCCAGCTTTCTTTTGACTTCCATTTGCATGGAATATCTTTTCCCATCCTCTCACTTTCAGTCTGTATGTGTCCCTAGGTCTGAAGTGGGTTTCTTGTAGGCAGCATATAGTAGGGTCTTGTTTTTATATCCTTTCAGCCAGTGTATTTTGTTTGGAGCACTTAATTGATTTACATTTAAGGTGATTATTGACATGTATCTTCCTATTACCATTTTCTTAATTTTTTCAGGTTGGTTTCTGTAGGTCTTTTCCTTGTCTTGTGTCTCTTGCCTGGAGAAGTTCCTGTAGCAGTTGTTGTAAGGCTGGTTTGGTGGTGCTGAATTCTCTTAACTTTTGCTTCTCTGTAAAGCTTTTGATTTCTGCGTCGAATCTGAATGAGATTCTTGCTGGGTAGGGTATTTTTGGATGTAGGTTTTTCTCTTTCAAGAGTTTAAGTATATCCTACCACTCCCTTTGGTCTGCAGAGTTTCTGCAGAAAGATCAGCTGTTATCCTTATGGGTTTTCCCTTATATGTTATTTGTTGCTTTTCTCTTGCTGCATTTAATATTTTTTTGTGTGTTTAATTTTCATTCGTTTGATTAATATGTGCCTCCATGTATTTCTCTTTGGATTTATTCTGTATGGGACTCTCTGCACTTCTTGGAGTTCATTAACTATTTCCTTTCCCATGTTGGGGAATTTTTCCACTATAACCTCTTCAAATATTTTCTCAGACCCTTTCTTTTTTTCTTCTTCTGCTGGGATGCCTATGAATCAAATGTTGGTGTGCTTAATGTTGTCCTCCAGGTCTCTGAGACTGTCTTGCATTCTTTTTTTTCTTTTTTCTTTTTCCTACTCTGTGACAGTTATTTCCTCCTTTCTATCTTCCAACTCACTTACTCATTCTTCTGCCTCAGATAGTCTGCTGTTTATACCATGTAGAGTATTTTTCATTTCAGTTATTGTATTGTTCATTACTGTTTGTTTGCTCTTTAGTTCTTCTAGATCCTTATTAAATGTTTCTTGTATTTTCGCCATTTTGTTATCGAGAGTTTGGATCAACTTTATTATCATTACTCTGAATTATTTTTCAGGAAATTTTCCTATTTCCTCTTCATTTATTTGCTCTTGTGGGTTTTTATCTTGCTCCCTTGCCTGCATGGTATTTCTTTGTTTTCTCATTTTTTCTGTCTTATAGGATTTGCTGTCTCCTTTCCCTATGCAGCCTAGTAGTAATTCTTTTCTCTACTCTCTGCCCCCTGTGGAAGGGTTGGTCCAGTGTCTTGAGTAGGCTTCCTGGTGGGGGGTCTGGTGCCTGCTTTCTGGTGTGTGGATCTGAGTCTTTTCCCTCTGGTGATCAGGGCCATGTCAGGTGGTGTGTTTTAGGGTATCTGTGAGGTTAATATGGCTTTATGTAGTCTGTGCTGATGGGTGGGTTTGTGTTCCTGTCTTGTTTGTAGTTTGGTATGAGGTATCCAGCACTGGCAGTTGCAGGCAGTCAGGCGAAGCCTGGTCTTAGATTCTAATAGAACCCTCCATGAGAGTTCTCTGTGGTTAATCTTCCCTGTGGCTGAGGACTGTCTAGTGGGGTAGCATCTTGGACTCGGTTCTCCCTCCCCAAAGCCTCCTAGCTGACTTCTGGTTGATGAATCTAGATTTCACAGGTCGCTCATCTCAGCAATAACGAGGATTTAAAAAGACTACCCAAGCCCCAGACTAATGGCAAAAGGTTAAGTCAAACAAATACTGTATCAAGGAAACATGTACACCCAAAAGAAACACAGAAACCAAACCTCATAGAACATAAAGCACTAGTACATCCTGACAAAAGAACCCCAGGACACCATTAGACAATCAGAGACAAAACCAACAAAAATTCAAAACAAGAGAAAGGAAGAAAAAGCAAACAACAACAATGAAAAGAAAACCAAAAAAAACCCAAGAAACAAAAACGGGAAAATTGTGAAAACGAGGACCAAATATAACAGGGACCCGATAGAAACAGGGAGCAAGTATAACAGAGAACAAGAGAACAACCAGACCGACTGAAAATCCCCAAAATGAAATCAAACAATTATATTTAGAACTATGATAAAGACAAAACCTAATAATAAAATCAAGGCAGTATATATTCTGAAGAATAAAGCAAGGAAATAGAGCAGACCAATAATATTGATTTAAAGTGTAATTGATAAAGTAAAAAGGGATAGAACACAGAGCAACAGAAGAGCGTAGTATGACTGGTAATATAAAAAGAAAAAGGAAATTTATTAACGACGAAGAAAAGAAGATAGTGGATATAAACTCAGCACTACAAAAAAGCTAGCTAGAAATAGAAATATATAAAAAGGCTAAATATAAAAATAGAAGAAAAATAGAAGAAAAATATATTATAAAATGTGAAGCTGCCTTAGGACTAAGACTGTAATTAAAAAAAAAAAAAAAAAAGCCAGAACTGACAACAGAATGTATCAGATCAATAGAATTAATAATAAAAATTCTGTTTCCTTGGGGTCTCAGCTGTAAGTGTCTTTGTACCCACCTTGAGCCTCAGGCCACCTCAGCTCCCCAAGAGGCCCTCTTCTGCCTCTGGGTTGGACTCTGGACCTGCTGTGGGACCTATGGGGTCCCCTTTTGCTCTGATCTGGCCCAATTCCTGTGTGAGCTTGCTCCCTCAGTCCACACCTCCGGAGCTAGACCTTTTTCATTTGTGGGAACATTCATTGTCTACTCTGATATTCCAAAGTCATAGGGTCTATGTAGCTGATCATGGTGATTTCGTCTGCAGCTTGTATATCTGATGAAAAGACTTTAGAACCTCTTCCTTAGTCCTCCTGTTGCTGGTGTTCAGCTTTTGTTTTGTCCTTGCTTATGTGTGTGGTCTAACCACCAGAGTCTGGTCCTGAGGCTGCCTTGGAGTTCTTTGGGCCTGCCTCAGTGAGGGTTTCCTTTATTGTTCATCTGTAGACTCAGGTGTGTGGGGAGAGAGAGGCTTTGATAGTGGCTCTTCTCCCTGCGTGTGACTCAACAGTACCATTCTGTTTGGATCGCAGGAGCCCTGGGGGTGACACCAAATGCCCAGGGATGTTGTTGGCCACGGGTATAGGAAATTTGGCCTTAGTGTGGTTCTTTACTGGTGCCCAGCACAAGGTGCCTGACCGGCAGCCCTCAGGGGCTTTTTGTATTACTCTCTGACCAGTAGAGCTTCCTTTATTATTTCTCTGTAGGTGCTGGTGTGTGGGGAGAGAGTGTACAATAGTGGCTCTTTCCCCTGGGTGTGTGAGCAGTACCACCCTGCCTGGGTCTCAGGAGCCCTGGTGGTGGTGGCAGTGCCTATTGCAGAGGGAAGCCAGCGGGCTCGGGTGTGAGCAGAGTGTCTCTCCAGAGATGTCCTTCTCTGCAGACTTCTGGCTTTCATCCGTAGGTACACCACGTCAGCCCCTCCAGGGGTTTTTTTCTGTTGTCGACTGTGACAGCCAGACCCAGAGAGGGGCTCCCTTTGTTTGTTGCAGGCACTGAAAGAGAGGCTACAACTGTGGCTCCTCCCCACTGCTTGTGAGTCAGCACTAGTGAGCTGCCACCATGGCCACCCAGCTTTCTGTGGTAGGCATTCTCTGCTATGAATTTCTCCCCTCCTGTCCCCTCAGTCCATCCCCCCACTGGCAACAATGTTTCTCACCCTGAACCAGTTCTCCAGTTTCCACGATCCAGCTTCCAGACCCCCTGTACAGCTGTGAACCCACGTCTCAGTCCGGAACATGTAGAGCCATGGTGCGGACCCTCTGTGTGTTTCTCACTCTTTCCCGTCTGCCACAGATCAGCTGCTTCACCCCTTCTGACCCAATCAGATTCCTCATTGGAGCAGGGCTTTCCCTGTCAGATAAAGGGGTTTCCCTGAATTCAGCAATCTCTCCTCTGTTTCAGCTCCCCCTGCCCCAGGGTGTAGGACCTGTGCCTTTCCTTTCTTCTCCTCCTCATTCTCCTTTTTTCCCCCTTTGTCTTACCCAGTTATGTCAGGATCTTTGCAGTCCTTTCTGGTGTCCAAGGTCTTCTGCTAGTGTTCAGCCAGTTTTCTGTGGGAATTATAGCATCTTTTGATATATTCCTGACGTAGCTGTGGAGAGAGATGCATTCCATGTCCTTCTACTTTGCTGCCATCTTTTCCCCCCATTTGGTTCCTTTATGTCTGTGATCTCTCTAATCCTCAGAATAGCCCTGAGAGGTAGCCATTATTATCTCTTTTTTTCCCCAGAATGGGACCACTAAGGCTCAGAGAAGTTGTGTCACAACTAGGAAATGTCACAGCCAGGACACAAATTCATGTCCTTGGCTCTCCAACACATTTTTGACTCTGTCCTGCACCACCCAGGTGATATTTTCATCCAACCAAACCTCTCATGACCTCTGGACACAGCATGCTGCTTCTGTGTTTTTGCCTCTTTTTGATGATGGGACATACAGATTGACATCTCCTTTCTTCTTTTCCTAGACTCTTCCATTCAGAGCAGTGTTGTGAGCTTAGCTAGAGAACTGTCTCTTGCATTTTATAAATAATATAGTAATAGTGCATTTTAAAGCAGTCAATACCAATTCTAGCATAAAGAAATCTTTTTGATAAATATTGCCTTTCTTCTGTCTTCACCACACTTCAGTTTTTTATCCAAAAATTATCATTGCTTTCATTTTTTTATTCATGATATAAATTTTGAAATTTGTTATTAAAGCTTATTTTATATTGGCATATAGTTGACATACAGTATTATATTAGTTTCAGGTATACAACATAGTGGTTTGACAGTTATATAATATTACAAAATGATCACCATGATAAGTATAGTAACCATCTGTCACCACAGAAAGTTATTACAGTATTGTTGACTATATTCCCTATGTGTACATCACACCCACGTTACCTACTTATTTTATGACTGGAAGTTTGTACATCTTAATCCCTGTTGCCTATTTCATCCGTTTCCCCACTCCCCTCTTCTCTGGCAGCCACCAGTTTGTTCTCTGTATCTGTAAGTCTGTTTTTGTTGTTGTTGTTGTTGTTGTTCACTTGTTTTGCTTCTTAAGTTACACATATAAATGGAATCATATAGTATTTATTTGCACAATTTTTCCTTTTCCTCCACAACCTCGCCAACACTCGTTATTGGTTATCTTTTTGATAACAGCCATTCTGATGTGTGTGAGGTGGTATCTCTATGTGGTTTTGATTTGTATTTCCCTGATAATTAGTGATGTTGAGCATCTTTTCACGTGTCTATTGTTATCTATATGTCGTCTTTGGAAAAATGTCTCTTCCCATTTTTAAATTGGACTGCTTATTTTGGGGATATTGGGTTGTAAGAGTTCTTTGTATATTTTGGATATCAACCCATTATCAGATATATCATTTGAAAGAAGATGCCTTAGAGGACTGGGGTGGGGAGGGAGGGGGGGACTCGGGGGGGGGGAGTCAAGGAAGGGAGGGAATACGGGGATATGTGTATAAAAACAGATGATTGAACCTGGTGTACCCCCAAAAAAATTAAAAAAAAAATAGAGAAAAAAAAAGAAAAAAAAGGCAGAAGCAGATACCACAGCTTATTGAAACAATCATGTGAGCAACGTCATTTTGATAAAGTTCAATATAACCAGTAGACCAGGAGGGTATACTGCTTTCAGCATTCAACTGGGGTCATGATAAAATAAAAAATTCAACTCTATGTACCTTTTATTATTAAAGCTGATTTAGCATAAAGAAAAAAAAAAAGAAAATATCTTTTCCCACTCAGTAGGTTGCCTTTTCATTGTGGGATAGTTTTCTTCACTGTGAAAAAGCTTTTTAATTTGATGTAGTTCCATTTGTTTATTTTTGCTTTTATTGCCTTTGCCTGAGGAGACATACCCAAAAAATATTACTAAGACTGATGTCAAAGAATGTGCTGCCTATGGACTTTTATGGTTTCAGGTCTTACATTTAATTCTTTAATCCATTTGGAGTTTATTTCTGTATATGGTATGAGAAAGTAGTTCAGTTTGATTCTTTGCATGTATCTGTTCAGTTTTTCCAACACCATTTATTGAAGAGACTTGTCTTTTCCCCATTGTGTATTCTTGCCTCCTTTGTCATAGATTAATTGATCTTAGAGTGTGGGTTTATTTCTGGGCTCTCTATTCTGTCCCATCGATCTCTGTGTCTGTTTTTTGTATCATACTGTTTTGATTACTGTAGCTTTGTAGTATAGTTTGAAATCAGGACAGGTTTGTTCTTTTTATCAAGATTGCTTTTGCTATGTGGGGTGTTTTTTGTTTCCATACAAATTTTAGCATTGTTTGTTCTAGTTCTGTGAAAAATGCCACTAGTATTTTGATAGGGATTACATTGAATTTCTAGGTTGCTTTGGGGAGTATGGAGATTTTAAAAATATTAATTCTTCCAATTCACCTCTTCTCTTTACTTTGGACCAAAGTATCTTTATATTTCCTGGACTTTATCATTACTTAGCTTGTCTTTGCTAATTACTTTAGCAATTCATCCTATATCTTCTTGGAGAAATCTTTTTCACATGAGCATGGGTTAACATAACAATTATTTAGCACTTACATTATACTCTATATCTGCATTTTTACTCCCTGAATCCTCACAACAATGCTAGGGTAGATCTTATTGTTAGTTCCTTTTTGCAGATAAAGAAACCAAAGTACATCTTGCCTACAGTTATAACAGTAAATTATAGATCTAGGTTGTGAAACTGGGCTGTTTAACTCAAAAGCTCACACTTTTAAATATAATGCTACTACTTGGTCACACTGAAAGTCTTTCAAAGGCACTGACCACACCTTAATATTTTGGTGTCTCTCCTAGCATGTTATAGAGTATTAGGCACAGGGTAATTTCTCAATAATCACTTGCCAAGTTGAATTTTAGGAATCGTAGATGTGAAATGAGAGTATCCTTGACCATGAGCATTTCTTGCCAGTCGTCTGTGGTTATGAGAATTAGCTATGTTTGCTTCCTAGGCTTTTAGCCTCCAAGTGAAATAGACAAACACAGAGTCAGAGGGACTTGAGGGTTAAGGGATATGTCCAAGTGTTTTAGATCAGTTGGTGGTAGAGGTAGGAGTGGATTGGTGCTCTCTACCCAGAAGTGACATCACTTCTTCAGGGAGAATTGGATTTCTGAGACACAGAGGCAAAAATCATTGCCCTTTGGTACAACCAGTCAGTGCCAAGTGAGTGGGAGCAATGCTGTCAGCCCATCAGGAGTGAGCAGGAAGCCTGTGTTCTGACTGTCATGTTAACTCCGTGTTATCCATCCCCACAGTGAGAATTCCAGACCCTGTTCTTTTTGCTTCAGCCATTTAATATGGAAATAATCTGTGTTTGAGACAGTATCAGTGAGAAGCTTAATGCAGGGAGAAAGAAGGAAGAAGATTGGAGGGAAATGCCCTCCAGGATAGAATGCTTGGAGTCTCACACTGATGTAATGTTTGGTTCTAAGGTGACGGCATAGATCACAATCATCATATTTCTAGATCACCTGGCATTTTGAGGCTTTGGCTGTCCACCCCAGTCCCTGTTTCTGGTTCTGGAGATCTATTAAGTATCAGCAGCTAGAGCCACCGATTTTTACAGGAGCCCACGCCCTGGGGCACCGACCTGTCATCCCACAGTTTAGAAGGCTGCACACCGAGTCTGTCCTGCTTTTAACCTTTGTTGACCAGTCCCTGGTCCCTACCCACCAGGACTTTGCAGACCTGGAAGTTGGTAATTATAACATGTGTGTGATCATTGATGTGAGGGGACCATAGGAACACAAACTGAGGGGTGACTGATGGGTATGAGGTGGCCATGAAGACTTAATCAGGGCATTAAAGTGGGGCCATGAAGGAGGCATAAGTGAGGAGGAATTTTTTGTGTGAAAAAAATAATATAATTCCATGGGAATTGCAGTGGAGGGACAAGCCAGACTTGAAAGTGAGAAAAAGAGTATCGAGAACGAAGCAGTTTAAAGTGTCTGGATGTACCATATAGCAAAGAGAAATATACTTAATATTTTGTAATAACCTATAAGGGAAAAGAATATGAAAAAATAGATAAATATGTATGTATAACTGAATCACTTTGCTGTACACCTGAAACTAACACAACATTATAAATCAACTATATTTCAATTTAAATAAATAAATATTAAATAGCTAACTAACTAAATAATTAAATAAAGTAAGTGGCTGGAGACTAGTATGCCCAGTGGGCAAAGGTAGAAAAAGTCAGCTGGTGATTCTAGGCTGAGAAATGTGAACTTTGGCCTGTTGAATTTAGGTACCACAGAAGGATGTGGGGCAGGGAGTGACATGATAAAATTTGAGTTTAACAATTTATCAAACACCCCTGAGCACCTTGTGCCTACTGATTGCAGTGAGGAATAATATAAAATGGATCCAAGGTAGGGGAAATGAGAGAAATTATTCTCTTTGTCTCATTTAAGGTTTGTTTCCTGAGATCCCACTTTGCCTCATATTATCATCCCTTCTTTCTTTTAATTGGAATCTCTTTTTATTTATCCAGATGTTCACTCACTCATTCACTCACTCATCCATTTACTTACTTATTATAGCCTGCTCTGTAAGTACCACACAGTTACATTTTTAAAGATCTAAGGTTCTTGATCCTTTAGGAGGGAATTTTAACTTTTTTATGATTACTAACATAATAGATATGTTGGTCTTATTTATGCCATCTATTATTTACTTTTTAGGTAAAATTTTATCCAAGTGCAACAACTTACAGAAGAGTTTACATCATAATTGTACAGCTTCCCAAATGTTTATGAAACAAACACTCCAAAATCAAGATATAGAATATTCCTGTACCCAAAGCCTCTTTTGTATCTCTCCCATCATCACCTCCAAAAGAAGTTACCATTATTCCAACTTCCATCATTATAATTAATTTTGGCTTGTTTTTCAACTTGATATAATAGGGGGCACATGGCAAGAACTCTTTTATATCTGGCATCTTTTGTTCAGCACTGTGTCTGGGAGGTCCATTCATGCTTGTGTGTATATCAGAAGGTCCTTTATGCTCATTGCTGTGTGGCATCTATCATGTGACTAGATCACATTGTTGTTATCTCCATCTGTTTCTTAGGTCACATGTTACGGCTCTTGTCATTATTTTCTATTCACTCATTAAAGGCTGGGAATACTCTCTTCAGCCTGGCATTTACTGCTGCACAGGCTAAGGAGTGCCATTAATCTTCCTCACTATTCACTGGATGCTAGCTTCTCCTACCTCTGAGCTGAGTGTTTGAGGGTCACCATGGCACCTAGTACCTGGCCCAAACTGGTAAGCCCCACAGGTGTTCATCTAGAGTAGGTTGGCGAGACTGTGGATAGAGCTCCAACTCAGCCAGAAGCTCTGAGTCCTTTCATCTGTGCAGTGTGGTACCTGAGAGACAGCGCCTCCCACACCGCATGGCTTCCTGGGGTAGTCGTATCTGCCCCTAATTATAGTATTTTCAGTGGAAAACAAAATATTCCCAAATGCAGTGTGCCTCTCCTTGGTGCCCTAACTCTACCATTTCTTCAGAGTTTGTTTTTGCTTTCCCTTTTGCTAATCATTTATCTTCTAATATGTCCCATGACTTTTTTTTTATTGAAGTATAGTCAGTTTACAATGTTATGTTGCTTTCAGGTCTACAGCAAAGTGATTCTGTTATATATATATATATATATATATATATATATATATATATATATATATATATATATATTTCTTCAGATTCTTTTCCAGCTTAGGTTATTACAAGATACTGAATATAGTTCCTTGTGCTATAGAGTAAATCCTTTTTGCTTATTTACTTTATGTATCGTAGTTTGTATCTGTTACTCACATATGCCTGTCCCTTGCCATCCGTTTCTTCTTTGGTGACCATAAGTTTGTTTTCTGTGTCTATGAGTCTGCTTTCTGTTTTATATATGGATTCATTTATATTTTTTAGAATTCACCTATAAGTGGTATCATATATTTATCTTTCTCTGACTTTTTTCACTTAGGGTAATTAATATTCTCTAGGTCCATCCATGTTGCTGCATATGGCAACATTTCATTCTTTTTTATGGCTAAGTACTGTTCCATTGTGTGTGTTAATCCATATATATTACATAATATATAATGTACAATAATATATATATGTACTATATATATCATATAACATATATATTATACATATGTATATATGACATCTTCTTAAACCAAATGTCTGTCGATGGGCACTTGGGTTGTTTCCATGTCTTGGCTATTATAAATAGTGCTGCATTGAACATTGGCATGCATGTATTTTTTCAAATTAGAGTTTTTATCTTTTCCAGATATATGCCCAGGATTGGATTTCTGGGTTATATGGTAGTTCTGTTTTTAGTTTTTTAAGGAATCTCCATACTGTTTTCCATAGTGGCTGTACCAACATACAGATGGCCAACAGGCATGTGGAAAGATACTCAACATCACTAATTATCAGAGAAATGCAAATCAAACCTACCATGAGGTATCACCTCACAGCAGTCAGAATGGCCATCATCAAAAAGTCTACAAATGGACTTCCTAGGTGCCTTCTACAAATGGCAGTGGGTAAGAATCTGCCTGCCAATGCAGGGGACATGGGTTCGATCCCTGCCCCAGGAAGATACCACATGCCGCAGAGCAACTAAGCCCGTGCGCCACAACTATTGAGCCTGCGCTCTAGAGCCCGAGAGCCACAACTATTGAGCCCATGTGCTGCAGTTACTGAAGCCCATGCACCTAGGGCCTGTGCTCTGCAACAAGAGAGGCCACCACAATGAAAAGCCTGCGCACCACAATGAAGAGTAGCCCCTGCTCGCCGCAACTAGAGAAAGCCCATGTGCAGCAACGAAGACCCAACACAGCCAATTAAATAAATAAATGAATAAATAAATTAATTAATTTTAAAAAAAAGTCTACAAATAACAAATGCTGGAGAAGGTGTGGAGAAAAGGGAACCCTCCTGCACTGTTGGTGGGAATGTAAATTGGTGCAGCCATGAAGATTTCTGTGAGTAAACAAGTTTAGAAAGCATTATACACCATACCTCCTTTTTGGTTTACAGAGAATATTCACATGGAGCAGAAACTTTTTACTGTAAAGGAACCTGCTTTATGTTATAAAATATACTATTTTCAACTTTTAAGAGTATCTATTAGTACCTCACAAAATAGAACCATGGTTCCATAGCGCATTGCTATGTAGACAACAGTCAGAGGGATTTCCACTTGGATGGTTTTCCTTTTAGTGCCATTGCTAGTTTCTGAGATTCTCCATAGCTCTTTTAATGGAGATGTGGCAGAAGGCATAACAGGCAAAATTAATCTATTATAAATACTTGCCTGTGAGAGTCAAGATGGTGGAGGAGTAGAAGGACGTGGAGTTTATCTCTCCCCACAAATCTACAAATGGAACGATTCTCAGAGAGCACCTGCTGAACACTAGCAGAGGACCTTGGACACCTAAAATGACAAGAAAGATCCCTGCATAACCAAGTAGGATGAAAGATAGAAGAAGGGAAAAGGAAGAGGAGAGGAAGCAGGAGGGACCTGTGCCCCTGGATGGGAGCTGAAGGAGAGTAGAGGGTCCTACATCCAGGGAAGGATGGTTTCTACATCCAGGTTCCTACATCCTGATCACTGGCGAGGAGATCAGTTGGAACAGAAAGGGGGTTTTGGGGGTTATCAGAGGAGGGTGCAGCATCCAGTCTGTGGCAGGCAGGACACAGTGAGACCTACACAGCTGTGCACCACAGCATGAGATATGTGTCCACCAGTGTGGACAGGGACTGGGTGCTAGAACGTGGGGTTTAGAGAGCAGACCTGGGGAGAGGACTTCTGTTGCTGCAAGGAGACAGCCTGAGGAGACGGGAATGAGGAAATCTGCAACCAGAAATGCTTGTGGCAGAAACTCAGACCACCGTAGAAGGAAAGTGGTGTTGTTGAGTGATGCACAAGGGGTGGGGACACCATTGTGGCCTCTCCTCCCCACATGCTGGCCCCTGCTGCCCTGGACAGTAGGAAGGGCTCCCACCAGGGCAGGCATTCCCACAACCCCAGTGGCCTGTGTCTCCTCCTCTGCAGCCCTCCTTGGGTGGGCACTCTTACGACCCCAGCTACCACTGCCTCAGTACCCCCTCCTTGCTGGGGCAGACTTGTGTGTTCTGAAGCAACTTTGGGAGAAGACCCCTGTGGGTGGATCACTCTCATAGGTGGGGCTGAAACCACAGCTGAGCCCCAGACGCTGTGCAACTAAGGAATAAAAGCTGAGACTTTTCCTTCCAGCTGTGTAAACTGCAGATTGACACCCCTGTGACCAGCTTTGTAAACTCAACCCTGCAGAACATCTGAACAGACAACAAGTGCTCCCACAGCCAAGACGGGTCTATCTTTAGTGGCTATGGGCTTTGTGGGAACATACACGCAAGTGTTGGACAAGGCCAGAGTCTGAGCTGCCCCCATAGTGCCCACAGTGGGCCCAGATCCATGATTACTGCAATCCTGGGACCTGACTTCAGTGGATCTATGCTGGTGGCCTGTTGAAAACAATGTCATAGAGACACCAGGGCCAATTGCTGGCACACCCACAGTTAAGGTGGGGCTGAGAGCAGTGCCAATAATGGTGTAAGGTGAGAGCATGCAAAACAGGTGAAAGGTGACACAACAGAGCACACCCACAGGTGAACAGCTCTGGAGGAGGAATACTCAGTGGCTTCTATCCCAGTGTGAGTGCTCCAATCCCACCTACCTTGCCATAGACCAGAAACACAGCTAAGAAACAGATCTGTGGCCTCTACTCCAACAGCTAGGGAGAAGAACGCACTTCTGACAGGACAGTGACAACCATAGAGCAAACGGGAGGCCCTGCTCAATATCCACTGCAGGCTCTGGTCACCACAACATCAGTCACACCCCCTATCAAGGGGATAACAGGCAACACACACTGAGGAAAGATGTGGCAGACATGTATATCAAAAACAGCACTCACACCAAAACATATTAAAACCACTCAGGTTACACAGGGACAATCCCACATAAAAATAGCCCTCCAAGACAGTCTGAGGGTGTTGTGTGAGGAGGAAGAACCCCCAGAGCATTTCACTTTGAAGGCCAGTGGGGCTTGAGTGCAGAAGATCCACAGGGCTGGGGGAAACAGAGACTCCACTCTTGGAGAGCACTTACAAGGTCTCCTATGCACTAGAACCTAGCATGAAGCAGTACCTCCACAGCAACCTGGTCTAGAACTACCTAGGCATTTTGGAGGGTCTCCTGGGGAGGCAAAGGTTGACTGTAACTCACTGTGGGGGCAAGGACACTGGTAGCAGAAGCCCCAGGGACTATTGATCAGAGTGAGATCTCCGAGAGGTTCATATTTTGGTACCAAGACCAGCCCCGCACAATAAATTACAGGCTCCAGTGCTGGAAAGCCTCAGACCAAATAACCAACGAGATAGAAACACAGTCTTCATCCATCAAAAGACAGGCTGTCTAAAGTTGTACTGAGCTCACAGCCACCTCAAAACATACCCCTTGACCTGGCCCTGCCTATCAGAGGGACAAGAGTTAGCTCCACCTACCAGAGGGCGGGCACCAATCCCTCCTACCAGGAAGGCTACACAAGCCACTAGACCAAACTCACCTATCAAGGGGCAGACACCAGAAGCAAGAGGAACTACCCTGCAGCGTGTGGGAAGGAGATCACAAATACAGAAATTTAGACAAAATGAGATGACAGAGAAATATGTTGCAGGTGAGGGAACAAGATAAAAACCTGTGAGAACAACTAAATGAAGAGGAGATAGGCTGTCTTTTGAAAAAGAGTTCAGAGTATTGATAGTGAAGATGATTCAAAATCTCAGAAAAAGAACAGAAGCACAAATCGAGAAATGTTTAACAAGGAAGTAGAAGATTTAAAGAATAGAGATGAACAATACAATAACTGAAATGAAAAATACACTAAGAGTAATCAACAGCAGAATAACTGAGGCAGAAGAAAGAATTAGTGAGCTGGAAGAAAGAGTGGTGGAAATCATTACTACAGGACAGCATAAAGAAAATGAATGAAAAGAAATGAGGACAGTCTCAGATACCTCTTGGACAACATTAAACACACCAACATTCACATTATATGGGTCCTAGAAGGAGAAGAGAAAGAAAAAGGGCCTGAGAAAATATTTGAAGATATTATAACAAAAGACTTGCCTAACATAAGAAAGGAAACACTCATTCAAGTCCAAGAAGTGCAAAGTCCCATGTCCCAAGAAGGAACACACCAAGACACATATTAATCAAATTGACAAAAATTAAAGACAAAGAAAAAAACATGAAAAGCCACAAGGGTAAAGCAGCAAATAATATATGAGAGAATCCCCAGAAGGTTATCAGCTGATTTTTCAGCAGAAACTCTGCAGGCCAGAAGGGAGTGGCATGATATGTTTAAAGTGATGAAAGGAAAAAACCTACAACCAAGAATACTGTACCTAGCAAGGCTCTCATTGATTCGACAGAGAAATTGAAAGCTTTACAGACAAGCTAAGAGAATTCAGCACTACCAAACCAGCTTTACAACAAATGGAACTTCTCTAGGCAGGAAAGAGATCAGCAACTTAAAACAACCTTGTACATATATAGAAGGCTATGTCAAAACCTCATGGTAATGACAAATCAAAAATCTACAATAGATACATACACAAAAAAGAAAAAGCAGCCCAAACACAACACTAAAGATGGTCATCAAACCATAAGAGAAGAGAACAAAAGAGTAAGGGAAGATAAAATACCTTCAAAAACAAACCCAAAACAATTGAGAAAAAGACCATAGAAACATACATATTGTTAATTACCTTAAATGCAAATAGATTAAATGCTGCAACCAAAAGACATAGAGTGGCTGAATGGATACAAAACAAGACCCGTATACATGCTGTCTGCAAGAGACCCACTTCAGACCTAGGGAAACATACAAACTGAAAGTGAGGGGATGGAAAAAGATATTCCATGCAAATGGAAATTAAAAGAAAACTGGAGTAGCAATACTCATGTCAGACAAAATAGACTTTAAAATAAAGACTGTTAAAAGATACAAGGTGATCAAGGTATCAATTCAAGAAGAAGATATAACAATTGTAAATATATATGCACCCAACTTAGGAGCATCTCTCTATATAAGGCAAATACTAATAGGCATAAAATGGGAAAGTGACAGTAACACAATAACAGTGGGAGACTTTAGCACCCCAATTAAAATAATGGGCAAACAATCCAGACAAAATTATAAATGACACAGACCAGATAGACTTAATATCTATAGGTCATTCCATCTGAAAGCAGCAGGATACACTTTCTTCTCAAGTGCACATGGAAAATTCTCCAGGACAAATCACATCTTGGGCCATACATACATCAAGCCTTGGTAAATCTAAAATTGAAATCCTATCAAACATCTTTTCCAACCACAACGTTATGAGATTAGAAATCAATTACAGGGAAAAATTGTAAAAAATATAAACACATCAAGGCTAAACAATATAATACTAAACAAACAATGGATCCCTGAAGAAATCAAAGAGGAAGTCAAAAAATACCTGGAGACAAATGACAACACACACATGACAATCCAAAAGCTAAGGGATGCAGCCAAAGCAGTTCCAAGAGGGAAATTTATATCAATATAATCTTACCTCAGGAGGCAAGAAAAATCTAAAACAGTCTAACTTTACACCTAAAGTAACTAGAGAAAGAAGAACAAACAAAACCCAAAATTAGTAGAAGGAAAGAAACCATAAAGATCAGAACAGAAATAAATGAAATAGAGACAAAGAAAACAGTACCAAAGATCAATGAAGCTAAAAGCTGGTTGTTTGAGAAGATAAATAAAATTGATAAATATCCCAACTCATCAAGAAAAAAAGGGAGAGGACTCATATCAACAAAATTAGAAATAGAAAAGGAGAAGTTACAGCTGACACCATAGAAGTGCAAAGGACAATAAGAGACTACCACATGCAACTGTATCCCAATAAAATGGGCAGCCTGGAAGAAATGGGCAAATTCTTAGAAAGTTACAACCTTCTAAGATGTAACCAGGAAGAGATAGAAAATATGAACACTAATCACAAGTACTGAAATCAAAACTGTGATTTAAAAACCTCTGACAAACAAAAGTCCATGAGCAGATGGCTTCACAGGTGAATTCCACCAAACAATTAGAGAAGAGTTAACACCTATTCTTCTCCACCTATTCCAAAAAACTGCAGAGGGAGGAACACTCCCAAGCTCATTCTATGAGGCTACCATCACCCTGATACCAAAACCAGACAAAGATACCAGAAAAAAAGAAACTTATAGGCCAATATCCCTGATGACCATAGATGCAAAAATCCTCAACAAGATACTAGCACACCAAATCAAACAATGCATTAAAAGAGTCATACACCATGATCAAGTGGGATTTATCCCAGGGATGCAGGGATTCTTCAATATAAATAAATCAAACAATGTGATACACCGCATTTACAAACTGAAGAATAAAAGCCATATCATCATCTCAATAGATACAGAAAAATCTTTTGACATAATTCAACACACATTTATGATAAAAACTCTCCAGAAAGTGGGCCTAGAGGGAACATACCTCAACATAATAAAGGTCATATGTGACAAACCCACAGCAAACATCATTTTCAGTGGTTAAAAACTGATAGCACTTTGTCTAAGATCAGGAACAAGACAAGGATTCCACTCTCGCCACTTTTATTTAACATAGTTTTGGAAGTCCTAGACATGGCAATCAGAGAAGAAAAAGAAAGGGAATCCAAATTGGAAAAGAAGTAAAACTGTCACTACTTGCAGATGACATGGTACTATACATAAAAAAAAACCCCTAAAGATGCTATCAGAAAACTACTAGAACTCATCTATAAATTTGGTAAATTTGCAGGATACAAAATTAATACCAGAAATTTCTTGCATCCTATACACTAATGAAAGATCAGAAAAAGGAATTAAGGAAACAATCCCATTTACCTTTGCATCAAAAAGAATAAAATGCTAGGAATAAACCTACCTAAGTGGTGCAAAAGATGTCTACTCAGAAAACTATAAGTTGCTGATGAAATAAATCAAAGATGACACAAACAGATGGAGAGCTATACCATGTTCTTGGATTGGAAGAAACAATATTGTAAAAATGACTATACTATCCAAAGCAATCTACAGACTCAATGCAACGCCCTATCAAATTACCAATGGCATTTTTTACAGAGGTAGAACAAAAAGTTTTACAATTTGTATGAAAATACAAAAGACCCCGAATACCCAAAGCAATTTTGAGAAAGAAACACATTTGGAGGAATCAGGCTCCCTGGCTTCATATTACACTACAAAGCTACAGTAATCAAAACAGTGTGGTACTGGCACAAAAATAGAAATAGATCAATGGAACCAGATAGAAAGTCTAAAGCAAAACGCATGCACCTATGATCACCTAATCTATGGCAAAGGAGGTAAGAATATACACTGGAGAAAAGACAGCCTCTTCAATACATGATGCTAGGAAAACTGGACAGCTACATGTAAAAGAATGAAATTAGAACACTCCCTAACACCGTACACAAAATTAAACTCAAAACGCATTAATGACCTAAATTTAAGGCCAGATACTATATATAAAACTCTTAGAGGAGGCACACGGCCCCTCCAGCTGAGGTGTGGATGCAGCCATTTCCCATGAGCAACTCTGGTTTGAAGTGCCAGGTGCGAGGCCTCTCCATAGCACCCTGTGAGCAAGTGGAACTAGACTAAGCACAAAGAAAAAGGGGAAGCATGGACACTCACATATATCAATTGATACCATCTCATTTCATGATGGGAGGAATCCTGTGGCACAGTGGTTAAGAATCCACCTGCCAATACAGGGGACATGGATCTGATTCCTACCCCAGGAAGATACCACGTGCTGTGGAGCAACAAAGCCCGTGTGTCACAACTATTGAGCCTGCACTCTGGAACCCGAGAGCCACAACTTTTGAGCCCATGTGCCACAACTACTGAAGCCCATGTTCCTAGAGCCCATGCTCCACAAGAAGAGAAGCCAGAGCAATGAGGAGCCTGCGCACCACAGTGAAGAGTAGCCCCCACTCGCCACAACTAGAGAGGGCCTGTGTGCAGCAACGAAGACCCAACACAGCCAAATAAATAAATAAACAAATAAGTAAATAAATAACTCTTAGAGGAAAACACTGGTCAACACTCTTTCATAAATCACAGCAAAAACTTTTTTGATCCACCTTCTAGAATAATGAAAATAAAAACAAAGACACAAATTAATTTTTTAAATTAAACTTAGAAGTTTTTGCATAGCAAAGGAAATCATAAGCAAAATGAAAAGAGTACCCACAGAATGGGAAAAATATTTTCAAATGAAGTGACCAACAAGGGGTTAATCTCCAAAATATACAAACAACTTATACAGCTGAATATAAAAAAACCAAGCAACCCAATTGATAAATGAGTAGAAGATCTAAATAGACATTTCTCCAAAGAAGACATACAGATGGCCAAAAAGTTACATGAAAAAATGTTTAACATCACTAATCATTAGAGAAATGCAAATCAAACTACAGTTTGATGCAGTATCACCTAAACACTGGTCAGAATGGGCATCATCAAAAAATCGAAAAATGATAAATTCTGCAGAGGGTGTGGAGAAAATAGAACCCTCCTATGCTGTTGGCTATGTAGAGGAGTATGGAGGTTCCTTAAAAAACTAAAAGTAGAGCTACCATATGATCCAGCAACCCCACTGCTATGTGTATATCCAGAGAAAACTTTAATTTGAAAAGATGCATGCAACCCAGGGTTCGTTGCAGCACAATTTACAATAGTCAGGACATGGAAGCAACATAAATGTCCATGACAGAGGAATGGATAAAGATGTTATATATATTTACAATGGAATATTACTCAGCCATAAAAAGAATGAAATAATGCTATTTGCAGAGACATGGATAGGCCTAGAGATTGTCATTATTAAAGTCAGACAGAGAAAGACAAAATTATATGATATCACTTATACAGTCTTAAAAAAATGGTACAAATGAACTTATTTATAAGACAGAAATAGAGTCACAGATGTAGAAGACAAACTTATGGTTAATAAGAGGGAATGGGGTGGGAAGGATAAAATGGAAGATTGGGATTGACATATATACACTACTATATATAAATTAGATAAATAATAAGGACCTAACATACAGCACAGGGAACTCTACTCAGTACTTTGTAATGATCTATATGAGAAAAGAATCTTAAAAAGAGTGGATATTATGTATAACTTATCAGCTTTGCTGTAACTCAAAAACTCACACAACATTGTAAATCAACTATACTCCAATAAAAATTAAAAAAAAATAGTTATCTATTTATTTCCCATTTGCCTGCAAGCTCCTTGGTGTTGGTGGCCTGTCTTTTCCTCTTTGTATCTCACAGTTCCAGCATGGTTCTCAGCACATACTTGAAGAGTTAAATAAATATTTTTTGAATGAATAAATGAATGAGATATAACCCTGGGACTATTGGCGTTAAGGGACTCAAATAAAACTAGAATCTGAACCAAGATGTTAAAGTGTACAGAAGAGGAAGAATAACATTAGAGAGAGAATCTTGTAACTTTGGAGGTAAGAAGAATACAAATGAATCCTCCCCTCTTTGTTTTTTGGCTATGTGATCTAGGAATTTACTTAGATTTTCTGAATCTCAGTTTTCTCATCTGTAAAACTGAAATAATACTGTTACACTTCATAGCTATTGAAAGGATTGAACGTGATCGTGTAGCTGGTAGGGCTGAGCACAGTGCTGGGCACCCAAGTATCCAAAAACAGTTATTGTGGCTGGTTTCATTGTTGCTGTGATGGTTTTCCACCTGGCCCCTTGTTTCTCTGGTCTCTGTGTGCACTGGAGCCTGCAGGTTTTCCTGTGTTCATGTCCTCTGCACAGACAGTGAAGGTGGAAATCTACAGAACTCCCAGCCCCCACACGCATGGCATGTGTCAGGTTTCCTCGGCATCTAATCATGTCTTGCACATGCCTTGCCCAGATGCCTAAACTTGATCCATTCAGTCAGTATCTCTTCCTGCTGCCAGAGGACCCTTGAAGGTTCTCAGTGCTCATGGGGAGACTGTTTCTTTCCTTTCCAGACTCCTTCACTGAATATAAATTTCTCACTTTGTTACACAAAGGCAGTCCCACCTTGTACTCTGGTACTCTGGAAATTCAACAGGAGAGGGAGGGGGAGAGAGAGAACGAATGTGTGTGTGTCCATACCTGAATGCTGAGATGCAGATACCACACCTTCCACGTCTGTCGTGGCTTTCTTCCTTGCTGATGCATCATGATGTGTACTTATGACCAATATCTGAGACAGATGCGATGTTATCCTCCAGAACAGCCTGCCTTTCCAGCAGTCCTCTCTCCACTCCCCAGATCACATTCACTTCACATAGTACTTCTACCTCAATTCTCATCTCTCATTTGTTTTCATCCATTGCTACTCTATCAAGGCCGTTTGCCACAAAGCTTATGTTTTCCCATTTTGAAACTGTCTGTAGAAACATTATTACACATCAGACATAAAGGTAGCCACATTAGAAAGAAGTTCTAGCTTCTTAAGGAAGCTCCATACTATTCTGCAGAGTTGCTGCACCAATTTATGTTCCCACCAACAGTGTAGGAGGATTCATGTTTCTCCACACCCTCTCCAGCATTTATTGTTTGTGGATTTTTTGATGATGGCCATTCTGACTGGTGTGAGCTGTTATCACATTGCAGTTTTGATTTGCATTTCTCTAATAATTAGCAATGTTGAACATCTTTTCATATGCTTCTTGGCCATGTGTATGTTTTCTTTGGAGAAATGTCTATTTAGGTCTTCTGTGCATTTTTCGATTGCGTTTCTGTTTTGATGATATTAAGCCGCATGAGCTGTAAATCTTGTAAATTTTGGAGACTAATCCATATGATCCTGCAATCCCACTCCTGGGCTCATACCCAGAGAAAACATGGACCAAAAGGGTACATGCACCCCAGTGTTCATTGCAGCGCTGTTTACCGTAGCCAAGACATTGGAAGCCCCTTAAATGTCCATGGACAGAAGAATGGATAAAGATGTGATACATAAATACAATTAAATATTACTCAGCTATTAAGAAGAATGAAATAATGCTATTTGCAGCAACATGGATGGACCTAGAGATTGTCATACTGAATGAAGTAAGTCAGAGAAGGAGAAATATCATCTGATATCGCTTATATGCGGAATCTAAAAAAAAAAAAGATACAAATGAACTTATTTACAGAACAGAAACACATTCACAGACTTAGAGAATGAACTTATGCTTACCAGAGGGGAAGGGTGGGAGGGAGGGATAGTTAGGGAGTTTGAGATTGACATGTACACATTGCTATATTTAAAATGGATAACCAACAAGGACCTACTGTACATCAGAGGGAACTCTGCTCAGTATTATGTAACAACCTAATTGGGAAAGGAATTTGAAAAAGAATAGATACATGTATATGTATAACTGAATCACTTTGTTGTGCACCTGAAAGTAACACATTGTTAATCAACTATACTCCAGTATAAAATAAAAGGTTAAAAAAAATTCTAAGGAGAGCTTCACTCCAGTATCTTTTTAAGCTGCCACTCCCCCCTGCCCCCAGCCCCGCCTCCCACCAGCATGTGGATGGCAGCCGCTGTTAATTAATCACACTCTTCCTCATGCAGTCTGTCTCTGTGCAGTACTGCAATCGTTCGCCACTGATCAGCTGGCCCTGGCAAACGAGGAAAAGCCTATGAGCCAAACCGGGACCTGTTAAATCCTTTTAGCACCTCTGTGCCCAGTAAAAGAGTAGGAAGTGGATTTCTCTTATAAAGAAGTCATGTTTCCATGACTTGCTTTGAGGTGAGGTCCCTGACATTGCATTCATGTTGGAAGGTTCTTTTGAGCAACAGCATTCAACTTCAGTCTTCAGAGAAACAAAGGAAAGAAAAGATAAGAAAGCTATGAACAGTAATTTTATACAGTATGTCCAGGACATGTCAGTTATGGTAGCCAAGAGCCACAGGTGGCTATTTAAATTTAAGATAAAATTAAATAAAGTTAAACATTCATTTCCTCAGTTGCACTAGCCCAGGCTCAAGTGCTCGTGGCCACTTTATTCTACAGCGTAGATAAAGAAAATGTCCCTCATCACACATATTTCTACTGGGCAGCACTGAACTAGAGGTTTTGTTCTGTATCCTAAGAGATAATGCTTTTTACACTTTGTCATCTACCCAACCCCCCTTTTCTTTCCCAGAACACACAGTGCTGTCCTGTGCCAACTAAGCAAAAGCCTGTTAATGCTAGGATGTCATTCAAAGCAGAAGCAACTCTTTTTTTTGTTTTTGTTTTTTTTGTTTGTTTTTTAAGCTCTTTATTGGAATATAATTGCTTTACACTGTTCTGCCAGTTTTTGCTGTACAACAAATTGAATCAGCTGTATTTATACATATATCCCCATATCCCTTCCCTCCCACAACTCCCTCCCACCCTTACTATCCCAGCCCTCTAAGTCATCACCCATCATCGTGTTGATCTCTGTATGTTATGCAGCAGCTTCCCACTAGCTATTTCGCATTTGGTAGTGTATGTATGTCAGTACTACTCTCTCACTTTATCCAAGCTTCAGTTTCACCTCCTCAAGTCCGATTTCTACATCTGCATCTTTATTCTTGCCCTGTCACTGGATTCATCAGTACCATTTTTTTAGATTCCACATATATAAGTTAGCATACGGTATTTGTTTTTCTCTTTCTGGCTTACTTCACTCTGTATGACAGACTCTAGGTCGATCCACCTCACTACAAAAAATAACTCAACTTCATTCCTTTTTATGGGTGAGCAATATTCCATTGTATATATGTGCCACATCTTCTTTATCTGTTCATCAGTTGATGGGCATTTAGGTTGTTTCCATGTCCTGGCTATTGTAAATAGTGGTGCAATGAGCATTGTGGTACATGTTTCTTTTTGGATTATGGTTTTCTCAGGGTATATGCCCAGGAGTGGGATTGCTGGATCATATGGTAGTTCTATTTTTAGTTTTTTGAGGAACCGCCATACTGTTTTCCATAGTGGCTGTACCAGTTCACATTCCCACCAACAGTGAAAGAGGTTTCCCTTTTCTCCACACCCTCTCCAGCATTTATTGTTTCTGGATTTTTTGATGATGGCCATTCTGACTGATGTGAGGTGATACCTCATTGTGGCTTTGACTTGCATTTCTCTAATGATGAGTGATGTTGAGCAACTTTTCATGTGTTTATTAGCCATCTGCATGTCTTCTTTGGAGAACTGTCTATTTAGCTCTGCCCATTTGTGGATTGGGTTATTTGCTTTTTTGTATTAAGCTGCATGAGCTTCTTGTATATTTTGGAGATTAATCCTTTGTCCATTGCTTCCTTGGCAAATATTTTCTCCCATTCTGAGGGTTGTCTTCTTGTCTTGTTTATGGTTTCTTTTGCTGTGCAAAAGCTTTTATGTTTCATTAGGTCCCATGTGTTTATTCTTGATTTTATTTCCATGATTCTAGGAGGTGAGTCAAAAAGGATCTTGCTTTGATGTATGTCATAGAGTGTTCTGCCTATGTTTTCCACTAGGAGTTTTATAGTGTCTGGCCTTATGTTTAGGTCTTTAATCCATTTTGAGTTTATTTTTGTGTATGGTGTTAGGAAGTATTCTAATTTCATTCTTTTACATGTACCTGTCCAATTTTCCCAGCACCACTTATTGAAGAGGCTGTCTTTTTTCCATTGTATATTCTTGACTCCTTTGTCATAGATAAGATGCCCATATGTGCACGGGTTTATCTCTGGGCTCTCTATTCTGTTCCATTGATCTCTATTTCTGTCTTTGTGCTAGTACCATACTGCCTGGATTGCTGTAGCCTTAGTCTGAAGTCAAGGAGGCTGATTCTTCCAGCTCTGTCTTTGCTTCTCAAGATTGCTTTGGCTATTCGGGGTCTTTTGCATTTCCATACAAATTGTAAAATTTCTTGTTCTAGTTCCGTGAAAAATGCCGTTGGTAATTTGATAGGGCTTGCGTTGAATCTGTAAATTGCTTTGGGTAGGATCGTCATTTTCACAATGTTGATTCTTCCAATCCAAGAACATGGTATGCCCCTCCATCTGTTTGTATCATCTTTGATTTCTTTCATCAATGTCATAGTTTTCTGCATACAGGCCTTTTCCCCCCTTAGGCAGTTCTATTCCTAGGTGTTTTCTTTTTGTTGCAGTGGTAAATGGGAGTGTTTCCTTAATTTCTCTTTCTGCTCTTTTGTTGTTAGTGTATAGGAATGCAAGAGATTTCTGTGCATTAATTTTATATCCTGCTACTTTACTAAATTCATCAATAAGTGCCAGCAGTATTCTGGTAGCATCTTTAGGGTTTTCTGTGTGTCATATCATGTCATCTGCAAAGAGTGACAATTTTACTTCTTCTTTTCCATTTGGATTCCTTTTATTTCATTTTCTTCTCTGATTGCTGTGGCTAACACTTCCCAAACTATGTTGAATAATAGTGCTGAGAGGGTCACCCTTGTCTTGTTCCTGTTGTTGGAGTGCTTTCAGTTTTTTAGTCTTGAGAATGATGTTGGCTGTTGATTTGTCACATATGGCGTTTATTATGTGGAGGCAATTTCCTTCTATGCCCACCTTCTGGAGGTGCAGGAGCAGAACAAGACCCATCAGTAGATCCATCATCGTGCTTTTTTAAGAAATTGCCTCTGGCTACATATACTGTCTATAGTTTTTCCTGTTGAACATAAAAATAATGTTGCTCCTGTTTGCTTTTAAATTTAACCACAAATATGAGACCAGAAGAACAAAATTCATTTTGTGAGCTCCCAGCTTCCTGTTAAGGTGACAGTGAAAGAATCTACCCTGTGATTATGTTAAAAAGGGAAAATAACTGAACAAAAGAAGACTGGGATTTGATCTTTCTGCTGGGTAAATTTAGTTGCCTGAGAAACAGGAGTGAATTATTTCAGTGCCAAAATAATAAAACGTCATCTGAATTTGCTTTTTCTCTCTCATTCAGGAGCTATAGTTGCCTTTGATGTGGTAGGAAAAGGGGCTGTTACAGGGAGGAGACAACCATTCATACAATTTCCTTTGACATTTTGTTCGTGTTTCGCTTTTAAAAATTTCTGTCGGCCTTTATGATCATCCAGTTAAATTTGTATATCCAGTTTGTCTCCTAAAAATGGGTGACATTTGAGTGCTATAAAATTAACATGAATGTGTTACAATGGACATAATTGCTTTCTAGAAAAAAACCGCATCTTTATGACTCATTGTCAGAGACACAAATGTGAGCCCAGAAGTTCCTAGAACATCGATATATCTGATTCCTTATGCACATTTTCCCAAGAAAGCTCTTTTTCAGGAAATAGGATCTCTGCTGGATTTTTTTTCTTTTGGTTTCTCGGTTGTCTGAAATTAGAAAGTCAGGATATGACTGAAATAATAATTTACTGCAGTTGAGTGATTTGGCATAGTGTATTTCAAGAAAAACATTCATTTCCACATATTGTCAGTGTTGAATCTTATTCATTAGCACCATGGCCTTTTGTGGTTCCTGTGGTTTTATTTCTGGGTTTGCAAGTGCTGTAGCCCCACCATCTGCAACTCATCGATGCTCACTGGTTTTAATCATCCAAGTAGGAGCACTGAGTTCCCATCCCTTCAACTTGTTGGTGAGGTTACTGTTACAAAGAGAGTTCCCAAAATGACTTGAGTTGCCTTGAGAGTAAGGGGAAAAAAGAAAAGTGAATTTTTAAAGGCTGCTAGAGCACAGTCTCATTAATGCACACAACACACCTTAGAGATTTACTAAGATTGGAACAGGTTTGAAGTTTGCCTTTGCATGATCTAGAAAGAAAATAATTATTAAGCTAATTAACAGTATAGATCATTTTATAAGAAATAGTCAAAAACACAGATTGTGGAGTCTGTCAGACCCAGCCCTAATTCCTGACTGTCGCCTGGCAGCTGTGCCTTAACCACTGTGAGTCTTACTTTTACATCCGTGAAGTGGGGCTGACAATACCCATCTCAAGAGATTGTCTCCAGAATTAAGTGAAACACTGTCTGTGCACTTTGTTACCAGTGTCATTGGTATTAGTGGCTAGGAAAGCAAGCAATTTTTAAAAGAAATTTTTGGAGCCTTTTAGGCTTGATGAAAACAAAAAGAGTAAATGTTCCCAGCTTTTTTCTCCCTTTTTGGCTCATGTGGGAAGATTCAGTGTTTGTGCTGCCAAACCAGGAGCCAAGAGGGCCTGAGCAGGGTAGGTCTTGATGAAAGCTGTGAGAGGAAAGGAACCTAGAGGGAAGATTCATTTATAAAATAAAGGGCTCTCTATGAAGGAGAGAAAAATAAGGAATATAACAATTTTGAGGACTGATAGAGAAGGGTGCTAGAAGTTTAGGGGCATAGACAGAAAGAGAGAGGGGGCAGTGCAGTGTGACACTTGGGATCCAGGTAAGTCAGGAACATCAGGGGAGTGTTGTGTGATGTAAGTCCCCAGATGCCACTTTTATTGAGAGTCTTCTTTTTAAAAAAAACTTTTTTAAATTGAAGTATAGTTGAATTACAATATCTTAATTTCGACTAGGCAGCAGAGTCATTCAGTTATACATATATACTTTTTCATATCCTTTTCCATTATGGTTTATCACAGGATATTGAATATAGTTCCCTGTGCTTCAGTAGGACCTTGTTATTTATCTTGTCTATATATAATGGTTTGCATCTCCTAATCCCAAACTCCCAATCCATTCCTCCCCCACCCCCCTCAGCAAACTTTTTTATGGCTGAGTAGTATTCCATTGTGTGTGTATTTATGTAGATATAAATATATATCTATATATATATCTATATAATATATTATATAAATATATTTACATATTATATATTATGTATTGTCTATTTATATGTAGTATATATATTCCATATATGTGTGTATATATATTATATATTGTACATATATAGAACATATTATATATGTGTATATATAATATATAAAATTTGTGTGTATTTATATATAAGTATATATAAATATATATTTATGTGTGTATATTTATATATAAAAATGTATTTATATATAATTACAAATATGTTTTAAATTATATTATATAATTATAAATTTTATATATAATTTTAAATTATATATAATTATAAATATAAATACATATATTTAATATATATAATATATATAATTATATGTATATTATATATTAAATATATAGACTATTTAATTAAATTATATTATATACTTATAAATAAATTATAAGTTTAATTATAATTAAATAAATTATTAAATAAATTATAAATTATAAATTAAATTATAAATAATAAATTATATAATTATAAATTTTATATATATAATTTTAAACTATGTGTGTGTATTTATATATATAAATATGTATATATCTCACAACTTCTTTATCCATTTATCTACCAATGGATTTCCACATCTTGGCTACTGTGAATAGTGCTGCTGTGAACATAGGGGTGCATGCATCTTTTTGAATTATAGTTTTATCTGGATATATGCCCAGGAATGGGATAGCTTGATCATATGGCAGCTCTATTTTTAATTTTTTGTGGAACCTCCATACTGTTCTCCATAGTGGCTGCACCAATTTATGTTCCCATCAACAGTGTAGGAGGTTTCCCTTTTCTATTGAGAGCCTTCTTAAGTAGCTCTCCCACAGGGAAGAGAGTGGAGCAGAGTGGTTAAGAGCCTAAATTCTGGACCTGGAGTTCTAGGTTCAAACCCTTGTTCATCACTCTTGCCTGAATAGTTTCATTTCCCTAAGCTGCAGTTTCCTTCCTGTGAAACGAGCATCCTGACAGGATCTCCCATATTATCCTGAGGGTCAAGTGGAAGATTCTTCTGGGATCTCATGACTTAATGTTGAGTGCTTGGCAGATATATAAGAGCTTGATCAACGTTACATGAACTTGGTGGTGTCATTTTTATTTATTTTTATTTTTTTATTTATTTATTTTGCCTGGGTTCAAATCTTGTTCTGTAATCTTTTTTTTTTTTTTCATTTTATAGATTTTTTTTTGAGGTCTTCATTGGAGTATAATTGCTTTACACTGTTGTACCAGTTTCTGCTGTACAACAAAGTGAATCAGCTGTATTTATACATATATCCCCATATCCCTTCCCTCTTGAGCCTCCCTCCCACACTCTCTATCCCATCCCTCTAGGTCATTACCAGTCATCAAGTTGATCTCCCTGTGTTATGCAGCAGCTTCCCACTAGCTGTCTGTTTTATGTTTGGTAGTGCATATATGTGGAATGAAAGTGAGTTATTTGTAGGGTGGTGTCATTTTTAAAAAGGACAATAATCGCTTTCATTATTCTTCTGAAGACATTATGAGGATTAATTCATTTAATTCTCAGGACAACTCTACAAGACGGGAGCTATTATTATTCCCTTTTCACACATTATAAAACTAAGGCAGAAAGGAGTCAAATAACTCGCTCAAACTCATACCCAGAGAGTAGCAGAGTCCGGGTTAGCATCAAATATTCTCATGCTGGTTCCATACTCTTGTCCTCTATACCATCTGCATCTCATATGTGAGTGTCTGTTCTTCAGATGAACAACTTCTAGGGCAGTTTGCCTTATTTCATTAATGCTTGGTTTGCAGTTAAAGTGTGGTCCACAGGCAGCGGGATCAGTGACACCTGGGAGCAGTCTCAGGCCCCACTCCAGACTCTTGAAACAGGAACTCTGTCTTAACAAACTCCCCACGTGATTCATGATGGTGCACAGCCGAGAAGCTGCTTCAGGATGTGAACGTGCAGGAGATGGTCTGTCTCATTACTGCCCAGCACTGCACTTGCCGCCTAAGAGTAGATTTACTTTTGATCTAAGGGTAGATCAGGAAATGTTGAATAGGAAATAAATCCACAAGTTGAGGGAACACCTGGCTTCTCCTCGGCTGATGGTGCTCAGGGCCTCTGGATACGCTGCCACGCCAGGCACACAGCAGATGTCCCGTCATACTCTTGCACTGAGATGGAAATGCTGTGTAATAGAGACATCCAGCATAGCAGCCTTCCTGGGTGTGCTGTGACGTTTCAAAAGGCCAGATAATGCCAGAGCAAGCAGAACAGAGATGATGCACTTATTCTTAACATAGTTTTAAGACAGGCTCTGCTCAGCTGATTCTCCTGTGAACCCAAGCTGATTCTCTTCCCACTTGAGCTCTCTTTTGTCTTGGCATTGTTTGCAACTCATTCAGAAACTAATTAAGTTTCAGGATCAGTTTGTCCTGTTAGAAAGTGTGGATATGCAGAAGGGGTGGTTTTTATAACTTAAAATTATCCAAGTGAAAGGACAATTATAATTTGCTTCTAAAATTGGCCAAAAGTCAGCTTTCGTTAAAGTAATTCTCAGCAGACATTAGTCTCTGTAAAACCAGGGTATTGTATGGAAGGCAACAAAAGGATTTAAATAGGCCATGGAAAATATATTGATAATCTGGCCGTATTAATCCTGTCCTCTAGCAGAGTGTGAAATTACTTGTTTACTCCACTTATCTGGGGCTGGAGGTAGCTGATCACTGGTTGACAGAGCCATATTTTGTGATCACCTTTCAGCAGTGAGCGTGAGCTCGGCCAAGGCCAAACAGTCTGACTTCACTGGCCTATATACCACCTCCAAAGTCAAGGTCAGGACTGCTGCTACCTCTGAGCAGCCGGAGGAACTCATGATCTCCAGTATGCCCATCTAGGTATGGCTTTCATTTGTGCATGGACATGTCCTATATCCTATCCTCCCACCCCCCAAAGTGAGGGTTTATTGTGGTTTCATCACCATTCTACAAAATATTATCAAGGTAAACACTATTTGGGATGCAATAAAGTATAAGGAATAGTCCCTGACCTAAAGGAGACTAACCACGGTGGTAAAATAGACCCTGTTGATGCTCTTCCCACTTCCCCTTTATCAAGTTAGTGCATTCATCCCTCAGTGCCCAGTGGATGTGAGTGTCAGCTGCGAATGGCTCACGGCTGCCCTTTTTCCCTGGACTGATTGCTCTCAGCCAATGGGTGGCAGGGACCAAACCTAAGGGGTTATGCTTCCCCAACCCTAGCATGACCTTAAGCCTAAAGGAGCTAGAGGAAGAAACAGTATTCCCAAAGTGCAGTGAGAGCCTTGTAGATGGAGTTGCCTTTCAGGACCTGGGTCACATAGGGGTTCGGCTCACAATTCTGGAGGCTGGGCATCCTGAGGTGAGAGTGCCGGCATAGTTGGGTGAGGGCTCTCTTCCCACTGTGTTCTCACACGGCAGGAGGGTCTGGGGAGCTCTGTGGGTCTCTTTTATAAGAGCACTAATGCCATTTGTGAGGGTTCCACCCTCATGACCTAATCACCTCCCAAAGGCTCCACCTCCTAATCTTACCATCTTCAGGGGTTAGGATTTCAACATATGAATCTTGTGAGGGGACACAGACATTCAGACCATTGCAGCAGGAAACTACCCACAGTGAGCTGGCATTCAGTGGAGGTCAGCCTCTTAGGTCCTTGAGCAGAAGGAGAAGGGGAAAATCAACAAGAAAAAGAGGAACAAACAGTGACCAGCATAGCAGCCTTAGACAGTCTCCTCTGATCCAGCCATTGTATTGGCAGTAGGTTAATTTTTATCAAATGGTTATTTCATCATGTCCATTTTCCCACCTCTAAATCCTCCAAATGTCTGCCATTGCCTAAAAGAATGATTCATAAAAATTTTTGGTTAAAAAAAGGTCTCTGAACATGTGCCCCAGTTCATTTGTTTATTCACTTAAAAGTGATTTAAATTTACTACCAACTAGTATCTTGGAGGACTACGTACACTTGCAGTTTAGGATCTACCATTCATGGTTATGGCATAGAATCCATATTTCAAGAAGCTCTCCTAATAGTTTTGAGTTATTTTAGACAGCTTTTGGCCTATGTAATCAGATTGTCACTTCTGTTTTATTATCTGCCTTCTGAACGTGTGAGAGTTATTATCTAATGTGCATGACTCCTCAGACAAACTGCTGATTTGGGAGGTGGCTGTGTGCTCTTAGGTGGAGAGTGTTATGCCCAGACTGTGTGGGCTGCAAAGACAATGTGTTTAAGGGGTCAAGTAGAACCTTGATCCTGGAGTTATAGCAGAAAACCTAAGAGAGTTCCAGTTGGCAGTTGGAGAATTGAGTGATTTAATCTTCAGAGCAGTCAGGTTAGAATAGTAGTAACTCCACTTCTGGAGGATCTACTGTAACCTGGGATTGTGCTAATCACTTCAAATGTATCATTTCATCTGCCCTTCACGGCAACTCTTCAAGGTAGGTGTTACTACAGGAGAGGTCAAGAACCTGCTCAAGGTTACATAGTGAGTGATGGAGCCAGGATTCGACCCTGGAAGGTACTGTGTGTCTCCTTGACAGTCTTTTTTCCATCACAACCTACGATTAATACTTGGCATGAGAGTGGGTTCCATTCTATAGCCAGGCTTGTGTTGTATAGAAAGGTGGCAATGGTCCTGGATGAAAGGAGCCAGTCTGAAAAGGCTCCCACCTCTGTAACATTCTGGAAAAGGCTGTGGAGACAGTGAAAAGATCAGTGGTTGCCAGGATTAGGGAGGGATGAGTAAGTGGAGCACAGATAATTGTTCGGATGGTGAAGCTACTCCGTGTGGGACTACAGCGGCGGGTACACCTTATACATTTGCCTGAACTCAGGGAGTGGGCAGCCTCGAGAGTGAACCCTGATGTGAGCTGTGGGCTTTGAGTGATGATGATGTGTCCGTGGAGGGTCACTGATTTTAACAAATGTAATGGAGGAGGAAGGTGGCACATGGGATCTCTGTGAACCTTCCTCTGAATTTTGCTATGAACCTAAAACAGCTCTAAAATATAGTCTTGGGGAGAGAGAGAGAGGGAGGGAGGGAAAGGGCATGGGCATGGCCATAAGCCTGTGAGGATACGGCCAGTTAGAAGAGGTAGCAGTGCCTCCCAGAGATAGGAGAGGCCACGCAGAACTCAGAAAAGCAGTGTGGATCGAAGGAACCGGTTAATGCTCTGGGAAAGCAGAGTTCAGGAAGGCTAAGCTGTTCTTAGCACAAAGTTGATAGAGAGTTCACAGCATTTTTCCAACACTATCTGATACAAAGCCATCCTCCTACTAGTCTGTTCCTTCTCTGTGCACTTTTTTATAAATTGAAGTTCATATATGCTCTGCCTTCCATGTTGCTGTAATAATTGGTCTGCTCTCAGTCTGTAAAAATAGAGGAACCATCATTTATTAAGCTGCGCATTTATGATTTGTGCATTTTCTATATATGAATAAAATTTATTTCAAAATAGAAGGAATGGTTCTGTATGGAGGATGAATAAATCAAGGATATTGTCATATCCACGGTTACTTGGTAGATTCAAACAATTCTCCAGCCAAAGGTTTTACATATGCTAAAAAATAGCGTGGGCTAAAAGATAGAAAACTGGCATTCCAGACTTAGCTCTGCCATTAGAATAACTATGTGACACAGGCAAGGTGCCAGTCCCCTCTGAGCTTGGATTTTCTCGTATGTAGAAAAACAAATGTCCCAATTAATATTCAGTATGATAGAGGAGAGAGCAACTCTCACCCTCAGACTAATCCCACAGCACATATTGAAACAGAATCCCAACTCCTCCCAACTGCAAACTCCCCTTACCTGATGTTTTAGAGCAGAGATTGGGAAACATTTTCTGAAGAGGCCAGAGAGTAGGTATTTCAGGCTTTGCAGGCCATGTAACCTCTGCTGCAAGTACTCTGAGCCGCAGTCTATTGAGGCAACCACACACGACATGCAATTGCGTGACTGGGCATGTGTTCCAACAAAACTTTATGTATCAAAGCAGGTGGCGAGCCAGATTGGACACACAGGCCATAGTTTGTCCACTTCTGTTCTAGGACATAACTTTTTGGCATTCAGTGTAACTTCCCTTCAGCATATATAGGGAAAAACATATGTTCACAATAATTAGATAAATAGGGAACTAGAAAGTTGGAATGTGGAAGGGAGGAAGGGTGGGAGGGTAGAGAGCCTTGTGTTGGAGCACTGGGAGAGAAAATTCCAGTGACATCTGCCATGAGGGAGGGGCATTACCAGATTGGAAAAGGTTGGCTTTGGCACAGAGCGAGCTGCTAAGTTTGGAGAGACCAGCTGGGGTGTGAGTGTGTGCGTGTGTGTAAGAGGTTATGGTGTACCCACACCTAGCATGGTACCAGGTGCCAAGGGGTCTCACTGCATACTTGCAGAGGAAGGAAAGGGAGAGGGATGGGATTATCCTCATTTTATAGATGAAGAAATTCCAATGTGGGATACCAATGCCATTCCTCATAGGGAATTTATAGGGAAACAGGATTTCATGAGAAAGATATCAATTTCACCCTGAGAGGAGCTGTTGATGTCCTTAACAGGCCCTGCCCTCCTCAGAGAAGGAGAGTGCTGGTGGGCTCTGGGGGTTCCCTGTAGCCCTGGGCCTTGGC
The DNA here is from genome assembly GCF_030028045.1 of Hippopotamus amphibius kiboko. Taxonomy (NCBI): domain Eukaryota; kingdom Metazoa; phylum Chordata; class Mammalia; order Artiodactyla; family Hippopotamidae; genus Hippopotamus; species Hippopotamus amphibius. The sequence goes on from NC_080191.1 coordinate 100,662,175, forward strand.
GATGCATTGAAAGGTGACCATGCGAAGACAAGAAGGAGGCCTACAGGGCTTACTTATGGCTGCTGTTTCCATAGGTCAGTCACAGTCACATTTCTGATGTGACAGCAGGAGCAGGGAAGGGAAAGGAGAGAATGGACTTGGCACTTGAGGCAGGAGATCAAATGCTGGTCTCTCTTGGATCTGGTTTGCTGAAAGTATCTTGAGAAAGGGAGCCAGGGTTTGGAAGGGAAATTTGGACTGTTCCTTCAGGTCAGACAATGTCCTTCCCTGTGCCCTCACACAGAAGGAAAAGGAGAGCTGGGTATGGGGGGAATCTTAACAACTTGGGATGTGATTAAATTGATTAACCAACAACTCTGTAAAATTTCACACAAGCTGTGCACTTAATATAGAACTGGATTACAGTTTGCAGTCTGTTGCTCTAATTCATTAACGTTATTTCACAGACTAAAATTTTTACTGTGCAAATGTATGCAAATCGTATAAGAAAATAGTGCTCTTAGCCAAGTGCATTATTAGCACCTATTGGGTTTTTTGGTTGTTTTTCCTTTTGGTTTTGTTTGTTTGTTTCACTGGAATTCTAACTCTGCTGTGCAAAGCTAGATAATTAATATATTCAGTACTCGAAAGTGTGTGGGGAACGTTTTCCCGAAGGGTGATTGGGAAGCTTTCTCCTTTGACAAATACTGTGGTGACTGGCATGTCTTTTTTCCTATTTTCCTTGCCTAAAACAGAATGAAGAAGATGAGCAACATTTATGAGTCAGCTGCCAACACACTGGGGATCTTTAACAGCCCCTGCCTGACCAAAGTTGAGCTGCGTGTGGCATGCAAAGGCATTTCTGACAGAGACGCCCTTTCCAAACCAGACCCCTGTGTCATCCTCAAGATGCAGTCCCACGGGCAGTGGTTCGAGGTAGGCATGTCCAGTGAAATGGACAGAAGCATGGCAGGGGGAGTGATTAGAAAATGCTTTGGCATCTGCTGTCTTCTGGTGGTTTATTTTGGTGAGATGGAAAATTCTAGAAATGACTATGGTAACATTCCTGCTTGTCTCATGATGTTTTTTTAAATTTATTTATTAAAAAAATTTTTTTAATTTTATATTGGAGTATAGTTGATTAACAATGTTGTGTTAGTTTCACATGTGCATCAAAGTGATTCAGTTATACATATGCATGTATCTATTCTTTTGAAAATTCTTTTCCCATTTAGCTTATTACAGAATATTGAGCAGAGGTCCCTGTGCTATGCGGTAGGTCCTTGTTGGTTATGTGTTTTAACTATAGCAGTGTATGCTTATCAATCCCAAACTCCCGATCTATCCTTCCCCCACACCCTTCTCCTCTGATAACGATAAGTTTATTCTCTAAGTCTGTGAGTCTGTTTCTGCTTTGTAAGTAAGTTCATTTACATAATTTTTTTAGATTCCTCATATAAGTGATATCTTGCGATATTTGTCTTTCTCTGTCTGGCTTACTTCGCTTAGTATAATAATCTCCTAGTCCATCCATGTTGCTGCAAATGGCATTGTTTCATTCTTTTTAATGGCTGAGGAATATTCCATTGTGTAAATGTACCACATCTTCTTTATTCATTCATCTGTCAAAGAACACTTAGGTTCCTTACATATCTTGATGTTTTAAGCTGTGGTTATTTTGACATTTATTCTTAATTTGTGTGCTCATTGTAGACGTAGTAGCCCCTGGGGATGGGCAGCAGGGACTGCCTTACAGCGGCCACATCACACATTTATTTTTTGGAGTGAGAAGTTAATATTAGCTAAATTTTACTGGGCACTGTTCTAGGTGCTTATCAAGTGTAAGGCACTAAGTGCTTTATGTAAAATAACTAATTTCATCCGCAAAACAATCCTATGAGGAAAAAGATGAGGAAGCAGAAAGATTAAGGATTTTCCCAGGAACATTCAGTTTGTAAGTGGGAAATCTAAAATTTTCCGGTCAAGCTACAGGGCCTCGGCTCTTTATTGCTATTTTATACTTACATTGGTCATTAGAGCAGCCTTTGACGGTTTGTGTGGCAATATCACAGGTTGAATTCTGCAGCTGGCTTTTGTTTGCTTTTTTTAAAAATTGAAACAAATTGTATGAGGACTGGGTGTTAAGTTTTGGGGTTTTTTTGCTGTTGTTTTCTATTTTGTTTTAAAGCTCTTTATTGGAATATAATTGTTTTACACTGTTGTGCCAGTTTTTGCTGCACAACAAAGTGAATCAGCTCTATTTATACGTGTATCCCCACATCCCCTCCTCTCTGTGACTCCTTCCCACCCTCCTTATCCCACCTCTCTAAATCATCACCAGTCATCAAGTTGATTTCCTTGTGTTATGCGGCAGTTTCCCACTAGCTATCTACTTTACATTTGGTAGTGTATATATGTCAGTGCTACTCTCTCACTTCATCCCAGCTTCCCCTTCGCCCCCCAGCCTGTGTCCCTCAAATCCGTTCTCTACATCTGCGTCTTTATTCTTGCCCTGTCACTGGGTTCATCAGGACCATTTCTTTAGATTCCACATATATGAGTTAGCATCTGGTATTTGTTTTTCTCTTTCTGGCTTACTTCGCTCTGTATGACAGACTCTAGGTCCATCCACCTCAATACAAATAACTCAACTTCATTCCTTTTTATGGCTGAGTAATATTCCATTTGTATATATGTGCCACATCTTCTTTATCCATTCATCTGTGGATGGGCATTTAGGTTGCTTCCATGTACTGGCTGTTGTAAATAGTGCTGCAATGAACATTATGGTACATGTTTCTTTTTGGATCATGGTTTTCTCTGGGTATATGCCCAGTAGTCGGATTGCTGGGTCGTATGGTAGTTCTATTTTTAGATATTTAAGGAACCTCCATACTGTTTTCCATAGTGGCTGTACTAACTTACATTCCCACCAGCAATGCAGGAAGGTTCCCTATTCTCCACACCCTCTCCAGCATTTATTGTTTCTAGATGTTTTGATGATGGCCGTTCTGACCGGTGTGAAGTGATACCTCATTGTGGCTTTGACTTGCATTTCTCTAATGATTAGTGATGTTGAGCATATTTTCACGAGTTTGTTAGCTGTCTGCATGTCTTCTTTGGAGAAATGTCTATTGAGGTCTTGCACCCATTTTTGGATTGAGTTTTGCTTTTTTGATATTGAGCTGCATGAACTGCTTGTATATTTTGGAGATTAATCCTTTGTCCATTGCTTCATTGGCAAGTATTTTCTCCCATTCTTAGGGTTGTCTTCTTGTCTTGTTCATGATTTCTTTTGCTGTGCAAAAGCTTTTATGTTTCATTAAATCCCATTTGTTTATTCTTGATTTTATTTCCATTATTCTAGCAGGTGGGTCAAAAAGGGTCTTGCTTTGGTTTATGTCATAGAGTGTTCTGCCTATGTTTTCCTCTAGGAGTTTTATAGTCTCTGGCCTTACGTTTAGGTCTTTAATCCATTTTGGGTTTATTTTTGTGTATGGTGTTAGGAAGTATTCTAATTTCATTCTTTTACATGTTGCTATCCAATTTTCCCAGCACCACTTATTGAAGAGGCTGTCTTTTTTCCATTGTATATTCGTGCCTCCTTTGTCAAAGATAAGGTACCCATATGTGTGTAGGTTTATCTCTGGGCTCTCTATTTCGTTTCATTGATCTATATTTCTGATTTTGTGCCAGTACCGTGCTGTCTTGATCACTGTAGCCTTATAGTATAGTTTGAAGTCAGGGAGCCTGATTCCACCAACTCCACCTTTCCTTCTTAAGATAGCTTTGGCTATTTGGGGTCTTTTGCGTTTCCAACAAATTGTAAAATTTCTTGCTCTAGTTCTGTGAAAAATGCCATTGGTAATTTGATAGGGATTGCATTGCATCTGTAAATTGCTTTGGGTAGGATAGTCATTTTCACAATGTTGATTCTTCCAATCCAAGAACATGGTATGTCCCTCCATCTGTTTGTATCATCTTTCATTTCTTCCATCAGTGTCTTATAGTTTTCTGCATATACGTCTTTTGCCTCCTTAGGCAGGTTTATTCCTAGGTATTTTATTATTTTTGTTGCAGTGGTAAATGAAAGTGTTTCCTTAATTTTTCTTTCTTCTCTTTCATTGTTAGTGTATATGAATGCAAGCGATTTCTGTGCATTAATTTTGTATCCTGCTACTTTACTGAATTCATCGATGAGTGCTAGCAGTTTTGTGGTAGCTTCTTTAGGGTTTTCTATGTATATTATCATGTCATCTGCAAAGAGGGACAATTTTACTTCTTTTCCAACTTGGATTCCTTTTATTTTGTTTTCTTCTCTGATTGCTGTGGCTAAGACATCCAAAACTATGTTGAATAATAATGGTGAGAGGGGCACCCTTGTCTTGTTCCTGTGCTTAGAGGAAATGCTTTCAGTTTTTCCCCATTGAGAACGATGTTGGCTGTTGGTTTGTCATGTGTGGCTTTTAATATGTTGAGGTAACTTACTTTTATGCCCATTTTCTGGAGAGTTTTTATCATAGATGGATGTTCAACTTTGTCAAAAGGTTTTTCTGCATCTATTGAGATGATCATATGGTTTTTATCCTTCAATTTGTTAATATGATGTATCACATTGATTGATTTGCATATATTGAAGAAACCTTGCATTCCAGGGATAAACCCCATGTGATCATGGTGTATGATCTTTTTAATGTGCTGTTGGATTCTGTTAGCTAGTATTTTGTTGAGGGTTTTTGCATCTATATTCACCAGTGATATGGGCCTGTAATTTTCTTTTTTTGTGACATCTTTGCCTGGTTTTGGTATCACGGTGATGGTGGCCTCGTAAAATGAGTTTGGGAGTGTTCCTCCTTCTGCTGTATTTGGAAGAGCTTGAGAAGGATGGGTGTTAGCTGTTCTCTACATGTTTGATAGAATTCGCCTGTGAAGCCATCTGGCCCAGGGCTTTTGTTTGTTGGGAGATTTTTAATCACAATCTCAATTTCCGTACTTGTGATTGGTCTGTTCATATTTTCTATTCCTTCCTGGTTCAGTCTTGGAAGATTGTACTTTTCTAAGAGTTTATCCATTTCTTCCAGGTTATGCAATTTATTGGCATATAGTTCCTTGTAGTAGTATCTCATGATGTTTTGTATTTCTGCGGTGTCCGTTGTTACTTCTCCTTTTTCATTTCTAATTCTGTTGATTTGTGTCTTCTCCCTTTTCTTCCTGATGAGTCTGGCTAATGGTTTTTCCATTTTGTTTATCTTCTCAAAGAACCAGCTTTTAGTTTTATTGATCTTTGCTAGTATTGCCTTCATTTCTTTTTTGTTTCTTTCTGCTCTGATCTTTATGGTTTCTTTCCTTCTGCTCACTTGAGGGTTTTTTTGTTCTTCTTTCTCTAGTTGTTTTAGGTGTAAGGTTAGGTTGTTTATTTGATATTTTTCTTGTTTCTTGAGGGAGGACTGTATTGCTATAAACTTCTCTCTTAGAACTGCCTTTGCTGGGTCCCATAGGTTTTGGGTTGTTGTGTTTTCATTGTCATTTGTTTCTAGATTTTTTTGATTTCGTCTTTGATTTTTTCAGTGATTTCTTGGTTGTTTAATAATGTATTGTTTAGCCTCCATGTGTTTGTAATTTTTACAGTTTTGTTCAGATAATGGATATCTAGTCTCATGGCATTGTGGTCAGAGAAGATGCTTGTTATGTTTTCAGTTTTCTTGAATTTACCGAGGCTTGATTTGTGACCCAAGATGTGATCTATCCTAGAGAATGTTCCATGTGCACTTGAGAAGAATGTGTATTCTGCAGTTTTTGGATGGAATGTCCTATAAATATCAATTAAGTTGAGATGGTCTAATATGTCATTTAAAGCCTGTGCTGTCTTATTTATTTTCTGTTTGGATAATCTGTCCATTCTTATAAGTGGGGTGTTAAAGTCTCCTCCTATTATTGTGTTATTATTGATGTCCCCTTTTATGGCTGTTAGCATTTGCCTTATGTATTGAGGTGCTCCTATGTTGGGTGCATAGATATTTACCTTTGTGACATGTTCTTGGTTGGATCCCTTGATCATTATGTAGTGTCCTTCCATGTCTCTTGTAATATTCTTTACTTTAAAGTCTAATTTGTCGGATGTGAGTATTGCTACTCCCACTTTCTTTTGACTTCCATTCTCATGGAATATCTTTTTCCATCCCCTTAGTTTCAGTCTGTATGTGTCCCTTGGTCTGAAGTGGGTTTCTTGTAGACAGCATATAGACGGGTCTTGTTTTTGTATCCATTCAGCCAGTCTGTGTCTTTTGGTTGGAGCATTTAATTCATTTACATTTAAGGTGATTATTGACATATATGTTCCTATTACCATCTTCTTTATTGTTCTGGGTTTGTTTTTTTTAGGTCTTTTCCTGCTCTTGTGTTTCCTTCCTATAAAAGTTCCTTTAGCACTTGTTGTAAGGCTGATTTAGCGGTGCTGAATCCTCTTAACTTTTGCTTGTCTGTATAGCACTTGATTTCTCCATCAAATCTGAATGAGATTCTTGCTAGGTAGAGTATTCTTAGCTGTAGGTTTTTCTCTTTCAGGACTTTCAGTATATCCTGCCACTCCCTTCTGGCCTGCAGAGTTTCTGCAGAAAGATCAGCTGTTATGCTTATAGGTTTCCCTTATATGTTATTTGTTGCTTTTCTCTTGCTACTTTTAATATTTTTTCTTTGTGTTTAAATTTTGGTAGTTTGATTAATATGTGCCTCAGTGTGTTTCTCCTTGGGTTTATTTTGTATGGGACACTCCACACTTCTTGGACTTGATTAACTATTTCCTTTCTCATGTTGGGGAAGTTTTCCACTATAACCTCTTCAAATATTTTCTCAGACCCTTTCTTGTTTTCTTCTTCTTCTGGGATGCCTATGATTTGAATGTTGGTGCACTTAATGTTGTCCCCCAGGTCTCTGAGACTGTCTTGCATTCTTTTATTTTTCTTTTTTCTTTTTCCTGCTCTGTGGCAGTTATTTCCCCCGTTCTATCTTGCAACTCACTTACTTGTTTTTCTTCCTCAGTTATTCTGCTGTTTATACCATGTAGAGTATTTTTCATTTCAATCATTGTGTTGTTCATTACTGTTTGTTTGCTCTTTGGTTCTTCTAGGTCCTTATTAAATATTTCTTGTATTTTCACTATTTTGTTATCAAGATTTTGGATCATCTTAACTATCATTACTCTGAATTCTTTTTCAGGCAGTTTTCCTATTTCCTCTTCATTTATTTGCTCTTGTGGGTTTTTATCTTGCTCCTTTGCCTGCAAGGTGTTTCTTTGTTTTCTCATTTTTTTCTAATTTATAGGATTTGCTGTCTCCTTTCCCTGTGCTGCCTGGTAGTAATTCCTCTTGTTTCTGCTCTCTGTTCCCTGTGATGGGTTTGGTCCAGTGTCTTGAGTAGGCTTCCTGGTGGGGGTGTCTAGTGCCTGCTTTCTGGTGTGTGGATCTGAGTCTTTTCCCTCTGATGATCAGGGCCATGTCAGGTGGTGTGTTTTAGGGTATCTGTGAGGTTAATATGGCTTTATGTAGTCTGTGTGCTGATGGGTGGGTTTGTGTTCCTGTCTTGTTTGTAGTTTGGTATGAGGTATCCAGCACTGGCAGTTGCAGGCAGTTGGGCGAAGCTGGGTCTTACACTCTGATAGATGCTCCATGAGAGTTCTCTGTGGTTAATCTTCCCTGTGGTTGAGGACTCTCTAGTGGTCTAGCATCCTGGACTCAGTGCTCCCTCCCCAAAGCCTCCTAGCTGACTTCTGATTGAGGGATCCAGACTGCAGAGGTCACTCATCCTTGCAATAACAGGAATTAGAAAAGACTATCCAAGCCCCAGACTAATGATAAAAGGTTAAGTCAAACAAACAAATACTGTATCAAGGAAACACATATATGCACAAGAAACATAAAAACGGAACCCAACAGAACATAAAACACTAGAACAACCTGACAGAAGAATGCCAGAATGCAGTCAGACAATTAAAAGAGAAAACGTACAAAAATTCAAAACAAAAACAAAGGAACAAAAACCCACGGAAATTGTTGTAAACAAGGACCAAGTATAACAGGGACCAAATAGAAACAGGGAGCAAATATAACAAAGAGCAAGAGAACTACCAGATAGACTGAAGAATCCCAAAATGAATTCAAACCATTATAATTAGAACTAAGATATAAAGGCAAAACCTAATAACAGAAACCAAAGCAGTGTGTCATTTGAAGAGTAAAGCAAGGAAACAGAGTAGACCAGTAATATTGATTAAAAGTTTAACAAGATAAAATAAAATAAAAGGGATAGAACACAGAGCAACAGAATAGCATAGTATGACTGTAAATATGAAAAGTAAAAGGGAAAAAAATAAAATAAAATTGAACTATATTAAAGATAAAGGAGGGCCAGGACAGGGAGTGTGGGAGGGAGTCGTGGGAGGGAGGGGATATGGGGATATATGTATAAATACAGCTGCTTCAGTTTGGTGTACCTCAAAAGCTGGTGCAGGAAAGTAAAGCAATTATATTCCAATAAAGAGCTTAAAAAAAAGAATTTCAGAATAATAAAAAATAAATAAGTAAAGATAAAGAAGAAAAGAAGATGGGGAGATCAACTCAGCAGTACAAAAAAGCTAGGTAGAAATAGAAATATTTAAAAAGTCTAAAAATGAAAGTAGAACATGGAATAAAAATATGTTATAAAATGTGAAACTCTCTTAGGAGTAAGATCATAAAAAAAAAAAAAAAACCTAAAACTGACCACAGAATCCATCAGATCAATAGAATTAATAATCATTCTGCTTCCTCGGGGGTCTCAGTTTTAAGTGTCCTTATACCCACCTTGAGCCTCAGGCCACCTTCGCCTCCCCAAGAGGCCCTCCTCTGCCTCTGGGTTGGACTCTGGACCTTCTGTGAGTCCTATGGGGTCCACTTAGGCTCTGATCTGGCCCAATTCCTATGTGTGCTTGCTCCCTCAGTCCACATCTGCCAGAGCTAGACCTTTTTCATTTGTGGAAACATTCGTTGTTTCCTCAGATATTCCAAAGACATAGGGGCTACCTAGCTGATCACGGGGATTTAGTCTGCAGCACCTCTTTAGCACCTTTAGAACCTCTTCCTTAGTTCCCCTGCCCCTGGCGTTCAGCTTTAGTTTTGTCCCTGCTTCTGCATGTGGTCTAACTGCCAGAGTCTGGTCCTGAGGCTGCCTTGGAGCTCTTCGGGTCTGCCTTAGTGAGGGTTTCCTTTATTGTTCATCTGCAGATGCAGGTGTGTGGGGAGAGAGATTTGATAGTGGCTCTTCTCCCTGCATATGACTCAACAGTAGCGCCCTGCTTGGATCACAGGAGCCCTGGGGGTGACGCCAAATGTGCAGGGATGCTGGCAGCTAGTTATGGCGGGATCTTTGCAGTCCTTTCTGGTGTCCAAGGTCTTCTGCTGGTGTTCAGCCAGTTTTCTGTGGAAATTATTGCATCTTTTGATGTATTCCTGATGCATCTGTGGAGAGAGATGCACTCAACATCCTTCTGCTTTGCTGCCATGTTTTTCTCCTTCATGTGAGAACTTTTGGCCCAGGTGTCAGGTCTGTGGGAGCAGCCACAAGTCCTGGCTGGGAGCGCAGGTCTCAGCCTGTGGCATGGCAGGAGCAGGAAACGGGTGGGTGAAGAACCCTGAGAGGAGCCGGGTGTCTTCAGGCCACACCATGTCCCTGTCTGTGGCTCGGTATGTCAGCGGGGGAAACTCCCCAGCAGTCTCAGCCCGTCACCTCAGGAGTGTCCCTGCTCCACCTCAGAGCCAAACTAAAGCCCTCCGCGGGGCCGGCTAAGGCTGTGGTGGCCAAACTGTGGTGGTTGAGGCTGAGGTGCTATAGTGGCTAAGGCTGTGGTGGCCAAGGCTGAGGTGCTGTGGTGGCCGAGGCTGAGGTGCTGTGGTGGCCGAGGCTGAGGTGCTGTGGTGGCCGAGGCTGAGGTGCTGTGGTGGCCGAGGCTGAGGTGCTGTGGTGGCCGAGGCTGTGGTGCTGTGGTGGCCGAGGCTGAGGTGCTGTGGTGGCCGAGGCTGAGGTGCTGTGGTGGCCGAGGCTGAGGTGCTGTGGTGGCCGAGGCTGTGGTGCTGTGGAGGCCGAGGCTGAGGTGCTGTGGTGGCCGAGGCTGAGGTGCTGTGGTGGCCGAGGCTGTGGTGCTGTGGTGGCCGAGGCTGAGGTGCTGTGGTGGCCGAGGCTGTGGTGCTGTGGTGGCCGAGGCTGTGGTGCTGCGGTGGCCGAGGCTGTGGTGCTGCGGTGGCCGAGGCTGTGGTGCTGTGGTGGCCGAGGCTGTGGTGCTGCGGTGGCCGAGGCTGTGGTGCTGTGGTGGCCGAGGCTGAGGTTCTGTGGTGGCCGAGGCTTTGGTGCTGTGGTGGCTGAGGCTGTGGTGGCCGAGGCTTAGGTGCTGTGGTGGCCGAGGCTGTGGTGGCCGAGGCTGTTGGTGCTGTGGTGGCCGAGACTGAGGTGCTGTGGTGGCTGAGGCTGAGGTGCTGTGGTGGCCAAGGCTGTGGTGGCCGAGGCTGAAGGGCCACCAACAGGCGATGCCCGGGAAGAGCAGCACCCGTGGACCCTCGCAGACCTGCTGCTCCTCAAAGTTCAGGTCCAGGAAGCGTACGAAGTGGTTCCGGGGAAGGAACCTTCCAGGTGCCAGTTTATGTCTCTTAAGCCCCTTCCCTGGTATTGCCCCTCCCTGCTTCCATCTCCCTGTGGGTAACCACTAATTTGTTCTCTGTATCTGTGAGTCTGCTTCTGTTATGCTGTATATATTCCTGTTTCATTTTTTAGATTCCACATGTAAGTGATGACATACAGTATTTGCCTTTCTCTGACTTATTTCACTAAGCATAATACTCTCTAGGTCCATCCATGTTATTGTAAATGGCAGGATTTCATTTTTTTTTATCACAGAGTAATATTTCTTTGTGTATATATATATACACCACATCTTTTTTATCCATTAAGGGTATATTGTATAGCACAAGGAGTGATAGTCATTATTTTGTAGTAACTTTAAATGAAGTATAATCTATAAAAGTACTGAATCACTTTGCCATAAACCTGAAACTAATATAATATTGTAAATCAACTATACTTAAAAAAAAAGAGTCGAGAAGATAAATCTGCCTTTGAAATATTGGGAATCAGTTGTTCTGAAAGATAGAATGGATTGTTGTTCTTTGCAGACCAGCAGGGTTTGGAGTGTATGTCTGAGGGCTGAGGAGATGGGAGGATGCTTTTTGTTTAAACCTTATGGTAAATCTTTAATGACCATGATTGTAACTGTCAAAAAAGAAGGAAAAGAAGACTTGTAGCTTGGAAATACATTCCCAATGGAGAGTTTCAGACGTATTAGGGAATTTAAATTTCCTTAATTTAATTCATACCTATTGTTTTAAATTCCCCCCACCCCCCGTACCTGCTCCTGGCCATGTAATGGTGACAATATATGATACAGTTCAGTGTGATGATAATTTAAAACACATTTCATCTTCTGATGAAGGGTGGAAATATTTGCCCCTGGCTTCTAGGGTGTGCTGATATTCAGTGACTCCCAGGAACTGAACTTCATATGTAAATGGAATAAATTAACACTTCTCAGGGATTCAAAAGGCAAGAGCTGTTATGAACTGGAGGCATTTGTTCATCTCCCTGGAGCACATGCTCTGTTCCCTGGGCACCTGGGGGTTCTCCCTGATGCAGAGCTGCACTCCTGAGGCTGTGGCCCTTGGCAGAGACCTGGTAAAGGGCAGAGTTCTTGTCCGCATTGGAAAAAGCCAGACGGTTTCCCACACTGCTAGGATGTTGCTCAATCACCTATAATTCCATTTTTCCATTTAATTTTAATACGTAGTTACTGAGTTCCTCCATAGGAAGCTCTAAGTAATTCTGAGAATGATCTTCCCTTGGATCAATTCCATGTGAAAACATGTTGTGATGAATCATGTGCTTTGGTGGATCATTGGTAATAATAATTGTTAGTAATAATTAGTGTGGTTATATCTAACATTAATTATCAGTGGATGTTAATGCAAGATTATTATTGTTTATAATAGTAATGTATCCATGTAATACTTTACATTCGCAAAGCCCATCTACTTAAATTATTTCATTTACTTCTCATAAAAGCCCTGTAAAAAGATGGCACAGACACTGAAAATTACCCTAGCATGTTCTGGGTACTATGAAAAAGACATAGTTTGTGTCCTCGAACACCTCAGAGTCCAGTAGAACACAGCCCATCTCAGAGACAGAGGCCTGGAGCCTTAGATGGTCATGTGAACTTGAGAAAAGGGGCTCAAAACAAGGTCCTAACTTAAACCTTTTCCTTTCCTTGAGCATGTGGTGGATAGGCCATTTCAGGGGTACCTAGGCTACCTTTATGTGGGTGGATGTAAAAGTCAACCATTCCTCCTTTCCTCCACTATTTCCCATCTTCTGTCCCCAGCCCCATCCCCTACCCCCAGATGGAGGGTCTGGATGGATACCATACGACCCAGCATCTCTGCTGGCAGCACAGAGGAGAAATACGGGCCCCTCGTGGTGGGCTTGCCACTGCCGTATGAGTGGGCTATGCACTGTTTCCAGCAATTCTTTGTTGGCTAAGAGGGCTCATGGAGGAGTTCTGTGGAGCAAGTTGCTTTCATGCTTGGGTAAATAGTGAGGCAGGAAGATAGAGTCCGAAATAGCAGTTTCACCAATGCCGGAGATTTTCAGTTTTCTATTGCTCCAAAATGCTAGAATTTTATGAAAATGTGTCAGGCAATATGAACATTTAGGTGATAAACTAGCCATCTCTAATTGCCAGTACCAGCTATGTATTCGTCATTTTACGTATTTTCCTTCTAATCCTCACAACTATGCTGCAGTGCAGACTTTGTTAACCAAGTAAGGAAACTGAGGCTTGGGCAGAACTGATCAATCACCAGGTCATATAAGTAGTCGATTGTAAAGCTGGAATCTGGTTAATTCTAAAACCCATGTTATCTCTATTTTATCAGAGGGCACAAATTTAAAGCTAAAGGCCACAATCTAATCTCCGGACACAGTTTGTTTGGCCGTCATGGTGTTTAAACAAGTTTTGTACTGGTTGACGAAACTTAAAGATCAGGAGATTTTTCATAAAACTCCAGATTTCTTGTTTCTTTTGCCAGGAAATCTGGCAACGTGGAGCCTTTAATTCCTGTGCAGTGATGCTCAGCAGCTGCCCCTACCCAGAGTCTAAGGGTGTCCTTGTGCTCACTCCTGGGCAGCCTCCTTCACTCACTGGGATGGCCCAAATGGCCCCTGGAGGTGTTTGAGCTCAGACGGCACTCCTGCAGCCCCTGGTCTGGGCCTCTGAAACAGCGAACCTCTCAGTTGTGGACTCACACAAGAGCTGAAAAATGAAAATTAAGTCAATTAAAGCATTCCCTCCGAATATCACAAACAAGCTCCTTTCTCAAAAGATTTTCTGTTCACACTGTGTGGACTTGCAGCATTTGAGTGGCGAACACCTAGCATGAAGGATGATTAAAAAAAAAACAACAACAGTTTTCTTCAGTTGTTTACAAAGTTTCCACTGTGCTTTCACATCAAACTCCCATTTGCCAAAACTCTGATGTTGCTTTTCACCTCCCCCTTAACACGTCCTTATGATGTTGCTTTTCACCTCCCCCTTAACACGTCCTTAATGAGAATAATTTCTTTTCTTTAAAAAAAAAAAAGGATGTTATTATTGGTGATATTAGAAATCTTACCCTGAGCACTGAATAGAAAACAAAATGAAATATTAGAACCAGAAAATGTTTCCTTCCTGCTGCTGGAGGTTATATCCCTGTGACCAGAGACTCTGGTGCCCCGATGCTCACTCCAAAAATGATGTACCTGGATGAAAGGGAAGGTTACTGGATTGTGTAATATGGGACTAAGTAGCTTTCTTATCACTGATATCTCCCAAGTTGTCAATGTTAATGTCTAGAATCACAGGACTTGGGAAGTTTGGGGCTGCAAGTGAAAAAAAAAAAAAAACAATTTGAACTGAAATCTTGTTTTCACTACTTATTCTCTTGGGGGCCTGGAAGATGATTTACCAGCTGGAAGGATAATGTCAGGCCTCCTGCAAAGAGGAAAGCACTGTGATGTGGGCTTCACTGCCTCCTTAGCTCAAACAACTTTCAGGACACACTCTGGACACTCTGACTCAGCGCTGGTTGCCATGGGGTTTTGCAGTGTATCTTGAGTCCCATGTTGAGTGTTTGAAAGATGGAACACAGGCCAGGGAAAGAACATGAGGAGGCATCTGTGATTTAGAGCCCTCTGCCTCTAGCTCAAACCACCTACAACATTTCAAAGGAGATATTTTCAACACCTTTTCTGGGACCCCCTTTTCAATGTTTATAGAGTCATTATTGATAATCATCTTAAAATTACCTTTCCTTTGTAATGTCAATCAATTTTATCTTTTTTTATTAAGTGTAATGGTGGTTTGTTAATAATGGCACCTTACATATATCGAGAGTAGTTGTGCAATGTAGCGGGCACTCTCTTAAGCAGTTTACCTGTGTCGTCATAGGTAGTTTCAAAACAGCCCTACAGATTGTTCTATGTAGACATTTTATAGAGAAGCGCAGAAGAATTAAGCACCTTGCTCAAGGGTCACACCAGTTGTAAGTGAAGGAGCTGTGACGAATTGAACCCAGGCTGTCTTGACGTCAGACTGTGCTGCAAGGACCCTTCACTGCCTGTCTCTGAGAGTAACGTGTCCCAGTCCCTGAGTGTTTGCTGTGTGCCGTGTGCTGAGTTTTCACATGCATATTCATATCATTCTCATGACAGTGTTAGCAGATAGGAACTGTGATTACTCATTTTATAGGTGAGAAAACAGACACTCACGTAGGAAAAAGGTCACAAGACGAGTGAGAAGTGGTATTAGGACTTGAATTCAGATCTTCATGTCTCCAGTGCCCATGGAGAAAGTGTAACACCCAGAAGGCCACAGCCTTTAAAATGAACATGTTGTCCCTCCTCAGAAAAATGCAAGAATTCATTTAAAACTGATTGCATTTATTTCTAATAGAAATTAACTTTGTTTGGGGGAATACTTAAAACATCCACCTCCACCCCAATTTATATGGTTCAGCCTCACCTCCTAGCAGTTCCTGATGGTATGTGGCAGAGTGATTCAGAGCTCAGACTGTGGAGCCAGACCACCCAGATGTAAGTCCTAACCCAGTCACTATTAGCTGTGCTAATGAGCAAATTACCCATCTCTTTCTGTGCCTGTTTCCTCATCTATAAGATGGATATCATAATGGTGCCTTCCATATGGGGATGATTATGAGGTTCAATGAGTCTGCCCAGGTAGAGTGGTTAGGACAGTCGTGAGGCACACCAGACGTCAACTGTGTGACCTAGGAGAGCCTCCCAGTCCCTCCGAGCCTCTCACACCACCTCCTCGCTAAACGGTGGTCGTTAGGATTGAATGACTGGCTGGCGGGATAGTGAGCGTGCTGATGACATAGACTCTGGAATTGGACTACCTAACGCAGAAGCGCCACCTTCCCGGGCCCTGTGTCCTCTCCATTGACAGCATGGAGGTAATCATGAAACCTGCTCCATGGTTTCACTGTCAGGATGAAATGAGATGATGCCTAAGAATTCCTTAACAGAGTACCTGGGGCATAGTGAGTGCTTGATAGATAGTAAATGTTATTATGCTTAAAGGATATAATGTGTGCAAAACTTATGTGGTCAGCATGTTACCTAGGACCCTGTATGTAGATGTTATCAGGTAATACCTATATGAAGTGTGTTTAATGCCAGCAACAAGCTTTTGGTCTGCTGTCCAGCCCAAGTATTCTCGGTCCCATTCGTCCGTGTTAAAATAAGAGAACTTTCAGTCAAAAATTTGGACAGGTCTGTAAGTTTCCACCAAGCCTCTGACTAACCACTTTGATTGATCTGTTTTGGCTCTCTTGGTAGGGAATTATCTAAGCCTCTTCCTCCCCTGAGCTCCCTGCATTTTGAAGAAGATGAACAGGCTTGGAGCAACTTCATTTCACTTGTCCGTGTGCTCTAATCTGTGGACAGGAATCAGAGAGGCCGTGCTGATAACCTTGCCTTTCCATCTTTGCTTCTGCTCCAACATCAGCCAGAACTGTTTGGCATTCTTAGAAGAGAAGTGACAAGAAAATTCTTCCTCTGGAAGCTCCAGATGTTCTTGGGGTCAGTTTATAGGCTAATTAAATATTTTATCTTGACTCAAGCTCAGAAATGTTCAACTGCCCATCTTGGCTTGTCTGTTTTCAAATACTTGATATTTCAAGAGCTTCTTCCCATCTGAGAATTCAGTCTTAGATATTTTCTGCTTGAATGTGAAGACTAGTTCTTCTCGTTAAAAGATTACAGTTTGGGAACTGTGTATGGAAGCAAGAAAATTTGGTACGTTTTAAGTACCCCCCTTTGAATTCTAGCCTTTTCAGAACAACTTCTGGGATTTGTGGGTGGAGAGCCAGCCCCTCTTAAAGATTTGCTTTTCCCATTCGTTCCAATAACTGCTGTTGGAGAACAATCACCCTAAAGTGTAACAGCTTAAAACAACCATTTTATTACTCGCGTGGATTCTGTGACCTCAGACAGGGCACAGTGGGGCTGGCCTATCCCTCATCCACAGGGCCTCACCTGGGAAGACCAGAGGGCTGGCAGGATTTGAGGCTGAGGTTCACATCATCTGAAGGCCCTTCACCCTCAGGTCAGGCGGGGGCTTTCGACTAGAGCATCAGCGTGTGGCCTTCCATGTATGGCTGTCTCAGGGCAATAAGAAGAGGGGCGAATGTTTGCCATGCAGTTAAACCACGGACAATAAAAGTTGAAGTCTCTCTTCTAGCCCTAGACACCAGTTTTAAGAATAATGCATAAATGCTACAACCACTAGATATAACGAAGAAGAAAAAAAGAAATAAGAGCAACTTGTAGCTGCGTAGCCCTTCCACAGTTTTTTTCATGGATTCCTCACAACAACCTATGAAAGTCAGTGCTGTTATTTTTACTGCCAATTGGCAGATGAGAACCTGAGATTCAGAGATGTCAAAATAACATTTCCAAGATCACATAGTCAATACATGTGGTATTGCTCTCTAAAATCCTCTGACTTCCAAGTTTGGGATCCTTTGGTTGCTTCATAAATCCTCTCCCGCTGACGTTCATGATTCTAATCCTGGCCCTTTCTGAGAAGCCAGTACACCTACGGCTGTGGGAGCCACTTGAGCCCAAACACAGCTCTCTCCATCTCTTTGCTACTTGACCCATTTCTTGTTCACTCTCTACCTGCTGCCTTGAAATTTGTCCAACCACATTTTCCAATCCTAATAAATATTTTCCACAATAATTTACTGGCAAGAAACCAGTTTATCCCATGGGAGAGCCGTGATTCACCTACAGCCCACTAATGGTGAACATGTAAGTGGTTCATTTTTTGATTCATTTAGCAGACACTTACTGAGTTCCTACTGTGTGCAAGGCACTGCCTTCCATGGGCTGGGAGAACAGCAGGGAGTAGCACATGGCCCTAACTTTTGTGAAAGTGAGGAGAAGAGAAAATAAACAATGAGTGTATGATCTGTTGTCAGGTAGCAGTGAGTGCTGTGAAGAAGGATGAAGCAGGGAAGAGGCTGGAGAATGCTGAGGGCACCAATTTAAAAATTAGGGTTAGGGGCCTCTCCTCTGAGGTGTCAGCATTTGCACAGGAAATTGAGCTGGTAAGGGAGTGAGCCATCTGGTTACAGGGAAAGAGTGTTCTAACAGAAGGATGAGCAGAGGCCATGGTACAACAACACAGGTTTGCTGGCCTGTTTAAGGAATAGCAGGGAGCAGGATGGATAGAGAGCAGTGGGCTTGGAAGGCAAGGGTGAGAGGAAATGATGTGGGGAGGCAGCGAGGGGCCAGGTTGTATAGGGACTTACAGGCCACAGTAGGGATCCTGGGAGCTTCTGGATTTTATTCCAAATGTGGAGGGCAGTAGAAGGCTTGGAGCAGGGAAGTGACTGGCATTTTAAGAGATAACACCGTTTGTTATGCCAGACAGTGTACAGAGACTACATGTATCCAAGGGAGAGATATGATGGTTTGGAGCAGGTGGTAACCATGGAGAAGATGAAAAGTGGTTGGAAATGAAATGTATTTAAAAAATAGGCTGCAAAATTTGCTGATGGATTGGATGTAGGGTATGAGAAAAGGAGAGGAATCGAGCATGATTCCAGAAGTCTAACTAAGCACCTAGGTCAGTGATGATGATACTGGGGGAAGAGTGGGCGTGATAATAATTCTACAGTGAACATGCCCCCAGTGGTGAGAGGCGGAGTGATGTACTTACCGTGTGAGTGAGGCCCCAGCTCTATTATTTATCCGCTGTAAGATCTTACCCAAGTCAGTTACCTCCATGTTCTTACCTGTGTAATGGAGGTGCTAAAAGTACCTGCATTGTGAGGTTGTTTGGAGGATATGATACTCAGCAGTACCTAGCACCTAACTGCCAGCCATCAATGTCATTATAAACATAATTCTGTTAACACTTAGATTGTTTTCTTTGGGGAAGTGCTGGATCAAAGGATATACACACATATTAAGCTTTTAAATTACCCAGCTCCCTATCGGGAACGATCAGAGCCATATGTTCCTACCAGCAAACTGTGAAATGCAAAGGAGGCAATTATTTTAAAAAAATATTTTAAATATTTAGCGTTTAATATACCTTTGTTGTCCCCTCCTGCCTCAGTCACAGAGGGATGCTTTCTTTGGTCTGGAGTGACTCCAACTCACTTAAGGGATTCTAATCACACTTCTGTCCTTCTCCATCCAAAATTATCTTTATATTAATGTGTATTACTTACTAATATAATATGCCTGATCTAATACTAAAATACTAATATAATTAAAGCATAGCTAATTATTAACATGTTTTTATTAGGATTCAGTGTGTGGGTTTGTGAGAGTGAGAGCTTGAAGGAGAGAGATGTGGGTTGTGTGTGTATTAGGACTGGAGACTGAATCCAAACATCTCTAGGTTGTCATCGCTAATTCTGAACAATCAGTGTGCTTGATGCTGTGCTTTATTTAAAGAGAGAGAGAGAGAAATTGATTTAATAACCCATCACATTATACAACACAGAAGAACTTGGGAAAAAAAGCACTCTGGTAGTCTTAGTGGGAAGAAAAATATTGTGACAGCTCCATGGAGAAATCTTCGTGCAGAGAAAACTGGTAGAGATGATGGTGGTGAGTTGAGGATATTAGGAAAATATCCTGCTTCCATGAGATAAATGTGACCACTACAGCTCAGAGCTCTACATTATAGAAGACTGTTTCCCTCCCTTATGTAAGGGGAGTAAGAAAATAGAAACTTTGTTTGTTCCTTCTCTTTTTCTAATTCCTTAAAACAATGTATTCCATCATCATTTCCTCTGGGGCTTTCTAAAATATTCTATTTCACTGAAGTGGGACACAGTAACAACAAATTGTGATAATAAAGGGGTAAAATTGTACAATTTAATCAAGAGAAGTTAATGTCAGTGTAAGCGCTGGCATTTGGGAGAAGTCAGTTTGTATGCTGGTGAACAGCTAAATGTGAGGGAGCAACACCCTCCAGAAGCCAGGAAGATACCTGTAGTTGAACAAGTTGGGTTTGTTGCTTTTTGCCACAAGGGAGAACACTCTCCTTGCGGAACTCCGAGGCATCTTAGTGAAAGAGCTTACGAAAGGACTTATCAAATTTGGGCTATTGTTAGGTGATTTGGGGAGGATTTAAGGAAGGACAACTTTAGTCTGGATTGGATGGAAGCCAGGACAATTCTGTAACTTAATAGAGCACCTTAATAGACCTTATCTAGGAGGCAAGAATGGACCAAGGCTGGAGCTGTGATTGATAAAGAAGCAGCAGTCAATCATTTTAACCAGGGTGGGAGGTGTTTGGTCATTTTTGTTGTTTGGACAGGGTTTATGTTTTTGTCTCGCTCCAGCAGGAGTATGGAGCAGTCTGCTTTTTCTCTTGCTCCATCATGACCTTGTAGTACACTGGTGTTCTGTGAAAGTGTCTTGTTCCACGGGACACTAAAACCTAGCTGTACATGCCAGGCCAGCTCCTAGCAACACTAAGTTCAAGCTGATAGCACCAAGTCAGCTTGCCAAGCCAGCTCTCAGATGTCAGGGATGCCTTCCTCTGGCTCAGAGTGAAACCCAGAACTTAAGCTGCTCTATTTAAAAAACGTATTCTTAACAATGGACCAACTTGTTGACTAAGCAAAATATCAATCATAACAAGTCTTGAATCCAAACAAAACTACCTTTTATTTCTCAGCTGTCCTTATTATCCAAGGAATGATAATTATGATGTTCAATGTATGTAGATTTTTAAAGTTAATTTTACTTCAATTTAACCCCAAATCTCCCTTATGTTTTTTTTTTTCTTCTCTTTCTCCCTGATTAGAGAGAAAATTCCCAGGAGGTCTTTTGAAAACGTTCATGTTTCTGCTCATCTTTTCTATGGAAATCTCTTTAAGAAATATCCTAAGTCCATTAGACAGGGCAAGCATTTTCACAAGTGATCTGAGCAGGAGAATTTTTTTTCGAAGATGAGATAGATGGCTTAATTTCTATCCCATTTATTAACAAGCTCTAGTTATGTTTGGGGGACAGTTATTTTCCAAAAGCTCCATTTTATAAGCATCACCTGGTCACTGACCTTCCTTCAACAAGTGGCTGATAAATACCTGCTGTGTGTCATGCACCTTGCCACTGGATATGAGAATTGACAGTTATGGTCCCTGTCTTCATAAAACTCATATTTCTCAAGGGACAGGAAAATGTGTGAGCCAAAATACTCTTTCAAAGCTTGGAGGAGTCAGAGGAAAGTATATTCAACTCTAGATTGGGAAGAGGAGCCAGGGAGGGTGTTATAAAGAAGATGTGACTTAGCTAGATCTTAGGCGATGAGTCTACCAGGTCGGTAAGTAAGGAGTACCATTGCTTAAAAAGGGAAACGTTGTGCTGTGGGCAGAAGACTGACTTCAACAGGAGCAGGCAACCCCTACCAATCGCCAAGCCTGGATAATTCTGATACATGGTTCTTGAAAGGACTTTACGAAAGGACCATCATCTTCTTGGCTAGAGCTCTTCCTAAGCCATACACCAAGAAGAGAACATCTCTTCTATTTTTAAATAGCTTTTGAGAAAGGAAGTCCACAGTCATCCTGGGAGGCCCATGGCTTTGAGTCACAGAACCTTATTAGCACAGGTGGTATTGAACAGCTCTCAGTGGGGAGAGGAAGGGATGTTCCAGGAGGGATCGGGGGCCAGTTTTAAGGGTTGAATTCTTTGAGCAGAGAATAGCCCTGATGCAGCCATGAGCTGGAATTCAGATTGCTTGTGTGCCAGGCTCTCCCGTGAATAGAACACTGTGTATGATAATGGCAGATGAAACAGCTGACTTCTGTTACATCATGACATCTTGGGGAATGATGGAGAGCTTAAGGAAAAACTCAGTACTGGAAGTAGATTTCTGTTAGTCACAAGATCTCAGCCTGAGTTACACGCACCCTTACTCATGTATTCTCCTATAGAGTTCCACTCCCTTCCTTCACTTGACTTAATCATATTTTTGTCTCTTAGATAATCTCACATGCTCTGTATGGTTAGCACTTACTGACAACTCGAACATTCTGTCTGTGCTTTTTACAAACACACACACACACACCCTCTCACACACTTTTAGATGCAATTCATAGTTAACTCTGGTTAGTGAGCTTATTACCAAATGAAACTGGGTCAAGAAGTCAAACAGTAGGAAACAGTCTTAGTTATGCTTTTGATGGAATCTTCCAAAATAAACCAATGAATTTTCTATGTGTTCTTTATTCTGGAACTTACAGTGAGGCAAGGTAAGATCCATAAGGGTGAGACTTTCGTCTGTCTTACTCATTACTGAATCTCCAGCTCCTAAAATAGTGTCTGGTACTTAGTAGGCACTCAACGAATGTTTGAATGTAAAGTTGAATGAGGTTTCCTCTTGCTCGTAGAGATTGTTGGTGTTTCATCACTGCTGAATTTGATCATTTAGAAGTTCTTCTGCAGAGATCATTGTACCCTATCTAGTTGTAGCATCTTTGTTCTTAATGGGACTATCTTATTTCTTGGTAGCATATGGGTTGAGTTATTTGAATCATCTAGCTGGTGTGAAATTTTGTTTCAGTCTGTCTTTGGGGAAACATCCTCCAATAATTATTTTAGGTAAACTTTTAATTTTATAAGTCGTAAGTGTATAGCTCAAGATAGTCTCAGATAATGACTCCAACTGTAGAACCAGCACCTAGATGAATAAACAGAACATCAGCAGAAGCCCAGAGCCCCTCTTGTGCCTTCTTCTGTTTACTACCCCTCCACCTGTGTCAGGAGTAACCTCTATGCTAACCTCAAACAGCACTGATCGCTTTTGCCGATCTTTGACTTTTATACAAGTAGATCATGCAGTGTGTACTCTTTAGCATCGAGCTTCTTCCATTGAGCATTATTAGTGAGATCCTTTTTTTAAAAAAATTAATTAATTTACTTATTTTTGGCTGTGTTGGGTCTTCGTTGCTGCGCACAGGCTTTCTCTAGTTGCAGTGAGTGGGGGCTGCTCTTGGTTGCAGTGCGCAGGCTTCTCGTTGTGGTGGCTGGCTTTTGTTGTGGAGCACAGGCTTTAGGTGCATGGGCTTCAGTAGTTGTGACATGCAGGCTCAATAGTTGTGGCTCGTGGGCTCTAGACCACAGGCTCAGCTGTTGTGGCACACGGGCTTAGTTGCTCCGAGGCATGTGGGATCTTCCTGGCCCAGGGATCGAACCCGTGTCCCCTGCATTGGCAGGTAGACGAGATTCTTGATTAGTGAGATTAGTGAGATGTTAGTGAGCTTCCTTCTTATTGCTGTATGCCATTCTGTTGTATGGACATACCCCAGTCGATTTATCCATTCAGCTGCTAATAGACATTTGGGTTGTCTCCAGTTTAGGACTTTTATACATAAGGCTGCTATGAACATTCTTAGGAATGATTTTTGATGAGTATATTGATGTATTGCTTTTGGATAAATACCTAGGAGTATGATTACTGGGTCATAAGGTGAGCAAAGGATTAGCTTTAGTAGGTATTTCCAAACAGTTTTGCAAAGTGGTTGTACAAAAGTACACTCCCCTCAGTAAGTGTGGGAGTTCTAATTGCCTCACATCTTCTTCAGCATTTGAGATTATTGCGTGTTTTTTTCATCTTAGCTGTTCAGACCTTAGCTACTCAGTGTGTCCTAGACCACTGGGATTAGATGAATAAGAAGATGAACACTTTCATATATTTGTTGTGCATAAACGTTTTATTTAAAGTTTTTTTTAATTGTATCTCTATTGTGCATATACGTTCCCAACCCCAGCAGTCACTCTTTTTTCAAACTATTAATTCACTCCCACAGTAGTTATTACAATAATAAACAGGTTAATTCTTAGCTATCATAGTCATTTTTGCCATTACTCTTATTGTGGAACTTCACACTCTTAAAATTATTGTTTATATTACTGACTACTATTTATGTTATTGATATATCTTTCTATTCAAAATGCTATTCTGGACTGTGAATTGTTGTAATGGTCCTCCGTATTACATCATTAGGCTTTATAGTAAACCACATCCCACCTCTGTACCAGCTAAGAATGCTTTCAGCTGTGAGAAAAGGAGGCTAGAGGGTTTGGAACAAATAGGGGTTCATTCTTCTCATGTAACAAAAAGTTATCGGTGCTGGGTCAGCTGCTTCGCGTCACGGTCAGGAGCTGAGATTTTTCTGCATTTTCTTTGTGCCACTCTTGGTACGTTTCCTGGGATTTCTTCCCCGTAGCTGTTGGCTCCTGGACACAATACAGTTGTTGAACTGCCGAATACAACGCCGACCTTCTAGACAGGACAAATGGGGGTGGGCAGAAAGCTACGCCATCCATGTCTAAAGCCCTTCTCTAGTGGGCATAGTTTTATCCCCAGGATCCTGACCTGCTTACATTTTAAGGGTCTCTTGATGGTAACGATGTCATTGGTTACTGCTGGATGCAAGGGAAGCTGGGAGAGTAGTGTCTGGCTTTGTAGCCCCTAAAGCAGAAGGCAAGAGAGGGGTATTGGGTTGGTGTTAAGGAAACAAAATACAGTGTCTGCTGGAGACTGTTAGAAAAAAGAAGGCACACACAGCATGATGCAATCAGCTCCTCTATAGCCTTGAAGGAAATAGCACTAGGATGGCGTTTGAAAAGATAACGTCCTTCGCTGATGCTCATGCACTTCATACCCGGTGCTCAGAGCTGGATTTAGGGAGCACTTGCCATGTGGTCCCAAGCTGTTCCTCCTGATTCGTGGTGTCCCACACACGGCTCACTAGACTCTGCCACCTTCTGTCCGTTACCACACAGACTGACCTGTAATGGAATTGATGATAACACACACACAGGCCCGCACTCTATGAAAAGGGGGTAACATCTCATAGAAATAAACAGCTCTCACAGAAAAATGAAAGGCTTGCCTTTCCATTTGGTTGTAGTTGCAATTTTGTATAAACTAAATGAATATTGTTTGCTTTTGCCTTTTACTGGTAAATATGGGACCTTGTTTGTCTGTGGAAAAGCAGATCATTTGAAAATAGCAACCGACAAAAATCCAACAGCCTGTTTAAAGTTTTTTAAAGCACAGTGAAATTTCTCATGATAAGAGGCAAAATAGTTTCTATTTTAAAATTCTTTTCCAACTTTATTGAGGTATGTTGGCAAATGAAACTCATATATTTACATTGTACAATGTAATTTTTAAGGTGTACACTGTGCTGATTTAATACATGTATATGTTGTGAAATGATACAATCAAGTTAATTAACATGTCCATCACCTCATGTAGTCACCTTAATGTGTGTGTTTGGTGAGAACACTTAAGAGATACTCTTTTAGCAAATTTCAAATATGCAATAAAGTATTATTAACTGTGATCACCATGCTGTACATTAGATCCCCAGAAATTATCCATCTTATCACTGAAAGTTTGCACCTGTTGACCAACGTGTCCATTTTTCCTCATCCTCTACTGTTCTCTTCTCTGGTTCTGTGAGTTTGACTCTTTTAAATTCCACATGTAAGCGAGATCATACAGAATTTATTTTTCTGTGTCTGGCTTAGTTCACTTAACATAATGTCCTCCGGATCTATCCCTGTTGTCGTAATAGCAGGATTTCCTTCTCTTCTATGACTCGATGATTCCATTGTGTTTGTGTGAATCTGCATATATGTGTGTATGTATATATATATATATATATATATATATGTTCATATATGTGTGTGTAAATACATGCACACACAGTGACATATATCAATCTTCTGTATCCATCCACTCATCTATAGATAGTTAGATATCTTGGATACTGTGAATAATGCTGCAGTGAACACAGGAGTGCAGATCTCTCTTCAAGGTACTGATTTCATTTCTTCTGGATGCATAGCCAGAAGTGGGCTTGCATGATAGTATATAGTAGCTCTGTTTTTAATTTTTTGAGGAATCCCCATACTGTTCTCCACAGTGGCTGCACCAGTTTACACTCACCAGCAGTGCAGGAGGGTTCCTGTTTCTCCATGTCCTTGCCAGCACTTACTATTTCCTGTCTTTTTGATAGTTGCCATTGTAACAAGCATGAGGTGATATCTCACTGTGGTTTAGGTTTGCATTTTCCTGATGATTAATTATGTTGAGGACTTCTTTGTAAACCTGTTGGCCATTTGTATGTCTTTGGAAAAATGTCTATTCAGGTCCTTTGCTCAGTTTTTAAATCGGGTTATTTGCTTTGTTTGCTATTGAGTTGCATGAATTACTTATATATTTTGGATATTAACCTCTTATCAGATATATGCATTGCAAATATGTTATCCCATTCCATAGGCTGACTTTTCATTTTGTGGATTACTTTCTTTGTTGTACAGAGGTTTTTAGTTTTATACAGTCTCACTTGTTTATTTTTTTACTTTTGTTGCCTGCACTTTTGGTGTCAAATCCAAAAAAATCACTGTCAAGACCAGTGTCAAGGATTTCGCCCTGTATGTTTTCTAAAAGAAGCTTTATGATTTCAGGTCTTATAGTTAAGTCTTTAATCCACTCCAAGTTAATTTTTGTGTATGGTGGGAGACAAGGGTCCGATATCATTTTCTTGCACGTGGGTGTATAGTTTTCTCATCATCGCTTATTGAAGAGACTGTCCTTTTTCCATTGTGTATTCTTGGCACACTTGTCAAAAAACAGCTACCCTTATACGTGTGGGTTTTCACCTGGGCCCTATTCTGTTCCATGGAGCTATGCATCTGTTTTTATGCCAGTGCCATCTTGTTCGCTATTATAGGTTCTTCTCAGAGTTTGAAATCAGGAAGTGTAGTGTCTCCAGCTTTGTTCTTCCCCCTCAAGATTGCTTTAGCTATTTGGTGTCTTCTGTGGTTCCATATAGAATTTAGGATTGTTTTCTGTTTTTGTGAAAACTGCCATTGGAATTTTGATAGACATTACATTGAAGTAGATTGCTTTGGATAGTATGGGCATTTTAACAGTATTAATCCTTCCAATCCATGAACATGAGATCTTTTTCAATTTATTTGTGTCTTCCTCAATTTCTTTCTTAAATGTCTTATAATTTTTAGTTTATAGGTCTTTCAGAATCTCCTTGGTTAAATTTTTCCTAAGTATTTTATTCATTTTGATGCTATTGTAAATGGGATTTTTTTCCTTTTTGGTTAGTTTGTTGTTAGTATATAGGAATACAAGATTAAAATCATATCACAGTGGTATGAAACTAGAAATTAGTAACAAGAGGAAAACAGGAAAATTTACAACTGTGGAAAGTAAAGTGCTTCTAAACAACCAACTTGTCAAAGAAGAAATAAAATATCTTCAGACAAATGAAAATGGAAACACAATATACCAAAACTTATGGGATGCAACAAAAGCAGTTCTATGAAGTAAGTTATGGTGATAAATGCCTACATTAAGAAAAAAAGAAAGAATTTAAATAAACAACCTAATTTTATATTTCAAAGAAGTAGAAAAAGAAGAGCAATCTAAGCCCAAAATTAGCAGAAGGAAAGAAATAATAAAGATTAGAACAGAAGCGACTGAAATGGAGTCTAGAAAGACATAGGAAAGATCACAAAACTGAGAATTTTTTTTAAGGTAAGCAAAATAGACAAACCTTTAGCTAGACTAACCAAGGGGTGAGGAAAAAAATAGAGTGGACTTAAACAAAATGGTTTCTCAACAATATCTTTTTCACCACACCATAGAGACACTTTCTTTCATTTAGCTTTTTTTTAAGTGATCAAGTATTTATTTAGTACCTTCTGTGATCTGCCATGTGTCATAAAGAAAGTCCGTGGCTTTTAGAGTAAACAGTCTAAGTAGAATCCCAAATATTCTACATACTTGTTGAGAAAGCAAGTTATTCAGTATCTCAGCCTCCAGTTACCTTATTTGTAAAATACGAATAGAGCCCATCTCATAGGTTTACAGTGACAATTAAATATCATATTGGCAGATCCCCATAGTCAAGGCCAGATAGCAAAGACTTTAAATGTCAAGTTTAGAGATCTTAGTTCTTTAGAGAGTTTGGGTCCAGCAGTGGAAATAGGTATGGGAAATATTCATCAATAGTATATATGTAATTTCCCTTTTTTGCTTGATTTGGCTTTAAGCCAGACTCTTTCCAACTTTCCCCATTGCTACAAGGAACTACAGATGTGAATTTTTAAGTTTAATTCTTTACGTCAAGTTGTAGTTAACTGTTTTCAATGAAATAAACGTCTGTCAATGAAATGAGCATGTTAAATATAAAAAGAAAAATGAAGTAGCATAATTTTCTTTTAGTTTAAATCTAATATGTATGTAGAATTTTCATATATATCAATCCATTTAATTTCTACAGCAACTCCACCGACTCAGTGGTGTTACCTTAATTTGTAACTGAAGAAATTAGAGCTCAGAGACCTTGTGATTTTGCCAAGGTCACACAGCCAGCCTTTTGGATCTTCTTACCTCCAACTCTGCAGCAGCCTCTGAGCATGTTAAGAATTTAGGGAAGGAAAGGAAGTGGAATTTCTCAAAATAATCCATTTGTAAATATACCTTAACATCTTGAGGCCTGGGACTTTGTCCATTCCGTTTGGTCCCGTGTATGTCCCACAGCCTGGAATGCTGTATGGGCTCAACAAGCATTTGTCCAATGAACAACCGAACGAATGAATGGTCTTAAAACTGAAGCAGTTTTGAAATTAAGGTGCGTTCCACACTGGAGAGCCACTGTCTTATGGAGATCAAGGCCTAGCTAGACAGAGATTGTGGCTGGCATCGTCCCCCACTCTTCCCACAGCCTTAGGAGCCAGGTGATTCCTCAAGGTGGCCTTGGTGGGGTGAGGGTCAGGGAGTGAGAGAAGGGCAGCGAACAAGAAGCTGAGGAGACTCCCTCTTGAAACTAACTGCTGAACAATCATGGACAGAAAGACACTGGAACTCACCAAAAAAGACACCGCATATCCAGAGACAAAGGAGAAGCTGCAATGAGATGGTAGGAGGGGCACAATCGCGTTAAAATCAAATCCCGTAAATGCTGGGTGGGTGAGTCACAAACTGGAGAACAGTTATACTGCAGAAGTCCACCCACTAAAGTGAGGGTTCTGAGCCCCACCTCAGGCTTCCCAAACTGGGAGTCCAGCAATGGGAGAAGGAATCCCCAGAGAATCAGACCCTGAAAGCCAGCAGGATTTGATTGCAGGAACTCCACAGGACTGGTGGAAACAGAGACTCCACTCTTGGAGGGCACAAAAAAATATGCTCACCAGGACCCAGGGCGAAGAGCAGTGACCCGATAGGAGACTGAACCAGACCAACCTGCTGGTGTTGGAGGGTTGCCTGCAGAGGTGGGGAGCAGCTGTGGCTCACCGAAGAGGAAGGGGCACTGGTAGCAGGGGTTTTGGGAAGTGCTTATTGGTGTGAGCCCTCCCAGAGTCCGCCATTAGCCCCACCAAAGAGGCTGTGGGCTCCAGCACTAGGTGGCCTCAGGCCAAACAACCAACAAGGTGTGAACACAGCCCTACCCATTAGCAGACAAGCAGATTAAAGTTTTACTGAGCTCCACCCACCAAATCGGATTAAAGCTTTACTGAGCTCCGCCCACCCAGCCCTACCCACCATCAGTCCCTCCCATGAGGAAGCACACAGGAGGCTCCTAGATAGCTTCCTCCACAAGAGGGCAGACAGCAGTATCAAGCAGTATCAGCCGCATTTCGTCTTGCAGAACTGAAAACCACAGCCACAGAAAGATAGAGAAAATGAAAAAGCAGAGGACTTTGTACCAGATGAAGGGACAGGATAAAGCCCCAGAAAAACAACTAAATGAAGAGGAGATAAGGCAATCTTACAGAAAAAGAATTCAGAATAATGATGGTGAAGATGATCCAGGACTTTGAAAAAAAGACTGGATGCAAAGATCGAAAAGTTTACCAAAGACCTAGAAGAATTAAAGAGCAAACAAGCAGAGATATGCAACACAATAACGGAAATGAAAAATACACTAGAAGGAACCAATAGCAGATTAACAGAGGCAGAAGGGCGAATAAGTGACCTGGAAGACAGAATGGTGATCATCACTGATGCAGAAAAGAATAAAGAAAAAAGAATGAAAAGAATTGAAGACAGCCTAAGAGACCTCTGGGACAATGTTAAACGCACCAACATTCACATTATAGGGGTCCCAGAAGGAGATGAGAGAGAGAAAGGACCCAAGAAAATATTGGAAGAGATTATAGTTGAAACTTTCCCTAACATGGGAAAGGGAATAGCTACCCCAGTCCAGGAAGCGCAGAGAGTCCCAGGCAGGATAAATCCAAGGAGAAACATGCCAAGACATATAGTAGTCAAATTGACAAAAATTAAAGACAGAGAAATGTTATTAAAAGCAACAAGGGAAAAACAACCAATAACATACAAGGGAACTCCCATAAGGGTAACAGCTGACTTCTCAGCAGAAATTCTGCAAGCCAGAAGGGAGTGGCATGATATATTTAAAGTGATGAAAGGGAAGAACCTACAACCAAGAATACTCTACCCAGCAAGGATCTCATTCAGATTTGATGGAGAAATCAAAAGCTTTACAGACAAGCAACAGCTAAGAGAATTCAGCACCACCAAACCAGTCCTACAACAAATGCTAAAGGAACTTCTCTCAGCGGGAAACATAAGAGAAGAAAAGGACCTACAACAACAACAACAAAACAATTAAGAAAATGGTAATAGGAACATACATATCAATAATTACCTTGAATGTAAATGGACTAAATGCACCAACCAGAAGACACAGACTGGCTGAATGGATACAAAAACAAGACCCACATATATGCTGTCTCCAAGAGACCCACTTCCGACCTAGGCACACATACAGATGGAAAGTGAGGGGATGGAAAAAGATATTCCATGCAAATGAAAATCAGAAGAAAGCTGGAGTAGCAATACTCATATCCGATAAAATAGACTTTAAAATAAAAAATGTTACAAGAGACAAGAAAGGATATTACATAAAGATCAAGGGATCAATCCAAGAAGAGGAGATGATTATAAGTATATATGCCCCCAATATAGGAGCACCTCAATACATAAGGCAAATGCTAACAGCTATGAAAGAGGAAATGCAAGGCAGAAATAGAGACACAGGTGTAGAGAACAAACACATGGACACCAAGTGGGGAAAGCGGGGAGGGTTGGAGGGGAAAGAATTGGGAGATTGGGATACCAAATTATACACTCTAAATATATGCTGTTTATTGTCTGTTAACTGTATCTCAATAAAAGTTCTTAAAAAAAAAAAAAGAAGAAGCTGAGGAGTCAGAGGGAAAGCACAGAGCTTCACCCATTCCTTCCACCTGCCCCCGTGCCCAGTGCAGACTCCACCCATTGCTCACACATGCTGAACTGGAGAGTCCATGCAGGGCTTGGCCCCGCTGCTGCAGTGTGGGTGCACAGGAACAGACATCGGGCATCTGCCATTGTGCATTCTTAGCACTCGTGCACAAACCAGTGTGGCTTTTCCCCCTGCTTTATTCAGGCCTGATTAACAAATAAGAATTGCATGAGTGGAAAAAGATGGCGGCGAAGTAGAGGGACATGGAATGCATCCCTCTCCACAGCTGCATTGGGAATGCACTGAAGTACGCAATAATTCCCACAGAGAACCAGCTGAACACCAGCAGACGGCCTCGGACACCAGAAAGGACCACAAGGAGCCCGACATAACCAGTAGTGAGGCATCTACGACAGCTCAAAGAGGGTGAAGCGGCGGAGCTGTGGCAGACGGGAGGGAGTGAGAAACATACGGAGGGTCCGCAGCGCAGCTTAGCATTCCCGGACCGAGACGTAGATCCACAGCTAAACAGAGGGTCCGGGAGCAGGAGCGTGGGAACCAGAGAGCTGGTTCAGGGTGAGAAACATTGTTGCCAGTAAGGTGACGGACCTAGAGGACAGGAGGGAAGAGGTCCACGGCGAGGAGTGCCCGCCCCTGAGAGCTGCCCGGCTATGATGGCAGCTGGAGGCTGCAGGCTCACGGGCGGGGGCAGGATCAGCGCGCATAGCCTCTCTCTCTCTTTCGGCGCCTCTGCAGCAGGCAGTGGAGAGACGCCCATGGGCCACCTAAGGCGCTCAGGGATAACAAGTACCCTCAGGCGCTCGGGCAGGGCTGGATTAAAACCCCTTAGAATGCTGGCAGCAGGGAGGCTGCCAAGAAGAAACAACAACAACAACAACAACAACAACAACAAAATCCCCAGAGAGGCCAACTCTAAGACTTTGTGTTTATGCCTGAGCCACCGGTGTCCCTCTGCAACAGGCTCCTCCAAGCCTGACTGAAACAACAGTGCGGCACTGCTCACTCACACCCAGGAGAAGGAGCCACTATTGTACCCTCTCCCTCCCCACACACCGACGCTTACAGACGAACAATAAAGGAACCTCTGCTGGTCACAGAATAATGCAAAAAAACCCAAGGCGAGGAGAAGGACACTTACAGCTGAGACGCTAAGGAAACAAAATATTAGTATCAATTCCTATTGAACTGGTCTATTCTGGGATCAGTTCTGGATTTTTTTTTCTTTTTCTTTATTAAAAACGATCTTAGCCCTAAGGGATCTACAAGTTTTATAATATAATTTTTTAATGATACTTTTATTTTTTTTTTTTATTTTTATTTTTTTTGCCTTTTTATATACTTCTATATCTAGCTAAGTTTTTGGTAGTACGGACAATATATCTCTCATACTTTCCTTTCATCCCTATCTTTTATACATTTCTATTCCTTTCTTTTTATTTGCATATTTCCAACCACACTACGCTCTTCTGTTCCCCTTTCTTCCAGCCATTTTAAGTTTATTTTATCTTAACATACTTATAAGCAACACTATCGGTCTGCTCAGACTCCTTGCTCTATTCTCCAGATGACGCACCGCCTTGGTATTTAATATTAGGTTTTTGTCTTTATCTTAGTTATTAGTACAGTTGTCTAATTACATTCTGAGAATCTCCGTTCTCTTTGGCGGTACTCTGGCTCTTTTCTATATTTGATCCTAGCTTACAAAATCTCCCTGGATTAATGTTTGTATGTGTAAGGTGTTATTTGTTTGTTTGCTTTTGCTTTTGTCTCTGATTTGTTCTGTTTCAGTTGTCAAATTCTGTTGGGTTTCTCTTTGAATATCTGATAGATAGCACACTGGGGATCTGTCAGGTCTTTCTAGAGCCTTATGTCCTAATGGATTCAGTAATTGTGTGTCTTACACATGTATGTGTTTCCTAGACTTAATATTTGTTTAATCCAATACTTGGACATTAGTCTGGGGCTTGGACAGTCTTCTGTAAACACCTCTATCACCAGGACAAGCAACCCCAAAAGTTTGGACAACCATAAGGAAACAAAGAAACACCATGCAGGCAAAGGAGCAGGAAAAAAACCCACAAGACCAAATAAATGAGGAGGAAATAGGAAAAATGCCTGAAAAAGAATTTAGAGTAATGATAGTAAAAATGATACAAAATCTCGATAACAAAATAGAGAAAGTACAAGAAACAGTTCATAAGAATTCAGAAAAACAAACAGCAATGGATAATAAAATAACTGAAATTAAAAATACTCTAGATGCTATAACCAGCAGAATGACTGAGGCAGAAGAACGAATAAGTGAGTTGGAAGATAGAATGGGGGAAATAACTGCCACAGAGCAGGAAAAAGAAAAAAGAATAAAAAGATTAGAAGACAGTCTCAGAGACCTCAGTGTTAACATTAAGCATACCAACATTCGAATTATAGGCATCCCAGAAGAAGAAGAAAGCAAGAAAGGGTCTGAGAAAATATTTGAAGAGGTTCTAGTGGAAAACTTCCCAACATGGGAAAGGAAATAATTAGTCAAGTCCAAGAAGCACAGAGAGTCCCATACAGAATAAATCCAAGGAGAAATACACTGAGGCACATATTAATCAAACTACGACAATTAAACACAAAGAAAAAATATTAAAAGCAGCAAGAGAAAAGCAACAAACAACATATAAAGGAAAACCCATAAGGATAACAGCTGACCTTTCTACAGAAACTCTGCAGGCCAGAAGGGAATGGCAGGATATACTGAAAGTCCTGAAAGAGAGAAACCTACAGCCAAGAATACTCTATCCAGCAAGAATCTCATTCAGATTTGAGGGAGAAATCAAGAGCTTTCCAGACAAGCAAAGGTTAAGAGAATTCAATATCACCAAACCAGCCTTACAACAAGTGCTAAAGGAACTTCTCTAAGTAGGAAACACAAGAGAAGGAAAACACCTACAAATATAAACCCAAAACAATTAAGAAAATGGTAATTGGAACACACATGTCAATATTCACTTTAAATGTAAATGGATTAAATGCTCCAACCAAAAGACACAGACTGGCTGAATGGATACAAAAACAAGACCCTTCTATATGCTGCCTACAAGAAACCCACTTCAGACCAAGGGATACATATAGACTGAAAGCAAAGGGATGGAAAAAGATATTCCATGCAAATGGAAGTCAAAAGAAAGCTGGAGTAGCAATACTCATATCAGACAAATTAGACTTTAAAGTAAAGACTATTAAAAGAGATAAGGAAGGACGCTACCTAATGATCAAGGGATCCATTCAAGAAGAACATATCACAATGGTAAATATCTATGCCCCCAATATAGGAGCACCTCAATACATAAGGCAAATGCTAACAGCCATAAAAGGGGACATCGACAGGAACACAATAATAGTGGGAGACTTGAACACCCCACTTACATCAATAGACAGATCATCCAAGCAGAAAATAAATAAAGACACACAAGCTTTAAATGACACATTAGACCATCTTGACTTAATTGATATTTATAGGACCTTCCATCCAAAAACGACAGACTACACTTTCTTCTCAAGTGCACACGGAACATTTTCCAGGATAGATCACATCTTGGGTCACAAATCAAACCTCAGCAAATTCAAGAAAATTGAAATCATATCAAGCATCTTCTCAGACCACAATGCCATGAGACTAGATATCAATTACAGGAAAAAAACTGCAAAAAATACAAACACATGGAGGCTAAACAATTCACTCTTAAACAACCAAGGAATCACTAAAGAAATCAAAGAGGAAATCAAAAAATATCTAGACACAAATGACAATGAAAACACAACAACCCAAAACCTATGGGACACAGCAAAAGCAGTTCTAAGAGGGAAGTTTATAGCAATACAGTCCTCCCTTAAGAAACAAGAAAATTATCTAATAAACAACCTAACCTTACACCTAAAACAACTAGAGAAAGAAGAACAAAGAAACCCCAAAGTGAGCAGAATGAAAGAAACCATAAAGATCAAAGCAGAAATAAATGAAAAAGAAAGGAAGGAAACCATAGCAAAAATAAATAAAACTAAAAGCTGGTTCTTTGAGAAGATTAACAAAATTGATAAACCATTAGCCAGACTCATCAAGAAAAAAAGGGAGAAGATGCAAATCAACAGAATTAGAAATGAAAAAGGAGAAGTCACAACGGACACCTCAGAAATACAAAACATCATGAGAGACTACTACAAGCAACTATATGCCAATCAATTGGATAACCTGGAAGAAATGGATACATTCTTAGAAAAATACAATCTTCCAAGACTGAACCAGGAAGGAATAGAAAATATGAACAGACCAATCACAAGTACGGAAATTGAGACTGTGATTAAAAATCTCCCAACACACAAAAGCCCAGGACCAGATGGGTTCACGGGAGAATTCTATCCAACATTTCGAGAAGAGTTAACACCTATCCTTCTCAAACTCTTCCAAAATATTGCAGAAGGTGGAACACTCCCAAACTCATTCTACGAGGCTACCATCACCCTGATACCAAAACCAGGCAAAGATGTCACAAAAAAAGAAAACTATAGACCAATATCACTGATGAATATAGATGCAGAAATCCTCAACAAAATACTGGCTAACAGACTGCAACAGCACATTAAAAAAATCATACACCACGATCAAGTGGGGTTTATCCCTGGGATGCAAGGATTCTTCAATATACGCAAATCAATCAACGTGATACATCATATCAACAGATTGAAGGATAAAAACCATATGATCATCTCAGTAGATGCAGAAAAAGCTTTTGACAAAGTCCAACATCCATTTATGATAAAAGCTCTCCAGAAAATGGGCATAGAAGGAAATTACCTCAACATAATAAAAGCCATATATGAGAAACCAAAAGCCACCATCGTTCTCAATGGGGAAAAACTGGAAGAATTCCCTCTAAGAACAGGAACAAGACAAGGGTGTCCACTCTCACCATTATTATTCAACATAGTTTTGGAAGTTTTAGCCACAGCAATCAGAGAAGAAAAAGAAATGAAAGGAATCCAAATTGGAAAAGAAGAAGAAAAATTGTCACTCTTTGCAGATGACATGATATTATACATAGAAAACCCTAAAGACTCTACCAGAAAACTGCTAGCACTAATTGATGAGTGTAGTAAAGTAGCAGGATACAAAATTAATGCACAGAAATCTCTTGCATTCCTATACACTAACAACGGAAGAGCAGAAAGAGAAATTAAGGAAACTCTCCCATTCACCATTGCAACCAAAAGAATAAAATACCTAGGAATAAACCTGCCTAAGGAGGCAAAAGATCTGTATGCAGAAAACTTGAAGACATTGATGAAAGAAATCAAAGACGACAAAAACAGATGGAGGGACATACCATGTTCCTGGATTGGAAGAATCAACATTGTGAAAATGACTGTACTACCCAAAGCAATTTACAGATTCAATGCAATCCCGATCAAATTACCAATGGCATTTTTCACAGAACTAGAGCAAGAAATCTTACGATTTGTATGGAAACGCAAAAGACCCCAAATAGCCAAAGCAATCTTGAGAAGGAAAAATGTAGTTGGTGGAATCAGGCTTCCTGACTTCAAACTATACTACAAGGCCATAGTGATCAAGACAGTATGGTACTGGCACAAAAAGAGAAAGGACGATCAATGGAATAGAATAGAGAACTCAGAAGTAAGCCCAAACACATATGGGCACCTTATCTTTGACAAAGGAGGCACGAATATACAATGGAAAAAAGACAGCCTCTTCAGTAAGTGGTGCCTGCAAAATTGGACAGCCACATGTAAAAGAATGAAATTAGAACACTTCCTAACACCATACACAAACATAAACTCCAAATGGATTAAAGACCTACATGTAAGGCCAGACACTATAAAACTCCTAGAGGAAAACATAGGCAGGACACTCTATGACATCCATCAAAGCGCCATCCTTTTTGACCCACCTCCTAGAATCATGGAAATAAAATCAAGAATAAACAAATGGGACCTCATGAAACTTAAAAGCTTTTGCACAGGAAAAGAAACCATAAACAAGACTAAAAGGCAACCCTCAGAATGGGAAAAAATAATTGCCTATGAAACAATGGACAAAGGATTAACCTTCAAAATATGC
This sequence comes from Hippopotamus amphibius kiboko, assembly GCF_030028045.1. Taxonomy (NCBI): domain Eukaryota; kingdom Metazoa; phylum Chordata; class Mammalia; order Artiodactyla; family Hippopotamidae; genus Hippopotamus; species Hippopotamus amphibius. Next base: position 100,699,252 of record NC_080191.1, read on the forward strand.
AAGCAGCTCATGCAGCTTAATACCAGAAAAGCAAATAACCCAATCCACAAATGGGCAGAAGACCTAAATAGACATTTCTCCAAAGAAGACATACAGATGGCCAACAAACACATAAAAAGATGCTCAACATCACTAATCATGAGAGAAATGCAAGTCAAAGCCACAATGAGGTATCACCTCACACTAATCAGAATGGCCATCATCACAAAATCTGGAAACAACAAATGTTGGAGAGGGTGTGGAGAAAAGGGAACTCTCCTGCACTGTTGGTGGGACTGTAAGTTGGTACAGCCACTGTGGAAAACAATTTGGAGGTTCCTTAAAAAACTACAAATAGAACTACCATATGATCCAGTAATCCCACTCCTGGGCATATACCCAAAGAAAACCATAATCCCAAAAGAAACTTGTACCATAATGTTTATTGCAGCCCTATTTACAATAGCCAGGACATGAAAGCAACCTAAATGCCCATCAACCAATGAATGGATAAAGATGTGGCATATATATACAATGGAATATTACTCAGCTTTAAAAAGGAATGAGATGGAGCTATATGTAATGAGGTGGATAGAACTACAGTCTGTCATACAGAGTGAAGTAAGTCAGAAAGAGAAGGACAAATATTGTGTGCTAACTCACATATACGGACTCTAAAAATGGTACTGATGAACTCAGTAACAAGAACAAGGACACAGATACAGAGAATGGACTGGAGAACTCGAGGTTTGGGAGGGGGCGAGGGGTGAAGGGGAAGCTGAGTCGAAGTGAGAGAGTAGCACAGACATATATATACTACCAACTGTAAAATAGATAGTCAGTGGGAAGTTGTTGTATAACAAAGGGAGTCCAACTCGAGGATGGAAGATGCCTTAGAGGACTGGGGCAGGGAGGGTGGGGGAGTCAAGGAAGGGAGGGAATATGGGGATATGTGTATAAAAACAGATGATTGAACTTGGTGTACCCCCCCAAAAAAAATAAATAAATAAATAAAAAAGAATTGCATGTATTTAGATTTTACAACATGATGTTATTTTTTTTAAAATTTTGGTTGAGATATAATTGACAATACAATAAACTACATATATTTAAAGTGTACAATTTTGATATTTTTTATTAGTAATGTTTATATGGCAATCCAAATCTTCCAGTTCATCCCACCCCAAACCCCCTCCTTTCCCCACTTGATGTCCATATGTTTCTTCTCCACATCTGTGTCTCTATTTCTGCCTTGCAAGCTGGTTGATCTGTACCATTTTTCTATATTCCGCATATATGTGTTAATGTACAATATTTGTTTTTCTCTTTCTGACTCATTTCACTCTGTATGACAGTCTCTGGGTCCATCCGTGTCTCTAGAAATGTCCCAATTTCATTGCTTTTTACAGCTGAGTAATATTCTATTCTGTATATGCACCACATCTTCTTTATCCATTATCTGTTGATGGACATTTAGGTTGCTTGCATGACCTGGCTATTGTAAATATTGCTGCAATAAACATTGGGGTGCAAGTGGTTTTTTTTTTTTTTTTTTTTTTTAGCTCTTTATTGGCATATAATTGCTTTACACTCTTATACCAGTTTTTGAGGTCTGCCAAAGTGAATCAGCTGTATTTATACATGTATCCCCATATCCCCTCCCTCCCGTGACTCCCTCCCACTCTCCCTGCCCTGGCCCTCTAAGGCATCACCCATCATCGAGTTGTTCTCCCTTTGTTATACAGCAACTTCCTGCTAGCTATGTATTTTACATTTGGTAGTATATATGTCTATGCTACTCTCTCACTTCATCCCAGCTTCCCCTTCGGCCACCACCCCCACCCCAACGCCATGTTCTCCAGTCCATTCTCTTCATCTGCATTCTTATTCTTGCCCTGTCACTGGGTTCATCAGCACCATTTCTTTAGATTCGATATATATGAGTTAGCATATGGTATTTGTTTTTCTCTTTCTGGCTTACTTCGCTCTTTATGACAATCTCTAGGTCTATCCACCTCATTACATATAGCTCCATTTCATTCCTTTTTATGGCTGAGTAATATTCCATTGTATATATGTGCCACATCTTCTTTATCCATTCATCTGTGGATGGGCATTTAGGTTGCTTCCACGTCCTGGCTGTTGTAAATAGTGCTGCAGTGAACATTATGGTACATGTTTCTTTTTGGATTATGGTTTTCTCTGGGTGTATGCCCAGTAGTAGGATTACTGGATCATATAGTAGTTCTATTTGTAGTTTTTTTAGGAACCTCCGTACTGTTTTCCATAGTGGCTGTACCAACTTACCTTCTCCACACCCTCTCCACAATTTATTGTTTCTAGATTTTTTGATGATGGCCATTCTGACTGGTGTGAGGTGATACCTCATTGTGGCTTTGACTTGCATTTCTCTAATGATTAGTGATGTTGAGCATCTTTTCATGTGTTTGTTAGCTACCTGCATGTCTTCTTTGGAGAAATGTCTATTTAGGTCTTCCACCCATTTTTGGATTGGGCTATTTGCTTTTTTGATTTTCAGCTGCATGAACTGCTTGTATATTTTAGAGATTAATCCTTTGTCCACTGCTTCATTGGCAAGTATTTTCTCCCATTCTGAGGGTTGTCTTCTCATCTTATTTATGGTTTCTTTTGCTGTGCAAAAGCTTTTATGTTTCATGAGGTCCCATTTGTTTATTCTTGATTGTATTTCCTTAATTCCAGGAGGTGGGTCAAAAAGGGTCTTTCTTTAGTTTATGTCATAGAGTGTTCTGCCTTTGTTTTCCTCTAGGAGTTTTATAGTGTCTGGCCTTACATGTAGGTCTTTAATCCATTTGGAGTTTATGTTTGTGTATGTTGTTAGGAAGTGTTCTAATTTCATTCTTTTACATGTGGCTGTCCAATTTTGCAGGCACCACTTATTGAAGAGGCTGTCTTTTTTCCATTGTATATTCTTGACTCCTTTGTCAAAAATAAGGTGCCCATATGTGCTTGGATTTACCTCTGGGTTCTCTTTTCTGTTCCATTGATCTTCCATTCTGTTTTTGTGCCACTACCGTACTGTCTTGATCACTGTGGCTTATTGTATAGTTTGAAGTCAGGAAGCCTGATTCCACCAACTCCATCTTTGCTTCTCAAGATTGCTTTGGCTATTCAGGGTTTTTTGCATTTCCATACATATCATAAAAATTCTTGTTCTAGTTCTGTGAAAAATGCTGTTGGTAATTTGGTAGGGATTGTGTTGAATCTGTAAATTGCTTTGGATAGTATAGACATTTTCACAATGTTGATTCTTCCAATCCAAGAACATTGGTATCCCCCTCCATCTGTATCGTCTTTGCTTTCTTTCATCAGTGTCATAGTTTTCTGCATACAGATCTTTTGCCTCCTTAGGCAGGTTTATTCCTAGGTATTTGATTCTTTTTGTTGCAATAGTAAATGGGGGAGTTTCCTTAATTTGTCTTTCTGCCTTTTTGTTCTTAGTGTATAGGAATGCAAACAATTTCTGTGCATTAATTTTGTATCCTGCTACTTTACTAAATTCATCGATGAGTGCTAGCAGTTTTCTGGTAGAGTCCTTAGCGTTTTCTGTGTATAAAATCATGTCCTCTGCAAAGAGTGACAGTTTTATTTCTTCTTTTCCAATTTGGATTCTTTTTATTTCATTTTCTTCTCTGATTGCTGTGGCTAAAACTTCCAAAACTATGTTGAATAATAATGGTGAGAGTGGACACCCTTGTCTTGTTCCTGTTCTTAGAGGGAATTCTTTCAGTTTTTTACCATTTGGAATGATGTTGGCTTTTGGATTGTCATGTATGGCCTTTACTATGTGGAGGCAATTTCCTTCTATGCCCATTTTCTGGAGAGTTTTTATCATACATGGATGTCGAATTTTGTCAAAAACTTTTTCTGCATCTATTGAGATGATCATATGGTTTTTAATCCTTCAATTTGTTGATATGATGTATCACATTGATTGATTTGTGTATAGTGAAGAAAGTTTGTATTCCATGGATAAACCCCATGTGATCATTGTGTATGATCTTTTTAATGTGCTGTTGGAGTCTGTTTGCTAGTATTTTGTTGAAGGCTTTTGCATCTATATTCATCAGTGATATGGGCCTGTAATTTTCTTTTTTTGTGACATCTTTGCCTGGTTTTGGTATCACAGTGATGGTGGCCACATAGAATGAGTTTGAAGGTGTTCCTCCTTCTGCTATATTTTGGAAGAGTTTGAGAAGGATAGGTGTTAGCTGTTCTCTACATGTTTGATAGAATTCGCCTGTGAAGCCATCTGGCCCAGGGCTTTTGTTTGTTGGGAGATTTTTAATCACAGTCTCAATTTCCGTACTTGTGATTGGTCTTTTCATATTTTCTATTCCTTCCTGGTTCAGTCTTGGAAGATTGTACTTTTCTAAGAATTTATCCATTTCTTCCAGGTTATGCGATTCATTGACATATAGGTTTGTAGTAGTCTCTCATGATGTTTTGTATTTCTGCGGTGTCCGTTGTTACTTCTCCTTTTTCATTTCTAATTCTGTTGATTTGTGTCTTCTCCCTTTTCTTCCTGATGAGTCTGGCTAGTGGTTTTTCCATTTTGTTTATCTTCTCAAAGAACCAGCTTTTAGTTTTATTGATCTTTGCTAGTATTGCCTTCATTTCTTTTTTGTTTCTTTCTGCTCTGATCTTTATGGTTTCTTTCCTTCTGCTCACTTGAGGGTTTTTTTGTTCTTCTTTCTCTAGTTGTTTTAGGTGTAAGGTTAGGTTGTTTATTTGATATTTTTCTTGTTTCTTGAGGGAGGACTGTATTGCTATAAACTTCCCTCTTAGAACTGCTTTTGCTGCGTCCCGTAGGTTTTGGGTTGTTGTGTTTTCATTGTCATTTGCTTCTAGCCTTTTTTGATTTCCTCTTTGATTTCTTTAGTGATTTCTTGGTTGTGTAATAACGTATTGTTTAACCTCCATGTGTTTCTGTTTTTTACAGTTTTGTTCAGGTAACTGATATCTAGTCTCATGGCATTGTGGTCCGAGAAATTGCTTGATATGATTTCAATTTTCTTGAATTTACCAAGGCTTGATTTGTGACCCAAGATGTGATCTATCCTGGAAAATGTTCCTTGTGCACTTGAGAAGAATGTGTGGTCTGTAGTTTTTGGATGGAATGTCCTGTAAATATCAATTAAGTCGAGATGGTCTAATATGTCATTTAAAGCTTGTGCTTTCTTATTTATCTTCTGTTTGGATGATCTTTCCATTCGTGTAAGTGGGGTGTTAAAGTCTCCCACTATTATTGTGTTATTGTTGATGTCCCCTTTTATGGCTGTTAGCATTTGCCTTATGTATTGAGGTGCTCCTATGTTGGGTGCATAGATATTTACCATTGTGATACGTTCTTGGATGGATCCCTTGATCATTATGTAGTGTCCTTCCTTGTCTCTTGTAATATTCTTTACTTCCATTTGCATGGAATATCTTTTTCCATCCCCTTACTTTCAGTCTGTATGTGTCCCTTGGTCTGAAGTGGTAGGCAGCATATAGAAGGGTCTTGTTTTTGTATCCATCCATCCAGTCTGTGTCTTTTGGTTGGAGCATTTAATACATTCACATTTCAGGTGATTATTGACATGTATGTTCCTATAACCATTTTCTTAATTGTTTTGGGTTTGTTTTCATGGGTCTTTTCCTTCTCTTGTGTTTCCTACTTAGAAAAGTTCCTTTAGCAATTGTTGTAAGGCTGATTTAGTGATGTTGAATTCTCTTAACTTTTGCTTGTCTGTAGAGCTTTTCATTTCTCCATCGAATCTGAATGAGATTCTTGCTGGGTGGAGTATTCTTGGCTGTAGGTTTTTCTCTTTCAGGACTTTCCGTATATCATGCCACTCCCTTCTGGCCTGCAGAGTTTCTGCAGAAAGATCAGCTGTTATCCTTATGGGTTTTCCTTTATATGTTATTTGTTGATTTTGTCTTGCTGCTTTTAATATTTTTTTGTGTGTTTAATTTTCATTAATGTAGTTAATATGTGCCTCAGTGTATTTCTCCTTGGGTTTATTCTGTATGGGACTCTCTGTGCTTCTTGGACTTGATTAATTATTTCCTTTCCCATGTTGGGGAAGTTTTCCACTATAACCTCTTCAGATATTTGTAGACCCTTTCTTTTTTTCTTCTTCTTCTGGGATGCCTGTGATTTGAATTTTGGTGTGCTTAATGTTGTCCCCCAGGTATTCTTTTTTCTTTTTCCTGCTCTGTGGCAGTTATTTCCCCCATTCTATCTTCTAACTCACTTATTTGTTTCTGCCTCATTTATTCTGCTGTTTATACCATCTAAAGTATTTTTAATTTCAGTTATTTTGTTGTCCATTACTGTTTGTTTGCTGTTTAGTTCTTCTAAGTTCTTATTAATTGTTTCTTGTGTTTTCTCTATTTTGTTATTGAGATTTTGGATCATCTTTACTATCATTACTGTAAATTCTTTTTCAGGCAATTTTCTTATTTCCTCTTCATTTATTTGCTCTTGTGGGGTTTTTTCCTGCTCCTTTACCTGCATGGTGTTTCTTTGTTTTCTCATTTTTTTAATTTATAGGATTTGCTGTCTCCTTTCTCTATGCTGCCTAGTAGTAATTCCTCTTGTTTCTCCCCTCTGCCCCCTGTGGTGTGGTTTGTCCAGTGTCTTACGTAGGCTTCCTGGTGGGGGGACTGGTACCTGCTTTCTGGTGTGTGGCTCTGTGTCTTTTCTCTCTGATGAGCAGGGCCGTGTCAGATGGTGTGTTTTAGGGTATCTGTGAGCTAAATATGGCTTTAGCTAGTCTGTGTGCTGATGGGTGGGTTTGTGTTCCTGTCTTGTTTGTAGTTTGGTGTGAGGTGTCCGGCACTGGCAGTTTCAGACAGTTGGATGAAGCCAGGTGTTAGACTCTGATACAGGGCTCCATGAGAGTTCTCTGCAGTTAATCTTCCCTGTGGCTGAGGGCTCCCTAGTAGGCTCGCATCCTGGATTCAGTGCTCCCTCCCCAGAGCCTCCTCCTTGACTTCTGATAGAGTAGTCCAGATTTCAGAGGTTGCTTGTCCCAGTTATGTCAGGATCTTTGCAGTCCTTTCTGGTGTCTGAGGTCTTCTGCTGGTGTTCAGCTGGTTCTCTGTGGGAATTATTGCGTCTTTTGATGTATTCCTGATGCATCTGTGGAGAGGGATGCATTCCATGTCCTTCTACTTCGCCACCCTCTTTGTCCCCCCTATTCAGTCTTAAAAAGAAGGGAATTCTACCATTTGCAATAACAAAAATGGATTCAGGCATAAGCAAGTCAAGTGAGTTCCTGGGTGAGGGGTCCCACCAGGTCATGTAGACTCCTGTGCTTTCTGATGTCCTTTCACTCCTTTGTGCTTAGTCTAGTTTCACTTGCTCATAGGGAGCTGCGTGAAGGGGCCTCACAACTGCTTCTTCAGACCAGAGTTCCTATTCGTGTTTTTTTGAATTATGGTTTTCTCTGGGTATATGCCCAGTAGTGGGATTGCTGGCTTATATGGTAACTCTATTTTTAGTTTTGCAAGGAACCCTCATACTGTTCTCCATAGTGGCTGTATCATTTTACATGCCCATCAACAATGCAAGAGGGTTCCCTTTTCTCCACACCCTCTCCAGCATTTATTGTTTGTAGATTTTCTGATGATGCCCATTCTAACCGGTTTGAGGTGATACCCCATTGTAGTTTTGATTTGCATTTCTCTAATAATTAGTGATGTTGAGCAGCTTTTCATGTGCCTCTTGGCCATCTCTGTGTCTTCTTTGGAGAAATGCCTATTTAGGTCTTCTGCCCATTTCCTGTTTGTATTGTTTGTTTTTTTGATATTGAGCTGGATGAACTGTTTATATATTTTGGAGCTTAATCCCTTGTCTTACAATATGATGTTTTAAACATCAATGTTTCATAGATATTTATGAACACAGATGGGGCACACCGATACACTAAAAGAAACATTTTTGATGCAGTGAAACTTTATCATATATAAGTGAAGTTCCATGAATACCAGGTGCCTTAAAGTGGCCTAAAAGTTCTAGTTACAGAGTCAGGGGGTACAGCTTGATCTAAAAGACCAGGGTATCAAGAAGAGGGGTAGAAGTATTAGTGTGTTTTAAAGGCTGGTTTCTCTGGCTGCATCTCAGAATCCAGTTTCGTCAAAGTTGTCCTTTTTATCCCTCATTGTGTCAACCAGGGTCCAGTCAGAAGAAAGAAACCGCATGTTATTCTGAGAGACAGAATTTAATATAAGGAATGGTTTAGTAGAAATTGAAGATATGAAGGGGCAAATAGGAGACTACAGTGTCAAAATGATAGCAACTGAAGGAAGCAGCCTTCATCCTTAGGATTGGAAGAACCCAGACCTCAGAGGAGATGGTGGCAATGTCCCTGAAGGGCGTGACAAGCTGGTTCTGTGAGTGTTAGAAAAACTGCGAAGCAGGTTCAGCCTCTGCCAAGGGAAGCAGTGCCTGTGTCAGAGTGAGAGGTGTTGGTGGGGGGAGATGCTGATGGTCCTGGGGTGTGGGAGCCAGTCCACGCCTCTTCCTCCTCCAGACTTGTCACCATCCCTGGGGACCCCGCTTGGCAGAGAGAGACTAACAGGGATCCAGTTGCCAAAGCAGAGAGTGTTTTCCAGAGTTCCTAGCTTCAACATCACAAATAAATGAAACTGAGCGACAAGAGCCTTTCCCAAGCTGCCAGTCACAGAGTATGAGTGTCTCCAGTTATTCCACAAAACAGCTAAGTTCCTACACTGGCCACTGCTAATACTTAATCAAGTTTCATCCTCACACTGCCAGCAGTCCTAGGTAGGTTTCAGGGGTGGACAGAGAAAAATGAGATGGGTCCTCTGAAAATTCATCTGCCCAACAAACTTTATTACCCTGTTCTAGGTCTTGGAGACATGGTTCCAGCCATCTGAGAGCTCCCAATCTTATAATAGATAAAGTATACGAATTATAATATAGGATGATAAGAGCAATTATTTCATTATAATGGGTACTGTGGAGTCATGAAAGATGGTATCTCTATTCATTTTTTATTGCTGTGCAAGACTTTACTCTAAGCCTTAGTGGCGTAAAGCAACAAAAATCATTTGTTATCTCTCACGTTTTCTGTGGGTAAAGGACTAAGGCAGGGCACCTCAGGGATAGTTTGTCACTACTCCACAGTGTCTGGGGCCTTTGCTAGAAAACTTGAAGGCTAAGGGCTGAAATCACTTGATTTCACTCACTTGTGTGACATGTCGGCTGGGGCCTAGCTGGGGCTGTTGTTCAGTTTACATGTGGACTCTTCATGTGGTCTGAGCTTCCTCAAAACATGGTATCTGGGTTCCCAAGGCAGTTATCCCAAGGGAGAGCTGGGCAGAAAACACATTGCCTTCTATGACCTAGTCTCACATGCCATGCACTTCCATCACAATGTCTTTTTTGAGACGTTACAAAGGTCTACCCAGGTCAAGGTAGGGGAACCAATTTCCCACCTGTCTCTGGAGAAATGTCAATGTCATGATATAAGGAAGGGCATATGGGCCAGGATATATATCAGTGCAGTCATCTTTGGAAAATGTCATCTGCCACAGCATCTAACTGAGCCCATGGTTGGGTACAAGGTAGTCAAAAGACATTCTTAGGGGTGATGGCATTCCTGCTAGATTCTGAAGGCCCAGAGGATTTCCCCAATGAAGAAGAGAGGAAAGTCATTTCAGATAAAAGGTAAAGGCAGAGTCCCAGAAGCATGAGGTAGATTTATGTCTAGAAAATTGCCTGCAGTTCACTGTGGTTAATTTTCTTTGGATGGTAGGGTCTGAGCTTACCAAGTCTTTCTCTCTCAGAAGACAGCCCCGGTTTCAGCTGTGAGGCTGATGACGTTATGCCTGGGGGAAATGGAGTCTGGCAATGTGAGGCCAGTCCCCCCATTCTCCTCCTCCCTTCTTCTCTGTCTGGACGCACAGAAAGTGTCAAGATGCTCTCTCTGGGTTGTCAGTTTCCTGTTGCTGCAGGACTATACGTGTTTCCAGGGTCTGCGTGTGAAATGGTGGGGAAGGAAATGTCAGTATATCAGCAGCCCTGCTCCAGGGCCGCTCACCTGGCCCTTTGAAGCATTCTGAAGAATGTTCTTGATGCTGACCACCAAGAATGCAGTCCTCTTCTGAAGATCTCTCCAGTCCTTGTTGGTACATCTTATTGCAGTCCCCTCGGCTCTTCTGATTAGGAAAAATCCCAACTGATCCTTATTTTCTAACCAAGATTACCTCCTGCGAGCATGCCCTTCTGTTCTGTCTTAACTCAGCAAAGTTGTTTAGCAGTTTGCCACCATCAGCTTGAAAATGCCCCTTACAGGTATCTTCATGTCGCTGGTTCTTTCTCCCTTATCCTCCCTACTTTATCCAGGGACCAGTTTCAATCTCAGCAATATTTCTTTCTTCTTTCATCCCTTTGCATCTCCTTGGCCCTCATTCTAGACTTTTAGAATTTTCTTCCTGGACTGTTTAAGGCGGCTTAATAATTGGTCTCCCAACCTCGTCTTTTCCCACTCCCAATCACACTTAGCTTAAGAGGACCTCTTCACAGACGCCGTTCACCTTGGTTGGTTTTTCCTAGGAGGCATTCATTGAACTGCCCTTCACCTTCTCTTCTCCAGGCTGGATGACCCCATGTCCTCGGAGGTGCCCACCCTGTGCTTCTCTAACGTGGCTTAGCTGCTGAAGCAAATGATTTCTAAATAGAAACCTTCTGGTTTCTGGCACCATCAGTAACTAGCATCCATTCTCAGAACATTTTAAAGGAAGTAGTTGGGAGAACAATGTACTCCCAGCAAAACTAATGAAACTTGGAAGTTGACTACATTAAAAATAAATGAATAAGTGAAGCTCTTGCAGGTTAGCTGCTCATGCAGAGTTTGTCCAGCATCCCTCTTCTTGCCCTCCCTTTGCTGTCCCTCGATATTCTCACCTCTGCCTTCTTGTCCTTTCCCTGCAGAGTTACGACTGCTTGTCTTTTAAAGATCACATTGTGTCCTGTTCACGCCCGATGGACTGTTAGTGGCTGCAGCCCTCTACCATCAACTGAAGCCCAGAGTGCCTCTGTTGACAAAGCTGGTTGCTCCCTGAGGGCAGAGACTCTGTCTTGTGTGTCCCTCTAAGCCCTGTAATTGTAGCACAGTGTGTGACATGTAGTTGAATAGTTAACAGCTAAATGAATGAACCATTACTAGTAAGAAGTGTTATTTCGTCCATTTTGGGTAAGACATTCAAATGGGACCTAGGATAGAATCTTGTCCTGACTCACTGAGATGCTCCTGGACAGTTGCCCACGCTGTTCATTCTGCTCAGGACACTTGTGGTCATCCAGGGCATCTCCTACTCATCGTGAGTAGATCTTAGCTTAGCTGTCATTTCCTTGGGAAAGCTTCCCTAACACCCTCCTGCCAAACTTCACTCTCCCTTCCTTCCTCCCTTACCAAGTTAGGGACTCGTATATATGTTTCCTTATACTTTTTTTTATATATAAATTTATTTATTTAATTTATTTATTGGCTGTGCTGGGTCTTTGTTGCTGCACACGGGCTTTCTCTAGTTGCTGAGAGCGGGGGCTACTCTTCATTGTGGTGCGCAGGCTCCTCATTGTAGTGGCTTCTCTTGTTGTGGAGCATGGGCCCTAGGCACGTGGGCTTCAGTAGTTGTGGCTCACGGGCTCTAGAGCACAGGCTAAATAGTTGTGGCGCTTGGGCTTAGTTGCTCTGTGGCATGTGGAATCTTCCCAGGGCAGGGTTTGAACCCGTGTCCCCTGCATTGGCAGGTGGATTCTTTACCACTGCGCCACCTAGTAAGTCCCCTTATACTTTCCATGTTAGCGGAAATGCCATATTTTACTGTTTGCCTTTTAAATTATCTACATTCACCTTCAAACTGCATGCCCCACTAGACAAAGTCCATATGTATCTTTTAGGCATCATGTTCCCAACACCAAACAAAGTACCTGGCATACTGCAGGCTCTTGATAAGTAGGAGTACAAGTATGTATGAGTGATTCATAAACTCAGGACCCTTCTTGGGGATCTTGGAATGATGTTCTCTCCCCTTTCCATCTCCCAACATAGAACTCTACCATCTATATAACTAGAATTGTGCTATAGAAAAAAAATAAAACCACAATAAAATATATACACTACCTCATACAAAAAAACCCCAGCAACATCTTTTATTTATGCCTTTGTCTAAAAATATTCCATTACTGTAAAATATGCAAAGTGGGGGATATGTGGCCCACAAGTTTTCCTTAAATTGAAAAGCTGAGCTCACAGTGGGCTTTGGCACCTCTCCTGCTCCTTGTCAACAGGAGGCTGCAGCTGCGGTGAGCCTCCGAAGTGCCATCCATCCACTTCTCAGAGGAGGATGTATTACTGTGAGAAACACTGAAGATTTTATCTAAAAAAATGACAAAAAATTAATAGTCATAATATAACCCGCTCAGGAACGGTATCCTATTTCTTACTTACTTTGCAAAGAGTAAGAGTGCTTCACAGAGGTGGTCTCCAACGTCCCCTCCATTTTAGAGAGGTGATCGTCCCCGTTACCTTCTCCTGGGAATGTTTTCCACATCGAGGGCAACATGAGCTCCTTCTGAGATGTTCTGGTCTTGGATGAATTCCATTTTAAAGAGTGCATTTCAGCTTATGTCTGCTAATGGTTGCTTGTATCTGTTCAGAGAGAAGTAGGAAGTTCACTGGGCCTAGGTGTCAAAATTGTCCTATATTCAAATGTTAGCCCTATTGAAATTTTCAGCAACTTATTAAATCTGTAAAATAAAGCTAATAATTCCTGGTACAATTCCTAATTGTATCAGTTAGGAATTATCGGGACTGCAAGTGAACTAAATAAAAGTATTATTTATTTACACAAAACACAAGTTTATTTTGCACGCATATTAAAGACATCTAGACTCTGCTAAAGCAAATTCATGGGGTAATTAGGAATCAAAGCATTTTATCCTGTTGCTTTGCCATCCTCTACCTGGAGCTTCTACCTTGTGGTCCAGGATGTTGCTTGAATTCTACCTATTAGTCTCCATGTCAGCCGACAGGAAGGAGATGGAGAAAAGAAGTGCATGGGCACCTCTTTTTTAACGATGTTTTCTGGAAATTATGACACTGCTTCTGCCATGCTTAGCTTTGGTGTGGAAGGCTGGGAGAGGCATTCTTTATTTCCGGTGGTCATGGGTTATAGCAAGAGCTCGGAGCTGATTCCTCTGAAGACAAGAAGAATGGATATGAGGTTGGACGTGGCGGGGGGTGGGGAATACAAGCCTTTGCCACCTCTCCTCATCTGAATATTGTGAGGATTAAGTGATACAAGTGCATTTCATAAACTGCTAAACCCTGTATCCTTGATAGATATTATTAGCGCTGTTCTTATGGGTAGGAATTCAGAAAACTAAAGAGAAGTGAAAGGAATTGCATCTTTAAAAGGGCAATTTCTAGGTAAAGTTTTATTTCGGACCATGACTACTGAGATCTGTTTTGAAGAATTGTTATAAGGAAAACACTTATCATTCATTACCCATCTGCATGGAGGATGGAGGGAGCTGGGAGCTAGACAGTGTATCTCTTTCATTTTGTGGGTGAAGAAGTGAATCCAGAGAAGGGGTGTTATTTTTCCAAGGTTATAAAGCTAGTTACTGGTAGAGCCAGAATTAAAACCCAAGATCCCTGGAAGAATTTTTAATATCTTATCCAACGCACATCCCTGCCTTCCCAAGCTGACAATCAACTGTAAAGTGAGGGTAGATTAAACTGTCGATGAAAGTTGAGAGGAGTTGCTAGAGTTTTCTGAGACTGGCAGGGACTGGCATTTGCACAGAGGCTGGCTGAGGGAACCTCTTCAGGCGACCTCAGCCCCAGGCTTTCCTTGTGACTGGAGTTAATTCAGAGTGGCTCATTCAGCATCGTCTCTGTGTCCTTTAGTTTCTTAATAGCAGAGTTGATTTTGGCCCCCCTACGGCTACAATATGGGGTCCATTCTTTTCTTCCTCTTGAAATGCGTTTAATGTTTTGCTTGTCCTTTGGTTCCTACATTCTGAATTCAGGGATTGTCAGTCTGTCAGCGCCTGGTGCTTTTTGTCCTTACAGCTCTTCTTACCCACTCCTCCAGCAGCACATTCCCCAAGGGCTGCGGGGGGTGTCACTTCCTCCTGGGCATCACAGCACTTTTTCCATCTCCTTCCTCGCATCAGGGAAACCTATTTTTGTCCCAAAGTGAGACCTTTAGCTTCTTGCATGAACGTTGGTGACAAACTCTTACCACTCAGCAGCACCAGCTGTCTCTCTGAATTCACACCTGAATTTCTAAGGAGTGTTGCTGACTAGTTGCTGAGATGTCTATGCTTTGAGGTTCATGCTTGCTGTTTTGTTCTAATGCTTGGTGGTGTCTTGTCCCTGCTTTGCCCTTTCCTTTGTCTCTCTTCTTTGCCCTCTCTCGTGGAAGATGACGTTGATTCTCTGTCCCTGCAATCTGTTTTCTGCTGTGTCAGGAGCTGGGTACCACTCTTCCCCTAATCTCCTCTGGCAGGCTTAATTTATTCATGTAATTTTGTATGCTGAGTGGGACACAGTCACTTTACAAAACAGCAGTTATCGTATGAATCTGTCCTGTTTCCATGTTACGCAGTCTTATTACATGTCAGTTGTTTCACCTTTGAACCTGGGTTTCTAAACCTGAGTCTGTGAGGCAGAAATTCTTATTTGCCTAATATCCATTATTCCTTTTTCACTCAAAGACTCTGAAGTTTCTCCCAAGTATAAACATTGTGATTTCCATGTTACACATTTTGTTCCCTCAGTAAAAGATACAACTTACGTTGGTTCACATTTCACACTTCTGTTGTCCTGAAGTTATTTTTATGTGTTCATATTTTCCTTCCTCACCAAGACTCTAAACCCAGGAAGGAGGTCCCTTACTTCTAAATCTCATTATACTCTTTAGTGTAGTGTCTCATTACATGCAGTGTCCACTATGTTGTGACCAATATGGTAGTAAAAATTGGAAAAGCTTAGTAAATATAAGTATGATGAAAAAAATATAATTTCTGGCCTCCCTTTCAGCTGAGAGTGCCCATACACTAGAAGTCTAGTCGGAGACTCTGAGGAAGCTTGGCCCCCATCAGTGCCACACCTTTCTTCTCTCTCTCTTCTAAGTCCTGCTCCCTGGATGTGGGCACAATGGGCGAGACTGCCACAGCCATTCCATCTGCTGTGAGAGACAGGCCCAGAGGGCTGGGAGACCTCAGCTCTAGAACTCTGCACCACTAAACTAATGTCAGCAGTTCCTACCTCCAGACATCTTATTAAAAGAAAAAAAAAGCCGCTGGTGGGTTGATAGCACTGTTGTGGGGACTCTGCTCTCCGCTAAGTGCAGTTTCTAAGTGCCCCGTTTATAACTAATGGATTGAGTCTCTGGTGGACACTGTGGTGTGCCACCCAGATCCCGTGCAGTGAAGAACTTGTCACCTGGCCACTGTCCGTGCTGGCAGCCCCTTTGGGGATTATTCAGTTTCAGGCAACCTCTTCGCCCAAGGTTACGCCCTTTCTGGAGTGGCCCACATTCAATAAATGATCAGTTGGGCACATAAAGGCCTGGCCATTTGATCCAACTTGGGACAGTTCCATGGGGCCATCCAGAGCTCCTGTGGGGGTGTCAGTGGCTGTCACTGAATCCACATGAGTTTGACGTCTCCCTCTCTGTACCCTGATTTCCTCCCCTTCCTTCCCCAGGCCCTGGTCCCAAGAGTGCTCGTAATATGTACCTCTGTATCAGGCTCTGTCTCCAGGTCTGTTGCTTAGAGGACCCAACCTTTGACACCTGCAATGGATTTTCAGTCCACAGATGTGTCCTGTGCACCCTACACAGCACCACACTCTGAGCTATGCCTTGATTGGTGGTGAGGGGTAGGGGTGGTGGGTCAGGAGCACAAAGATGAATAAGATACAGCCCTTATTCAGAAGTATCCCTAGTCTAGGAAAGGAGTCAGATGGGTAAACTGATGCTTTTCATTTGAGGTGAGGAGTCCAATTATAGGATGATTATATGGGAATATATGGGACAGATCGAACAATGGCCTGAGAGCCAGAGAAGGCCTCACAGAGAATGTGAGGTTTGAGAGGTGGCTTGAAGGATGTGGAGGTGTTACCATATAAAGTAGGAGGTAAAGGGCATCAAAAAGGTAGAGTATCCACTAAAAAATGCAAGAGCTTGAAAGGGCATGGCGTGAATGAAAAAGACCAAAGAATTTCTGGCAGATGGGGAGACAGGTGAATTGAAGCCAGATAGTGGAAGACATTATATAAGTCTTTGAGAATTCATTGGTATTTGTTTGTATCAGAGTCAAAGTTACACGAAAATTTGAGGGTTGACGAAAGACCAACTATTGGCCATGTGAAAGGTAAATTAAGAAGGAAGAGGTCAGAAGAAAGCAAACCAGTAAGTGCTCTTTGGTAGGGTATCCAGGCAACAGACGATGGGAGACTGACAGAGAAGGTGTGATGGATTTAGGAAGTTTTGGTGGAGGAATTAAGACGGCTTGGAGTCTAGATTGATGTAGTTAGTAAGGAAGTCAGAGATGACTGAGAATTTTGGCTAATGAGATGTACTGATGGTACTCTCAGTAGGCAGAAGAGCGATTATAAGAGACTTGAGGTCTCGAAAATATCTAAAAAAATAACCTGAAATAGATTTCTAGCACACAGAACCATCCTTGAGCTGCAAATATAGGTTTCTGATACACTGAAGTATTTGTGTTACTTGAAGTTGTACATTTGAATGATATTATTCAAAAAGTGGGTGTAGAATAAAAGAAAAAATGGCAGAGAACAAACCCCTGGAAACAGCCATTGTGTCTAGTAGCACCCAAATAAGTGCTGCTGAGTCCTGAGTGGAGTGATGATGACTGAACAGTTGTGTGCCTACTTCCATTCATTAACGTGCTTCTTTCACGGCTCTAGAAAACTCTAGGCTAGTGCTAAGGCTTTCTAGCCCTTTGTATACTCATTGACCGAATCCTGCCCTTTTCAATGCCCTTAAACTCTTTTTATTATTCTGTTGACATACTTTTTTTTTTAAGTTTTTGGCCCCGCCAAGCAGCATTTGGGATCTTATTAGTTCCCCAACCAGGGATCGAACCCACAGCCCTGGCACTGGAACCTTGGAGTCTAACCACTGGACCACCAGGGAAGTCCCTCTTTATCATTCTGAAGGGGAAGTATCATTCTTCTCAGTTCTAAATCTTCTTATATCCCTTTTAACAAGGTGGGCTGTCCCAAACTCAGAACTATAAGGTGACTGGCTTTCACAGAAAGCAGGGAGCATCTTGCAATGTGAAATCTTGCATCCTTTAATCAGGAGAGTTTTCTGCAGTGGAGTCAAACTCAGTCCTGAGTGCTTATTCTAAAGTCTTTGAAAGCAAGAACTATCTTGTTTGTCTTTGAAAGGCTTGGTGGAGACTAAACATTAATTTTGTGTTGAACTGAGTCAAATGGCACTGAGCCCATAAGTGATGTTTTACAGTCATCACCTGTCTCCAAATGAAGAGTTTTCTGCAAAGATGGTTATATATGTCTAGTCTCACAAAGACTAAAATGGAGGTAAATATATGAAGTGATCACCAGGATGAGTCTAGTTACTATCTGACAACATAGAAAATTATTGATATTACATTATTGCAGACTGTGTTCCTTATGCTGTATATTATATCCTCATGACTTATTTGCTTTATAACTGGAAGTTTTTACCCCTTAATCTCCCTCACCTTTTTACATTTATACCCCTCCACACCTCCCCTCTGGCAATCACCAGTTTTTTTCTTTGTATCTATGAGTCTTTCTGTTTTGTTATGTTTGTTGATTTATTTTGCCTTTTAGAGATCACATTTAAGTGAAATCATATGGCATTTGTCTTTCTCTGACTTCTTTCACTTAGCATAATACCTGGAGGTTCATCTGTGTTGTCACAAATGACAAGATTTCACCCTTTTTTTAATAGCTGAGTAATGTTGTGTTTTATATTTATATTTATATAAATGTATATGTATATATAAGTATATTTATAAATTGAAACTATAAAATATAAATTTATATATATATATATATATATAAAATACTCTTTATCCATTAATCTATTGATGGACAATTACATTACTTCCATATCTTAGCTACTGTGAATAATGGTGCAGTGAATGTGGGGTGCATATATCTCTCCAAATTAGTGTTTTTGTTTTCTTTGGAAAAATACCCAGAAGTGGAATTTCTGGATCCGATGGTAGTTCTCTTTAATTTTGGGGAGAACCTTCATACTATTATCCATAGTGACTGCACCAATTTACATTCCCATGAATAGCGCATGAGGGTTCTCTTTCCTCACATCCTCATCAACACTTGTTATTTGGTGTGTTTTTGATAATAGCCATTCTGACATATCTGAGTTAATGTCTCATTGTGGTTTTGACTTGCATTTCCCTGATGATTAGTGATGCTGAGCATCTTTTCATGTATCTGTTGACCATCTGTGTGTCTTCTTTGGAGAAATGTCTATTCAGGTCCCCTGCCTATTTTTTAATTGGGTTGTTTCTTTGATGTTGAGTTGTATGAGTTCTTTGTATATTTTGTCTAGTAACCCCTTATCAGATATATCATTTGCAAATATCTTCTCCCATTCAACAGAATGCTTTTCATTTTGTTGATAGTTTCCTTTGCTGTGCAAAAACTTTTAAGTTTTTAAGTAGTAC
Organism: Hippopotamus amphibius kiboko; assembly: GCF_030028045.1. NCBI lineage: Eukaryota > Metazoa > Chordata > Mammalia > Artiodactyla > Hippopotamidae > Hippopotamus > Hippopotamus amphibius. Next base: position 100,718,012 of record NC_080191.1, read on the forward strand.
TACCAGTTTGTCTTTGCTATTGTTTCTCCTGCCCAAGGAGACATATCCAAAAAAAATTTGCGAAGACTGATGTCAAAGAGTGTATTGTCTGTTTTCTTCTAGAGTTTTTATGGTTTCAGGTCTTATATTTAAGTCTTTAATACACTTGGAGCTTATTTTTGTATACAGTGTGAGAAAGCAGTCCAGTTTGATTCTTTTGTGTGTAGCTATCCAGTTTTCCCAGCACTATTTATTGAAGAGGCTGTCTTTTCCCCATTGTATATTCTTGCATCCTTGTCATAGAGTAATTGACCATGCAAACATGGGTTTATTCCTGGGCTCTCTATTCCATTCCACTGATTTATGTGTCTGTTTTTGTGTTAGAACCAAACTGGTTTGATTACTATAGCTTTGTAGTTTAGTTTGAAACCAGAAAGCATATTTCCCTCTTTGTTATTCTTTTTCAAGATTGTTTTGGCTATTTGGGGTCCTTTGTGTTTCCATACAAATTTTGATTTATTTGTTTGAGTTTTGTGAAAAATGCCACTGGTAATTTCATAGGGATTGCATTGAATCTGTAGATTGCCTTGAGGAATACAGTCATTTTAACAATATTAATTCTTGCAATCCATAAGCGTGGTATGTCTTTCCGTTTGTGTGTTGTCTTCACTTTCTTTCATCAATGTCTTATAGTTTTCCTAGAACAGGACCTTAACCTCCTTAGTTACATTTATTCTTAGCTCTTTGTTAAACTTCTCTCTGTTTATCCATTCTTCTCCTGAGTGTGCTGAGCATCTTTACGACCATTTCCTTGAACTCTTTATTGAGTAGATTGCTTCTCTCCACTTTGCTAGGTTCTTCTCCTGGGGTTTTGCCTGTTTCTTCATTTGGAACATATCCTCTGTCTCCTCATTTTACCTAATTTCTGTGTGTTTTTATCCAATGTATTAGATAGGTCTATTATGTTTCCCAATCTCGGAGAAGTGGGGCTCAGAGACACACTCCCCTCTGGTCACATGAGTGATATACTCTAGGGGTGGCCCCTACGTAGGCTGCCTGTGATGGGGGTGATTACTGTGGGTGTGTTGGTAAGCAGAGCTGGCCCCAGGCCTGGGTGGCTGCCGGGCCCTGCCTTGTGTGGTAGCTGTCATCCCGCTTTGGGGTATGGCTGGGTCCCCGCATGGCTGGCTGCTTAGTTCTGGAGTCCCCACTATTGGGTGAGATTAAGTCACTGAACTGCTGGCTATGCAGCCCTGGGAGCTAGTGCTGATGCCTGCCAACTGGTGGGCGGATAAGCCCCTTGCTCAATAGGCTGGGGGAAGGACTCCAAAAGTAATGTCCTCATGGTAGAATTAACTCCCCCAAATGTCTGCCACCAGCATGTATGTTCCCAAGGGGAGTCCCAGTTGCCTCTTGCCTCTCTGGGAGGCTCTCCAAGATCAGCAGGTAGGTCTGACCCAGGGTTCTTTCAAACTGCTGCCTCTGTGCTGGGATTGGGGGTATGTAAGATTCTGTGTGTGCCCTTTAAGAGCAGAGTCTCTGTTTCCTTCAGCCCTCTGGCTCTCCTGTAGGGGTGCCCTGTTCCCCTTTAAAGCTAAGTGTTCTGGGGGCTCATCTTCCTGGTGAAAGACCCTTGGGGTGCAGAGTCTGATGTGGGGCTCAGACCCCTCACTGCTTGGGAGAACCTCTGTGATTATCCTTCTCTTGTGGGTTGCCCACCCAGAATTACGAGTTCTGACTGTACTGCATCCCTGCCCCTGCTAACCATCTCATTGTGGCTCCTGCTTTATATCTTCAGTTGTAGAAAATCTTCTCTGCTGGTCTCCAGGTCATTCCATAGATAGTTGCTCTGTAAATAGTTATACTTTTGTTGTGTGTGTGGGAGGAGGTGAGCTCAGGGTTTTCTTATGCCACCATCTTGGCCACACAATGTCAATGCATTTATGATTGTATTCAGCAGTGACACCTGAACTCACTTTTATATGAGATGGTGCCAGAGTCTGTTTGGGCTGCTGTAACAGAGTGTCTTAGCTTGGGTGGTTTACAAACAATATAAATGTGTTTCTCACAGTCCTGGAGGCTGGGAAGTCCAAGTTGAGGCACCAGCAGATGTGGTGTCTGGTGAGGGCTCACTTCCTGGTTCATAGACAGCTGTCTTCTCTCTGTGTCCTTACACGGCAGAAGGAACAGGGTAGTTCTTTGGGGTCTCCTGATAAAGGCACTAATCCCATTCCTGAGGCATCCACCCTCATGACCTAATCACATCTGAAAGGCCTTACCACCTAATATCATCACATTGGGAATTAGGTTTCCATATAAGAATTTGGGGGGGACACAGACATTCAGTTCATAGCAGGTAAGTAGAAATTCTCATAGTCAGTGATGACACAGGCAGCAGGACATATGAGACATGGGATTCATACAGTGAAACTAACTGCTTAGGAAGGTAGCATTTGCACTGATGTCCAGAAATCACACAGGGTTCTTTTTCCTCAATTATTAAAGACATACTCATGAAACAGGAGATATTCATTCAAAGACAGACTCACCTGTCACTTGTAAGTATATCCTTTGTGCTAAGCACTGTGGTTTATTTTTGTTGCTATTGTTGTTTTGCATTGCTTAGCACACAGAATATACAAGTTACCGTATTTTATCCTTTCAGCATCTTCTGTGATATAAGCAATATAACCTCCATTTACAAATGAGGAAACCAAGGCTCTTGAGTTTGAGTGACTTAGTCATCACAATCTAGATCTCAGGTTCACACTTAGGTCTAACTGACTCAATGTCCTACACTCTTTAAAACATGTCCACATGGTTTCCATTAGATCATTCATTAAAAATGTATGCAGAGCCTCAGTAAAGGAAAGGAAATACAATTTTCAGATGCCTTTATTATCTTGGTGTATCATCCATCCCAGGGACGGGGGACTGCTGGCAGATACACAGACTTCGTCTCAACAGGTTCCCATGACAGACCCTGCCATTTCTTTCACTGTTTCACAGCAGCCAATTTAAATGAGCTCAGTCCATTTTTGAGTTTTTTATGTCTTAGCTCTCCTCTCCTTATGTTCTGTACAACCAGTAATCCTCAGTTAATATCTAATCTGCTTCCAAATGTTATCATTGTAACTTAGTAACACTTCTACTTTTGTAAGTCTATAGCCTCGTGGACTGAGTCTGTATTATAGCCATCTTTATCTCCCAAACATAACTTCTGAGGCATTTGTTGTCATGTTTTGTTGGGTGACGTGACAGCATAACTATATAGACACAAAAGGGCTAGCTGATAACTAACAGTTAAAGACCCAAGTGCCTTAGCTTGTCTAAATAATGACTTTAGGGTTGTTATAATTTTGTGTGCGTGAGAGTTGGAACCCAGGAGAAGGTGATTTGTTTGAGATAAAGGAAAGAAGTGAGGAAATAATTGCTGAATGTGAAGGTATGAAATGGTGGGTCACTCTGTGGTTAGATTTGCATTGATGTTTTCTATTTTAGTTTATAGCCTAGGTTCTGTTGGATCAGAATCATTATAATTTCTTTTAGCAGTACCAGTGCTTCCCTGTGCATCTTTTCCCATCTGATACAAATTTTGCCTTTCTATGTAAGGTTCTTGAGAAACAGAGGAAGTCTGGGCCTCAGCAGAATCACAGACAGTAATCTGAACTGGACAGAGTTCAGTGGTGGGCAACGCTGCCCCCTTATTGTAATCACCTGGATAGTATTGGGTCTCAATCTTGGCTACGCATTCAAATCATCTTTAAAAGATACTGGTGCCTGAGTTTAGCCCTCAGAGATTCTACTTTTATATGCCTGGGATATGGCTTGGGAGTTTGAAAATTTAACCTGTCCAGCAGTTTCTAATGTGCAGCTTGAGAACCACTCAGATAAAGTTTGAGAACCACTAAGATCGATGCTAAATTTGGAGGAAAATAGTATGGAAGAGGGTCGAAAGCAAAGATTGGCTTGAATTGCAAAATTAGCCAAAAAGAGGTCAACTGCAGGTGATTTCCAGTTATGGGTGTTGGGTGGAGAAGAGCGTCTTGAAGACCACTGAGATGCCAGCCAGTGAGGGACAGGCAAGATACAGAGCCAACCTGGGACTTGTGTCTGGCTTTCTTGGGGTGCTTCCTGGACAGGTTAACAGATATATTATCATCCAAACCACACATTTTTGAAAATGAAAAGGAGTGACATTAGTTATTATACTGAAATAACAGGCGTAAACCAACAAGATTATCTTGGGCAAATTGGGATGTATGGTCACCCCTGGCATGCGTCTCATTTATGACTTATGATACGAAGATCATGTGAGCAGTATAAACTTGTCCTTTATAAGTACAGTTGAAAGTGGTTCATGCTTTTGATCTTTGATAATATCATCCCCACAGCTCCACCAGCTTCCTTAGTCAATGGTTTTCAACTTGAGCTGCGCATTAGAGGCACCTAGGACTTAAGAAAACAAATACGAATACCCATTCCCCATCCTCAAGAAATTCAGATTTTGGTGGGTAGAGTGCAGACATTACTATTATTCTTTTAAACTTTCTAAGTGATTCTGATTTCTTGCCATGGTTGAGAAGCATTGCTTAAGAGGTAAGGGATTTCTCCAGCTCAAAGCGTTTGCATTCCTTTGTGGAGGGCTGGCTGCTGACAACTGGCACTGTTATAAAGCTTGATTGTGGTGGTTTGTGTGATGAGTCTTGTCACTCTCTAGCTACCCCTCCTAGATGTGCTTTGTCTCACTTGCTTTTGAAATTATGAGACCATTATGTGATGGTTTGGGGACTTATGGTCTTTAAGTTGCTGTGGCCTTGTGAAGACTATGGCAGTGACTTTTTTCCAAGTGTCTCGCTGTTGTGATGGCATTCAAAGGAGAATATGTCTAAAATCCCTTTCATAAAACTTTTAGAATATCGTGTTATTACCCTAGGATGTCCACTTTTAAAAAGGTCTCCGTGGATGACAAGTAAAGGGAAGAAAAGCATCTCTCGTGTTTTCAGTAAATATCAAACACTGCCTGTTTGTAAACGTAGCCAACTCTTTTATCCAGGACCCTGTGTAGACAGTCAGTGCTTCTCTCTTCCCTTATCTCTTACCCTTGGGCTGCTTGTTTTTTGATCAGTAGCTCGTTAGAGTCCATCGCAGGGGAGAATATCATAAAGAAGGAGAAACCAAACTCACCCGCTATTTTCATTATTGGATCTGGTGATAGGATTGGTTGAGAAGATCTGAAGCTGGAGTTGAAATGATGCTCTTTCACCGTGTGATGAAGTTAATTCATCTTTTCATTCCTTACGTTGTCAGAGGAAAAATCATGGTCAAACCTTTCATCTTCTTGGCTTCAAGAAATTAAGTTTGAAGATATATCAATAATTGTATAAATTAACTAACAAATGTGAACAATTGATATTTTTAAATTAATTTTGAAAAAACCTGAAGAAATGTGTATAGCTGTTTTAAAAACTTGAGTTGTCAAGAAGAGACTTATTTGCATAATTTAGAGAAATTATTCCCCTCCAAACACCTGTGTGGTAGTATTTATATGGGCTACATCTGGTGTGAGTTTTTTTACTCTTTCATTTTTTTTAACCACCTAGAACCTGCTGGAAATTGATGCATTGTTAGGAGAAATGAGAGCTGTATTAGGTTCCTCAGTGGATTCTGCAACATAATTAGTGCAGGAGTGTAACTGACTAAGCAGCAGAGAGGTCAGGAGATGGAGAGCAGCCAGCACTATAACAGGGTTCCCTCTGCCAGTCCACACAGGGTTTCTTCCACTTACCCTTCCCCCAGAAAGAACATTCTGTCCTGAAGCCAACCAGCCCCAAGTCTGTACAACTGTATGATGTTGTATCTAAAAGCCTTAGAGAACTTCTAGTCACCCAACTCTTAATCTGTAAAATGAAGAAAGTAAGGTTCAGGGAAACAGAAATGTTCTAAAAGTCAAGCCAATTTAATTTTCTAGTTCCTAGTACCTTGCTCTTTTCACTGCATCCCACTGTCCAGCCAGATGTTCACCAGCCCTAGGGCTGCCCTGCTTCTTTTGGGAACTCTGCAGACAAGGGAACAATTTCTGTCAAACAGAGTAAAGACCTACTCCTCACTCTTACCTGATTTGTGTTGCAAGTTCTATGTCAGATTTTTAGGAGAGGAAAAGAAATCACAATCAGTTTTGCTACTATAGATATAAAATACCCGTGGGCCTAAAGGGTAAGTTCTTTCAGTACAGATTTGAAACATTAGAATCTGGCACTGCGACTAAAACAAAATATTTCACAGTAAGTTCTTGTTGAAAGAGTGTGGAAGGAAGAAGACATACAGATAGCCAACAGACACATGAAAAGATGTTCAACATCACTAATTATTAGAGAAATGCAAATCAGAACTACAATACAATACAAATCATCTCACACAGGTCAGAATGGCCATCATCAAAATGTCTACAAATGATAAATGCTGAGAGGGTGTGGAAAACAGGGAACCCTCCTTCACTATTCATAGGAATGTAAATTGGTACAGCCACTATGGATAACAGTATGGAGATTCCTTAAAAACTAAAAATAGAATACTGTATAATCCAACAATTCCATTCCTGGGGATATACACGGGGAACACTCTAACGCAAAAAGATACATGCACCCCAGTGTTCATAGCAGCTCTATTTACAATAGCCACGACATGGAAGCAACCTAAATATCCATTGACAGAGGAAGGTGTAAAGAAGATGTGGTGTATATATACAATGGAGTATTACTCAGCCGTAAAAAAGAATGAAATAATACCATTTGCAGCAACATGGATGGACCTAGAGATGATCATACCAAGTGAAGTAAGTCAAAGGCAAATACCATATGAAATCACTTATGTGTGGAATCTAAAATATGGTACAAATGAACATATCTATGAAAAAGAAACAGACTCACAGACATAGAAAACAAATTTATGGTTACCAAAGGGAAAAGGGTGGGGAGGGATAACTTAGAAGTTTGGGATTAGCAGATACAAACTACTATGTATAAAATAAACAACAAGGTCTGACTGTATAGCATAGGGAACTATATTCAACATCTTGTAATAACCTTGAATGGAAAAGAACCTGAAAAAGAATATTCTCTTCATATATGTATAATTGAGTCACTTTTCTGTACACCTGAAACTGTCACAACATTGTAAATCAACTATACTTCAATTTTTTTTTAAGTAAAAAAAAATAAATAAAAAGTATGTAAGGAATACAAAAATTAAGGAACATGGCTTGTGAGCTTTGTTTCTTTCATTGCGTAATCCTTGAGGCAAAGGTTTGACACATGCTTCCAGGTAGAATGTACAGGTGACCTGTCAGGGGAAGCCACCGTATCTTGTAAACAGAAATAACTGGCAAGAGGCACACCCTCTCATTCCACCGAGTGAATGAAATCAGGTCCCTCGTGACGGAGAGCATGGGCCCTGCACCCTGACTGGGTTTAAATCCTGACTTTACCATCTACGAGCCGTGTGAAAGTGTGCAAGTTTTGTGTTTTGTTTTCCTCATCTCTAAAGTAGGGACAGTGACGTCTGCCTCATGGGAAGGTGAACTGTTTTAAGGCATATAAAGCTTTAGAATAGTGTCTGGCATATACAGCATTATTGTTACTAATTATTAAAACTTAATATTAAAAATTTTTGTTATTAACCAAGAAAAATAATGCCAGGAAAATTCTTTCATAGCCAACTTTTCCAAGGTTCCATCATTTCTCAGGAGGTTTTCCTTCCTCACCCCGCCCTGCTTCTCATTCACATGTGTGTTTGTTATTTGAACCGCCCATCTGGCTATTGCTTGAATTTGTCATATTCTCTACCACTATAGAGTGTTAGAGCTGTTAAGATTTTGTAGAATATTTAGAATGTATAAAGCCTGTAATTTCCTGGCTCATTCTAATAGCATTTTCGAATGGTTTGCCTTAACCTGGTTAGAATGAGTGCATGACCATCATGAGAGAGAAAATTATATAGAAACCATGCAAAGCGTACTGTTTATGTCTTCCAAGATTCTGCATATAGTGAGTGCCCCGGAGATATTTACTGAATTGAATAGGCTTTATGGATAGAACCACATAGTCGGTAATTTTCCTTTTTTCTGTGTCAGATTATGTTCTTCAAGATTCCTGGCCTGTGTTGGAGGAAAGCACACTATGTTGGCAAATAGAAGGACTAGTCTCAACAAATTATCTCTTGGCTGGAATCTCAAACACATTTCTGGTTTCGGTGGCTTTTCAGCCAGAGGAAGACTCAGAGAAGGGCGGATATATGAGAGTGCAGGAAGAAACATACACTAAATGTTATTTTATATGAACTCAATATCTGTGTATTAGAAAGGATCAGGCTTGTCTGCAGGGATAATGAGGACGGATATTGCCAGATATATGATGCTAGAGTCAACGGAGCAGAGTCTGGAAGTGAAGGGCTTTATGAACAGAGGCCCAAAGAAATTCTTCAAAATTAAATGGTTCCAGTATTTGTCACACACATTCCTCCCTCTCTCTCTCTCTCTCTCTCTCTCTCTCTCTCTCTCTCTCTTTCTCTCTCTGGGCACAATTGGGAAAACAAATGACTACTCACATCAAAACAGATAGTCAGGAACTAATGCTTTCCCTAATTGTGCAACTAACGAGTTGCAAGATGGACAGTGAAGCTGATGATTTTGAAACCAATCTAAGTCTTGAAAAAGGACCTAGAGCTGCAGGAGGGAGAAGATCCTTTTCACAGACCTGAGGAAACCTTCCTGAAATGAAGGCAGAATCAACTTTACAATCAAAGAGCTGTCAGTGATGGTGCAATTACTGGCGAGTCAGGAGCCGAAGTATCTGCCTATGCCTCAAAGCTGCAGTGGGGAGTCTTAGGTGTTTGTCCTCTTGATGTCAGCTCATGGGGTCCAGCCTCAGTGGAAACAAAGCCATTAATGCTGTGGAGATAAAGGGCCAGTTTCAGGACCACCTCTTCTTGTCTTCACATAGGCCAATTTCTGCTCAACTGGAAACCATGAGACCTTGTCCAAAAATAGAGGAGTGTGTTTCTTAGGGACCAGGGAAGAAAAAGGCACCACTGCAAAAAAATCAAGGTGAGGTCAGGCCCACAAAAGACCCCTCTTAAACATTGGAAACTCAAACCCAGAAAGAGGTTCATAAGAAATACACTGACCTAAAACAAAATCTCTTGAACCTGCCCTTTCCTTGGATTCCTGATCTAAGGGAACAGTAGGGATACCATTCCCTGGTTGTCCGCTTGTCCAGACCTGTGGGGAAAGCTTGAGAGACGGCACTTGGGTGCGTTGGTCAGGCTTTGGTCTCACAAAATTTAAATTCTTGGGTTGAGTGAAATTATATTCTGCAAACAAATGTTTCCCCAGTTTTCTAGGGACCCTCAAAAGAAGAAGAGGAAGAAAAATGAGCGGGGGAGGGGGAGAGCCAGAGGGAGTGAGAGAGGGTGGGAGGGTGAGAGGAAGAGAGAAGAATAAAAGGAAGATACACAGTCTCTCCTTAATGGTGTTGAATATTTCTTATTTTGGTATTGGAATGGAAAATACTGATGTTTTACCTCGGATTGGAGTGCAGAGGTTAGTTCTTCATCCTGAAATGGAATACACAAATATGTTTCCCCAGTGGGATTTTGGGAACCATTTTTTGCCCTTTTTCTTAAAAGTGAAGAAAATTTGCATGTAACATTCCCAGGTCTGTGCAGTTCCATGTAAGTGCATATCATTTTGACGATCAAATACACTTATGTAACAACCGCCCATGTTCCACATGATCTGTAGAAGGGTTTCATCATCCCAGAAAGTTGTCCCATGCCCCTCTCTCCCTCGCAAGCACTTGCCTCCCAAGAAGACAATCACTGTTCAGATTTCTAGTCCCACAGATGTGTTTCAGTCTATATAAATGCACTCTTTTGTGTCTGGCATTTCTGTTTCAACATAATGTTAGGAGAGTCCTCTGTGTTGTTTATGTACCAGTAGATTATCTATTATGTAAACATCCCAGAATATGTTTATTCATTTCCCTGTCTGTGGACATCTGGGCTAGTTTCAGTTTTCAGCTATTATGAATAAAACTTCTATGAAGATTCTTACATAGTGTTTTAATGGGCATATATATTTTTGTTTAACTTTATAGGAAACTCTGAACAGTTGTTCAAAGTGGTCACACCATTTTACACTCCTAGAGGGACTGATGAAAGTTCCAGTTGCTCCACATCCATGTCACTGCTTGATACTGTCAGTCTTTGATATTTTAGCCATTCCAGTAAGCATGAAATATTTTCTTAGTGTGGTTTAGGTTGTATTCGCGATGACTAAATGATGTGAGGCATCTTTTCATGTGCACGTTGGCCATCGTGTAACTTGTTTTGTGAAGTGTCTGTGCATATCTTTGCCCATATTTTTATAAATTGGGTTGTTTGTATGTTTATTGGTGGTTTGTAGTTCTTTGTATATTCTGAAGTCATATTGCAAATATCGTCCTCTGTGGGCTGCCTTTTCATTTCCTACTAGTGTATTTTTTTGTTTTTTTTTAACCTTAATAAAATCCAGTATATCACTTTTTTCTTTTATATTTATTGCATTTTGTTTCTTAACTAAGTAATATTTGCCCTTTTCAAAGTTACGGAAATATCCCGCTATATTTTCTTCTAGAAGCTTTATAGTCATAGCTTTTGAGATCCATCTCAGATTAATTTTTGTTTATAGACTGACAGGATTTGAAACTATTTTTTATACAGATATCCACTTGTTTTGGTGCCACTTTTTAAGATTTTTTAAACTTTTTTTGTTCCACACTTAGTTGCATTTGTTGAAAATCAGTCACAGTGTTTGTGTAGGTTCATTTCTAGACTCTGTTCTGTTTATCACTTTTCTATCCTTAACAACAGTATCAGATTTTCTTGGTTAGTATATCTTTATAGTATATCCTGAATTTGGATACTGGGAGTCCTCTAACATTCTTATTTTTCAAGATTGTTTTGGCTATTCTAGATCATGTGCATTTTCACAAAACTTGAAGATCAGCTGACAATTTCTTCAAAAAATTTTGCTTGTATTTTGTTGAGATCACTTTGAATTTTACATCAACTTGGGGATCATTGACATCTCAAACATGTACATCTTAACATGATATGTCTCAAATTTTTTTAAAATTTCTCAGAAAACTTTAATAATTTTTACTGTATAGGTCTGTACATGTTTTGCTCATTTTATTTCTATGTATTTTATTTTCGTGCTATTTTAAATTATATCTTATTTGCTAATTATTTATTAGTAAATAGAAATACAGTCAATTTTTGTACATGACTTTGTATCCTGTGACTTTCCTAATTTGTTTATTAGTTTTATTAGTTTATTTTTTTAGATTCTATAGGACTTTCTGTGTGCACAATAATATTGTCTGTAAGTAATGATCATCCTCCTATTTAATCTTTTTTCTTTTCTCTTGTGTAGAACTGTCTAGAACTTCTAGTACACTGTTGAATACATGTTGGAAGAGTGGAAATCTTTACCTTGTTCCTAATCTTGGGTGAAAATGTTTAGTATTTCACCATTAAATATGTTAGCTCTAGGTTTTTTGTCAGTGCCCTTTATCAAAATCAGGAAACTCCTATTTTCAGTTTTCTGAGAAGTTCTAACATCAACAGGCTTTTGAATTTTGTCAGATACTTTTTCTGCATCTCTTGTTATTTTTTTTTCTCTTTTATACTGTTAATGTGGTGAATTATAATGATTCATTTTCAAATGTTAAACCAGCCTTATATTCCTCTGGGTGAATCCCACATGATCTGTTACCCTTTTTATATATTGCTGGATTTTAATTATTGCTAATATTGCTAATATTGCAGGGGACACACAGGCATCATACTCTCCTGCTAGACTTAATTCTTTTTTTTAATATTTATGTATTTATTTATTTATTTGGTTGCACCAGGTCTTAGTTGTGACAGATGGGTTCCTTAGTTGTGGCTCACGGGCTCCTTAGTTGTGGCTTGTTGGCTCCTTAGTTGTGGCTCACCAGCTCCTTAGTTGCAGCACACTGGCTCCTTAGTTGTGGCATGTGAACTCTTAGTTGTGACATGCATGTGGGATCAAGTTCCCTGACCAGGGATCAAACCCAGGCCCCCTGCATTAGGAGCATGGAGTCTTAACCACTGTGACGTCAGGGAAGTCCCTAGACTTAATTCTTGAGAAGGGAGTTTATTTCTAATCTGTGAAAATGTCCATTACTGTATCATACTCATAATGACCAATAAATGCATAGAAAATATTTTAGAAATAAATGAATTTATGAATAAACAAATAAGTGTATGTGCCTTGGTTCTCCCATGTATTTTTCAAGAGTAGGCTTTACTAATCCCACTACTGGGCATATACCCAAAGAAAACCATAATCCCAAAAGAAACGTGTACCATAATGTTTATTGCAGCATTATTTACAATAGCCAGGACATGGAAGCAACTGAAATGCCCATCAACAAATGAATGGATAAAGAAGATGTGGCATATATACACAATGGAATATTACTCAGCTATAAAAAGGAATGAGATGGAGCTATATGTAATGAGGTGGATAGAACTACAATCTGTCATACAGAGTGAAGTAAGTCAGAGAGAGAAGGATAAATATTGTATGCTAACTCACATATACGGAATCTAAAAATGGTACTGATGAACTCAGTGACAAGAACAAGGATGCAGATACAGAGAATGGACTGGAGAACTCGAGGTATGGGAGGGGGCGGGGGGTGAAGGGGAAACTGAGACGAAGCGAGAGAGTAGTACAGACATATATATACTACCAACTGTAAAATAGATAGTCAGTGGGAAGTTATATAACAAAGGGAGTCCAACTTGAGGATGGAAGATGCCTTAGAGGACTGGGGCGGGGAGGGTGGGGGGGACTCGAGGTGGGGGAGAGTCAAGGAAGGGAGGGAATATGGGGATATGTGTATAAAAACAGATGATTGAACTTGGTGTACCCCCCCCAAAAGAAAAAAAAAAAGAGTAGGCTTTACTTAGTAAAAAACTTGGGATGTATAACATCCCTGTAATATACAACCTGATAAGTATCATTAACAGTACTGTATATGAGAGTAAATCCTAAGAGTTCTCATCACAAGGAAAAAACAGTTTTTTCTATTTCTTTTATGTTGTATCCGTGTGAGATGTGGATGTTCACTAAATGTATTGCGGTCATCATTTCATGATATATCTCAGTCAGATCATTGTGCTTGCTGTACACAAAGTTACACCATGCTGTACATCAATTATATCTCAATAAAATAGGAAGGAAAAAAATCTCATGCTCAACACCTTCCCCTTTGCACAGATCTGGGTGCCTCATGCAGATGTGAGCGTGGTGGCTGCTGTGGTGGACAGCATCTCAGTGGCTCTGTTCTCACCTCAAGTGGAGCCTCGGCCATGAATGTATGGTGATCAGGGGGCTTCTGCTGGGGCCCCAGCCTGGGCTCCACTGCTACCAGGAGATCCTGAGCAGCCCACCTCCCGCCTCTTTCATTTCCTCCTCTGTAAAGTGGGAAGGGTCTGCGGTCTCCAAGACCTCCTCTGGGTGTAAAATGCTCTGTGCCTAGAGGTGGCAAGTTAAGTTACAAGAAGACCAGGAGTAGGATCCAGGTCTCCTAGGCCACGCTGGCTGTCTCCTCTGCCAGAATGTTCTGCCTTCCTATTCTAATGCTTGCTGTTTTGTGCTGTTTGTTTGAAGGCTTATACTAAAATGTTTCAGGGCAGGGAATGTTTGCTCTTGTCTCTTCCATCACCAATTGCCAGGGAATGACTGTGTAAAGTTTTTTATGCCCACTCTCTATTAATATGAGGGCAGTAGTCAAACCCTTATTTTTTGCAGCTTTATTGAGGTGTAATTGACAAATAAAATTACAAGATATTTAAAGTGTACTCAGACTCCTACTTACTGCCATGTTAATCCCTCAGTACCTCGGAGCCTTTCCATACATATGATTCATTTGGGGAGTAATGGTCCTATCTACGTTTTATGATTTTTCTAGTTCTGATTTTTTTTAGCCTGTTATATTTCCTCTGTCCAGCTGTTACACAGCTGGTGCTAAGCTCATAGAATATACTTCCAGTCAGCCTTTGGAGTTTCTCATTGAGTTTTTTGTTAAAGAGGGATTAAAAATATTAATTTTTAATTGAATGAGTAATATACAGATACAGTCTCATTTTAACAACCACCCACCTTCTTTTCCGGTCACTTGCCAAGAGGTTGTCCATGTGGTGACTTTTCTCATATATTTAGGTACATACATACGTGTACCTAAAAACATCTGAAATTGTAACATAAGTGGCATCTAGCGATGCCCCTTTTTTCAGTGCCTTCCTCGTTGTGTTGTTTCAGTTTCTCAGTATCATAAATGGTTCCTCAGTGAAGGTTCTTACACAGGCTGTGTTGTACACGGGTGCTCGGGGAGCTTGCAGGAAGCAGGATTTCTGTGTCATGGAGTTTGTGCATATTTCATAGATTCCATCATAGCAGAGGGTGTAAGAGCATGAGCCCTGGACCCAGACCCCCCAGGTTCGAATCCTTGCTCTGCTGCTTCCTAGGTGTCTGGTTTGGGGGCTGCTCTGCAGAAAGGAAATGAGATCTCACAGGATTGTTAAGGGGACTAAATGAGATAATAGATAAAATAGTACCCACCTCAGAGTGTCATTCGCAATTCTTTAGTTTGCTAAGGCTGGGGACTGTGTCTTACTCATGTCGTATCCTCAGTAAAGCACTGTATTGGGCACATATTAGGAATTCAGGAAATCCTGTTGAACAATCATAGTTCAACACCAAAATGGCTGTTTTTTCACATAGTCATAGTAGCTCCTTGCGTAAGATGAGAGGGGAGTCAGAGTGAGAAAGAAATGCATACTTACTCTGCTACTGGCATATGTCAGGTATCAGGCTGGCTTTTCTACATTTCTTACCTAATGTAATGCCCATGAGATCTCATTTTATAGATCAAATAATTGAGGCTCAGAGAGATTAGGTAACTTGTTCCAGGCCACACAGAGAAGAATTTTGAATTCAAATTCAGTATTGTCTGCTGTCTGTTCTAATGAACATCCTCCCAGGACAAATAGCAGGCTGCCTTCAGTTCCTACAGATGCAGTCGTGTTAGGGGAAGGTACACATTTTCTAGAGGTGTCATAACCCTACACCAAAAATGCTTAGAAAGTGTTTTTTTCAAGAGCAGGCCCTGTTTTAAGATTTACTTAACATTAAGCTGATGAGAAGAGTTCTGGACCTTAGCCAAAAAACTAAAGAATGTTTTAAAATTCAGAAAAATGAAAGTGATGAATTGTGCAGACTGCTGCAACCAAAAGAGATTCTCTCAGTATTAAGGAGATGCCAGTCGTGAATATTGTACTCACACTGAAAGACAGATTTATAGCACCAGACCAGGAACAGGGTATTCCTAGTTCTCAGTGCTACCTGATAGTACTATACCAGTCTGCTGTTGCTATGATCATTCTGTGGAACAAATAACCACAGAAACTCAGTGGCATAGTAATAACTTAGGTGTGTCTGTGGGTTGGCTGAGAGCCAGATGGTTTGGGCTGGGCTCCTTCACATTCTTTTTGGTTGGGACATCTCTGTTCCATGAATTTTTCATCCTCCTCCTGGGACCAGAGGGCTAGATGGGCAGTATTCTATTGTGGGGATGGCAAACGTCCCAAAGAGCAAGAAGCATCACACAAGGCCTCTTAAATCCTGGACTCAGAGCTAACACACTGTCCCTGCTGCTCATTCTATGTCCAAAGAAAATAACATGAACAAACCAAAGTCGAGGTGTGGAGAAACATACTCTGTACCTTTAGGGGAGGAAATTTAGAATCACTCAGCAAAGGACATGGGTTTGGGCAGGGTGAGAAATTGAGACCAGTGATGCAATTTACCATGAGGATTAGTCAGAAGTCCTCTTGAGGCTGTGTATTTGCTCCTTCTCTCCTTCCTTCCTTCCTTCTTTCCTTCTTTTATTTCTTCTTTGAATCATCACTGACTGTCGTTCCACTAGTGACGGAAAATGCCTTCTTCAGTCCTCCCTCCCCTGTGGGCACATGGAGTGAAGAGTAATTTAAAATGAACAAGCTGCTTTAGATTTTTCAGAACACCTGTGTCTTATTTTAGAAGCAGTTGACGCTCTTGCCCTGGTTTATGCTTGGGCAATTTGGAGTAATTAAAGAATTTTACATTTCTCAAGTGCTTCTGTGTTCAGATGAGCCAAATACAGGTTGGGTGCAAATCTTTTTCCGTGCTATTTTTTTGAGACATTTTTAATTACTCATCACCTAATAAAGTAGCTAAGATATGAAGTTCCCAGTGTTCCAGTTTGAATTCACAGCAGAACAAATTTAGAAGCCTTCCGGGCAAACTCTACTTCATTGGCTTGGTATTTTCTCCCCTTTCCTTTTTTATTTTTATCAACAAGAAGTCCTTGCCTCTCTCTGTGTTTGTCATTTTTGTCCACATGGTGCAAACTTGAAGGAAGTCAGCTTAAATCCTCTTAAATGAGATTATTCTGGGATGGGGGCTAGTGGGGTGAGATGAAGTAGGCAGAGAAGGAGAGTGGGGGTGTGAATGGGATGGGAGCCACAAAGTTAGTCACTGGTAATAGCTGCTTAGCAGTGGACAGATAACCTAGAGATTATGGCCACAGTGCAGAGGAAACGACAGCATCTGAGTTTTTAAAGTGAAGCTGTCTTCCAAAGAGGGTGGGTTGTACCAAACACTAGCTCCATTTGTTGTGCAAAACATTGGGTTTGGAAAGGCAGAAAAGTGGGTCTGGAAATGTAACTTGACAATAGGAGCCTGGAAGAGCAGAACTGATTTGCGTAAAAGAAAAATATGGAATTCCCCAAAGCCTTTTACTCAAAGTGTTGTCATCGGACCAGCGTGGGCCACACCCGGGAGCTTGTTAGAAATGGAGAATCTTGGGCCCAACTTAGCTATTGGATCAGAATCTACATTGCACCAGGGTCCCCAGATGTTTTGTATTAGAGCTAGAGAAGAACTGCCTTAGAACAGCCAGGTGGAACAGGTTAATAGGAAAGACAGAAGGAGAAAAGGGAGGTGGGAAGCAGATGCTTTGGACTAAGGAGTAAGAAGCAACCAGTGAAAAATCACCAGTGGTGGGCGGCCCAATGGACTTTTCAGAACAAAATTGTCCAATTTTAGTAGTTTGCTTTTCTGAAATATAAATCCTTCACCTGTATCCTTCCTACCCTTTAATAAGTCTGTTCTGCATATCCTAACGGCTTGTGGTGGTATCTGCTTTCTGCTTCTGCATATGTGTGAATCTCAGGGCCACCTGAGTTTCCACTTGAGTCTGGGTGGGAAGGACTAGAGCCAGCAGGCGCAACAAGGCAGGACCTGAGCAGGTCTATTGAACTTGGGAGTCTGGGATAAGAGACCACCAAAGTGACGTTGATATGACGAGAATATTTTAGAATTTAATCTATTTTCCCCTTTTGCATTTGCTTGTGACCTCCCCCATTCAACTAGAGGAGACCTTCACCTCAAGGAATGTTGGGATCATTAAAGCTGCAGGGCAGTCAGAGGGGGTCAGTGGGAAACTTCTGGGTGTCTTGAAGGCTCCAAGAATTTCCTAAATTACAGATGCTCTCTATTACATATCAAGACTCAGACTTCTCTGGCTTCAGTCATAGCATTTTATTCTAAATGCTGGTGTAGAGAAGATCCAGACTATGACGCTGAGGGGCCATGTGACAAGAGGTCGACATGGAAGGTCTTCTGCAGGGCGAGGAGGGAGGGGGTTAGGAAATGCATCCCAGGTGGGATTCTGGCCTCTGCAGGAATCTGGTGTCTCCATTGCATTGGTTTTGCTCTGGAGAGCTGAGAAGAAGCTCCAGTTAGGTTGAAGAAGAGCCAGAAGTGAGAGGGCTTCTTCCCGCTTCCTCTTTATGACTCTGGGAAGAGAGATGGCTGCAAAGCCTGCTGGTGACATATGGTAACCACAGTAGGATTGACGTGGCATCGTAAGACACAGAGTGAGGACTCGACACTGTTTTTCCCTAATGCCCACCACGCTGTTCTCGTAGCCTGTGGATAACAAGGAAAGCTCCAGACTGTACCTCCATGCTCAGTGAGAATATGCTATATATCTGAAGGGTCCTCTGGCAGACTCTGACCAAAAATGAGCCTGAGGCCAAGGACTTCAAGGAGGGCTGTTCAAGGTGGCAGTTAAATTGGAGTCATGGTCAGAGCTCAGAAGATTCACTGAGCCTGCGAGAGCTGCTCGCAGGGGAGGAGAACCCAGGCCTCGACCACAGGGAACCCCAGCTGTAGAGAGCAGTGGTTACACTGAAGACACAGGCCACTGCCTACATCCTGGCTGAGGGTGTCCCCAGCCGTGAGTGTATCGGGGACCACGAGGTAGGACAGCTCAGGACCAGACACTCCTCCCCTGTCACCAGGAAGGTATGAGCTTCCCCCTGCTCCCAGGTGGGCTTGTAGAAAGGTGGCAGGGGTGGCGGGATCCTTTAAGAAAAGAGAGAAACACCCTTGATGATGGGAAATTTGACACTTGAATCGACAGAATACTTACCCAGAGAAGTGGAAATAACTAGAAAGTACTTTTAAATGTGAAGAGTGTTACTTTTAATTGGTATGCGCATGTTTTCTTCCAAAATTGAGAAAAAGATGAGATGAATTCATAGAAAATAGAGGAAGCTACATTTTTGTAATCTGACATATCGAGTTAAATCTGCACCCTGCCCATTTATCCCCAAACACAGACACAAAAACACACATACAAAACACACACACAAAGTGTAGCGTGCATATTCCTGAGAATTTTTTAAAAAAGATACAGTGGGATCTTTAATTGTTCCACATTATATGCACTTGGAACCCTCAATCTTCATGGGCACTGAAACCCCAGCTCATATCCAAGCAACAGTAGGTGTCAAGTATTTGAGCATCTTTTATGTACGAGGCATTGTGTTGGTACTTAGTATGCTTTTTAATATAACTTTTACAGAAAAGCCTGTGATTTAGGTGGTGGTATTGCAGTTTAGAGACGGGAAACCAGGGACTCAGAAAGGCCAGCTTACGGGTAACTTGCCCAGTGTAACATGGCCAATAAGTGACCACACTGGGATTCCAACCCAGACTTAACTCCAGAGTTTATGTGGTCTCACATTCCATATTTGATACTCTCCCAAATGTATGCTTGCATCACAAGACGCTTCCCTATTGCATCCTCCTTCCAGGTCCTGCATTTCTACTTTCCCCTGCTTTCCTTGCTCTGTCAGT
This sequence comes from Hippopotamus amphibius kiboko, assembly GCF_030028045.1. Taxonomy (NCBI): domain Eukaryota; kingdom Metazoa; phylum Chordata; class Mammalia; order Artiodactyla; family Hippopotamidae; genus Hippopotamus; species Hippopotamus amphibius. The sequence goes on from NC_080191.1 coordinate 100,737,312, forward strand.
AGTTGCGCGGTGACTGTTTCTCTCGGACCTTTGCACGAGCATCAGCATTTGCTGCTACATGTACTCCCCGGGGCTGAGTCTTGTGGTCTCACTGGACCTTTCTCAGTGGTCCTCAGCCATGAAGAGGAGAGACGCATGTATGCCAGTGGCCATGCAGATCATCCTGGAGATACACAGTGTGGCCCAGCATCTGTCATGGTTCCTGGCATAGGGGCCTCCCACTTACATTCTGGAAGATGGCCATGGTGCCTCAACCAGGGAGCCACCCTCATGTTAGCTGATACTAACTTTGGTGGGGCGTGTTCTCTCCAAGTGCCAGGAGCTCCAAATCCAAGCTGTACGGTTGCTGCTGCTCTTTATGAAGGCAATGGCCTGGCAGGTTCTGCTATTACATGAAAACTGTAGGACTTCTCCTCTCACTGGGCCTCTTATTCCCTGAGCATATCTTCCCCTGTCTCACTTCTCTTTCCCAGAATCTCAGACAGAATTAACATCTGAGGATTCAATGGTTGAGTAAAATATTGGGTACAGTGATTATGAAGCTTCCCTAGAGTGATAAGACCTGGGATAATTTGAAAATGCTGCTTACTCAGGCTGTAAAATCTGAAGTTTTAAAGAAGAACAGACAAATCAAGAGACAGCTTTGTTGTTTCTCTCATAATCTCTTTGTTTAGAAAGCTGGTCTACAAAGCAGTCTGATACTAGTGTTTTGTAGGGTCATACTGCTACCTGCATTCTGATACTTCATGAATTACCCTTAATTGCTGTTTCCTTTTCTCACAGATTAGCAATGGATATTACAACAGATGTCAGAATATATGTGTGTCTTGCTTTGTGAAAGGACATTGAGAGGAGGTGACATGGCGCTGCCTGCAAAGCCAGAGGCTACATAGGACATAAAAACAGCCTGGCCACAGGACAGGGCTGAGCTATGCAAATGAAAATACAGTGCTAGTTATTCTGGCTGTAACCTCAGTCACGAAAGCCAAGATGCGTAAACATTTTCTTACTTTTGGAACTAGTCATTCCACTTTTGGGAATCTTTCCTAAAAAAGTAATGAAAAACGCAGACAAAAATTGATAGTATGAAATTTATTAATTGCTTGAATACTTTATAGAACTTACCTTTAAGACGATAATGACCTAGCATGCTTTAGGGGAAAACACTTCAAGAACTTTTCCAATTTCTTCAATAGTTATTAGACAATTCCAATTGTTTTTTCTTGTGTCGATCTGCAGAAAATCTTCACATTTTCTCACCAACAGTTCATTTAATCAAACCTTGTCACTTTCCTGTATAGTTTCTTAAGTCTTCTCCATGTCTCTGGTGATAGGATTTCCCCCAACATTTTATTGTGAAACTTTTCAAACATTTAGAAATGTTGGAAAGATTTTACAATGAACACACACACACACTCACCACCAAGATTCTACCACTAACATTTTACTATATTTGCTTTATCACATTTCTGTCCATCACTCCATCTTTTTTTAATGAACTCCAAGTAAATTTCAGACATAGTGATAGGATTTTAAAATGAAAAAAATATTTTAATCTCTTTGAGCAGTGTAATAGCCTCAGTATTATTAGTTGAAATATCTGGGATTCATGGCAGGGAAGAGATGGCATGTAAAATTGGGCAATTTGAGGACTGTTCACAAAGATGGGAATGGTTCTGTCCCGGGGCAGTGGGGCACCAAGGCCGCTGGGGCGTGGAGGGGCAGGTCAGGAGGGCACTGACTAGAACTGGGGATGGAGCTATGCGGAGGGGTCTGCCTAACAGGAGAAATGCAGGGGGGTGCTGGGAGGATAGACACCAGCCTCACCAGCCTCTCCCCTTCAGTCTTCTGCTGGTGTTCCCACTGAAGGCAGAGGGCAAGGTTAGCCTTCGGAGCAGAGAGCAGGGTGGAGAAGGGTGGAGAGTGGATCAGGAGGGGACTACCTCAGTGACATAAATTCTAGGTAGAACATAGCATGTTCAGCAATAACCTGGATTTTAAAAACCTTGGTGTAGCTCAAGTGGATATATACACAGTAGGTGTCCAGGAGATGTCAGTTAAATTGATATCAGAGTTGTGAAAAGCTTAATTTAAAGTGATTAACTCCTGGAAAACCCATCAGCATAGTAGCAGAAAGGCTTCTGGGTGGTAGAGGCAACTGTGAGGGAAGGAGAGGCCAAAAAACCATGTGATCGATTGATGCCGCTGCAGGCTTTTGTTTCCGGTGGGTCTCCTGCCTCACCAGACACTCCCAGCCTTACACATCTGGCCTCCTACTGGCTCATAGCCAGGCCTGCTGGCTGCATGGCCACAAAAGTTAATGCCCTTTCTAAAGGAAGTGTTCAGACGTTGTGTCTTCCTTTGGACTTGGGAGTCTTCATGCATGGTGCAAGGAGCGCACACAGGCACCGTCCTAGGCACTGTGGGGAATACAGACAGGGAGGGCCGCCCCCAGGGAGCTTCTGGTCAGCTACTGAGCTATAAGGAGGCATAACTGACATCCTCCTTGCAGGTGGCATCAAGAGGTGATTTTTTTTTTTTTTTTCAAGTGTTTTGCTCAGTTTTATTTTGGGTCAAAAGTAATCATTTTAAGGTAGGTCAAGTTATACAAAAAAGTCAATGTTAAAGTCTAATTTTTAGCAACATCTTACTAGAAATTGAATGGTATATCTCTTTCTGTCCTTTTACCCTTAACCTTTCTGTATATTTAAGTTTAACATGTATCTCTTACAAACTTTGTATAACTGACTTTCTGATCCTGCCTTACAATCTTTTAATTGGAATATCAGGTCAATTTGCACTTGTTTACCAGCAGTTCAATTTAAATTATTGTCTTATTTTGTGCTACTTATCCCACCTGTCCTATGTTTCATTTATTTCTCTTACTTTTATTTTTGATAGCTACATTTTTTCCCTCTCATAGTGTGTTTTCTATCCTTTTAGTGGATACCCTAAAAATTACAAAATGCATACTTACTGCCTGTTGTAAGCTAAAATTAATCAATAACATTATCCATTTCCTAGGGAACTTAGGACACATTAACTCTATTGACGCCTTTCCCTACGTATATAGTGTTGTTGTTAATACGTTAATTCCATCGTCTGCTCTTCTAAACTCACGTTTATGAGTGCTCTACGCTCTCCATGCTCACTCAGATTGGCCCACGAATTTATCACTTCACTCCTCACGTCCTTTTGCTTCTCTGCCCTCCATCTGGGATTGCCTTCCTTCCACGTGAAGTAGATACCCTGAATCTCCTTATTTTTCTTGATGGACACTGTCTCTGTTACCCTGAAATGTCTTTATCTTCTTTTTTTCGAAAAATATTTTCACTGGATATAAAATTCTGGGTTAGCAATTATTTTTCTTTCAGCCTTTTGAAAATATCATGCTGCCGTCTTTGGTTCAGCTGTCGTCTAACTGCCAATACTGTGGATTGTAATCTGTCTTTTTCTCTGACATCTTTTAAGATTTCCTTTGCCTTTGATACTCTGTAGTTTCACTGTGTCTAGTGTGGGTTTCTTTTCATGAGCTTAGGAATTTATAAGCTTCTGAATCTGTGAATTGTTATCTTTCATCATTCTGGAAAGTCCTCAGTAACTGTCTCCTTATTTGTCATCCCTGCCTCCATTCTCTCTATCCTCTTCTCTGGAACGTCTATTAATCTGTACCAGATGTTCATCTTTCTCACTCCATCACCCTGGACTTTTTCATCTCTTTCCTGTATGTTTTATCTTTTTGTTTCTCTGAGGTATATTCTCAATAATTTTTATCATCTATCTTCTAGTTATTGCTCTCTTTTCAGCTGTTTCTTATTTGAATTTTTAACCTTGTATTTTTATTTCTAGAAGTTCTATTCAGTTATTTTTCAAATCAGCTCCGGTGACTTTTACGGTTGCCTGTTTTCTGCAGATATGTTCAAGCTCACCTTTTATTTTTCCAGTAAATCCTTTTACACATTCATCATAGTTAAAGTCTCTGTCTCACAATTCCAGTATCCGGGTCATCTCTGAGTTTAGCTCAGCCATTTGTTTCATCTCTTGACAATGGATTGTTTTCTCTTTTTTTTCTCTCTTTTTGGCCTTAGAATTTTTGACTGGATGCCACACATCTTGTGGAGAATAGTTGAGAGAGATAAACAGTATTTACACATGGCCACTCGTGTGGGGGACTGAGTGAATCAAGTCAGGGAGAACGGCTTGGATGTTATTATTTTTCCCTTTGGTGAACTGCCGTCTGCGTGTTCCTCCAGGGATGTGCTGCAGTCAGCTTGCACTTGAGTCAGACCTGGACGCCAGAGGATCTGTTTTCCTGCTCCACCCTCAGCTTGGAGCAAGTCCTGCTTACCTGCGCCATGCCACAATTATGTCTCCCAGAGTGGTAAGCTGCACTTCTCCCATTGATAAGAGACCTCTGCGTGGTAGAGGCACAGGATCCTGGGCACCAGAGGTTTTCTACCTCTCCCGGTGGCCAAAGGTTTTTGCGTTTCTCTCTCCCCCAGAGGCAGTGGATCTTAGCCTGGGCCCTGGAGGCAGGAAGCTACGCTCTCTCTCCAGCAGTGATTGTTTTTTACTCACAAAGGTCGATGGAAGTGGGCAGTGTTCCTGTCTGTCACCCAAGGTTATTAGAGGAACCGCTACCTGCAAGCCTGAATCACTGAGGGATGCCTTCCTGCCAGGCTCCTGCCCCAGTCGTTCTCATCAGCATCCAGTGGAAAGGAGCTCCCAGGTGAACGTGAATTACTGTCATGTCAAGGCTCCCACTTACTCCAAGACAATACTTTAGTCCATACTTGGGCTTTAAAAGATTCTTTAAAATTTTAGCTGATTTCTATTGGAAGACATTTCTTCATGGGTCTCTTGTGTTCATGCATGATGTGTGAAGAGGCAGACTGCCTTTGTTCGGTCTGGACTACCGTCTCAGCCTGGGAAAACAAAGAGAGCATCTCCCTCTGCTCGGTTTTCCTCTGAATGTGGCTGTGGGGATTCTAAGTTAAATAACGTGGCACGTCGACTCCCACCGGACCTCACTGGTCGAGACACGTGAAATGATTTAGTGTTACTCGTCAATGAAATAAGTTCTTAGTCTATCAAATAAGCCAAAAAGACTTCGGAAAGCTTTCCACAGCCCTGCGCAATCAGCTGCCTTGTGAGCGTCACAATTCTTCATCACCACGCCTGAACGGTGTGCCGGCTTCCTCGGACCAGTCACTTCTGTGCCAGTGCTTGAGTCTCAGTATCCCAACAGAGTCCCTTCCGCCTGCCGACTTATCTTCAGGCTGTTCTTTACCATTTTCCTGCACATCAGTTTCTCCCACACACTCGGGAACTTTCCTGGTAGGATGCTGAGATGCTGCGGCATCCATCATGCTGAGAAAGTCGTAAGCAGGCAGAGGCGGTTTCCATTCCTGAGCAGGTAAAGTTTCTGCAGGTTTGCAGCGCCCCGGGCCTCCGCGCCAGCAGCCTCCGGCGCCCAAGAGGTGATTTTATCTCAAGCTGATCTCTGGGTGTGCCCGTGTCATCACTGATTTCTGCCTCCTCTTAACACTGTGGGTCAGGCCAAAGACAGAGAAGAGGCCCCCACTATAACGTACAGCAGATGCTTCACAGTTGTTTGAGTTGCCCACCTGCCACCACTTGCTGTATTTGGAAAATCCCCATCTCAGGAGTTTGGGCAGGGCATGCAAACCTCCTCCCTCCTGTGGAGTCTCAGGCTCAGTAAATTGGCCATGCCAGTGCCAGACTTTGACTCAAAACCTAGTGAAATGAGACACAAGGGACAAGGCGATCTCTCTCTCTCCAGTGGCCATTGCATAGGGGCTGTAGTTTCTTCACCAGAATCAGTTGAAAAGGGAAGTATTAGTCATATTTCCTGGCTGCTTAGCCTCAAGGTTAGTTCTCAAGCCTTCCTAAAAACACTGTGAACTACCTCAAATCCTTTTAACATAGCCTTTTTTCTTCCTTCCCTCCTTCCTTCCTTGCTTCCTTCCTTCCTTCTTCTTCTCTCTCTCTTTCTGTCTCTCTTTTTTCCTTGCAGTTAAGAGCCCTGACTGATACCCAAATTCCTGCTTCAAATATTTTCATCACACCCCAAGTAGGTACCTGTGCACAGACTATGGACAGAATTCCTAAAGCAGACTCTTCAATGGCTAACAAACACGTAAAAATATTTTACTCTCTTAAAAATCAAATGTGTGAATATAAAATAGGATACAATTTTCCAATTATTATAATTCCTTAGATTTTTAAAGATAATATCTAATAGTGTTGAGGGTGCAGGGGGGAGGTATTTAAACCCCTTATTGTTGCTGGTGGAAATAGGGTTGAATGAATATGTAAACCTTATGTATAGAGAAGGTTTCTCCTCACAATGGTGGTTATAATAGTGGAAACATGAAAACAGCTTATATGTACAACAATAGGAAAGTGATTACATAAATTATGTCCATACAATTCAATAGTGTTCAGCTATTAACAATGAGATTTTGAAACAATATTTAGTGATATAGGTAATGAAATAACACTTTAAAAAGAAGGTAAATTAGATGTAAGGGTAATTTGATCCCATATCTGTTACAATTATGAAAGAGTATATGTTATCATATACACAAAGTTACCAGGAAAAAATTCACCAAAAGGTACATACTTTTATCTTTGCATTATGAGCAAATAGGAGGTTTTAATTTTTTTCTTTCTTATTAATATATTCCAATTAATCTTCAATAATCAAGTAAAAACATTTTAAATCCACAGTTATCATTTTCTCCCTTACCACTTATCTAATAGCCCACCTGCTGCATTTGAAGTTTTATCCATTTGAAGTTTTGGTACACTATTGAAATAGTGGATTTTTTAAGCCATTGGGTCTCAAAAGTGTATTGTAATCTCCATATTTCTGTGCTGTCTCTTACCACTCATTGTACCCCCTGGACAAACCCCAGTATGTGGGATTTGAGTGAAATCCTATTGCTTTGGCATTTTAACACAATTAACGGTGGCCTTGAATTCAGTCTCTACTGATCTGTGATTCTATTGCAGTTCTGCCACAAGTCAGAAAATAGCCAGACTTACTCTCTGAATATACAAGGTCAGCAATGCATGCAGTTGTACTTAATCCTGTATGCTCAGGATTGTGAGAAAATTAGTCATTAAGAACACTGGTTTCTGGAGCTACTAATACCAGTTATGACTAAAGATGAAATAAATGGAATTTGCTTCTTTGTTGGAAGAGAGAGAGGTGAAGGGCGTACATGTAAAACTTACATCAGACAAAACCAACCCTGAGTGGAAATAGTGGTGATTAGCAAAACCAAGCCCAGGTGGGCATCTGGACTCAGGGCACAGCCACGAGGGGCAATGCCAGTGTCTGGAAGAGGAATGGCAGGAACACACCTGTGAGGGGCAAGTGATGAGACGACATCATGCCTGAGAGACAACACCATACCAGATTGCCTAGAGTCTTGGGGCTGGGGTTGCTTAGCAGATTGTATCTTCCAGAGATAAAACAGGACCCTTTCCACATGCTCTTCCTGTAATAGAACTTTGACATCCTCCCTTCAAGGTGTGAGATCTGAGTAGACCTGTGACTGTTGCGAGTTTGGTGCACCTCTGAGGCTGGGTCATGGGAGGAAGTACAGCTTCTGCCTGGTTTGGGGCAACACTTGCTCTTGAAACTCAGCTGTCATGTGGTGAGGAACTCACACAATCCATGAGCATGTTGCCATGGTTAGTCCACACCACTGGGTTTGGGATGTTTGTTACACAGCATAGTAACTGGCATAGGGGAGATGTGAACATAAATGGGTCACAATCTGGGGATTTGGTGCAGAGGTAAGGCTGGACCCCAAAGGCTAGAATCAAGTTGCTAAAGAACGGTAAAATCAAAGTAAGTCATCTAAAATAAAAACAACATTTAGCTCATAGTAACTATGCTGCAGTATCACTAAAAACACAGAAGAAAATCTACAGCGCCTCCAAATATGGAGAAAGACTATCGCTGTTGGAGTTTTCGCAGACTTCAAATCTCTTGAGCTGAATTGAAAATATCAATAGGCAGCCTGCCATCTGAAGCCATTCCCCAGTGTGAAAGAAGCAAGGAAATATAATACTTTCTCACTTCCTTACCAGGGTCTGAACCAGGCAGAAAATTGAACAACTTTTTACTGTGTGGGCAAGTTCAGGAAGCAGCCAGTTTATTCTATCCTTGCCACACCTTCTATAAATGTTCCTAGTAAATTCTAATCTGCTTCATCACCTTTACCCACCTCCTGAATAAGGCCAAGCCTTTAGACCTCTCTTACACAGGTTTTCCCTGTCAACAAAGAATGGAGGTGGGGGAAGCAGGCTGTGCTGGGGAAACTGGAGAGTGAGGCAAAGGACTTTTAGAGGCAGAGTTCTGACAATAAAATATAGTAACTCATAGGTGAAGGAAGAACTCAGGTAGCTGGACATGAAAAGTGGGTTTTTGTCGGTTTATTCCATCAAGAGAGCTTGAAGTCTAGGCAGTAAGAAGGGAAGACATCAGCTCATTCCAGAGGATCTGTGCTAAACAAATGCTGTCTTGGATCCTGGAAATTATACTAGATGTTCTAGAAGAACATATACTTACTTAATGCCAAGCACTTCGAAGTGATTTATATGTATTAACTCATAATAACTCCATTAGTTAGGTACATTATTTCCCCCATTTTACAGGTAGGCAATAGGCACAGAAAGGTTTAGTACCTTGCCCAAAATTGCATGGCTTGTGAAGATGAAAATTTAGGCAGCCTGGCTCTAATCCCTGTGCTGTTGACCTCTGTGCTATCAGGCTTCAAATGCTTGATTTAATCCCAGTTAACTTTCCAGAACTGAGAATAGAATCAAGGATGCAAACTGAAAAGGTTTATCCCATTTCAATCAAAAATAATGGAGGAACACTCAGTCTTCTGCTCAATATTCTGTAATAACCTAAATGGGAAAATAACATGAAAAAGAATAGATCTGTGTATATGTATAACTGAATCACTTTGCTGTACCCCTGAAACTAATAAAACATTGTAAATCAACTATAGTCCAATATAAAATAAAAATTACCAAAAAAAAAAAAAAGGCTCAGCCCTCAACTCACTATGACTAAATTTTTCTCACAAAGCAAAAATACAAAGCCTATAAACATCCAGGATTTTTTTAAATATCCTAAGGGGAACCCAAGTCACACTAGTTTCCAATTTCTGCTACATAAAATACCAGAAGAGAAATTGAATAGTATCTACATAGTCATCAAGAAGGAAAGATATGAACCAACAATTTCATGCCTAGTTACTATTTTATCAATCATTCTTCATTCATTTATTCATTCATTCAATCAGCATACTTATTCAGCATCTGTTATGTTAAAGGGAGTACATGAAAGTAGCAGAAAAATATTTTTAGACATATTTCTAAGTGCATTGGACCTGTGTTCCATCTTTGTGCCTCTTGTCTCGTGGATTCTTAAAGGAAAGGTGTGTTTCTCCTGACAAAGTTAAGTAGATGAATGGAATTATGTTACAGTTAACGTAATTGTGTTACAGTTATACATAACAGCAACATGGTTATTTATATAAGTTCTTCAGTCAAAAACTTTTTCTAGCTTTCAGATTTGACTGCAGTTAAGTGGGTTGGCAGTATAGCCTTGGAAGGCAGATTGCATGGTAAAGAGCAAAAACTTAGATGTCAGACAGTGCTTGGTTTGAGTGCTGTGTCTCCTACTTGGATGTGACCTCAAATGAGACAGTTATCTCTTTTAAACCTCAGTTTCCTCATTGTGAAAAGTTAATTTGTCATAGGGTTATTGTGAAAATTAAGTGGGGTAATCTATTTCAATGGTTGAGGCTGATACCTGGCATAGAATTAATATTCAATGTAAGTTAATGATGGTGGAGATGGTTATGATAATATCATGTTTTTATACAGCAAGGAATCAGTATTTGTCAATCTGCTAAACCTTTCAGCAACTCTGTTTTTGAGATTTTTTTATTGAAGTATAGTTGAGTTACAATGTTGTGTTAGTTTCAGGTGCACAGCAAAGTGATTCATATAGATATATATGTTCTTTTTCAGATTCTTTTCCCTTAAAGGTAATTACAAGATACTGAATATAGTTCTCTGTGCTATACAGTAGGTCCTTGTTGGTTATTTTATATACAGTAGTGTATATCTGTTAATCCCAAACTCCTAATTTATTCCTCCTCCCTTTTCCCCTTTGGTAACCATAAGTTTGTTTTCTATGCCTGTGAGTCTATTTCTGTTTTGTATATAAGTTCATTTGTATCATTTTTTTAGATTCCACATATAAGTGATATCATATGATATTTGTCTCTTTTTCTGACTTATTTCACTTAGTATGATAATCTCTAGGTGCATCTATGTTGCTGCAAATGGCATTATTTCATTCTTTTTTATGTCTGAGTAGTATTCCATTGTGTGTGTGTGTGTGTGTGTGTGTATCACATCTTCTTTATCCATTTATCTGTGAGTGGACACTTAGGTTGCTTCCATGCCTTGGCTGTTGTAAATAGGCAGCAAGTCTTAAATCTAGTAAAAATACATAAATGGAATCAAAACTTTGAATGTCTCTTTCTTTTTCTGTTTGCTATTACTCCAAATCATCTTTTTATCTCACCTGATGTTGAAATGTAGTATGAAAGAACTAATAAGGAAAGTGGTTTTTCCTAAATAAAGAAGGTATAAACTGGGAATAGCAGATGCGATAAAACTTATAGCTCATAGTAATTTCACTTTCCCAAGTGTGGTGACTTGTGTAGTGTACAGAACATGCATGAGTGTCACGTGGGCGCCATTCCAATGAACTTTAAATGAGAAAGAGCAAGTTTGTGGCTAGAGAGAATGCCACATGGTTATTTATACAAGTTCTTCCATCAAAAACTTTAAAATGGGAGAGGAAGGGATGTATTTTCCATGTTCTGTCTTATTCCACATTCCCAAGGTTGAAGTCAGAGCCCAGACATGAATTGCGTGTCTCCTCTATGCCAGACGCCACGAGGGATTCTGGTGTGGAAGAGCCATGAGGAATGGGCACTGCAGCACCGTGCCCAAGAGCTTGGCTCCTGAACTGACAGCCTGGGTGCAAATGCCCATTCTGTTCTTTCATGGATCTCTGACCTTCACTCCACTACCCTCCTTGAGCCTCTACCGAGTTATCAGTAAAATGCGGATAATAATGGTTAGCACCTAGACCAATGACTGTTGTGAATATTTCATGAGATCATATTATTAAAACTATTTGCCTGGCATAGAATAAACAATTTAACATTTAATAATTATTTTTATTACAATATCAACTTAACTTCAAGGAGCTACATTTTGGTGGCTACAATAGATTTAAAATAAGTAATGAAAACGTGGCATATATGGAATACACAGAGATTATTGGGATCATTTATAGATGAAAGGTTTGCTTTTATCTAAGAGACTCAAGTTAAAAACAGAGACCTTAGGGTGCAAACAGACATTTGCATATGTTGTAACTAGAACACAGCCTGGGGCTAAGATAGGGAGTGAGGATGGATGTATGTGTGCAGAGGTGGTAACCAAAGATAAACTTTCTTTTAATTAATTTTCTGCCTACATTTCTATATTGTTCCGTTGCTGCTCCCTTCTCCATGTTTTGTGTGTCAGCTTTATTCAAGGGATGTTTATCTATGTGTGTGTTAAGGCCATACTCAGACCAGGTCAGGGAGAGAGGATCAGGGAAAGAGAGCCCGTGCTATTTTAAAGGCTTAACGTCCTCCCAGTCGTACCGAACAACACAGGGCTGGGGAAACCAGCACAGAGGGTCTAGGGATGTAGGAGAAAGGTCTTTGCAATGTGCTATCACACCAAGTGCTGTATGTACATTTCATCTCGCAGCAACCCTGGAAGGGAGGTCTCACCCTCTTTTTGCACAGGAGCAGACTGAGGCTCAGAGTGATCAAAAAGCTGGAACTGGTGCAAAATTTCAAACTACAGTTTAGAAATGGTCTGCTTGTCCAAATAACCTGCTGAAGAGCAGGGGAGGAAATAACTTCTTTCATCCTGGATGCTGTCAACACACAGTACTCCATCTTTAAAAACTGTATCTGAGATGTGTTGAATTACATTACTCAGCACAAACACTCCGTTCTGTATGCACCATATCGCTTTGCCCTCTGTATTTGAGCAAGGTACCCTGGTGTGTACATAAGAGATGAAAACTCCTATAATGTGTATGAGGGAGGAATGGATTTGAGGAAACAGAAGCATGCGTAATTCAAATAGCAAGCCCTGTCCTACTCAGTTTCTGCATAAATAATTTGCAGATATTCTGGACTTCTGCCAGCAACTCTCCACTGCCCGCCCCCATTCCATAAATCTCTCAGGGTCATAATATAGGGGGATGGGGATGCTAGAAATAAGATTTTTTTTCTCTAAATGTAATTATTATTTCACTTTTTTCAATATGTTTTATAATTAATATTATTGGATTTTACTTATTTTTACTAACAGGTAAATTGAGATGCAGAGATGGTTAAAGGCAGCCCAAGGTACCACTGCATATGGAAGAAGGGGTGAGACTGGGACTGAGATCAACCTTATAGGGCTCCCTATTTGAGTGTGTGCTTTGTTCCTACATGCCTTATTTGCCCCCTGGGTGAATATTGTGCGTTGTCTCTGGTTCTTTTCATCGAGGAGCACTTTTCAGGTGTGCATCTGATGGAATCTTATTTCATGTTACTTTGAAAAATATGTCAGTGGCTTAAAAGTTTCAGGGACAACTCAGGTGTGAAAAGATATGACTATTTTCCTGTAGCAGAACATGACTTACACCTGAACCCTCATTTCTACTTGATGGTGTTGGGAATGACCCTGAACTTGCCTGCTGGAGGTAATTTTGTCATCTCTCATTTACAGTAGTCTCATCCAGATTAACACAATCATTTTGATGTAAATAGTCAACTGAGAATTTAAATCCAGTCAGTCCAGAATTCAAACCTCCTATCCAGCAATACTCCCCTCTGAACAAGTCTCCTCTCTCCAGTATGGAGCCTGGATTCAGAGGGGCCTTCGGAAGTAGCTACATGGCATCAGGGGGTGGGTGTCTGGTTCTTTCTGAGTCATCTGCATTTCTGCTGGCCATCTGTAGAGTGAATGTCTGTGTCCATTGTACTGAGTGCTCTTGGAAATGGATTCAATTGGATGCTGAGGGAGCTCCAGCACCTGCTCAGGTCTATTCCAAAAGGCAGGCAAGGAGCAGGCTCCTGCATCTCCCTTCCCCCACACCCTCTCCGTCTCCATCACTTACTGCCCATATCTCTGTCTCTGTCTCTATCTTTCAGTCTCCCTCTGGGTTTCTCTAACACAGGCAGAGTTTTTATTTCCACCCAGTGTAGCAGGAAACCACCTTCAAGTTTACATCACGATGCCTGGCACTCCATGGTTGATAGCTGGATGCGCAGCTGAAGTGATCCCTGAGGAAGCAGGTACTGAGGCTGGGGGTAGCAACCCCTCCCACCGAGGAGGATCTGAGTGGTGCATCCCCACATCCATCACAGTGATGGTGACTTCTCTGCTTCCTAAGTGACGTGACCTAATGTTGCCTTTCTTTCTGTGCTCATCTGAATACCTTAAGTCCTTTTCTCACATGGAAATATCTTTGCCTCATGGCAGTGAAAAGAGGGGCAGTTTATGCTCCTTTGGGAGGCCTAGTCACTTTCTTTTTCTCTTTTTTAAAAATTTTTTTCTTTTATTGGCTGCGTTGGGTCTTCGTTGCTGCACACGGCTTTCTCTGGTTGCTGTGAGTGAGGGCTACTTTTCCTTGTGGAGCACGGGCTCTAGGTTCATGGGCTTCAGTAGTTGCGGCACGTGGTCTCAGTAGTTGTGGCTCATGGGCTTTAGAACGCAGGCTCAGTAGCTGTGGTTCATGGGCTCAGTTGCTCCGCGCCATGTGGGATCTTCCCAGCCCAGGGATTGAACCCGTGTCCCCTGCATTGGCAGGTGGATTCTTAACCACTGCACCACCAGGGAAGTCCCAGCCTAGTCACTTTCTAATGGGAATATGAACCTAAAATTGATTTCCTGTACTCTCTTCTGCCTTTGTACTTCTCTATGTAACATGGTTTAATCCCCCTCTGGCTGCAGAAGCTCAGTGGTTCCTTTTTAGCCATTCCAGGCTTACTGTGGTGAAGGCTGCACTGGGAACTGGAAGGACTGCATTTTTCCTCCTTTGGAGGTGGTAATGGGTTGGGGAAGAGCTCTGTTCAGAAGCAGAGTGTGAGTACAGGCAGGAGGGAGACAGCAGAAGGCTGAAAGGAAGCTACCTCACTCCTGTAGAAGCTCCCCCAAGGGGACAGCACAGTAGGTGGCCCCATCCAGATAACTGGTCACACCCAAACTCCCGCACCGCCCCCCCCCACCCCCCACACACAGTGCGAATGCCTATTTGTATCATTACTACAGGAAAAACTACTCCAAGTACAGTTCCTACCAAGGTCAGGTCATTAACAAGCCAGAATCTGTGTTCTACAAGCATACTCGGGATGTGGGGACATTCAGCTGGCGTGATGTAGAAAGCTAGACAATGAAAATCTTAAAGAACTTCTTAAAAAGTGTTGCCATGGACTTGGAGTGGTGTCTGAATGTGTTCAAGAGCCATGCCATCTGAGGTGGCAACGAAAGGCTCACACAAATATTTGTCCTGCTGCTTTGAAAGTCCTTTGATTAGAATTCTAGAGTGAACCAGCTAGATATACCACACACTCAGCTGAGCAGAAATTTAAATCAAACTGTAGAATTAAAATCCTGTTGATAAATATTTTGGCTGACTGTTTCCTAGTGAGCCCGGCATTTAGGCAGCATCTTTGTGAACTGAGCTTTGATTTGTTATTTGAAGTCTAATTCACTAGTTCTGTGTCACTCTTTGGCTACTGACAGGGTTCACTGCAGAGGAAATTGAAATAAAAACTAATAATGATTCAAAAGACTAATGGAATAAAATTGGAAGCCAATTGAGAAAATTATAGAGGAGAACATCAGCTGATCTGGGAGAGGAGGAGATAAGCTGATTTTGCAAACTCCATCATGAAAATGTTTCTGCTCACCCTGCCAGATGTGGCTTCTCCTCTGCTAACCCCTCATGGCTCCCAGCACATGCTCCCTCGTGACGGATGGATTCATACGTGTACGTGATGGCCTCCCCTACCGAGACTGCAGAGGTTCCGTTCACCTTTTCCACCCTGCGTTGCCTTGTGTAGTGCCTCATGTATTCTAGGTAACTGAGCTGTAAAATAATAGAGCTACCAGGAACCCTGAGATGACAGAACTCACTCCTCCTTTAACAGGACTGGGATATTTTAACAACCTGCCTGTGTTTACCTGGTTAGTGGCAGCACAGCAGGTAGACACCAGGTCTCCTCACCCTCAAGGCGTGTATTTTTCTGGTTTATAATATTATTACATGTTTATGTATGTTGCACGTAAGCATGCTTCAGTTTCCGTATGTGAGAAAAATATAAAGCAGAAAATAAACCCTACCACTCAGAATAATGACTATTAATAGCATATTAAATGTGTAAATAAATATATAAATGTATAAAATAGACACTATATTGACATAAAATAAAATGTGAGATAACATAATTTATATGTAAATTAAACAAACATGTTTATCAACATTATATTAAATATATATTAAATAGTAAATTAAATACATTATGAATATATCTATATATTTTTATATGTATAATTTTGACCCTGATTTTTATATTAATTTTACTTTATATTATAAGCATCTTCCTGTGGTATTATATTGTCTCCATAAATATGTTCTTTAAAGACTACGTTTAAAATCCCATTATTGCTTAACCCATCTTCTAAAATGTAGATTTAGAAATTTTTCAAAATTTTCACCATGACAATGCAAATGTTTTCTTTCAAAACATCGTTCACTGTTAAAAATGTAAAGACATGGAGGTCACGTTTGCAGATTTTTCTTGTCCACACCTCATGTTTCTTCACAAGGGTAATTTCTGAAACCTAGTGATGAACTATTTTAAGGCATTTAATAAATATTACAAGATTGTTTTCTAAAAAATTTGCACCAGAACATAGTGTTGTATCATTATTTGACTTTCCTGAATAAGGCGTTAAGTTAAAGTTGCTTTATTTTAAAAGACATTATTGTTATTTTCTGAAAACTAAAAATATATTGTATTTATTTGGTCTGAGTAAAATCATAACTCAGAATTTTGATATTTTGAATCACATTCATTGTCACTGCAAATCATATATATTTACTAAATATATACAAAGACACGTGCATGTGTATTATACTTACATATACACATATGCATGCTTTTAAACATATATATAGTAATTTTAGAACTGACAGGAAATTTTGAAGTATACTTTCATAATAATATCCTGTCACTTGAGTTTATTTTTTTTTGTTCTGTTAAATTCTTATATTGTTTTTTTCTCTGACCAAAATGTTATTTTGGTAAAAGACTTTAAGAAATACTTTAATGTTCATCAACATCCTTATTATTTTAATTTTAATCTAAAATTATGTTTCTTTAATTTGCCGTTGTCTTTTCAAAACTCATAGGTGTTATTTCTAAATGTCACATTATATCACCTACAGAAATAAGCTTGTTAAATGCCTTACAAGCCTTGTTTACTTCTTAGTGGTCCACGTAGTGTGAGTTTGTCACCAGTAATAGCTGGATTTCCTCTGTCCTGTGTGGAATTATCTTGGATATTCTAATAAGACTAGTGCTTGTAAACACGGATAATAGAACTACACCATAATCTTGTCATTTGTATTTTTTCTAACTTCCATTGTACTACTGTAAGTCTCCTGCGTATGAACCTTCAAGTTGTGAACTTTCAAAGATGTGAACATGCGTTCACATGTCCAATCACGTAAGGTAGTTCACGTGTCTGACATACATTGTCATGTGCGTGCATCCTCTTCAAGTGACTGTGCTCTTGTGTACTTTACAGTACAGTACAGTATAGACTACAGTAGTGCAGTGTCTTTATCTCAAGCCCAGGATGTCCAGAAGCAAGCGTGAAAGCAGCAGTGATGTAGCTGGTACTGCTTAAGATATAGCAGCGCTGGTGTAGCTGGTGTCTCTTATTGCTGACCATCCTTCAACTCTGCCCTCTCCCACCCCCCTCCCTCCTCCAGTCAGGAACTCTCCTTGCCTGTTCACTCGATGCAGACCCTGGATGCCAGCTGTTGTACTGCACTCTGTACTTTTCAAGGTACTGTACTGTAAGATTAAACATGTTTTCTTCATTTTTGTGGGTTTTTTTATGCATTATTTGTGTGAAAACTATTACAAACGTATTGTAGTACAGTACTATATAGCCTATTGTGTTAGTTGGGTACCTAGGCTAACTATCTTGGACTTACGAACAAATTGGGCTTACAAACGTGCTCTTGGAACGGAATTCCTTTGTATGTAGAGGACTTACTGTATATAAAATCTTTAAATATCCATGTGCCTAGAGAGATTTAATATGAAAATCTGATAATTTTGCCAGAATTTTAGGAAAACAAATCTTCAGGTCATAGGGTTTTCAAATTATTTTTAGCATTTTTATTTTGAAATAATATTAGACTAACACGTGTGGCAAAAATAGCATGGACACCAGAAAAGGCATGTCTGTGGAGACAGAAAGTAGCCTGGAGCTGGGGATGGGGCGGGGAGTGAGTGCAGAGAAGTGTGAGGTTTCTTTTAAGGTGATGAAAATGTTCTAAAAATAGTGGCGATGGTTTTACAGCTCCGTAAATTTACTAAAAACCGTTCAATTGTGTACTTTAAATGAGTGAATTTTATGTTGTGTATATGATACCTCAAAAAACTCTAAAATATCAAATCATCACATTGTACACCTGAAACTAATAAAATGTTGTGTATCAATTATACCTCAATAAAAATATGTATAAGATTACTTTTATTTTAAAAGACCCTGTTAAATGTATAGGACCGAGTTCCCATGTACACTTTACCCAACTTCCTTCGAAGATAACATAATGTATAAATAACCTTAGTGCAGTTATCAAGACCAGCAGTTTGACATTGATACAACAGTATTACCTAAATTACAGGTATCGTGTGGGTTTCATCAGTTTTTTTTTTATACATTTCCCCTTTGTTGATGGGGGGGCGGTGCAGACACTTCTATTAGTTCTATTACAGGTGTAGATTTGTGTCACCACACCACAGTTAGAATACAGAGCGGTCCCCTTCAAGTCACTCCCTTCCCGTCCATAACCCCAGTGGCAACCACTGATCTGTTTGCCATCACTATGATCAAAATTGTCATTTGGCAATTTTATATAAAGTGAAATCACACACTGTGTAATCATTTGAGATTGATGATGCTCTTGAAGGCCATCCAAGTTGTTGTGTGTATACCTATAGTGTGTCCTTCTTCAGTGCTGTGTAGTATTTCATGGTATGAATATCCAACAGTTTGTTTATCCATTCACCTCTTGCAGTACCTTTGGGTTGTTTCCAGTTTTAGGCTATGAACATTTATGTACAAGTGTTTGTTAAATATAATTTTTTGTCCTGTAGGGTAAACACTCAGGAAACTACCAAACTGTTTCCTAGAATGGGGGCACCATTTTACATTCCCACCAGCCAATGTATGAGTGATCCAGTTGCTCTGTCCTCCTGTGAGCACCTGTTATTTCCAGCATTTTATTATTTTAGCCATTCTGGTGGGTGTAGAGTGGTATCTCATTGTGGCTTTGATTTGCATATTCCTAATGCCTAGTGATGTTGAACATCTTTTCATTTGCTTACTGGCCATCAGTATATCTGTGGTGAAGTGTATATTCAAATATATTATCCATTTTTAAACTGGATTGCTTAATTTCTTACTGTTGAGTTTAGAGAGTTCTGTGTATATTCCTGTGTTAGACATGTGATTTAAAATTTTTCTTTCAATCTGTAGCATGTCTGTTCATTCTCTTAACAGTTCCTTTAGCCCAGCAAGAGTGGTTTGGATTTTTTTGGTTGTTGTTGTTTTTTGTTTTTTGTGTGGTTTTTTTGGCTTATTTTGATAAAATCTAACTGATCCACTCTGTCTATTACAGATTGTTTTTGACGTCATATCTAAGAACTTCTTGCCTAACCCCTGGTCATGAAGGGAAATTTTATTTTTTCTTTTCCAAACTCTACTTCTTTTGCTTGCCCAGTTGTACAAACTGTAACACCCTTATGTTGGATAAGACTGGTGAAAGTAGACACACTTGGCTTTTTCGTAATCTTATGGAGAAGCATTCAGTCTTGCTACACTGAATATGGTGTGAGCTATCGGTTGTTTTGTAGATGCTTTTTATCATGTTGAAGTTCGCTTCTATTCCTACTTTGCTAAGAGTTTTTAGCATGAGTGGGTATTAAAGTTTATCAAAAGACTCTTTATGCCTCAGTCCATATGATCATGTATATTTTCTCCTTTAGACTATAAACATGGCAGTTTGTGTTAATTCATTTTTGAGTTTTAAACCAACTTTGTATCCACTTGGTCACGATGTTATTCCTTTTACACATTTACTAATATTTTGTTAAAAAGTTTTTTATCTATGACCAGGAGACCTGTGATTCAAATGCCAATTATATTTTAAGCCTTCAAGTGCTATTGTAGTCTGCCCCACTTGTGTACTACCTAGAGGCCAACCTGAAACCTGGGTGATGTTTTATATTGCAATTCAGTTCTCAAAGCATTTGCTATGTTCATTCTTGGTCAGTTTTATGCATGGGCCACTTCCGGGTGCACCTGGGACTGCAGACACAGATGTAAAGGGTCCCTTTCTCTAGCTTGTCTTCTCAGTGACCCCCACTCTCTAGTTAGGGGAAGCGGCAAGTAGACAGATGCTGCCTCTCCTGCATTTGCTTAGTGAAGGGCCTGTAGAGCTCCACTTCACTGTACATGCAGCACTGATGCCAGGCAGGGGGGTCGGGGGGTGGGGGCATGTTACCACTTCTTTGCTGTCATTTGCTCAGTGTAGGAAGGAGTGAGTCCATGGGGCTCCACTCCAAGACTCTTTAAGGAGGAGCGAAGAAAGGGACTCTGCCCGGGGCTGCCTCTTCTGTGGTATTAGTAGGGCAGGGCAGGATAACAGGGATCCAGTCTAAAGGGCTTCCTCTTCTCAGTCCTCTAGATAAAGGCAGCAGGCTTTTCCTGGGAATAATTTATTTTTTATTGTGCCCTGTGTTGGTTTTGAGTTGCAGGCAGCTCTAGCACCCAGACTAAAAGATATATGAGCAATAAATGAAGCCCAAGGAACTCACTGCCAAGTCTTCCTTCTTTCTTAGCCTGACCATCTTCTTAATTTCATCCTTTAAAATCTTCTGATACTTGCTGTGTGTGGGCCCAGGGTTTTAGTTATAATTAACAGAAGTAGGGTGAAATATATTTATTCTAATTTTGACCAGAGCCAAAAGCTATCATTTTATTTTCATTACTAGTGAGATTGAATTTGTTTTCTAAATTTATTATTAAATTTTATTGCTTCTTCTTTGAATTACTTGTTCATCTCCTTTGGCCAATTTCATATGAGATTTAAATGTTTGTCTAATTATTTAATATGAATATATGTATTACTTGTTTATAATTTCATTTGCAATGAAATTTCTCCAGCTTTTTTGTCTTTTTGTATGTATTATTTTTGATAAATATTTTTTCCATTGTGATTTCTTCTTTTTATATTCTAAGATCAGATAAACAGTGGTAATATTTTTTTGTTTCATTTATTTTTTTACATTTAAATCATAGTCCATCTTTCATTTACTTTTTTGCATTTTAAGCCTTTTTATTTAAAAATTTTGATTGAAATATAGTTGATTTACAATGTTGCGTTAATTTCTGCTGTACAGCAAAATGATTCAATTATACATATATATACATTCTTTTTTTAATATTCTTTTCCATCATGGTTTATCATAGGATATTGAATATAGTTCTCTGTGCTATACAGTAGGATCTTGTTGTTTATCCATCCTATATAATGGATAAATTATACATCTGCTAACCCCAACCTCCCACTCCATCCCTCCTCCAACCACCTCCCCTTTGTCAACCATAAGTCTATTCACTATGTCCCTGATTCTGTTTCGGTTTCATAGATAGGTTCATTTTTATATTCTACATATAAGTGTTATGATATTTGTCTTTTTCTTTCTGACTTCACTTAGTATGTTACTCTCTAGTTGCATCCAGGTTGCTGCAAATGACGTTATTTCATTCTTTTTATGGCTGAGTAGTATTCCATTTTAAATATGTACCACATTTTCTTTACCTATTCATCTGTTGATAGACATTTAGGTTGTTTCCATATCTTGGCTATTGTAAATAGTGCTGCAATGAACATAGAGGTACCTGAATCTTTGAATTACAGTTTTGTCCAGATATATGCCCAGGAGTGGGATTGGTAATTCTATGGTAATTCTATTTTTAGTTTTCTGAGGAACCTCCATACTGTTCTCCATAGTGGCTGGACCAACTTACATTCCCACCAACAGTGTAAGAGGGTTCCCTGTCTCCACATCCTCTGCAGCATTTGTTATTTGTAGAGTTTTTAATGATGGCCATTCTGACCCATGTGAGGTGGTACCTCATTGTAGTTTTGATTTGCATTTCTCTAATAATTAGAGATGTTGAGCATCTTTTCATATGCCTATTGCCCATTTGTATTTCTTCTTTGGAGAAATGTCTATTTAGAACTTCTGCCCATTTTGGGGTTGGGTTGGTTTTTTTTGTTGCTGGGTTGTTTCAGTTGTTTTTGTTGTTGAGTTGTTGAATTGTTGTATAAAGAGGTTGTGTTCTAACTTCATTGATTTATGTGAGGCTGTCCAACTTTACCAACACCACTTGCTGAAGAGATTCTTTTTCCCATTATATATTCTTGCCACTTTTATCAAAGATAAACTGACAGTAGGTGTGTGGGTTTATCTCTGGGCTCTCTATTCTGTTCCACTGATCCATATGTCTGTTTTTGTGCCAGTACCACACTGTTTTGATTACTGTTGCTTTGTATTGTCTAAAGTCTGGGAAGGTTATGCCTCCTGCTTTGTTCTTTTTCTTCAGGATTGCTTCAGCAATTCTGGATCTTTTATGGGTCCATATAAATTATCGGATTGTTTGTTCTAGTTCTGTGAAAAATTCCATTGGTAATTTGATAGGGATGGCATTAAATCTGTAGATTGCTTTAGGTAGTATGGCCATTTTAACAATATTAATTCTTCCAATCCAAGATCATGGGATGTCTTTCCATTTCTTTGAATCATCTTCAATTTCCTTTACTAATGTTTTATAGTCCTCAGTGTAAAAACCTTTCACCTCTTCGGTCAGGTTTATTCCTAAGGATTTTATTTTGGGGGATGTGATTTTAAAAGGCATTCTTTTTTGTGTTTTATCTTTTTTTGGTACATTCCCTTTCTGATGTTTCATTGTTAGTGTAAAGAAATGCAACTGATATCTGTATGATAATCTCGTATACTGCTACTTTGCTGAATTTTTTTTTTCAGTTCTAGTAGTTTTTGTGTGGAGTCTTTAGGGTTTTCTATATATAGTATCATGTCATCTGCATGTAATGACAGTTTTACCCCTTTGTTTCCAATTTAGATAACTTTTATTTCTTTTTCTTGTCTGATTGCTGTGGCTAGGACTTCTATGTTGAATAGAAGAGGTGAGAATGGGCACTCTTGTCTTGTTCCAGATTTTAGCAGGAAGGCTTTCAGCTTTTCATTGTTCAGTATTATATTGGCTGTGGATTTGTCATAAATAGCTTTATTATGTTGAGATATGTTCCCTCTATACCCACTTTGGTAAGAGTTTTTATCTTGAATGGATGTCAGATTTTATCAAATGTTTTTTCTGCACATGGTTTTTGTCTTTTATTTATGTGGTATATCACATTGATTGATCTGCATATGTTAAAACATCCCTGTGAACTTGGGATGAATCCCACTTGGTCGTGGTGTATGATCTTTTATATGTGTTGTTGGATTCGGTTTGCTAATACTTTGTGGAGAATTTTTGCATCTGTATTCATCAAATATATTGGCCTTTAATTTTCTTTATTGGTGGTGTCTTTGTCTGGCTTTGGTATCAGGGTGATGGTGACTTCATAGAATGTCTTTGGGACTCTTTCCTCCTCTTCAATTTTCTGGAAGAGTTTTGGAAGGATTGGTTTAAGTACTTATTTTTTGTTTGGTAGAATTCATCTGTGAAGCCATCTGGTCCTGAACTTTTGCTTGTAGGGAGTTTTTAAATCACAGATTCTGTTTCACGTCAAGTGATTGGTCTGTTCAAATTATCTATTTCTTTTTTATTCAGTTTTGGTGGGCTGTATGTTTCTAGAAACTTGTCCCTTTCTTCTAGGTTGTTGAATTTGTTGGCAGGTAACTGTTCATAGTATTCCCTTATGATTTCTTCTGTTTCTGCAGTGTCAGTTGTTATGTCTCCATTTTCATTTCTTATTTTGTTTATTTGGGTTCTCTCTCTTTTCTTGGTGAACCTGGCCAGAGGTTTGTCAAAGAACCATCTCTTGGTTTTATTGATTTTTTTCTATTTTTTTTAAATCTCTATTTTATTTATTTCCTCTCTGTTATTTATTATTTCCCTCCCCCTTTGCTGATTTTAGGTTTTGTTCTTCTTTTTCTAATTCTTTTAGGTGGTGTATCAGATTTATTTGAGATTTTTCTTGTTTTTTTTAAGGTAGGCCTGTATTGCTCTGAACTTCCCTCTAAAAACTGTTTTTGCTGCATCCCACAGATTTTTGTATGGTTGTGTTTTCACTGTCATTTTTCTCAAGGTATTTTTTTAATTTTCTTTTTTATTTCATTGTTGACCCATTGGTTTTTTAGTAGTTGTTTAGTCTCTATGTAATTGTTTTTTCTTTCTCATTTCTTTTTCTGTAGTTGATTTCCAGTTTCATGCTGTTATAATCAGAAAAGATGCTTGAGATAATTTTTATACTCTTAAATTTGTTGAGGCTTGTTTTGTGCCCTAGTATGTGGTCAAGCCTAGAGAATGTTCCATGTGCACTTGAAAAGAATGTGTATTCCAGGTTTGTTTGTTTGGTTTTTTTTTCGGATGTATACTAAGTCCCCTACATATGAATGAGTTCTGTTCTGAGAGTGGGTTTGTAAATCCAGTTTGTTCATAAGTCCAATAAAGTTAGCCTGGGTACCCAACTAAGATAATCAACTATATAGTACTGTACTGTAATTTTCACACAAATAATACATAAAAAACAAACACAAAAAATGAAAACATTTTTAATCTTACAGTACAGTGCCTTGAAAAGTACATTACACTGCAACAGCTAGCATACAGGGGCAGGCATCAAGTGAACAGGCAAGAAGAGTTACTGACTGGAGGAAGGAGAGGTGGGAGGTGGTAGAGCTGAAGGATCATTAGCAACATGAGATGGAGGGCAAGCTGCAGTTTCACTCATGCCTGATGTTGATGGCACAGGTTCTGGCTCCTTGCTGGATTCAATTCTGCCTACCATCTTGAAAAAGCGATCCAGTGATATCTGGGTAGAAACTCTTTTTTTCTCATCATAGATGACACAGTAGCACTGGATTACATTCTAAATGGCTGCTGCAACCTTCATGTACCATTCTATGTTCAGGTCCTGTACCTCAAGAACTAACAGTGCCTCCTCAAATAAAGAAAATCCCCTTACCATTTCCTGTGTCGTGAATCTCTAAAGTTCTTCAGTTTCTTCTTTATCCTCTTGTCTCTCTTTGCCTTTCTCTTGCTTTTGGACATCCTTGGCTTGAAATAAGACACTGTCCTATTGTACTCTATATAGTATTGTACAGTAAAGTACAGAAAAGCACAACCACTTGTAGAGGATGCATGCACGTGACCATGTATGTCAGACATGTGACCTAATTTACATGATTGGACATGTGAATGCACGTTTGCATCTTTGAAAGTTCACAAGTTGAAGGTTTATATGTAGGGAACTTATTGTAATGTCCTGAAAATATCAATTAAATCTAACTGTTCTATCATTTAGGATCTCTGTTGCCTTACTGATTTTCTGTCTCAAAAATCTGTCCATTGATGTGAGTGGGCTGTTAAAGTCTCCTACTATTATTGTATTCTTATGAATTTCTCCCTTCACGTCTATTAGTATTTGTTTTGTGTATTTGGGTGCTCCCATATTAGGTGCATATATGTTGACGAGTGTAAAATCCTCTTCTTGTATTGATCCTATTATCATTACACAATGTCCTTCTTTATCTTTCTTTATGGCCTTTGTTTTAAAGTCTGTTTTGTCTGATATGAGTACTGTGACCCCCGCTTTCATGTAATTTCTGTTTGCATGAAATATCTTTTTCCATGCCCTCACTTTGAATCTTTGTGTGTCCTTCACCCTAAGGTGGGTCTGTTGTAGGCAGTATATTGTGGGCTCTTTTTTTTAATCCAGTCTTCCCTTTTGTGTCTTTTGATTGGAGCATTTAGTCCGTTGACATGTAAGGTAATTATTGATAGATATTATGTATTTATTGCCATTTTAAACTTGTTTTCCCATTGATTTTATATTCCTTCTTTGTCCCTTTTTCTTTTTGTTTTTCCTTTTGTGGTTTGATGATTTTCTTTTGTATGATGCTTATGTTCTTTTCTTTTTGGTTTTTGTGGATCTATTGCATGTTTTTGATTTGTGGTTACCATGTTTTTCAAGTACGTTAACCCCTTCTTATATCTACTTGCCTTAGACTGGTAGTCAGATAGGCCCAAATACATTCTAGGAAAAACATAATTACATTTTCTTACTCTCCTCCCCCACATTTTATGATTTTGATGATTTGATGATTTTACATCTTCAGGTTCATCCTTTTGCTGTTTGTTGTGGTTACCATCACTTTCACAAAAATTTTTTTTCTTTTAATCTGTGCCCTGGCTTATTTCAGTGATTTACTTTCCAATTGTGATTTTCTCTTTCCTATAGATTCTTAGTTCTTTTCTATTTTGAGAAGACCTTTCAGTATGTCCTGTGGGATAGATTTAGTACTGCTGTATTCTTTTAGTTTTTGTCTGTCTGAGAAATTCTCTCTCTCTCCTTCTATTCTAAATGGTAATCACGCTGGGTAGAGTATCCTAGGTTGCAGATTTTTCCCTTTCAGGACTTTGAGTATATCTTGCCACTCCCTTCTGGCCTGCAACATTTCTGTAGAGAAATCAGCTGACAGCCTTATGAGGTTCTCTTGTAATTAACTCTTTGTTTTTCCCTTGCTGCCTTTAGTATCCTTTCTGTAACTTTTGCTGTTTTTATTATAATATGTGTTGGTGTAGTTCTGTTTGGGTTTATCTTGTTTGGGAGCTTCTGTGCTTCCTGTACCTGGATTTCTTTTTCCTTCTTTAAGTTTGGGAAGTTTTCTGCATAATTTCTTCAAATACATTTTCAATCCCCTTTTTTCTTTCTTCTCCTTCTGGAATCCCTATTATGCAGATTGACACACTTTATATTATCCCATGGGCCTCTTATATTGCTTTCATTGTTTTTAATCTGGCTTACTCTCTGCTGTTCTGATTGGGTGATTTCATTATTCTATCTACCAGGTCACTTATTCATTCTTCTGCATTATTCATTCCGCTATTCATTGCCTTTAGCTCATATTTTGTCTCAGCAAATGAGTTTTCCAATTTTTCTTGGCTCCTCATTATAGTTTCTAGTTCCTTTTTACAGTGCTCTGCATTTCTGTAATAGCCTTCTTATTTCCTTCAGTATTTTCTTTATCTCCTTTTTGAAATTGATGTCATTAAACTGAAGAGGTCTGCTTCATTGTTATTTCAGGGGAATTCTCTTGGTCTCTTAACTGGGAGTGGTTCCTCTGCTTCTTCATTTTACTCAATATTTTCCTTAGGCTGAGAGTTTAGGAGAAGCAATTATCTGGTGGTCTTGGAGGGCTATTTACATGTGGGAGCATCCCTGTGGAGCTTGCGTGGCTTTAATATTTTTGGTGCGAGGGTTGTTTCTAGTGTGGATGCCTGCCACTTGTTCCTCAGCATGTTCTGGTTGTTATCTCCTTGACTGGGTATGTGCAGGTGTGCCTGGTCCTGGAGTTCCTGGCTGCAGTGGCAGCTCACGCACAGCCCCAGAGCTCACAATGGGAGCAGAAGCAGCTTGTGCCCACTCCTGAATTCCAGGAGGGTGGCATCAGCAGCTCACAATTGCTCCTGGAGCTCCTATAGGTGGTGTTCTGCCACCTGAAAGTGCACACAGTGGAAAAGGCTGCAGTGACAGGTCCTGGCTCTCCTCTCACACACCTGCCAAACAATGGCACCCGGCCTGTAAGGCAGCCCAGTCTTCCTCCATGTACACTCTCAGCTGTGGCCACACCAGACTCCAGCCCCTTCAGCCTGTTTCTGTACAGCCAACTCAGTCCTCTCTCCAAGTTCTGATCTCTGAAGCCTGAGTGCATCCAGCCCCGACCTGCATCAGCTGATGCGCAACTCAGGCTGGAGAGTGTGGGGTGGCGGCATTGACCATCTGTGCAGATCTTTCTGCATTCTGGCTGCCTCTCCTCCAAGGATCTGAAGCTCCCCCTCTGTCCCAGCTGATCTCCCCGCTGGTGAGGGGGCTTCCCAGGGTGTGAGGACCTTTCCTGTTTCACAGCTCCCTCCCAAGGGCACAGGTCCCATCCTGATTACTTTCTCACTTTTTTTTTCTTTTGTCCTACCCGGTTACATGGAGATGTTTTTTGCCTTTTCAGAAGTCTGAGGTCTTCTGCCAGTGTTCACTAGATATTCTTTGAGAATCATTCCACATGTAGATGTATTTTTGATGTATTTGTGGGAGGGAGTGAGCTTCACGTCCTGCTACTCCTCCATCTTGATCACCAACAAATTTATTTTTATTCTTTTGTGAGAAGTGATGTAACTTGATCTTTTTTCTTCCAAATAGTAATTGTCTCAGCATCTTTGTTTATTTAGTGATCCTTTCTTTCTCTACTAACAGATATAATTATTGAATGAATAAGCCCTTTTTCCTTCAGAGAAGAATTTCTTTGCCACCCACACCTTCAAGCCCAATAGATCCTCTCTTTGAATCAAAATAAAAAAATAAAATCTAACTTCTCTCATAAAAGGTGACATAGAAAGAATCTCCTTATCTTCCCTTTTCTGTTCCCCACTTGTCAGTCCACATCTGAAGGGAAAAACAAGTAAATGAGCCAAACAAAGAAATAAGAGAAATTTAAAAGGAGATAATTAAATCTGGCTGTCCTGTGATACTAATAAAGGGAGAAATGCAGAAGATAAAGGTTATTATAAAATCTAAAAAGGGAATTTAAACACAGGCTTTCACTGTAGTCTGCATTTTTCTCCCTAGCTTTTGTCTTTTAAAAAATGAAAAACATATTTGTTGTCATCTTATCTTTTTGAAATATGGAATTACTGGTGTTTCATAGAGAAGTAAATTAATTGTATCTTAGTTTGCAGACATTTCTGCTTTTCCTGCTTAATGCTTAATTCTTTAAATTATTCAAATAACTTTAATTGGCCATTTTGATAGATATATGAATTTAAAGATATGCCACTGCCCTCAGTTGCCCACGCTTTTATACAGATGAGGAAAGTATACCCCATGTGCCAGTTTCTACTTGCTGGGATGTACATGACTCAGTACAGGAAGGAATCACAGTAAAATGTAGGGTAAAGGAGAGGAAATGGTGGATATTCTTGATGAGTCAGTGGTGACCTTTGCATATTTCCCCGATTTTGATGAATTATTCTTGAGCAGGCCAGCCCAGCCAAGTTTTATATCTTGATACTCTGAGCCAGCCCTCCTCTGGCACAGATAGCGTTTTTAACTGTAGAAGCTGAGAGGTCATCTTTGTTCCCGCAACAGCCTCCCTTGACCTAGCATTTACCGTCGCTCTCCACTCAAACTACCAAACCCTGATGACGTATTGATATAAATGTCAATTACACAGTGTAAACCATATGTCCATCGAATAGAACCTTGCGCCTTTGACAGTGAGGACTCAAGAGTGGCCTGAACAGGGAGGATTTTAGTCACTAAAATTAAAGGCCAAATATCTTTTTTGACCAGAAGAGAACTAATATTTAAAAGCACCTGCTCAGTGGTTTCATATATTCTGCCATCTAATTGTCACATCAGTCTGCAAAATAGGCACTATTGGCCCCATTTCACAGATGAGGGAAAATGAAACTTGGAGAGATTATGTCTCTAGCTCAAGGTTTCAGAGTTGGTAAGCGATGGGGTTGGCGTTTAAATCTGGATTTTGGACTCCAGAGTCCACGCTAACCACTCTAAGGCTCTAGGGACACAGAGATGATTTTAGGGGAAATCCGGACACAGAGTTAAGTAATCCTGAGCCACACAGTGAGACGGTTAGCCCTTCTAAATTCTCTCTCTGTTCTTCTGATGATTTCAAAAAAGAAAGTTTTGTTTTGGTGTTGTATGTTTTCATATCTTTTTAACATTTTACGTCCTCTGTTTTCAATAAAGAGGACAAAGATCTCAGACTCAAAGCATTGCACCAGGAAGAGTATCTAGCTAGAATTTATTTATTTATTCATTTTCATTATGTATACTTTTATTTGTCTCTTTTCTTTATGACAAGTGATACTAATTTTCCATTTATGGTAGTGATGTAAAGCTTTGGTTGTTTAGATACATATACTGAATTTTTTAATGTCAATTTAAAGAAAAAAATAGTATCTAAATGCACGTATTAGTAGTATATGAAAGACTAATATGTGGGAAGCACATATTTTGTTTTAGACATGATGCGGTAAATTCTTAGAACAGTTTCAGTGCTTGAACAATGTGATGTATCCTCCCTTCCCCTAGGGCCCACATTCATCCCCTGAGCCACGGGCCACTGGATATGAGATATATCAGTACCAGAACATGACAGCTTTTTTCTTTCAGGGTAAAGAAAAGCTTATTGTTCTCAATTTTGAGAAATTTCTAGCAATGTTATATACTAGATGAATTGCATAGAAAAACTATAGGTTTTTCTTCCATTAAAAGCCCTCCTCTACTTCTGGGTAGAAAAACTTTTACCTGAGAGTCTACATGATTTAAAATTTGACCTACAACAATGATTCTGACAGTATCTTTCAATATATTTTCTAAATTTTCCATAGTGAAGTCAACCTCAAGGGAGATCTTCATTACCAGAAGCACCTAATGCAAAGTTTATTTGTTCAACAAATGTTTATTGAATACCTGCTATATGCTAAGCATACACTTGGGATAAATCAGTGAACAAATAAGTAAAAATTTGTGGAGCCTGCCTTTGTGAAGATAATTAGGGAAGAGAGACAGTATAATAAATGAGTATATAAAAAGGATATGGTAAGTGCTATGGTGTAAGGATTGGGAAGGCAGCAGGGTGTTGGAATTTGATTAGAGGGGTCTGAGCAGGCTTTATTGGAAAGGTAACATTTGAGCAAAGACTTGAAGGTGGTAAGTAAGAGTAAGGAGGAGGAAATACCATCACAGGTGCACAGAACAAGTATATCCCAGGAGTGTTTGAAGAATATTAAGGAGGCCCGAGTAACAATAGTGGGGAACGTAAGGAAGTGGGATGAAAGGGAGTGGAGAGTTTGGAGGGAAGCAGAGTAACAATGATCTTATCTTTTAGAAGAATCGTGCTGTCAGCTGGGTTGAGAATAAACTGTTGAGGAACAAAAATAAAATCAGGGGCCCAGATAGAAGGGTATTGTGGTCATGCAGGTATGAGATTATAGTAACTTGGACCAGGGCAGAGGTGGAGAAAACCGGTTGTATTCTGAATATATGTTGAAGGTAGATGGATTTCTCAATGAGTTGGATGTAGAGTGTGAAAGACCTCTTCAATAAGAGGGCAGCCCAGGATGGAATATCTGGGAACGAATCTGTAGCAAAGGCATAAATCTGGGGGAGAATATGGTCCTTGAGCAGCCAAATAGTGATGGAATTTTATAAGCTCCAAATCTTTAGTTCATTTCAGTGAAGAGATCCTTAAAAAACTTGGTTTTACCTGTATAGCTGTGTATATCTAAATGATGACCACCACTTCCTGCCAGAATCTTCCAGTGTTGACTTTTGGAGGTATGTTTGCATGCGCAGAGGATCTTGCTAATTTTCACCTAAAAACTATCACCTAGTGGCTTGATTGAAATGCAACACCACTTTCTACTGGTGAACAGTCCTGGTGGCAGTTATGTGTACCAAGTTATTTCAGTAAGAGATGACATACAGATCCAACCAATTTCTCCCTATCCTCTTGTGAAGGGGTGTCACTTCTGATTTATTCAAGCTTAGCATCTTCAACATTTGTCAAGCAATATCCCATTTGGGCTCTTTACTCCTTAATTTGTTGTTTTTTATAGTGTAGTTACAGTATTGTTTTATAGGATCATTTGGTTGATGTTCTGGGCACCCTTTTTGCATATACTGCCTCATCAGCTCCATCCGGCATTTGAGTGTTAATTTCTTGCTCTTGTAACTTTTCACCTTGTGCTGATGAGGTTGGGTTGTAGATAAGAGGGAATAACTAAACTGCACCAGTGAAATTAAGTTTGAGTAACTCAGAAGAAGCACACATTTCATTTGGAAAATACTAACTTCTGGCCACGTGCCGGGGACTGGGACCATCATGATGAATAGTTACTGTCCCTGCCTCGGGGTGGATGACGGTAAGGCCTAGTTCAGAGCAATAATGTTATAGTAGATGAGAAAG
This sequence comes from Hippopotamus amphibius kiboko, assembly GCF_030028045.1. Lineage (NCBI taxonomy): Eukaryota > Metazoa > Chordata > Mammalia > Artiodactyla > Hippopotamidae > Hippopotamus > Hippopotamus amphibius. The sequence goes on from NC_080191.1 coordinate 100,769,048, forward strand.
AAGGACGTGGATTTCAAAAGTATGTCATCTATGTACACAAAAAACAAGGATACTTTATAGTTCTCAAGAAATATATCATTTCTTAAGAAACATAATGCTCACCAAACTTTTAAGCAAAAAGCTTTCAAATATGTGATCCAGATTACCAAGAGATTAATCAAGAGTTCAAGAATAAAATGTGTGAACTCAGCAATCCCCCCACCTTTATATTCATCCAAGAAAACAGTTATGTACATACAAAGACTTATATAAGAATGTTCATAGCAGCTTTATTTGTAATAGTCCAAACTGGAGACAATCTAAATTTCCTTCAGTTTGAGAGCAAGTAAATAAATTGTGATATATTCATACAATGGAACACTACTCAGCGATAAAAAGAAAAAACTGCAGTGCATATGATAACATGAATCAATCTCATAGACTTCTTTTTTATACTGAAGGCAACCAAATGTAAGAGAGTACATACTGTTCGATTCCATACATATGAACTGAAAATAAGCGAATATAAGCTAGCATGATAGAAATCAGTACAGGAAGAAACTTGCTTGGATTATGGAAATGTTCTGTTTCTTGGTTATGGTACTGGTTACATTAGTATATACAGTTGCCAAAACTCATTCAACTGTGCTCTTAAAATCTGTGCATTTTAATGCTGGTAAATTATACCTGAATAAAAAAAAAGACTGGGGATGGAGATAAAATTTGAGGATGAAACAATTAAAAAATTGTATCAAGCAAATTTAGAATCTGAGCAATGCAGTGTTATATTGCCTTGTCCTAGACTTACAGGGATACTGTCACTGTATGTATGACTTACTGTACTGGGCTGTTTTTAACTGTGACTTCTACTTCTTTCTCCCTCATTGAAATATGAGGTCATTAGCCTCTTATTTATTGTGATGGAGAGCGTAATGCATGTCACAAAGTATTTTCTTGGAATCTGTCACGTCCTCAGCTGAGGAAAACCATACAAGGTACCGAGGTTTGTTCTGCAACCAGTGTGTCCTCGTGCCTTGCCTCATCCAGATCAGCTCCATGTTTCATCCTCGTTTTATCTTATTAACTTCCTGTTTGTTTCTACTACAAATGCAATCTAAAGAGCTACCGCTTTCCTGCACTTCAGTCCCAACCCAACACTCTTCCTTATGATAAAATGAAATAAGTGTGAAGACTGAAATTAAATATTCTAAAACATGGCAGTTATTGTGGCAAAAATGTGGGCATTCACTAGTGGATTTGATTCACTCTTTTTTATTTTGCATTTTTTGGTTTATGGCTATTTTGTTTAAATCATAAAATGTCTTATGTCTTACTGTGCTACCAGTTGTATCCTCTTTGCCCATTGCTGCTGTTTTCTACAAATACAATAAGGTGAGAGGCTGCTGTGATGAGCTGGTGAGACCATCACAGCAGTCACAGATTACTGTATCTGGCTTCACCCTGGAGGATATGTACATTAAAGTCATGTGTGTAGTGAAGCAGGTTTCCACTACTGGCAAAGCAAAGAAACCTTGGAATAAATAGATCATTTTCACATGCAAAGTCTGATTTTGTCCTAGAACACATTTCAGTATCTGTGGTTGGACGTAGAAGCTGTTGGGAACTAGGCTGACCAGGCTTGATGGTATCTTTTCTTAAGTGGTCATCCTGAGACATTTTCCTTTTTCCTCTGAAGTATATATCTTTGACACTAAAGTTTTAGATGCTTCTTTTTTAAATCCCATAAGAATTCCTCAAAATCATTCAAATGCTTCCCTTTGAAAGTGAGATGTAGTGTATTTTGTAACTTCAAATTACATGGAACAATCTTCAAAGAATAGCAAAGATCATCAATTACCGGTGAGAAAGAAAAACTCAGGCTGCCTAAGGAGACAGAGAGCTCATTGGATTTTGGTGACTAAGAAAAAGACATCTGATTTGGTAGAGTATATAGTACATCTGTGTGTTTACATTCACAGGGTAGGGGTGGCTGTGAAGACCTCAGTGGATGGCCGTGTTGAATAAAAGCAGTATTTAGGATGAGGTTTAGGGAATGATGTTAGCTTAAAGACTAAGTGACGTAAATTTGTGCATTTACTTCATCTCCCTCAGTCTGAGTAACCTGGAACAAGGTAGCTCATCCCACAGGGGAGCTAGAAGAACCAAGATACATTGAACCCAAAAACTGGATGGGAATTTTCCCTGAGAAACTATTTTTCTCCTCCCAGGTCCATCTTGCTGTTTTCCTTTTGTTCTGACTTTTATGGTGTAAGAGAATGAATGAAGAGTGGCCTTCGTAAAGCTCTGCAGTGGGGAGGCCACTTAGGATGATAAAAGTCACAGAACAGAGTCAAAAGAACCAGGCTCAGTTCCACATGGTCTTAGGCAAATACATCTTAGTCCCCAAGCCCTTATCTGTAATATTGGGTTGGCCAAAAAGTGCCTTCAGTTTTTAAGTAAAAATAAAAGGCACATTTTTTCACGTTCACCAAGAACTTCATTGAACAATGTATTCACCATTTGGTTCCACTAACTTCTGCCATTTTTCAGGCAACTTCATAATTCCATCTTCCCTATATGTACCACAGTGTTCCTTGCAGCACCATTTACAACAGCCAGGACATGGAAGCAACCTAAATGCCCATCCACAGATGAATGGATAAAGAAGAGGTGGCACATATGTACCGTGGAATACTACTTAGCCATAAAGGGAATGAAATTGAGTTACTTGTAGTGAGGTGGATGGACCTAGAGCCAGTCATACAGAGTGAAAGGGAAAGGAAAAATCAGAAAGAGAAAAACCAGTACTTTATGCTAACACATACATATGGAGTCTAGAAAAATGGTCCTGATGAACCTATTGGCAGGGCAGGAATAGAGACTCAGATGTACAGAACAGACTTGAGGACACAGTGGGGGAAAGGGAGCTGGGACGAAGTGAGAGAGTAGCACTGACATATATACACTACCAAGTGTAAAATAGCTAGTGGGGAGCTGCTGCACAGCACAGGGAGATCAGCTCAGTGCTTTGTGAGGACCTGAAGGGGTGGGATAGGGAGGGTGGGAGGGATTCTTAAGAAGGAGGGGATTTGAGAATATGTGTATACATATAGCTGATTCACTTTGTTGTATAGCAGAAACTAACACCATATTGTGGAGCAGTTATACTCCAATAAAGATGAAAAAATTAAAAAAAATAATAATTCCATCTTCTCAAAACTTTTTTATCTTCTTAAGCAAAGAACTGTTTCAAGTGCCTTTTATAGTCTTCCAGGGAATTGAATTTTTTTCCATTAAGAGAATTTTATAAAGAAGGAAATAAATGAAAATCTGAAGATGCAATGTCTGGTGAATACGACAGATGAATCAGAACTTCCAAACTGTAACAGTTTTTGCCTGGTCATCAAAGAAACATGCCATCTTGCATTATCCTGATGGAAGATTATGCATTTTCTGTTGAGTAATTCCGGACACTTTTTGTTGAGTGTTGATTTCAGTTGGTCTAATTGGGAGCAGTACTTGTTGGAATTAATTGTTTGGTTTTCCTGAAGGAGCTCATAATAGAGGACTCCCTTCCAATCCCACCATATACACATCACCTTCTTTGGATGAAGACTGGCCTTTGGTGTGGTTGGTGGTGATTCATTTCACTTGCCCCAAGATCTCTTCCGTTCCACATTATTGTACAGTATCTACTTTTCATTGCCCATCACAATTTGTTTTAAAAACAGAACATTTTCATTACATTTAAGTAGAGAATCACATGTGGAAATACGGTCAAGAAGGTTTTTCCGCTTAACTTATGCGGTACCCAGACATCAAAGCAATTCACATAACCAGCTTCCCACTAGCAGCTTCCCACAAGCTGATACAAATGATTTTCAAAGCTTGATTTGAGTATGTCGGCTATCTCCCACGTGGTATAACATTGTGTTATACCAGTGTGTTCTCAATGTCTCGATTTGATTGCTATCAACTTCAAGTGGTCTACCTGACCATGGAGCATTGTCCAGCGAGAAATTTCCAGCGCAAAGCTTTGCAAACGATTTCTGACACATCTGATCAGTCATAGCATCTTCTCCATACACTGCACAAATCTTTTTCTTTTTTTTTGCATTTCGGTTGCATTTTTACCTTTCTGAAGTAATAAAGCATACTATGCTGAAAATGTTGCTTTTTTTCTTCTATCTTCGATATTAAAATGGCTACACAAAAATTCACCAATTTTGGTAAGTCTTTTTTTCAATGCACGCTGATATGACAGCTGTCACATACAATCAAACAAAATTGTTTTGAATGAAATGAAAACAACTAAATGCCACTAGAGTCATCTTACGGAAAAACAACAAATGAACCTTTTGAAAAAATAAGGATTTTCTACATTTCCTTCTAGTCCACTCTGACGTTCTGTGACTCTGGCTCAAACCTTTCTCAGGTATGAAATGATCCTTAAACCTTCTCTTTTCCAATCCACCCAACTGTGTTCATGTGGTTTAGTTTGCATTCTTTAACCATTTGCACTACTCTTAACCAAAAGATCCCCAGATCCACGAGAAAACCCTGGGACAATGAAGAGCCCGGACATACCTTATGACTGTCTGTTTACTGTAGGCCACTCTACCAGGCACGTGTGTGTGCACATGCAGACACATAAACACGCACACACATGTACTTAAACACACACAGGTTTACCTTATCCTCACCCACAACCCTGTTACGTAGGCATGATTTACCCCATTTTCAGGTGAGGGGGATGGAGATGTATAGCAATCAAATAATTTACCCAAGATTGAGCTTATGTGAGTCAGGACTGGAGTCCAGGGCACATGACCTCCCCTCTATCTTGCTCCAACTCCTGAAAATACTAATTTCACTTATTTATTCATACAAATCCAGGACTTGTATTGAACACTTGCTATATGTTTGTACTGGGATTTGGGATGTCCCTAGTGTCTACAAAAATATTAATGCAGGCATTTCTTTCCCTTCAGGAATGAAAATAGATTCCACTAAAACTTTTGTAGAGTTTCTGTGTTTATCACAAGCTTTTCTGGGCCCCTTTTTTATTTTGTTTATTTCTGGCTTCACACAATGCCTATCCAAGACCTGGGGCATAGGGTCTGGGCTCTGGGTCATGTTTTGGTTATCTACTACGGTGCTAGGGACAGATGCCCTGTGCCATTTGGTCTGCCCTTGGAGACAGCAATATTGAAGGAGGTGACTAAGAGTTTATCATGTGTTATAGCCTTTATGAAGCCCAGGGACCTTGGCTGGGCCTGTTTCTAGTGACCTGAACTATAGTCATAAGCCTGGGGAAGGATTTTATGATCACTCTCAGTCTAAACCTGCATAGAATAGATGTATTCTTGCCTACCTTGAATTTTGTGCAAATACCCAATCTATTATATTCAGGGCCTATCAAGATATGACAAAGAAGCAGGAAAAGAATGACTGCTTGTACGTTTCTTCATTCTGACATTCGTCTTAGGACAGAGCTCTACCTTTGAAATGACTACTCACAAAAATTACCACATTTTTATTTATTGATTGGGCTTCAAACAGTGAAAATGGTTTTACCAAATTTTATCTGCCATTTATAAGGATTGCTTTTAAGCATATGCTACAAGAACCTCTCATGTGGTTCCTATTTCTCAGTATTAATTACATTTGGAATAAATCATTATTGTGACACCAAAAGCTACTAAGGAATCTCATGACAGATCCCTGTGGTTCCTGAAACTCCTGGGTCCCTCACAGGGTGCTGCTTCAACTATTCCATTGATGCTGAAAGTTCAGGTCACAGTCCATGAGAAGAAGACTAAAGGTCCACTTGTGTGGTCCCTCTGAGACTTCAGGATTCTGTGCTGCTGTGAAGAATTTTCAGGAATATCAGCCTGTCTTACTTCCTGCTCCCTAATGTGCTGTCCTCTCCAGGCCCTTCACCAAAGATGCTCTTCAAATGCAAGCTACCCTGGAAATGAGAGCAAGGACCCGTTGTCTCCATCTCTAGTTTCTCTTCTCCTGTTCTGCTCCAGAGGAGAGGGGAGCAGACACACCAGAAAACTGTGGAACGTTTTCCTTCTGAGGAGGTTCCTATGCTTAATCTGCTTTCACTCAAAACAACCTGTTGTTTTTTTTCTAGTGGGAGAAGTTTACAAAGACTTACCTATTTAAATACTGATGAAGCTAGGACCCAGGGACATTAAAAGACCTGAGCAGACCCCTGACTGGTATTATTAACTTCAGCACTTCTGCCCTCTTTCACACCATCCCGACTAAAGAATAAGGCTAGGCACCAGGTCACGTCGCATTTGCAAAGGTCACTGGCATCCAGTATCTTTTGACAACATACTCAAGGACCCTCAAATTAAGCTGCCTCCTGAGAAATGGGTAGTTCTTTTTTTAAACTCTGAGTTTTATATTTCTTTGTAAGCCACATTTATGTCAAATTCCTGTTATTGAACAACCAGAAAGATATCAGAGTGTATGTAAGATCTGAATAACTGGGTTTAGATTTATAGAATCATAGGGTCACACTGTTAGCTGGGGCCTTTCAAATATCTCATTTGGCTAAGTGCTAAAGAGAAGTTAAATGACTTACCCAGCTAGTTAGCTGTGAATTCAGGTTTTCTGTCTTCCAGACTTGTGTTTTTGTTTTTTTAAGCTCTTTATTAGAATATAATTACTTTACACTGTTGTGCCAGTTTTTGCTGTACAACAAAGCGAATCAGCTGTATTTATACATATATCCCCATATCCCCTCCCTCCCGTGACTCCTTCCCACCCTCCCTATCTCAGCCCTCTAAGTCATCACCCATCATCAAGTTGATCTCCCTGTGTTATGCAGCAGCTTCCCACTAGCTATCTATTTTACATTTGGTAGTGTACATAAGTCAATGCTACTCTCTCAATTCGTCCCAGCTTCCCCTTCGCCCCCCCACCCTGTGTTCTCAAGTCCATTCTCTGCATCTGCATCTTTATTCTTGCCCTTTCACTGGGTTCATCAGTACCATTTTATTAGATTCCATACATATGAATTAGCATATGGTATTTGTTTTCCTCTTTCTGGTTTACTTCGCTCTGTATGACAGTCTCTAGCTCTATCCACCTCACTGCAAATAACTCTATTTCATTCCTTTTTATGGCTGAGTAATATTCCATTGTGTATATGTGCCACATCTTCTTTATCCATTCATCTGTTGATGGACATTTAGGTTGCTTCCACGTCTTGGCTATTGTAAATAGTGCTGCAGTGAACATTGTGGTACATGTTTCTTTTTGGATTATGGTTTTCTCTGGGTATATGCCCAGTAGTGGAATTGCTGGGTCATATGGTAGTTCCATTTTTAGTTTTTTAAGGAATCTCCATACTGTTTTCCATAGTGGCTGTACCAATTTACATTCCCACCAGCAGTGGAAGAGGGTTCCCTTTTCTCTGCATCCTCTGCAGCATTTATTGTTTCTAGATTTTTTGATGATGGCCATTCTGATGGGTGTGAGGTGATACCTCATTGTGGCTTTGACTTGCATTTCTCTGATGATTAGTGATGTTGAGCATCTTTTCATGTGTTTGTTAGCCATCTGCATCAGACTAGTGTTTTTAATTCTCTGAGAGTTCAGCATATTAAAGACTCTTAGTCTTACAAATAAGGAGCCAGACTCTCATTGATTTATTCATTCTTTCATTCATTCATTCATTCATTCATTCAACAAGACTTTGTTGTAGGTCGTCTCTGTGCTGGGTGATAAAAGGGCTCCAGAGAATCATGGAACAGTTCCTGTATGTCTTACCATCTCGTTCTAAGTTCCAGTACACACACCAGTGCCTCTATTTCTTTTTTCATTTAAATTATTGAAGAGAAGACATATCTGGCTTGCTACGCTTGATATCAGACTGGAAACAAAGTTTTAGATTTCATGTGTGGTCTTGTTTAAATCCCACAACACATGCTTGTCTGTACATCATGTGAACATGGCTGATGAAAGTAACTTGGCCTTCAAGCCTAACCTTTAAGGAGGGTGTGATTGCAACATGATTTTGCAACTCTGGTTATTTTTGCATTCATCAGAAAATGCTTCAGTGGTGCTACAAATCGCACCCTCCATCGTTTGCTTTCAGTAAAGTTTTTAATTGCCATGCATTCAGTGAAAATGAAAGTCTTGACCCTATATTCAGAGCACGTGGTACATTTCAATTTCAGCAGCTCACAATGGTGGTGTCTGTGCAGATGCGACAGTCTCCAAGAGGATGATTTCTGAACTCTGGCACCATCACACTTATGTCTTGCTGGCAGTGCCATAATGGAAAGCTCACAAGCGCTGGTGTTGGAGCCTAAAGCAGGCCTGCCAGTTACGGGCTGTGGGATCTTGAGCAAGTTGCTGACATTTCCAAATGTCCATTCAGTGCATATAACCCAGCATCCTGTAAGCCAGGGTCCTGCAGGGTTGTGGGGAGGACAAAATGTTATGTGAGGCATCTACCAATGCCTGGCACATAGAAAGCTTTCAACAAATGTTAGTTTCCTTCCCCTTTTTCCTGCATTAAAACACACACACACACAGACACACAAAAACATGATGATGTGTGAGTAACCACTTATTTCTGCCTCCTTGCTGAGAAGTGGAGTAATTATTTTACAGATCCAATACTGGATGAAAATAACAAGTTGAAGCATATGAAACAGGAATACTTCCCAAATGATTGCTTAGGTGGATGGATTTTTCTGGGGCTGCAGGAGTGAGGCAATGACCTGGATACATTAATGTGAACAAGGTACCTCCTGACTCTGTAAGACTATGTCTGGGCAGGCGTTTGGTTCCCTGTGCAGGTAGAAAAGCCAGTTCACTCCCCAAGGCCGACAAGGGCATCAGCTTTGATGGCTGAACAGCAAACTCATGGCCAAATTCTCTTCACTTGTTAAATTAGTGAATCCTGAATTACACGGGGATATGAGGGTAGGGTGGATATTTAAGGAGAAAAAGAATACATTGATTATTTTTTAACCTTTGTTAGTTCATTCCTTTGGAAAATGATCAATTTGTGCTAAGGCTGGAATTACGGTCTATGCTGGTCTAAGGATTAGGGCAGCCAGTATATGGAGCACATAAAAATCCCCCTTTGGGAATTTGTGACAATTCCACATCTTCCGACAGAGGTATGACCAAATACATTTTGTTGTAGCCTGACTGGAGGTTAAAATTTTAAGTAGTTCACTTACAACCTGAAAGAAATAAAAGTTTATTTCATGTAATCTGCTGGTTCGTCAGCAACATTGGCTTTTATTTTGTTTTATAAATCCAATTTCACTGAATTTATAGCATTTGGGAATTCAGTGGCTTCTTCTACCTCATTTATCAGGAGTATATATAAACTAATAATTTCCCCAGATAATTGGTATGTTTACCAGGTCCTCCTTACTCCTGGAAATGTTTATTTAACATTACACTTACCTTGGTAATGAGGGAATAGCAGTCCCTTGAAGAACTGCTCAGGGTTGATTTGTCAAGTTTTCCTGTTTTCCAAAGGCGTCTATCTGATATAAATGGAAAGCATAAGAACCCCTGGAGAGACCTAGGGGCCTGGGAAGCAGGATGCTGAAAGGATCCTGGACAACATCAGAATAGAAAGAAAAAGTTGATTTGCTTCATGGGCATACGGCTGAGTGAGCACACTTGCAGTAAGCGTGGGAATTTGTATGGCAGTGCACAGCTACATCCCCTGGTCCACATATACCCTGGTTTCCTGTGTGAAGTGAAATCCCCCCCAGTGCGTGGAGCCTCAGTGGGAGAAAACTGCGTGTGCGCTCACCTACAGTGGAAACAAAGGGCTCGTGCCCTCTCTGTCCTCGCCTGGTCTAGCCTTGGGGCAGCCCGGCAGATGATCTCTCTGCAGACCTTGCGTCTTGGATGAGTGGTAAAGGGTGGCGGGAGTGCTTGGGAGGCATTCGCCGCCGTGGCCACACCAGCACCATGGACAGCAGCTGTCCAGGCTTCCTGGGATGAGGAGACAGCTGGCTTCCTGCGTGCTAGCTAGCTTCCAGGGGCTGCGTGGTCCTGCCAGGTCCACGGACTCCTTAAACTCCTAGTAATCTCCAAAACATGTTCTTTTTCGTAAATTGGCCAAAGCTAGTTTTTATAGCAGGCAACCAAACTGAAACCCTAACTTATCTAGACCTGTATTCTAAGCTTGTTTCAGAGCACATTACACTCCACCAGTTAATATGCTGCGTTATCAGCGGAGAATTCTCAAGCTAAAAGGGGCTCTAGAGGTCCTGTAATCCAGCCAGCTTCTTCTGCAGTTCTTGGAGGCGGTGGGGGGATGAGACATGGGCTGATTACACTTTACAATGTGGGAACATTATGACATAAAGGTTAAGCAAGTCGGCAAGATACATGAGTCACGTTTCTCAACAAACAGCAAAAAGGAGAACACAGCTCCCTTGATACCTCTCTCGTTCAGTCATTGATGGGTTGAGCAGATGTTGGACAGGCACATCAGTGGTGCAGCAAGAAGTGCTGTTAAAACCTGTCCGGTATCTTGTCCTTTCACTCTGAACCACTTGTCAGAAACATGTCTACTTACTGTCTGCACTTGTTTCTTCAGTTGTAAGATAGCGATGAACATTGTTTCGTGGAGTTATTGAGACATTTTAATGAGATGATTGTGGGCTTCAGCACCCCGAAGCCCAGGATCTAACAAAGTACTAAAAGCTATTTTTAAGGACAGAGAACAGACATTGATAGGATGTTAATTATAACAGCATCTTCCTGACACCAGAATCCCTATTAGTAAGAGATGTTTATGAGAATTACATAAGCAAAGGAAATGAAGCCAACATGACTTGCATAGTGTATGTTGGATGTAGAGATGTAGCACCCAGACTCCCTTAAGGGATTTGTTGCCCAGCTGCGGAGAATGCTGTCTGCTCCTTCAGGGACTGACTCAGCTGCAGAGAACCCCCTCACCCAAGGTCACGTCCTTCCCTGAGCAGCCCATCTCTATTGACTGACAGATAGGTGTGGGATAAATGTCTGGCCGTTTCAGCCCACTGTCAGACAGCTCTGTCAGGCCACGTAAGCTCCAGACTTCTCACGAGGTCCGCCAAGTCTGTTATTGGGGTTCCTTTCAGGGTTTCCTTCTGCCCATTCTGGTCCCTTCCCTTTCCTCCCACAGACGTTTTGGGCCCAAGGGCATTCCCTAACACATACACTGAAAGCTAAACTCAGAACCTGCTTCCGAAGGAACTCAATCTGCAACACCCTGCGTTGGGCATTTTATACTGAATTCTTGCAATAAACCGTATGAAACATCTCTAATTTTCCCACCTAACAGATGAGGGAATTGAAGCTCAGTGAAGTCGGCAGCTTGTGTCAGGGAACACGTTACGTGACAAAGCTGGTATTCAGATCTAGTTCAGTTTGATCCCAAGGACTGTGTTTCGAGAAATTATCAACATATCTTTTCTTGGCCTGAAAGAACAATTTTCTCTTCCAGAGTGAGCAGCTGGGCTCAGTGCTTGGTCAGAATCATTCTGTCCACATAATTGTCTAGGTTGGTTCCAATGAGATTCCCTTTCCGTTTGCCCTTATTCATTTTCATGCTTCTTTATTCCCTGAGTTAATGGCTATTGTTTTAGCCTAAGAATAGCAAGTGTCAGCTTCTACACATTTTCAAAAATTTCAGCATAATCGTTTAAAAATAGGCTCTGAAATTTTGTTTTCTCTCTGTTGGCAACCACAGTTGCTATGGAGTTCAAGTAATAGATTGTGATGTTTAACACTGAATTAATGACTGCTTCTCACTCACAGGGAACATCTAATTATACATATTCATGCCAAGCAAGATTTGGTTTTCTTGAGGAAAATGTGGGGGGGGGGTGTCCTTTTACTCTACAAGGTACATGGGGGCAGGGTCTTGGTTTGTGGTCTCCTGGAAGATTTCTATGTCCTTCTTAATTACAGTGTTTCCTGCTAGACCTGACCTACATTGAGATCATGTTTCTGTCTTACACACCTGAATGGATTTTCCTACATTCAAATAGTGGCCTTTTTCTTTTATTTTAAACATCGTATTGGGGTAAAGCATGAAGACTTCCCCTCATTTCCTCCCCCAGTCTTGTTTTCCTGGACACATGTATCATGAGGTGGTGAAGTATTACTGCAGACAGCATGTTATCTGTTAGAATCAGATATACCTGAGACTGAATCCTGGTCTTGTAACTTAGCTGACCTGGAAAGTCATGTGAGGACTGAACTTCAACTCCTTAATTGATAAAATGGGAATGACTTCACCCATTGGAGCTGTTGCAAAGATTGTTAGGTTTTAAACAAACTTAGCACCGTGCTTCTCAAACTTGAATGTGCAAGGTGGAGCCCTTGCTAAAATGCAGATTCTGCTTCGGCTGGTTGGGCTGGGGGCCTGAGGTTCTGCATTTCTAACTGGCTCCCGCTTGATGCCAGTGCTGCTGGTCCACGGACCACACAGTGAGTAGTGAGGACATCCGTGACGCTGGACACATAGGAAGAGGTCAGTGCATTTGTAGTGTTAGAACAAACCCTTCCTGTGTTACCCTACACCTTCTGGGCAGAAGAGCACAAAAGCCACACCTGCTGGCCAGATGGAGAAACTGAGGCACTGTCACAAGGAGGGTCTCTGCCACATGCTGCCTTCCCCTGCAGAGCTCCTATTCTCCCTTGTGTGGGCTGTTGCAACTCCTGCAGCTGCTCATGGGAGTTACCCAGGCACGTACAGAGGGAAGAACGTAGATCCTATGGTGTTTTTATGTACCCCGCTCATAAAGCAACTTTGTGTTTTGCTGAAAAGAAACCAGTTTCTTGACACGGACAGTACGATGTTGAGAAATTGACTCCTTTCAGTTGGCTCATCAGATGACTAGCTTTTAAAATTGGATTTGGGTTGTTCATTTGAAAATGGGATTGTGGCTCAAAGGCTTAGGCGACCTAAGTTGTTGAGACTGTGTGACACAGCACCGAGCTTATTAAGATTTGAAGTCAGCCCCTTGCAGAAACGGTCCTGGGATTCTTACAAAGCGGGAGTGGGAAACCTTTCAGATGTGGGTAGGCAGTATTTCTTTTATTTATGCTCTTCATTTATGGGAGGTGGTAAAATGCGTCTTCTCTGAGAAGGTTGAGATAGGACTTTTCTGCGTTCCTTTGTCGGTATTTCTGTCTTTAACTTCTGCCGCAAGCGTCCTCAGGGTGGTTTCCGATCTCCTGGGCCTCCTGGCTTCCTTCCTAGAACTCCTGTGTCCTTCTGGCCTGCCCTTTGGAATCATGTATTCCTTGCTGGCCCTCACTGCTCAATCCTTTTGGATCTCGGACCAGGGCTGAAACATAGGTGCCACTTGTCCCTTGGCTGACAACCCCGCCAGCCCCAGGCTCCCCTTCCACAGTACCACCAGAGACCTCCTGAGGCTGCCTGGAGGACTGCCATTGTGTTTTGATTCCTCCATGACCTCTCTGACTGCTGCCCTCCTGTTCACTCCTCATTTCTCACCCTCCAGCCACGTCGGCCCTCCATGTTCCCTGACTCTACGAGGTATATTCCAGCATTAGGACCTGCACCATAGCTGCCCCTTTTGCCTGGAACTCTTTTCCCCCAGAGAGCAGTGCGGTTACCTCTCTCCCCTCTTTCAAGGCTTACCTTCTCAATTAAAGGCTCACCCCACTACTCTTTTACATTACAAACTGCAGATCAAGGCCACCCCCACTCCACCATTCCTGACCCCCTCACCTTGCCTTCCTTTTTCCTTTTTCCATAGGGCTTATAACCTTCTGTTCCTGTGCAGTGAACTGCAGTTCCAGTAGAAAGCACTGCTCACCACCTCTCCTCCTCTCAACATTATTGATTTGGATTGAAAAGTCCTTTCCTCCCACAGAAGGCAAATCTAAGTCTTCAGAAAGAGCAGAAATAATTTTTCCTAAAGAAAAGTACAGGCTGTTATGTATCTTGATTTTGATGGTGGCTACGCAGGTGTACACATTTGTCAGAGCTCATCCAACCATACAGTTTAAATGGGTATAGTTTAGTGAAAGTGAATTATACCTCAATAAAGTTGATTTTTAAAAAGAGAGGATGTAACTGTCCCTCTGGGCACATGGGGTGGGTGTGAGGTGGGCTGGTATTACAGGGTAGAGGTAGTAGTTGGCATTTAGGAAGGTAAATTTCTTCCTCGGAAACAGTGTGGACAGAGAAGTCAGTACCAATGTGTGTCATGCGAATCACTCCCTCAGGCTTTGAACGATGAGAGCAAGTACTCAGTGCGAACAGATGCACACTGTCCCTGCTGCCTTTTCTTTTATTTGCAGAGTGACTCTCAGAAACCCAAAGATTAGAAAATTTCGGGTCTGCTTAGTTTTATGATTTTCTTAAGTGAGTTGATTCCTGTTTCACTCCTATAAAGGGGTGTGGATCAGAATCTCTTCACTCTGAAAACATATAGTTTTCATTTGGATAAACAAAAACAGAAACAAACAAAACCCCTCATCTTTCCTGTTTGAAAAACAAACTGGGAAAAAGTAAATGACTGAAATCTTCTCTTGTTAATACAGGAAACAGCTAACAGAAAAACAGCTGGCAAACTCCCAAAATGTACACACAGATCTCTAAAGGTGTCCACTCCCCTCCTCAGCCTAATTTCAGTTTTCAGTTTTTCAAAATGAGTCGGACAAATCTCTGATGTGAGGATCAAGGAAGTAAAGAGGAGGTCGTAAGAGGAGGTATAAATCTGAAGTCTGCCACCTCTGAAACACCCGCTGTGACAGCATGAAGGGTTTGAAAAGAAACTGTCAGTACCTGCGTATCAATGTTAGTCCTGGACATATTAAAACTTTTGGTTCTAGACTTGGAAAAGTATTAAAATACTTACAGATGCATCCTAAGTTACTATAATTAAAGTGGGTGTTAGGACTTTTTTGCAAACGTGCTCCAAGTATTATATGTAGGCAGGTTCTGGAATCTTCCCACACTGGAGTAGAGGGAGGGCTCTTTGGTTTACTCAAACCTCAGTTGCTCTAAACTCTCAGAAGTGTTATCAAGAGGATGCATCTGCTTCCCTCCCAGCCCCTCAAGTTGGAATCTGGCTAGCAGTCAGGAACCTCTCACAGGAGTTGGGGAGGTCAGCTTACCCCAGGGGCCCTCCGTCTTCATCCTCTTTGGCTCAAACCCTCTTCAGTTCTCATCCATTGGATTTTCTTTTTCCTATCTTCTCAAGGAAGAAGTATTCAAAATGCCTGCCTCTTTCACTTTATTTATACTGTTAGCATGGTCCAGTTTCATGATCCCAGAGCCTATTTCCTTGTACCTCTCTCTAGCATGTCTGGTGTTACTTTCTGATTTTCATGCTCAGCGATTCTCCCTCTGGTCCTTTACATCTGGTAGATATTTTTAGATTGCTACCCGTCCACCTCCACCACCCACTGTTGCTCCCTGCTAAGTCTGCTCAGCCAAAGTATACATATTTAATTCTTCTAATCTTCCTTTATCCACCAGACCCACCAGTCTCTTAAAATTGTTTTGCTCTTTCTGAGACCTCCTCCTGATTGTTGCCGCCCTGTGACCCCACAGACTTTCTCTCAGAGACAGTGTTTGAAGGCACATCTCAGCCTCTCCCGCCTCCGTTAAAAATGAACAGTGGACACACTGCTTTGGGAAGGCAAGTGTTCTCCTTCCTTGCTGCAAGTAATAAATCCTTCCTTCTCTAAAAAAAAAATAATAATAAAAATAAATAAATAAACAGTGGAGAAAGGAGGATTCTTGTGGCAGTCATTAACAGCGTTTGTCCGATTCTCTGCCTCTGAACACACAGTAGGATTGCACTTCCTGGGCCCTTGTCATTGGTAGAAACTTGTGACCAGTTCTGCAAGTGAATTATGAGTAATGAGACACTTCCAGACCAGTGAGCCCCTCGAGGGCTGTCTGCTCTCAGGAATAGTGCTGCCAGTGTTCAAGACAGTGGCTGCTCAGTGCAAAGCATCACATACGGACTGGATAAACAACAAGGTCCGGCTGTAGAGCACAGGAAACTATATTCAGTATCCTGTGATAAACCATCATGGAAAAGAATGTAAAAAAGAGTGTACATATATGTATAACTGAACCACTTTGCTGTACAGCAGAAATTAACACAGCATTGTACATCAACTATGCTTCAATAAAAATAAAAAAAAAAGATAGTGGCTGCTCTGCTAGCCTGATTCCTTGAGTTATTTCAGTGAGCTGAGACCACCCTCAACCCCCTGCCAAGCTATGCTGTCCATGCAACAAGAACAAAGAATACACGCTTGTTGTTTCAAGCCTCTGAGGTGGGAGGACTCTTTGTCACTGTAGATTAACCTAGCCTCTTCTGACTGATACAACTCTAATAGACGCCCTGAGATGCTCCATGTCTATAGGGGTCTGTTTCACATGAAGCCTCCTGCTACAGTACAGTTTTGTTGGTGAACGTAGCAAACCTCTGTTGGATGCAGTCCATAGCTAGTCGAAACCTTCAGCTAGATCCTTGCCATTTATCAGTCATAAAGAAGTCAGGTCCGGAGGGATGACACAACTGGAACTTCTTGCCAAAGACTCAAGATACAGAGAAATTAAGCATCCCACATATCTTACTGCAAAGCCATGTCAGGTGTAGTTAAACATGTCACATGTTGGATTCAGATGCTGTGACAGCAGCAGAAATAAAGACGTGTTCTGGGGCTTTTCTTCCCAGAACCTGCTGCTTCATAGCATGGGAATCACTCCCTCTTCAGTTGACTGCTGTTTGATATTTCTGTTTCAGAATGGAATCAATGAACTTCTTTTTTTCCCTGGGGAAGTAGGTTAATGCGTTTCTTTCAGACTTCTATAAGATGGAATATTTTAGATAGCCTAACGAAACTGCTTTTAAAGAATTCTGATTAATTTACTATCACCTTGTTTCACCGCACTTTAAATTTGTACATACATGTGTGTACGTATACATACATACGTTATACACACACACACACACACACACACACACACACACATAAATTAAAATAGCACGAATGGATTTTTAATATTCTCATGGCATCTGCTATGCTGTTACAACTACTCTCATGTCAGTTCTCTTCTTCCTCATTGTCAATATGGAAATACATTTTACATGCTTGAATTTATATTTCACATGGAATGTTTGTTCTTTGTATTTCACCTGTCATCATTTCATGAATTCTTTTCTCTATTTCTATATAGTCTTCACAGATTTTCTCCCATTTTCATCGGAATAACTTTTGTTAGATTGAAATTCCATTGGGTTAAATGATGTGAAACTGCCATTGACAGGTCAAAAATAGTCAAATACGCTATTGAATCAACATAACAAAATTTTCTTAACTATTCTTCAGTGGTTGAACATGTTGATTGTTTCCAGGTTTGAATTTCAGAGTAAATCTGCTTCAGTATCTTCATGCATTCATTTAAAAATCTGTCTTCTTAGTGTACATTCCCAGATGTGGGATTTCTGACTAAAATGTTTATTCCTGCTTTATTTCTCTCTGGTGAACGCCTGTGTATACTTTGAGAGCCAACTTAAATGGTCCCCATGTTTGGGAAGGCATCCGGTATTCTCACAGACTCCCCCTGCAACACTGTGCATGTTTGCAAGCACTAGCTGTTCTGTAGATCTTGAAATGTTTAGTCTGCCTCCATGCTCCTGGGCTTTCATTGGCCTTTGAGCTCCTGGGCTGCATCTTACTGTCCTGTATGTCACCAGTGTTGTCCACAGTGCTTGGGACGCAGTAGGCGCTCAGTGTGCATTAGTGGAACGGGATGAATAAAAGGTTGGGTGCACTCCCAGGCACATAACATTTCCACGTGAGTTTGATATTCATCGCCGGGGCTGTTGACCTAAGGCAGAGCCCAGAGAATCTCAGATTCTTTCATTTTTATTCGAGTAAGTGTGACGTGTGCTTTGGGCTAATTGACAAAAAGTCAGGTTCCCTTATCTTTGTTTTTGTCCCTAAACCCTGGTTGCTACCTTGACCAGACCTTCTTCTTGCTTTCCATCATACCGTGCCAAATACGTGCCTTTGGCTTTTTTCTCTTCCTGAGCGTTCATAGTACACCTCTCCTCTCCTAAACAAACCACATCTCTTAGCTTTACTTTCATCTTAATGTCTCTGACTTTACTGATTCTGTGAATAGAATTGTGGTTCGCAGACTTCGTGGGTTTTTTCCTCCCAGTTTGGCCAGCTTAATTTCCATCCTCTTTATCTCCTCCTAACTACAAGCATTAGTCCTAAATGATTTAGACTGTCGGTTAGGGCATAGGAATAAAAATGTCTAATCTGTTCTTTGTAGACCCAAAGACACCCGGGCAGGGGGCACACTGGAATTTCTAGCAAGGACTGTTGATTCCACTCCCTTGCACCTGGGCCGTTCACTCTCCTATACATAAACATCAAGCAATATTTTTCAATACTGCCTTTCTGAAAAGTCATGTTCCTCCCTTGGCTGACTATGACCTGCTTGACCTTTGGCAAAATGCAGTTTCCTAATCAGGGTGGTTATAAGCTACCACATAAAGATGAGGGCGTTAAACAGAGGTGATGCATTTAATAGTTAAACTCCTGAACATGGTGCCTAACAGGACATCAGGTTTCATAGGTACTGGTGTCCTCTTTATTTTGGACTGTGTTCCTCTTGGTTCACTAATACTAATTGTTAATTTGAGAAAGTCTACAGAATGCCCTCTCTCTGGGACACTCAGCTGACTAAGAACTTATATATAAGGATAATTTGAATAACATCCTCAGAGAAGGAGTTAGAGGCAAGGTGGGGGCAGAAGAGAAACACGAAGAGGTGGACTCTCACAACAGAGCTTTGAATGCACAGCAGGAACTCCAGTTGGTACCAGGCAACTGTCCTCCTGGATGTGAAGCCAGTCACTGAACTGTCTTTGCGTCATTTCTCTCTCCAGGCCCCAGTTCTAACGCATCATATTTAGGTTATTTCCAGGATTAATATCTTTATACTTTATTTGTTTGTTTATTTATTTTTGGCTGTGTTGGGTCTTCATTGCTGCACGTGGGCTTTCTCTAGTTGCGGTAAATGGGGGCTACTCTTGCTTGCAGTGCATGGGTTTCTCACTGCAGTGGCTTCTCTTGTTGTGGAGCATGGGCTCTAGGCACATGGGCTTCAGTAGTTGTGGCATGCAGGCTCAGTAGTTGTGGCTCGCAGGCTCTAGAGTGCAGGCTCAGTAGTTGTGGCGCATGGGCTTAGTTGCTCTGCGGCATGTGGGATCCTCCCGGTCCAGGGCTCGAACCCGTGTCCCCTGCATTGGCAGGCAGATTCTTAACCACTGTGCTACCAGGGAAGTCACAATATCTTTATACTTTTATGTCTTTTCTACTTCCTTCTTCTCCTCCTTCTCCTCTTCCTCATCTTTCTTTGATTCCTTTTCAATTTTTTTTTCTCACATATCCCCATGCAGGGATGTAACCTGCTTACATAAACCAACCAAAGATATTCGATGACTCTTAAGAAGCACTGTCTGCCTTTTGTTGTTTATTTGAAGTTATTTACTCTCTTTGTGTTAAATTTGCAAATTTCTACAGAAATCTATCAGATAATTGTGACCTGTTTAGACTCTTACAAGTGAACATTGTAGCTTATGATGAGTGTTTGTCCACATTCGTTTACTTGTTCGCACACATTCCACTGGCTTCTTATTAACCCTAGTGTGTTTATTGTCCATCTTATCTGACTTTTATCAGCACACTGTTGTGGGCTGACCCCACATATTTTCCTAGGTATTTACTGAAGCTTTGTGGATGAGGGCAGATTGCATTTTTATTTGCTATCGTAACAAATTCCCACAAACTTTGGGGCTTAAAACAACACAGATTTTTTTTTTATCTCACAGTCTATATATGTCTGACATGAGTATTAATGACTAAAACCAAGATGAGGATAGAGCTGTGTTCCCTTCCGAAGGCCTTAAAGGAGAATCCATTTCCTTTCTTCTTCTGCTTCTAGAGGCCGCCTGCATTTCGTGACTTGTGACCTCTTCCTCCATCTCCAAACCAGTAATGATGAGTTAAATCCTTCTTACATTACATGACCCTGACCTACTGTTTGGCCTCCCTCTTCTACTTTTTGATTTTATTTATTTATTTATTATTTGGGGGGGGGGTACACCAAGTTCAGTCATCTGTTTTTATACACATATCCCCGTATTCCCTCCCTCCCTCGACTTCCCCCCACCCTCCCCGTCCCAGTCCTCTAAGGCATCTTCCATCCTCGAGTTGAACTCCCTTTGTTATACAACAACTTCCCACTGGCTATCTGTTTTACAGTTGGTAGTATATATATGTCTGTGCTACTCTCTCACTTCATCTCAGCTTCCCCTTCACCCCCCGCCCTCCCTCTTCTACGTTTAAAGAGCCTTGTGATTATATTGGGCCCACCAGAATAATCCAGGATAATCTGCCTATTTTTGTCCCCACATCCTTACCAACACTTGTTATTTTTTGTTTTTATTTTGATAGTAGACATTCTAACAGGTTTGAAGTGATATCTCTATTTTAATTTGAATTTTCCTGATGATTAGTAGTGTTGAGCATCTTTTCATGTACCTGTTGGCCATGTATGGGTCTTCTTTTGGAAAAATGTCTATTCAGATTCTCTGCCCATTTTTTGAATTGGCCTGTTTGGTTTTTTGCTGCTCATTTTATGGATTCTTTATATATTTTGGATATTAGCCCCTTTTCAGATATATGATTTGAAAATATTTTCTTCCATTTGGTAAATTGCCTTTTCATTTTGCTGATGATTTCCTTAGCTGTACAGAAGCTTTTCAGTTTGATTTAGTACCATGTGTTTATTTTTGCTTTTGTTGCCTTTGTTTTTGGAGTCAGATCCAAAAAATTATTGCCAAGACTGATGTCGAGGAGCTTATCACCTATGTTTTCTTCTAAGAATTTTATGATTTCAGGTCTTGCATTGAAGTATTTAATTCATTTTGAGTTAATGTGTGTGTATAGTGTAAGACAGTGATCTAATCTCATTCTTTTGCATGTGGCTGTCCAATTTTCCAGAACCATTTATCGATGAGACAGTCCTTTCCCCATTGTGTTCTTGGCTCCTTTGTCTTAAATCAATTGACCATATATGCGTCAGTTCATTCTGGGCTCTTGATTCTGTTCCATTGATCTATGTGTCTATTTTTACACCCATACCATACTATCTGAAATCTTCATACCCACATTTGTGGTGGCCTTCTCTTCCTCCCATGCTCTGTCCCCCATCTCCCCTCACAGACACTTTCCTTGGATTTCAGGCTGGTTTGTACCCTGTGACCTCAGTTCTTTGATGGGTTTAAGAAAAGTCATGAATATTTAGATTATTTGGCTTTCTGATTGTTAGAGTAGCAGTAATGTTCTTTCCAGCTTTCAACATTGCAGGTAGAAATTCCCATTTCAAAAAGATTTAAGGAAGATAAATTTCTTCTTCCATTCTCCTTTTATAGTTCATTCATTCATTCAACTAATACTGATTAAATGTCTTCTATCATGTACCAGGAACTGTTGTAACTTCTACATGTGTAAAATTAAAGACAGGCAGTGTTCTTGCTTTCATGGAGGATACATTTGGACATTTTCTACGATTTCTTTTACTGTTAAAATTCATCATAAATTTTTAAATATTTGTAAATTAATATATGTAAATGAAAATGTGGGGGAACAAGTTATTTCATATTTTGCAGATTAAGGTATTAATTGCCACACCTACTTTAGAAGATAAGTGGTCAAGGCTGAAATTATATACCTTAAAAAAATGCATCCTCTATGACCCAGGAATTTCTTTTTATCTACCCTAGAGAGATACACAAACTTGCTCACAAGAAGATTGTCACAAGGACATTCACTACCACATTGTTTTAGATAAAAAATGGGGCAGAAAATAAATATTTGTCAATAGGAGAATGTATTCTATTTTGTGTCCCTACTATGTAATAATATGCAAACTGATACAATAGGGTGGATCTACAGGTAGTGACCTAAGTATCCCTCAGACAAAATATTTTTAAAAGATATGAAATGATATAGGTAATATGATACCTTTTAAGAAGCAATTTTAAAAAACCCAAACTTGTTAAATAATGTTGAGTGATGAATAGTTGAAATAACTACTTAGAGACATAACAGGTAAGTTTTAATAATGCTGAGGGGGAGGAGGAGCCCCCACAAACCACTATTCAGATGTTCACTGAGAAACTGGATGTCCTCATGAATTCCTAAATTGAGCCGATAGATGATTATACCACTTTACTTGAAGGTCTTTTCCAACTCTGGAATTACACAAGCCTATTAAAAGACAAGAGTGAGAGCAAACTTGAACTTGTATTTCTAACCTTAACACTCAAGTAAGCAAATGTGCCACTGAGCCCCGACACATACGTACAGTTTAAGTTCTAGAAGGAAAGGTTACAGCTGAAAAGAACTGACATGGGCTGTGAGGTGGGCAGATGGTTTCATGGAGCTTTATTTTAGCAGCTTATCCTGAAACTTAGCTGCATAAAACAGTACAGGTTTTCGGTCTCATACTGTTTCTGTAGGTCAGGAATTTGAGAGCAGTATTGCGGGGTGGTTCTGGCTCAAGGTCTCTCATGGGATTACAGTCAGATATTGGCCAGAGCTGCAGTCTTCTGGAAACTTGACCAGGTTTCAAGCAATTGCTTCTAAGACGGTCCATTTATGTGGATGGTGAGTTGGTGCTGGCGGTAGGCAGGAGGCCTCAGCTTCTCACTTATGAGGACCTTCCCATAGGAATACCTGGTTGCCCCATGCTTAGCAGGTGGTTTCCTCTAGAGCAAGTGACCCAAGAGAGAGCAAGGTAGAATCTGCAACATCCTTTATGACCTAGCCTCAGAAGCCACACCTCCTACTGATGGTACAGGTCGGCCCTTTTCAGTGTGGGAGAGAGCTCGACAGGAGCTGGGAATCACTAGAAATATCTTGGATGTCGACTGTCACAGGGTTATTTTCCAACCCACCACTTTGTAGCCACATTTCTAAAGCAAGTGATGGGCAGACCAGTCCAGGTAATGAAAAATGATTTCCAATTCGATCACTCTCTATGACATGTTCCGTAAACAAGAATGGGATTTTTCCCCATTAATTTTCCTTCAAGTTAATTATATTCAGATCGTCCACTCTTTCATGATTGCCTGTAATATGCAGAGGTAGGAGGTGAAGACTGACACGTCTGGAGTTAAAAGGCTGTGACTTCACAGCAGGCTCTGCCCATGTTTGTCATATTTACGCTGTTCAGGAATCCTGTACATACGTATAATTTACTTCATCTCACAGATGACAAAAATGAGGGTAAATGAAATGCTCATAGTTATACACCCAGTCAGTAGCATCCTCAGGATCTGAACCCCAGACTACCTGTCTCCAGATGTTCTCTCCACTAAACCAGGATGAAAAGTATTTCCTCCTTATTTCTCCAATTTTCTATCCACTAATATGAAATTAATTTTCTTGAACTTAAGAAAATAGTGACTACAAAATTATTTATTTCTCTGAAAATGATGCAACGGTTATGAAGCTCAGTCTACACTGGTGAGAAGAAATATAACTTGCTCTATTTTCTGTACACTTTAATATTTACAGCCATAGTCCCACAGAGCTAATGGGAAGCTTTAACATCTGTCTTTTCTGTGGCTCCCCGAACCCTCCTTATGACCTGTCTGTATGGTGTCAGAGTTGGGCAAGGAACAGGGACTGTGTGACCCACAAGGTCCCTGAGACGTCCTTTGCCTCATGGTCTTGAGGTCTTATGACTGTATGAGGCTC
This sequence comes from Hippopotamus amphibius kiboko, assembly GCF_030028045.1. Classification (NCBI taxonomy): domain Eukaryota; kingdom Metazoa; phylum Chordata; class Mammalia; order Artiodactyla; family Hippopotamidae; genus Hippopotamus; species Hippopotamus amphibius. The sequence goes on from NC_080191.1 coordinate 100,792,865, forward strand.
CTGTGTCTAGTGTGGGCAAGGGGGCTTTTGTGCAAGACGGCACCTCCCCTGCCTACCCCACCATAGCCCTTGCCGCATGTGGGTTTGTGTGCCCCTTGCTCCAGCACCCCAAAAGCACTGGCAGCTTAGGTCACCTCTTCCTGATCTCTGAGCTCCCCCATACCTCTGCATTTGCCGCCAGCCCATGGCCCTACCAGGAATGTGTGTGCCCTTGCTCTCATGTTACGCATACCTTTCTTTTGCTCTTCTCTCTTCCTCCTAACCTTGGGAAATCTCTGGTGGTAAGGAGATCCTCTTCACCTCCTGCTTCATTTAATAATTTTTGTGAAAACTACAAACTTCCTCCCTCTGTATCCATTCCTCTGCATGGACATTAGGTTTGACTTACTAGGAAGACTTGCAAGTCATTTACTCTCCTTTTACCCTGACTGCATCCTTCTTCAGAAGCACAGGGGACCAAGAGTAGACCACCTACAAGAAACCAGAGCAAGAAAATGCAGGAATGACTTTGTTGCAATGTGTGGCTTCATAAGTTTCTGAGAGATTTTTTTGAATTTTCACCTTTTCCCTGAACCTGTGACTTAACATCAGCTGACCAAGTTGGCTGTGGTTTGGTTTTTAGGGTTTTTTTTTTTTCCTCTAGGCAGAGACTGACAACTGTAAAATTAGTTTGCTCTGAAATTAATACCTTAAAGCAAAGTTCATATTTTAAATTAAATATCATTTAATTATATCTGGAAGGATGGTACCCAGCCAACAGAAAGTTACTCATTAACTTTCAAGATGCTTTTAGGAAGACTCAAATAGGGAAAGTTTCAAGTTCTAATTAAATACTGTGTGGCTGAATGTGGCCACACAGCATTTAATGTCTAAGTCATTAGTTAGTATGATTCTAACTGCCTGTTAATAAAATATCTGGCTTGGGGCAAAGAAAATTGACTCAGGAAATTCCTGGTTTCCTATTATTTATCCACACATCTGGGAAGTTTTATTTTCCATCAAAGGCTGTAGTAATATCTTCCACCCTACATGCTTTTCTTTAAATGTGACCTTTCCACATCCATGGGTATTAGAGGTAGAATCTATGTCCCTTTTCCTTGAACCTAGGCATACCTTTTTGACTGAGTACAGTGAAACAGATCACAGAATCAGTTTCACAGTGGAAGTGACACTCTGTGACCCCCAAGGCATTAAAGGAGCTGCAGCTTCTGCCTAGGCTCTTTCTCAGAACACTTGTTCTTGGTACCTGGTCACCCTACTGTGTTTTCTCCAGTCACAAGAAACTAGAACAGCACCCTGGCCCAGGGACGAAACAGCCTGAACTAAAGGTGTCAAAATTGTTGGAATCACCTGCTTGTGGTTTCACTGCAGTTCTAGATGCTAATCTTCCATTCACCTCTTTATCTTGCCATAAATACTTGGAAAGCATGAACGCTCCCTGTCATAGAATCTCTGTAAAATTATTCTTCAGATCAGGTATCTGGAATGATGTATCTCCCCAAGGCACAAGGAAAGTAAGAGAATGTGTCTCTCTCAGGTTTTGCTGCAGGTACTGTGTGATTCATTCATGGGCTGATGAGATGGGAATGAGGAGAGAAAACTCGCAAATGGGCAACTAGAATTCTGGCTGGACTCAAGACACATGAATCCGGGAAGTGCTCAGAATTCTGCTCATTTTGGAATCTACTTTGCGTCTATTTCCCTTAAGTAATAAACCATCCAAAATATAGTGGCTTAAAACAACCACCGGTTATTTAACTCAGTATGTGGGCAGCATTGTGTGCTGTGCTTCACTGAGAGTTCTTCTGGGCTCAGATGAACTTTCTCATATGTCTGTCTTCAATGGCAGTAAGGCCTGGCTAATGGCAAGGGTGATGGGGGAGACTGAGCCACACGTTCCCTTGCCTTTCCGCAGTAGAGCCTGGGGTCAGTCACATGGCAGTGGTATAAGCGTCTCACAGCCTTGGCTTAGAATTGGCGCACAGCCACTTGTGCCGCGTTCCACTGTCTAAAGCAAGTCACAAGGCCAGCCCAGCTGCAGCAGGGGGCGGAAATACACTGTGCATTTTGATGAGATGAGTTGAAAAGTCACATGGTAAAGGATGTTGGACACGGGGAGGGGTAATCACTTATTCCTGGCTTTGGTTGACCAGTAGTACAAACCTTTGTGCTAGTCTTTGTGTCTCCAGTGCCTAGAACAGTGCCTGGCACAGAGTAGGTGCCTAACAAGGTTTTGAAAAATATCTTTCCTCAGATTTTAAATTCTTTATTCGGGAAAGATTATCAGGTGTCTATGCCCTCAAAGTGTTCTCATCCAAATATTTCCTTGAAGGAGAAGAACAAATCACAAGCACATTGAAAAGCTTTATAGAAGCACTTATCAGCCAAACCTCCTTATACTTTTGTTTTCTGGAAAAGGACTGAATTTGAGTGAGGCTGAATGGACAGAGAAGGGGTGAGGGGAAGAATTCGTGTTTCATGTCACCTCAGCACAGGCACTGTGCTAAGCACGGTGCTGCATCTTCTCGACATGTTATCTTCATGACACCCAGGGCGTGGATGGATGAAGTTATGCCCGTATCCAAACCTCCAGAAGATCATGCAGCCTGCCCCGTTCCAAGGCCACCCAGCTGCCTAACAGCAGAGCCAGGATTTGAATTCAGATTTGTCTGACTTCAAAGTGCTTTTGAATTTTACCTTTCGCTACCCATCTGGAAACCAGGTTGGGTATATAAGGTAGAAGACGCTCCAAGTCAACCTCAGAAACTTCTAATTCCAGTCCTGTGTTCATCAACGTTTTCGGGCTGAGGCCAGGATACTGAGACCCAAGGCTTGGAGTACTCACTCGGGGATGGTTTTCTCTGTGGGTTGCCTCCTGTTCTGCTGGGGCTTTGTGTTATCATAACCTGGTCTCTTTGCAGATCATCAGGGGCAAAGCACCATCTTTTTCAGTGTCTGTAAAGCCGAATATTCTATCTTGACTGTTGGTTTAGTTCTGAGCTTTCAGATACATTAGCAGGTTTGGGGGAGATTCTAGGGTTTTTTTCTGTGAACACTGAGCTTTAGGGATACTTCCACGAGGCTCTGCTTAAATGTCTGTCCTTCGACATCATCCGCAGGCTTGCTTGAGATCAGTGCAATTGTGACTTAGGTCTCTCTGTCTACTAGTGCTGCCAGCACTGTCCTGGCCCCATTTCAGCTACACTCAGTGTGTCTGCTCACCCTGCTTCAACTCTGGAACCCAGAAGAAGCAGCTGGACAATTTGTCAACATTTTTTGCTGTGCAAACCAGAAGAGTTTGGAATAGTCTACTGTTCTACACCCAAGACTAGAGGTCTGAGGCACCTGAATGAGATTCTTGGTTGTTTTCTGCCCTAGGGACTTGATGTTTCTCTGGTTCTGAGTCTCTGTTACCTATTGGAGAGGAAGACTTGCACTCTGCCTTGACTGGGGGTGTGGAATCTGATTCTCACCCAGGTCCATTTTCTGTGTTACTCTTTTCCTCTCTCACTCAGGACACATAGTCTGATTTGGCGTAAAACTGCCCCTCCTTCTATCTTTTCCCGGAACTCCCCCCTCCCTGTTTCCTGGACCTGGCGGGTAGGCCCACCTGACTGTTGCCGTCCCGGCTAGGGATCCGAGCAACGGGGCTGCCTCACTTTCTCTCCAGTCCTGTTGGCTTCTGGCTTAGTTTCTTTTGAATCCTAGCATGGCTTGAGCTCGGGGCCACTAGTTGGTGGACCCAGACTAGGTCCTGGCACTGAGCATTTGCTAAGTACCTATCCGCCCTCCCAAGCCTGAGAAGACACTCGTGAAGTAGCCTACGTGTTACATCCCAGAATTTTTCACACAGTGATGCCCTCTATCTGATGATGAGCCCTTGGCTGAGTCCCATCTTTGGGAAGAACTAAGACCTGGAGTCGCCCTCGTGGCTCCTCTGTTGATGTGTAACCTTGGCAGAGACCTGAGCAGCTGGGGCAGCTGGGTTTGGTTCCGCTGGTCTCTGTTTGGGGACACGAGGCAACTTTTCTTGCCTGAATTGTACAGATTTATCCCTTCTGCAGCGGTATGCGTGGTTTGGAGGGATTGGACAGGAAGTTACTGTGAAATGCAGTGAAGTACAGAAATAAACCTGACCCCATTTCAATCAGGAAAGCAGCATGAGCTTTTTAGAAAACTCCAGGCGCCTCCCGCATACTAGCTGATTGGCCTGCTGGGGGCACAGCTGGTGGAAGCAGGTCACCCTCGCAGGCCCCCAGGACGAGAAACGGAGGCTGCCTGCAGGTGTTGCTGAGGAGGTACGTGACCATCCGCCGCACTGACTCCACTTGATGTATAAGCCCCTGCTGGCATTTTGAACTCTGTCCTTTTTCTTATCTCTGCTTCCTTCCTTACACTCAGTGTGAGCCCCTTGGAAATCTTTCTAGATGATTCCTTTCTGTGGTGACATTGTGAGTTCACCCTGAAAGTAGCTCACAACCCCACCCTCCTTTCCTTCCACCGCATCAAGGCTGTCTTCACTTCTCTCGTAGAGGATAGAGTAGCTGCTGGTGAGGCGTGTCCACCTTTGTCCGCGGCCTTCTCCTTTTGCCGGAGTGGGTTTCCCTGTGTGTATTAATCATGTCACTTGTTCCAGACATCCATCCAACCATGTCTCCCACGTGTTCAGGACCTTTATCATGAAGTTAAGGCCACACCCTTAGGCCGACATCAAAAGCCCCCCGCCCCCCCCGTGGTAACCCCAGTATTTCTTCCTTGTATTATCTTCACCCAGGCCTTCCCGACCCACATATGGGCAACAACGGGGGGAGGCACATGGCAGGGGGACCTTGGCAGAACTGAAAGAGGCCCTCCTTTGCTCACCCGTCAGTTATTTCGGCAAGTAACGTCTCAGATCCATTCTAACCCTGATATTTTAAGTGTCCATAAAATTAAAATATTGGTACATTTAGGATCAAAATCCTAAATACTGTTTCCTTTTTTGGCAGTAATGGATTGATGGAATGTGACAAAACGAGCAAGATTTGTGGAAAACCATTTCTTCTGTCATTTTTTTTTTTTAATTTTTTTTTTTATTATTTTTTTTGGGGGGGTACACCAGGTTCAATCAACTGTTTTTATACACATATCCCCATATTCCCTCCCTTCATTGACGCCCCCCCCTCGAGTCCCCCCCACCCTCCCTGCCCCAGTCCTCTAAGGAATCTTCCATCCTCGAGTTGGACTCCCTTTGTTATACAACAACTTCCCACTGACTATTTTACAGTTGGTAGTATATATATGTCTGTGCTACTCTCTCGCTTCTTCTCAGTTTCCCCTTCACCCCTCGCCCCCTCCCATACCTCGAGTTCTCCAGTCCATTCTCTGTATCTGCTTCCTTGTTCTTGTCACTGAGTTCATCAGTACCATTTTTAGATTCCGTATATGTGAGTTAGCATACAATATTTGTCCTTCTCTTTCTGACTTACTTCACTATGTATGACAGATTGTAGTTCTATCCACCTCATTACATATAGCTCCATCTCATCCCTTTTTATAGCTGAGTAATATTCCATTGTATATATATGCCACATCTTCTGTATCCATTCATTTGTTGATGGGCATTTAGGTTGCTTCCATGTCCTGGCTATTGTAAAGAGTGCTGCAATAAACATTATGGTACAAGTTTCTTTTGGGATTATGGTTTTCTTTGGGTATATGCCCAGGAATGGGATTACTGGATCATATGGTAGTTCTATTTGTAGTTTTTTAAGGAACCTCCAAATTGTTTTCCATAGTGGCTGTACCAACTTACATTCCCACCAACAGTGCAGGAGAGTTCCCTTTTCTCCACACCCTCTCCAACATTTGTTGTTTCCAGATTTTGTGATGATGGCCATTCTGATTGGTGTGAGGTGATACCTCATTGTGGCTTTGACTTGCATTTCTCTGATGATGAGTGATGTTGAGCATCTTTTCATGTGTTTGTTGGCCATCTGTATGTCTTCTTTGGAGAAATGTCTATTTAGGTCTTCTGCCCATTTGTGGATTGGGTTATTTGCTTTTTTGGTATGAAGCTGCATGAGCTGCTTGTATATTTTGGAGGTTAATCCTTTGTCCGTTGTTTCATAGGCAATTATTTTTTCCCATTCTGAGGGTTGCCTTTTAGTCTTGTTTATGGTTTCTTTTGCTGTGCAAAAGCTTTTAAGTTTCATGAGGTCCCATTCGTTTATTCTTGATTTTATTTCCATGATTCTAGGAGGTGGGTCAAAAAGGATGTTGTTTTGATGTATGTCAAAGAGTGTTCTGCCTATGTTTTCCTCTAGGAGTTTTATAGTGTCTGGCCTTACATGTAGGTCTTTAATCCATTTGGAGTTTATTTTTGTGTATGTTGTTAGGAAGTGTTCTAATTTCATTCTTTTACATGTTGCTGTCCAATTTTCCCAGTACCACTTATTGAAGAGGCTGTCTTTTTTCCATTGTATACTCGTGCCTCCTTTGTCAAAGATAAGGTGCCCATATGTGTTTGGGCTTACTTCTGAGTTCTCTATTCTATTCCATTGATCTTCCTTTCTATTTGTGTGCCAGTACCATACTGTCTTGATCACTATGGCCTTGTAGTATAGTTTGAAGTCAGGAAGCCTGATTCCACCAACTACATTTTTCCTTCTCAAGATTGCTCTGGCTATTCGGGGTCTTTTGCGTTTCCATACAAATCGTAAGATTTCTTGCTCTAGTTCTGTGAAAAATGCCATTGGTAATTTGATCGAGATTGCATTTAATCTGTAAATTGCTTTGGGTAGTACAGTCATTTTCACGATGTTGATTCTTCCAATCCAGGAACATGGTATGTCCCTCCATCTGTTTGTGTCATCTTTGATTTCTTTCATCAATGTCTTCAAGTTTTCTGCATACAGATCTTTTGCCTCCTTAGGCAGGTTTATTCCTAGGTATTTTATTCTTTTGGTTGCAATGGTGAATGGGAGAGTTTCCTTAATTTCTCTTTCTGCTCTTCCGTTGTTAGTGTATAGGAATGCAAGAGATTTCTGTGCATTAATTTTGTATCCTGCTACTTTACTAAACTCATCAATTAGTGCTAGCAGTTTTCTGGTAGAGTCTTTAGGGTTTTCTATATATAATATCATGTCATCTGCAAAGAGTGACAATTTTACTTCTTCTTTTCCAATTTGGATTCCTTTAATTTCTTTTTCTTCTCTGATTGCTGTGGCTAACACTTCCAAAACTATGTTGAATAACAGTGGTGAGAGTGGACACCCTTTTCTTGTTCCTGTTCTTAGAGGGAATTCTTCTAGTTTTTCTCCATTGAGAACAATGTTGGCTTTTGGTTTGTCATATATGGCTTTTATTATGTTGAGGTAATTTCCTTCTATGCCCATTTTCTGGAGAGCTTTTATCATAAATGGATGTTGAACTTTGTCAAAAGCTTTTTCTGCATCTATTGAAATGATCATATGGTTTTTATCCTTCAATTTGTTGATATGATGTATCACGTTGATTGATTTGCGTATATTGAAGAATCCTTGCATCCCAGGGATAAACCCCACTTGATCGTGGTGTATGATTTTTTTAATGTGCTGTTGCAGTCTGTTAGCCAGTATTTTGTTGAGGATTTTTGCATCTATATTCATCAGTGATATTGGTCTGTAGTTTTCTTTTTTTGTGACATCTTTGCCTGGTTTTGGTATCAGGGTGATGGTAGCCTCGTAGAATGAGTTTGGGAGTGCTCCGCCTTCTGCAATATTTTGGAAGAGTTTGAGAAGGATAGGTGTTAACTCTTCTCGAAATGTTTGATAGAATTCGCCTGTGAATCCATCTGGTCCTGGGCTTTTGTGTGTTGGGAGATTTTTAATCACTGCCTCAATTTCTGTACTTGTGATTGGTCTGTTCATGTTTTCTATTTCTTCCTGGTTCAGTCTTGGAAGATTGTATTTTTCTAAGAATGTATCCATTTCTTCCAGGTTATCCAATTGATTGGCATATAGTTGCTTGTAGTAGTCTCTCATGATCTTTTGTATTTCTGAGGTGTCCGTTGTGACTTCTCCTTTTTCATTTCTAATTCTGTTGATTTGCATCTTCTCCCTTTTTTTCTTGATGAGTCTGGCTAATGGTTTATCAATTTTGTTAATCTTCTCAAAGAACCAGCTTTTAGTTTCATTTATTTTTCTTATGGTTTCTTTCCTTTCTTTTTCATTTATTTCTGCTCTGATCTTTATGATTTCTTTCCTTCTGCTCACTTTGGGGTTTCTTTGTTCTTCTTTCTCTAGTTGTTTTAGGTGTAAGGTTAGGTTGTTTATTCGATCATTTTCTTGTTTCTTAAGGTAGGACTGTATTGCTATAAACTTCCCTCTTAGAACTGCTTTTGCTGTGTCCCATAGGTTTTGGGTTGTTGTGTTTTCATTGTCATTTGTTTCTAGATATTTTTTGATTTCCTCTTTGATTTCTGTAGTGATTCCTTGGTTGTTTAAGAGTGAATTGTTTAGCCTCCATGTGTTTGTATTTTTTGCAGTTTTTTTCCTGTAATTGATATCTAGTCTCATGGCGTTGTGGTCTGAGAAGATGCTTGATATGATTTCAATTTTCTTGAATTTGCTGAGGTTTGATTTGTGACCCAAGATGTGATCTATCCTGGAAAATGTTCCGTGTGCACTTGAGAAGAAAGTGTAGTCTGTCGTTTTTGGATGGAAGGTCCTATAAATATCAATTAAGTCAAGATGGTCTAATGTGTCATTTAAAGCTTGTGTGTCTTTATTTATTTTCTGTTTGGATGATCTGTCCATTGATGTAAGTGGGGTGTTCAAGTCTCCCACTATTATTGTGTTCCTGTCGATGTCCCCTTTTATGGCTGTTAGCATTTGCCTTATGTATTGAGGTGCTCCTATATTGGGGGCATAGATATTTACCATTGTGATATGTTCTTCTTGAATGGATCCCTTGATCATTATGTAGTGCCCTTCCTTGTCTCTTTTAATAGTCTTTACTTTCAAGTCTAATTTGTCTGATATGAGTATTGCTACTCCAGCTTTCTTTTGACTTCCATTTGCATGGGATATCTTTTTCCATCCCTTCACTTTCAGTCTATATGTATCCCTTGGTCTGAAGTGGGTTTCTTGTAGGCAGCATATAGAAGGGTCTTGTTTTTGTATCCATTCAGCCAGTCTGTGTCTTTTGGTTGGAGCATTTAGTCCATTTACATTTAAAGTGATTATTGACATGTGTGTTCCAATTACCATTTTCTTAATTGTTTTGGGTTTGTATTTGTAGGTGTTTTCCTTTTCTTGTGTTTCCTACTTAGAGAATTTCCTTTAGCACTTGTTGTAAGGCTGGTTTGGTGGTGCTGAATTCTCTTAACTTTTGCTTGTCTGGAAAGCTTTTGATTTCTCCCTCAAATCTGAATGAGATTCTTGCTGGGTAGAGTATTCTTGGCTGTAGGTTTCTCTCTTTCAGGACTTTCAGTATATCCTGCCATTCCCTTCTGGCCTGCAGAGTTTCTGTAGAAAGGTCAGCTGTTATCCTGATGGGTTTTCCCTTATATGTTGTTTGTTGCTTTTCTCTTGCTGCTTTTAATATTTTTTCTTTGTGTTTAATTGTCATTAGTTTGATTAATATATGTCTTGGTGTATTTCTCCTTGGGTTTATTCTGTATGGGACTCTCTGTGCTTCTTGGACTTGGTGAATTATTTCCTTTCCCATGTTGGGGAATTTTTCCACTATAACCTCTTCAAATATTTTCTCAGACCCTTTCTTGTTTTCTTCTTCTTCTGGGATGCCTATAATTTGAATGTTGGTACGTTTAAGGTTATCACTGAGGTCTCTGAGGCTGTCTTCTAGTCTTTTTATTTTTTTTATCTTTTTCCTGCTCTGTGGCGTTTATTTCTCCCATTCTATCTTCCAACTCACTTATTCGTTCTTCTGCCTCAGTCATTCTGCTGGTTATAGCATCTAGAGTATTTTTAATTTCAGTTATTTTGTTATCCATTGCTGTTTGTTTTTCTGAGTTCTTATGAACTGTTTCTTGTACTTTCTCTATTTTGTTATCGAGATTTTGTATCATTTTTACTATCATTACTCTAAATTCTTTTTCAGGCATTTTTCCTATTTCCTCCTCATTTATTTGGTCTTGTGGGTTTTTTTCCTGCTCCTTTGCCTGCATGGGGTTTCTTTGTTTCCTCATGGTTGTCCAAGCTTTTGGGGTTGCTTGTCCTGGCGATAGAGGTGTTTATAGAAGACTGTCCAAGCCTCAGACTAATGTCCAAGTATTGGATTAAACGAATATTCAGTCTAGGAAACACATACATGTATAAGACACACAATTATTGAATCCGTTAGGACATAAGGCTCTAGAAAGACCTGACAGAACCCCAGTGTGCTATCAGATATTCAAAGAGAAACCCAGCAGAACTTGAGAACTGAAACAGAACAAATCAGAGACAAAAGCAAAAGCAAACAAACAACAAATAACACCCTACACATACAAACATCAATCCAGGGAGATTTTGTAAGCTAGGATCAAATATAGAAATGAGCTGGAGTACCACCAGAGAGAATGGAGATTCTCAGAATGTAATTAGACAACTGTACTAAGAACTAAGATAAAGACAAAAGCCTAATATTAATACCAAGGCAGTGCATCATCTGGAGAATAGAGCAAGGAGTCTGAGCAGACCGATAGTGTTGCTTATAAGTATGTTAAGTTAAAATACACTTAAAATGGCTGGAAGAAAGGGGAACAGAAGAGCGTAATGTGGTTGGAAATATGCAAAGAAAAAGAAAGGAATAGAAGTGTATAAAAGAAAGGGATGAAAGGAAAGTATGAAAGATATTTTGTCCGTACTACCAAAAACTTAGCTAGATGTAGAAGTATATAAAAAGGCAAAAAAAAAAAAAAAAAAAAAAAGAATAAAAAATATCCTTAAAAAATTATGTTGTAAAACTTGTAGATCCCTTAGGGCTAAGATCGTATTTAATAAATCAAAAAAAAAAAAGAGAGAGAGAGAGAAAGAAAAAAAGAAAAAAAATCCAGAACTGATCCCAGAATGGACCAGTTCAATAGGTATTGATACTACTATTTCTGTTTCCTTAGCGTCTCAGCTGTAAGTGTCCTTCTCCTTGCCTTGGGTTTTTTTTTTTTTGCGTTATTCTGTGACCAGCAGAGGTTCCTTTATTGTTCGTCTGTAAGCCTCGGTGTGTGGGGAGGGAGAGGGTACAATAGTGGCTCCTTCTCCTGGGAGTGAGTGAGCAGTGGCGCACTGTTGTTTCAGTCAGGCTTGGAGGTGCCTGTTGCAGAGGGCGCTGGTGGCTCAGGCGTACACAGAAAGTCTTAGAGTTGGGCCTCTCTCGGGGGTTTTTTCTTTTTGATGCTGGTTTTTTTTTTCCTCTGGGCAGCCTCCCTGCTGCTGGCGTTGCAAGGAGTTTTAATCTAGCCCCGCCCGAGCGCCTGAGGGTGCTTGTTATCCCTGAGCGCCTTAGGTGGCCGGCGTCTCTCCACTGCCTGTTGCAGAGGCACCGAAAGAGAGGGAGAGGCTATGTGCGCGGCTCCTCCCCCCCGCCCGGGAGCCTGCAGCCTCCAGCCGCCATCATGGCCAGGCAGCTCTTAGGGACCGGCACTCCTCTCCGCGGACCTCCTCCCTCCTGTCCTCTCGGTCCGTGACCCTACCGGCAACAATGTTTCTCCCCCTGAACCAGCTCTCCGGTTCCCACGCTCCCGCTCCTGGACCCTCTGTTCAGCCGCGGATCGATGTCTCGGTACGGGAACACTGAGCTGCGCTGCGGACCCTCCGTATGTTTCTCACTCCCTCCCGTCTGCCACAGCTCTGCCGCTTCACCCTCTTTGAGCCCTCGTAGATGCCTCCCTACCGGCTATGTCGGGCTCCCCGCAGCCCTTTCTGGTGTCCGAGGCCGTCTGCTGGTGTTCAGCTGGTTCTCTGTGGGAATGACTGCGTCCTTCCGTGCATTCCCAATGCATCTGTGGAGAGGGATGCACTCCACGTCTCTCTACTTCGCCGCCATCTTTTTCTCTCTTCTGTCATTTTTATCGCGAGGCTACAAGCCCAAAGCCATTCCACCATTTTTCTACCCGTATAGTAACCACTAGATGCTTGGCACTTGCCAGGAGCTGAGAACATATAGATTTTTAAGATAAGTGCCCCCTGTCTTCAAGCATCTTGCCATGTAATAGTGGTAGAGACTTGTAAGCCAAGCTGTACTATTAGGTGTTATGAGAGCTGCAAAAACACTCTTAATGATTACAGAGGGAGAAGAAACTCCTGGGGAGGTTAGGAAAGGCTTCTGGAAAGAACGTTTGAAATGCACACACATACAAACACACACACACACAATGAGCAGTCCATGAGAAGACTGAGACCTGATGTCTAGGGCTCTTGGAGACCAGATCCTGCTCCATTCCTAGACTTTACATTTGTTCGTCAACAGTAGAGAGAAGGCAGTAACCCCAGCTGCTGGCACTGGCCACCTCTTCACCAGCCCTGGGTGACCTGCAGGCTGCTGAGTTACCATTCCGGGTGTGTTTCACCCGTGGTTACACTAGGGCAAGGAGGATCTGGGCTACTGCTGAAAATGGTGGTTGTATGTGGCCCATGTGCCGGTGCTAGAGCATAATTCGTGGGAGCTGAGAGATGGGAGAAAGGGAGGGGATCATGGAAGAAGATTATTCCTGGTTTTTTCCCCATAGCTCAATTCAGAAACTGAGAAGTAACAGCAAAATATTAGAAAATAAAAACAAAACCCGAGAGCAGGTAGAAAATCATGATTTCTTTTCAGGATACATCACAATTCTGTGACTCATTCTTGCCTGTAGAGTGGATTCAGTGAGATGGGTCTGAACATACGCCTGAAGGCTTTCGTGGGAGAGTTCCGAGCCCAGCTCCTCACTCGGGGGAGGTTATTACGATGGCCCCATTCCGCACTGCAGCCCCGCTTCATGCCTTGGTCCTAAAGACACTGCACAGAGTTTAACCTTTAATGAGTTTATTTTTACCTCAGGAGCAAGTCCTGGCCCAGCGGTCCATGCCTTTTCTAACTCAGTTATGCTCAGTCTCTCATGGGATAACTGTAAAAGTTAAAAACATCCACAGTAGTGTTCATGACATTTTTTTCTTTCAAAGCCAGTTTTCAAAACTCCACAAAGTGAATAAATACATCTTAAACGCTTTGGAAATGTCTTGTCAGGAGAGTTTGGAGAAAAGTGTGTTCAACTGACTATGGGTTCAATTTAAATTCCAAAGTGTAATGGAGGTAAACCTTGTACAATCTTATCTTATTGATTTTCTTCTGGGTTTTTGGTTAAAAAAGAAGAAGAAGAAATGCAGACTTCCAAGCAATCACTTTTCTTTTGTGAAATCCAGGCTATGATGTCAGTAGTATTAATGCCATGTTAGCAAAACATACCAGTTTTCTACCACCTGATGCCTATTTATGTGTCCCAATTCAGCTAGTTATTTGATCATGCTGAGAAGAGAGTAAGAGGTAACTGCTTTCTTTCTTCCAAACACTTGCCTCAGTTGAAAGAAAATTGGAAGGTTGAAAAGCTTCTTCCTTGGACTCCCAACTGCCTCACAAAACTCTCACCTCACACTCAGCTCAAGGATCACGTCTTCTAGGAAGGATCTTCCTGCCACCCTTCACAGGTCAGGTTAGATGATGCTACTAGGTGTGAATTTTTATATCGCCCTATGCATATCTTTAACATCATTCTTAGACCGTTGGCTCTGTATCTGTTTACTCTATTTACTAAGTGTCTGTTTATATGTCTACCTCTCTTCCATCGTGATGTTCCTAAGGGTGGAAACAGTGCCCCGTTAATCTTCCCATTAGCTTGCACGAGCCATGGAGCAGAGTAGGTCCTTGGTGGTGGTACAGTGAATTGGTGTGTACGTGTCGTAGACCCATCTCAGCGGGCAGAAGCCTGAGATGGAGGCCTTGGAGGAGTGCGCTTCTCATAGCTGTGTTGCTGGTTCAGGGACAGAGCATCTGAGGCCTCGTGTCCACTCACTGGGCAGCTTTGTGCAGCCGGTGCACAGCTGGGCAAGCCTCGATGTGACGCCGTCAGGGAGTTTGTTTTTTTTGTTTTGTTTTGTTTTTGTGGCTGTGTCAGGTCTTTGTTGCGGCATGCAAGATCTTCATTGCAGTGCTCAGGCTTTCTAGTTGAGGCGTGCGGGCTCAGTAGTTGTGGCACACGGGCTTAGTTGCCCCGCAGCATGTGGGATCTTAGTTCCCCAGGTATTGAACCCGCATCCCCTGCATTGCAGGATGGATTCTTTACCACTGGACCACCAGGGAAGTCCCTGACTCAGGGAATTTTGATGTGAGAGGCACTGATGTGCTGTGTCTGAACAGGGCAGTTGATCTGTTAGGGGAAACATAGATGGTAAACGCCCACCCTGGCCAGGCAGACATAACAATTTGCATGAGAACTACCAATTTGCATAGGAACTAACAGGTCACCACCAACTGGAAGAATACAGGAAAGGTCAAAAGGAAATGCCGGTCCACATGTCCTGCCCACCTCCCAGAATTCTCCTCGGCAGAGTTCATCTTGGCTGAGGGATGCACGTGCCACCGGAAAGGACCCTAAGAGAGATCGGCCAGAGACAACCCGGAAACCCACCCCATCCCCATAACACCCAAGACTGAGAGCCACGGGGCAGAGCAGTCCTCCTGGATGCCCTCACCCTCCTGCTCTCTGCCCGGGCGCCCCTGCCCAATGGAGTCTCTTGCTTTGTCAGCACATGTGTCTCCTCAGACAGTTCATTTCCGAGTGTTAGACAAGAGCCCCCTTTCGGGCCGTGGATGGGGTCTCCCTTCCTGCAACAAATCTATCTCAGAACATCACTGGCATATTTCCATTCCTAATGCAAGTAAAATACTTACCCCACTTTCTATAGCCACTGACTCTGAAGTATTCATAAGGTTTGTAATAGAGCACCTCATTTCCATGTTCCTGGTTCCTATAGAATAGAACAAAAGTATATAATAGGTGTCCTGAGAGTCAGACCCTTCTAGGGTGTTCATTCGGCAAGTTTGTAATATCGTCTAGCCTTTGGCCGCATGTTGGGAGGCACCTCTGTGACAGGATAAACCGTGGTCTTGATTAGCCACTGGCAGGAAGCCAGCCACGTCATGGTTCACTCATGCCCGAGAAATCACGGGCAGATAGATTCCCCAGTGAGTTGGATGTGTTCTGTGCTGCCTTCCTCAGAGCCCTCCCCTTGCCAGCTTGGGTATACTTGCTCAGGAAATACTAAATCCGAGAAGACAGGTCATTGCAAATGATAAGGGGTATGAAGTATCCTGCTTTCAGCCCAGCGCTCCTTGACGAATGAGAATCACCAGAAGATGGTGTTGATGTGTCCAGCGTTTCAGTCCAGAATTCAGGTTTCTGCAGCTTAAGAAAACCAGAGCCACAGTGACCTGCAGGGTGTGATCATACAGTGTGGAGTGAATGAAGCTTAAGTAAATACCTGTCAGAGGCTAGAGCTGAGCAGGGCCATCTGGAGGGAATAGGAACCATTCGGCCTCTTTCCAAAGAGAGACTGGTCAGTCTTCTGGTTGGAGGCACAGTCTTCTAGTTGTTACATTCACAAAGAAAGTTAAACTTGCCCAACATCATTAGAGGAAAAGAATATATGTGTATTATTCTAACAACAAAGCCATGGCATGGAGAGGAAGGCTCCTGCGGTCTGCTCCTGTGAACCGCCGGTACCCATGCTCTTTGAGTGGGAGGTTTCTGTTCATTTACAAATGCGATGACATTTTCAGCTTTTTGTGCCAGGAAGCACCTTGGGAAGCTGTGGGTGAATGCATTCTCCCTAGAGAGCAGCAAATGAGGTTAAATCCATGTACTGATGGAGGGTCTGGGGAGGAAGGGGCGGGTGGATGTGTGGCGGTTGGTTACTCTAGTTTGAACTGACTTCCTCCAAAGGCTGCAGGGACGAGCCTTGGGAAACACATCTCTCAGCAGAAAGCTATGGGGTGGTTCATGCTCTTGACCTCAGGGAGCAGGTCCAGAATAGCTGAATGTGTCTGAATAGTCAGGGATGGGACACCTGACTTCATCCAAGTTAGGGATTCAGCTCAACAAGTTATATAAACAGGGAAGTTGGCAGGAGCCAAACTAACCCCCTTAAGTAATTAATGAGACTGAAAATGATTCCGAAATGGTTTCATGTGGCAGAAGTTGTCTCACAAAATGGCTTTGATTCAGGTAAGCTTGGGCAGCTGCAGTGCAAGAACAAAGAAAGTTCCCTAGATAGAAAAAGCTCTTCTGCTTCCTCAAGCCAAAGATGTTAGAGCCCATAGGAACATATTTGGTGCTGGGCTCACCCCATCAATCTCCTAGGGAGGAGGAGGAGCCCTGAGAAGTTAAGTGATTTCCATGGACTTAGAGGCTGTTGTCAGTGCACTGCTCTGAGCTTTGACAATTATGCCTCTCACTCCGGAATCGTGGATCCTGCTTCTTCCCTATAGACATTGGCTACAAACCAGGGACCATCCCAAAGTAACAGTAAACACACTTCCAAGTGACCCTGGAAAGAGCTCTAGACTTTCTGGCAACTCACTAGATTTGTGTTTCACTGAGAGAGTTTCCACTGGGATATGGTACTTCACCTCTGAATAATAGAGTTGCCATCTGCAAAATAAAACAATAAACAACAAGCAAAAATAATAGTACCGCCAGATCTACTTCTGCCACATATGGCACGTTTGCAGATAATGAGAAAAATGCCCTCCATGGTTGAATTTGAGAAAAACACCCTTCCCCCTGCACTGACTTTACAGGGCTTGAAGAGGGGCTGGATTTCATTCCCTACTCACCCCCTTGGCCAGACATGCCTTAGCAGAGTGCAAATATACATTTGGAGGCAGGAAGTCTGGTACTAGCCTCCCTCTCAAGTTTTTGTGGTACCATAAGGAAGAATATCTGTACAAGTTCTTTGAAAGATGCCATGCTCTTTATCAGTATACGTCCTATTAAGATACTGAAAGTGGTGGACCACAGGGAGATCCCTTTATAGCCAAATTGCGCTTGGACATCTAAGTTGAAGCTCATTCTACTCCTGAGACTTTTAAACCCACATCAGCTGCATCTCTGAAAAAGTAGTTTCTGAAATTGAACTGGAGTTTCCTTTAAGCATTTTCTTGGGAAAGGTCACTAAAGGATGATTATAAGGGTCTGTGTGTCAGGGTACATCCCCGGCGAGAAGCGTCATTCCTCAGAGGCAATCAGAGGTGGCCCCTGCTTGCTTGGCACATTGAGAGCCTGATAATCCTGATGGCATCTCAGAATGGCTGTGCATCATCGAAAGGAAACAGGGGGGCAGCCAGTGGCAATGAGCTCACAGAAACAGGGCACGCGATGTAGGAGTGACTGGGGAATGCGTGGTGGTACCTCCTGATACGAGGACTTTGATCTTACATACGCAGACATGGAGGTTTATAAGTCTGTTGCCCAGTTCTCTGTGACTGTCTCCTCTTTGAAGAGCTGATAAGTGAGCAGAGGTCTGAGTGGTGAGAGGGAGCCAGCCAACATGA
The DNA here is from genome assembly GCF_030028045.1 of Hippopotamus amphibius kiboko. NCBI lineage: Eukaryota > Metazoa > Chordata > Mammalia > Artiodactyla > Hippopotamidae > Hippopotamus > Hippopotamus amphibius. The sequence goes on from NC_080191.1 coordinate 100,810,412, forward strand.
AGATCTGGGAATAAAGCATTCCAGAGCGGAAACAGCGAATGCAGAGATCCTGGGACGGGCACACAGATTTGGTGTGTTCAAAAGGAGACCTGGACCAGTATGTTTGGATTTTAGTGAGTGGGAGAGATCCTGATGGAAGGAATGGCCAGAGCAGTAGACGGAAGTCATCTCATGTTGGGCAGTGGTTGTCAGCTCCCACCGCGTATCAACAGTGCAGGCCCTCCACCTGCAGTGATTCCTGTTCACTTAGTCTAGGGTGGGGCCTTGGTGTTTGCTTTTTGTTGTCGTTGTTGTGGCTGTTGCTGCTCTTGTGATTATTTTAGGTCTCCAGGGGATTCCAGTCACAGATGAGAAGTCACCATTGTGGAGCCTGATAGGTTCTTCCAGAAGAACAATAAAAGACCACAAAGGATTTTAAGCAGAGAAGTAACACGATATGATTTCCATGTTTAAATTATCATTCTTGCTCCTGTGCAGAGAATTAATTAAAAGGGGCAAGAAAGAGGGAAGCTCTCTGAAGTCCATGGCCAATATCCCGTGGAGCCTTGGTCTGCTGGAGGGAAAAGTGGATGGAGAGGGGAAGCGTGGAGGTGTAGTCCTGCACATTTCCTACAATATTTATTTGCTGATGGATTGGATTTGGGGGTGTGGGAAAAAGTGAATGACCGACAGATTTTTTATTTGAGGAATTCAGTGTATTGTGGTGGCATTTACAGAAATAGGGCACCCTGAGGAGAAGCACGGTTTTTGGAGGATGAGGGAGTAGAATAAAAACTTCCATCCAGGCCTGTTGTGTTGAGGCTATGTGCTCATTTCCAAGTGTAGATGTCTGGTTGTCAGCCGTTTATTCAAAGCAGGAATTTAGGGGAGAGATACGGGCTATGCATAGAAAACCGTGAGTTTGTATGGTATATCAATGGTGTTTCAAGCTATGGGTTGAGATTTCCTTGAGTGCAGATGTGGACAGAGTGTGGGGGGTGGTGATGTTTAGGGGATCTAAGGTAACTGGGTGCTTTTGGGTGAATTAATATTGGGAATAATGGACCCATGCAGAACATGCTTGCACTGGTATTAAAACATTCTTGAAGAAGTAAAAGAATCCAAAGTGGAAGAAGATGAAACTAAAGAGTTTGTTATAAATAAGCTCTTTTGTTGGTCAGTTTTTCTCTTAAGAAAGAAAGGGAACCAGGCCTGAGACAGTGTGAGGGTAGGGGCTGGAATAAACTTTTCAGTGACAACAACCTTGGTTCCAGAGGCAACTCTGTGAAGATGAGTCACTGTGTCCTGTTCCTATCCTGCCCCTTGTCCCAGCCTGGGTCTCCTACCAAGAAAGAGGGGGGTACTTTCAGTTCCTAGTCCCCTTTAATTCTGATTCAAGCAGAAAACTGCCAGTTTTGTGACTACAGTCCAGTATCTTAAATAACTTAACGATGTCTTCTGACAGCCTTAACACCAGTGAAGTGGTTCACTTAATGTTGAAAATGAGTCCTTTTGTTAGAGAAAACAACAGAAATCACTGAGGAAACACGGCTTGGTGATGGCAGACCACCCTGGGGAGTTGAAACCTGCCTCTGCGTGGCTCCAGAGCACCCAGTGGCCGTGGGGGTGGGGCGTGGTATCTTCCCAGACCCTCCTGATGAACGTCTCCATTCCACAAGCCCATCACTAATTTGCCTTCTTTCCCAGTCTTGTATGGTCTGTTGATCCTTTGACTTAGAGCAACATTCTTCAAACCTGGGGAAGCATACCCCCTAGGGAAACACGAAGATTTTCCAAAGAGTACAAGGGCTTAATTACAGATCTTCCAGTTCCATCTGTACTGCTTCCTAAGCATTGAACTGCCTAGGAACTCACCCTTCTCCTGCTTTATCAAATAAAGAAACTTGCTGCTGGGCTCTGTCTGTGGTACATTGCTCTATGGTTTACAAAAGCCTCCTAAGTGCTAAACAAGGGGCCATTTGAAATATTAGTGTAGGTACTGAGAAAACAGATGGCTGTCCTGACTGGGTAATCAACAAAACGTTCTGCAAGTCACATTTTCCAGTTCTTTGCTTTCCACAAAATGGAAGGTGGACTAATTGACTTGTCACTTGCTGGATCATTAAAAATAACTTTGATGATAAATCACTTTGTGGAAGAGGTACAAAAATCGAAACGCAGCTCTATTACAAAACTTCCATTTAGGTCTATTTATTTACAAGAAAAAGTCTCTCAGTTCTAAGCATTTATAAAAATGAAAAATAGGAATGCTATGGAGGCTGAATCTGATTTATTCTAGAGATTGGTTATATTTATTCATGAATACATGAAGTAATTACAGAAGGAGTGGCCATTCATCTCATTAAGAGATGCATTTTGAATTATAATTTTAACTATAACAATTATTTATCAAAATTTAGACACTATTTCATTGTTTTGATCAATTATGTACTCATAATTGTAATGATAATTCAATCCAAATTAAAATCTTTAACGCTTAAGGTTACAGAAAACTTTTTTTAAATTATTTACACTTATAGACATATTTTTGTCCCAGAGGTGTGAGAGACTGAGGAATAAAACATTTGAAAGCATAAAGTTATATTTCATTGGGATAAAATTCTATGATGAAAATAAAATGGAAATCCGGTTTGAAGGGAGGAAAGGAAGTTTATGAAATTTGTTAATGAAGAGTTTTTCCGAGTATTTTTTCCATAGGTAATAGCATTAAATCACTATGGCATCAAATTTCTACTCTTTAGAGTTCAGGCAGTTTTAAGATGGGAGAATTAAAACATGTTGAATGTTATATGCTGTTAAAGCCAGTGATGAAAGACTTCAGATGCCAGCTTAGAAGCATTTGAGTTGATTCACAGCTTTTCAAAATTCTTTTAGAGGGCACCTACTCACAAAGCTAGGAGATGGTTCTCAGAATGTGAGATGGGTCTTCTTATGGGCCTTTGGCTTCCTCTCAGGCCAAGGACACAAATGCTCGTTCTAATGGCTACTCTCGGGCCGTGGAGCCCTGGTGTCGCAGTCCTAGTTCAGGATAATTTCAAAGTGACCACTGAGAGGAGATAGATAGATAGATAGGGAATATGTATAACCTAAAATTTACCATTTTAACCGTCTTCAAGTTTAGGATCCTGTGACATTAAGTACATTTACACCTTTGTGCGTCCATCACCTCCATGTAAATTTGTATTTTAAAAAATAGCACCTCAAATATATACCATCAGTGAATTGTATTTTATTGGTGTTTGCTGAGAGAGAACTAGGCATGTGAAACATTGTACCTTATTTTCTATATAATTCTAATTGAGAATTTTGTTTCCTCTGTGCTGCAATAGAAGTCCCACGAGAGATACATTCTAGCATTCAGGTCTAGGAAGGAATTTCATTTTAAAAATATTATCAGTGGCTGGGCTCTTTGTTTTATTTATCTGCATTCAAAACCCTGTGACAATTATGTATTCCCTCTGTGGTAGAAATATGAAACAAGAAGAGCGTTTGGAGGCCTTTTACTGAGGGCGGTGAGCTATATGCTCAGCTCTACCTGACTAAGGTGGCCCCCTGTGAAGCCCTGGGAGACACAGTCCAAGTGGGGGTCTCTAAGGTTGTATTTCTGCCCAGGATCTGCTCTGTCATCTTTACATTAAGTTATATACCTGACTTGTCTGGGAAGTTCTTTTTTTCATCACTCATTCATTATTCACTGATCAAATGTTGATTGGACACCTATTCTGTGCCAGGTCACCACCGTGCTGGCACTGGGCTACAGGTAAAAGGTATAATAACCACCCTCAGAAAAATTCATGGTTTAAAGCGGGAAAGAGAATTATTCTGAATGTCACCGGTGGGGTTGGTGCTGTTGCTGATGGCACCTAACTGAGCCAGGAAGCAGCGTCAGAGGGTGGGTTTCAGAAGGGGTGATGCCATGGCTGAGCCTCAGAAGACGAGCAGCAATCAGCAAGGTGGGGAGAAGAAGGACAGGATTTCTAGCCAGAGGGAGCAGCTGGCCTTCCCAAATAGCTCTCCTCAGGCTTGGCCCATTTCTGACCTGCGTTGGAGAGATTTGAACTTCTAAATGAGACTCCTAAGAAAGGGCCAATTAGAGGCAGGCGTGGAGTGACTGGTGAACACAATCAGCTGTGTTGGGGTAGGGGGTATCCAGACAAGTACCACTTGGCCTGCAGAACAAAGAAGCACCCCTGGGGAGGGTGGGTGATGGCTAAGCAGCTTAGTTAATTTTCAGATGTCCTGTGTTCTTAAAACACTGTGACAGCAAGACATGGGTATTACTGCTTTGTGAGCAGAGGGGTTAGCACAGCCTTTCACTAAAGGTCAAACCAACCCATAGAGAGGAAGTACAGAGCTCCCATATCTGATAAGAGCTGCAGAAAGGACCTGGAAATGGCAAAAGCGTGTCAGACATGGGTGCAAGTTCATAGTGCACTGCCGGCTGCCTGCAGTGTGCGTAGGAAAATGAGCTGGAAGAGAAGCATGCATGGCTTTCCCTTATTCCCTCTCCTGTTTCTTGTCACCCAGGCTCCCCTGAAGGATTTGACAAGGGGAGGTGATTAGATGGAGGATGAAACAGAGAAAGGAATGGATGCAGGTCGGGTGGCTACTGTGTGCATCAAGCTTCAGCTGAGTGTCACCTCCTCCTCTGCACCCCTGGACTAGACGAATGAAAGGCCCCTTTTTCTGCTCCTAGGGTGCTGTGTGCAGAACCTGATTTACTTTACTCTGTTGGGGATTTTTTTTTCTTTCTGTACATGCCGCCTTCTCAAAATCACGATTTTCCCGAAAGCAGAGGTTATGTATCCTGATATCGTGGATTTCTTAGCAGGACTTGGCACATAGTAGATTCTCAGATTCTGAATTAAGTGAATTACATCTCCTTAGTGGTGTTTTATGTTAGATGCCTCGTGGAATAATTGTGGAAAGCACTGGCTCAGTGTGCGCCGTGTACCAGGATGGCTCTCAGTGCTTCCTAACCCATGTGAGTCTCCGAAAACCTGTAAAGCAGACATTCTCATTATCTCCCGTTAAATAGGCAGCCACCACAGCTCATAAAGATTAAGTAACTTGGCCTGGTCCCACACCTAGCAGGTACAGAGCTGGGAGTTGAACCGAGACAGTCTGACTCCTGAGTTTGTGCTTTCCATCCTGTTTGTGCCACATTAATATTGGGTGGATATTTATAACTGTGTACCCCTGTTCTGCAGAGAAGGAAAGTAAGTCTCAGAGAGTATAAAGGAGTTGCCCAAGATACACAGCTGGTAACTGGCTGGCCTGAGACTCAGGTTCCAACATGTACGACGCCCAAGCTCATGTCTATCATCCTCCACAGCAGTTAGCACACTCTTAGGACTGGACAGTCATCTCAAGTGTATTGACTGAGGATTCTGAGAAGGTTAAGGTATCATTTCTTAAAGAATGTAGGGTAAGTAGCTGAAGATGGGTGGCTGGTGAAAGGGCAGGAGCAGACTGAACTTCCTCTATTATTAGCTTCTTATTTAAAAGAGTGCGTGTGTGTGTGTGTGTGTATTTGGTTGAGTTCTCTGAAATGTGCACAGTGCAAAAATTTTTAAAACAGAGAAAAAAAATGAGTAAGGAAAGGCCATCCTTATCATTCCATCTTCCTGACATAATCATTGCTAATTTCAATGCATCTAGTGTGTGTGTGTGTGTGTGTGTGTGTATAAATAAATATATTTATAAGTGAATTTAGACTCACACTGTTGTCTGACTTTTTTCAGCTTAGAAACCTAAGCACTTTCTAATTTCATTAAATATTATTTAATTATGTGCTTTTTAATAGCTTCACAGTAAGTGGATTAACCATAATTTATTTAATCCTGATTCTTCTCTTATTGGATATTTATCAGTATTTACATCTCAGGTCATTTTACAGAAAATTCTTAAACATAGAATGGTTGGATCACAGACTTTTTATGCACATGGAGAAAAAGTCCTCAACAAAGGTGGTGTAAATTTATTCTTCCTCCAAATCTATATGTAAATCTTATCTCCCCAATCTTTGTCTACAGTATTACCTTTCCACATTTGTCAGTTGGATAGATGAAAAACTCTCTCTTCAGTTTTAAAATTGCAATCATTCGATTATTAAAGTGTCTAGATGTTTTCTGTATTTTTCTTGGTTATTTGTATTTCTTCTTTTTGGAAAAGTACTTTCATATCATTTGTTCTTTTTTCCATTAGGATATTTTTATTATCCTCATCAACTTGTCTGAACTCTTTACTTATTAAAAAGAAGACTTCATCTGTTACATATATTTTCCAAATTGTTAATTTGTCTTTAAAATGTCTTTCTTTTTTTACATATGGAAGTTTAAAAATTATATAGGCCAACTCTGAATTTACTTTGTAGTTTCTTTCTTTGCTTCTAAAATTTAAATACCTCAAAATCAGAATCATATTTACCGATGTTTTCTTACACTTATGGTTTCAGTTTTTATAGTTAAGACTTTAATACATTTGCCATTCATTTTGGTACATGGTATGATGTAGGTGCTAATTAATCTTCTCTTTTTGAAAATTAAACAGTTGTTCAAAAGTGATCTATGGAGCAGTCCTTTTTCTCATGGTCTTTGGTACAGTCCTCCCCTAGTTTTTTATTTAATAACATCTGCACCCCCGTCATTATATAAAGGGGAGATACTTTGTGCTGTAGGGTTTTCTGATGCGTAATTCCCAGCTCTGCCCTCCAGGAACTTGTAACCAAATGGGGAAGGTCAAGCTACTGAATTAACTCCCGCATGAGACAGAAGGAAGAAGGGTGATCACTTTGGTCAAGGCCTCAAGGTTTTCTTCAGAATATTGATGAAATCTCAGGTCTAGTTTCAATATCCCCTGCAGAAGATACAGAGATTCTCCACCCACACCCCCTTCACGGAAATTTGATGCCCAGGGGTGGGGAGGGACGGTCATCAGAGAACCTGTCAATGCCTTCAGGGTTGCCTGGGTGCAGAAGAACGCCTCACCCAAGGACATGCCCTTTGCAAGGCATCTGGTGCCTAAGTGCCGCTGGGTGTTAAAATTAAATGCTTAGCCCTGTGGGCCTAAGACAGGGCGGTGCTGACAGGGAGTATTTGCTCCAGGGCTCCCCACGGGCTGGCCAGGACATTGCTGTTCATCTTCTCCCTCTGCCAGATCCTGCTTTCTCCTCTTGCTTTCACAGGTATTAACCTCTTGTACCCCCAAACCCACTTTGCATCTGCTTCTGGAGAACCTAACCTGAAACACCCCCCCTTCCCCCAAGTATTGCCCTGGACCAAGAGGGGCTAGTGAACCCTTCCAAGGCACCCACAGGAACTTAGTTCTAGCGATCCAAGGGAAACCTTACAAATGACTTCCATGTGCCAGGAAATGAGTGAATCAATTAGCAAGTAATATGAACTTAAAATGTGTGAAGATACAAAGAGAGAGGCAGAAGTTCAAGCTGGTAATAACTGATGTGTTCACAGAAGGTGTACACGGAGCCATCCGGCAATCAGAAGCATGTGCTCATGCTGACTTCTTAGGATCTGATGAAGGAAGCATAGCAACATCACCTCACATCCACAGAGAGAATATTCACTTTCCCTGCACAATACAAATACGAATTCTAAATGGGCGCTGTGCGACAGCACTGACGTTTACAGAGTATCCCATGTGCCAGGCCCTGCACTAGGCACTTTCTAAGGATAATCTCACTTAATCTTCACATCGGACATTATCATCACCCTCATTTTCCTTAGAGAGTGTAAGTACTTGGCCAGAGTCACGCACATATTAAGTGGTGGACTCAGCACAGGAACCTGAACCACCTAAGCCCTACTTTGTTGTAGGCACGGCAGCTACTAACCAGCTGTGTGACCTTGGAAAGTTATTCTAACCTCGGTTTCTTCTCTAAAATAGGCATAACGGTGTTTATTTCATAGAGTTGTCCGGATGACTCAATGAGGTAATGCAGTATAGGGTCCCAGACATTGTAAGTCACACAGTAAACTTTACACACGTCAGTTGTTACTCTCAGTGTTGTTATTTTCTAGGTTTCTGACATTAATTTCCACATTGTCTGAAGGACGTTTTATTTTTGATAAGGGACTACATATGAGAAGACTTCTAGTCACCCTGGCAAACTGACCAGGAAACCACAAAGAAATGTTAGATGAAATTACAGAAGTTTAAAATAAACACAGCTAAGCTTGAAAGTAAGACGAGGCAATCCCAGGTGCCAGAAACGAAGAAGGGGAGCAAAGCCAGCGCCTTTGCCAGAGTTGCTGACGATCTGCTCGGGAAGCTGTGAGGCCCCACTCTCAGCCCTAAGTCCTGGAGAGCTGGTGTTTACTCTCCCATTCATGTCTTGGGGGCCTTGAAGCTAAGCCCCCACAGAGATATGGGAATTACCCAGAATGGAAGAAAGACACCTGGAGAGGCATCAAGAAGTCTGGTCCTTTACCTAAAGTCACAGATAGAAATAGAATCACCTGGGAGTATTAGGTGATTAGTATTTGGTGACTGTGGGGTCCTGACTATGTGAAAACCCATCAGTGCACAAGTGGTCTGTACCTTGTGGCTCCCTCAGGGTCTCGGCAGACCCAAGCATAATATCCAGACCTTAAGGATGACTCTAAACCCAGAGCACCCAGACTCTCAAGGAATACAGCTCCTGCTGAAGATGAGCTCACAATAAAAATTACAAATCACATGCAAGGAAATAAACCACTATGAGAGAGAAAGAGTTAGCAGATGTGACAAACCATCGATCTTGTACTCAAAGAGCTGGAGATAATAGCACAGTCTGAAAGAAACTTTAAAAGAAGTGGTTTTAAAATATGCAGGGAGCTAAAATGAGAGAAGCAATAAGGCAAAAATAAGAATAGAAACAAAAGTCCTGGAGACTGAAGGAGCCACGGGCAGGAAGATGTGATAAATAGTGTAACTGGGGAGGCCTGGGGGTGGGGTGGGGAAAAATAAGCAGAGACATGAAGGAGGTGAGGGAGGTGGTCAAGTAGTATCAGAGAGGAGACAGTTCTAGGTGGTGAGAACAAAGAAAGCCTTGGAGACAGAACTGCGCTGGTATGTGTAAGGCCAGCAGAGAGGTGGGCAGACCTGGAAGGGAGTGACTGAGGGGGAGAGTTAAGTTAGTTAATCTACCTGAGCCTCAGTTTGCTCTACTGTAAAATGAGGAATATCTACTTCCCAGAGTTGGAAAGATTAAATAAGTTAAGCAAAGGAGCCATGTTTATGGAACAAGGCCACTTTAGATCTTTTATATCTGCTGTTTAATCCTCAAAGAAGCCTCTTATTACCTCCATTTTACACATGCAAACACTCAGGCTGCAAGAAAGCACAAGCATGTGAGAGAGACAACCAGGGTTTCAACACAGGCGCTTTTGTGTCCAAAGCCCAAGCTCTTTCCATAATCTTCTTGTGCAATGGCCAAATTCAATGATGGGTATAGAGTAGGCGGTTAGTAACTTTAGTGTCATGTTTTTATTACCCTGGACCAGATACATCAGTAATTAATTCCATCTTAGTTTGGGTTCCTCCCCAAACACAGAGCCTAGAGATTTGAACATATGTATTTTATTGGGGAGGAGAGGTCAGGAAGCAGGCATGAAGGAATTGGGAGAAGGAGACAGGGAAGAAAGAAGACAATAAAGGCTCTTCTAGGATGGGCAGCTGGGCCACTCTTACGTACTCAGGAATCGTGTAGCATGCATCTCAGAACTGTCCCTCCAAAGGGTAGGAGGCTGGTTAAGGTCGCTGAGGAGTGATCACTCACCACATCTTCAGGCTTCCTCCAGATGGGCTCCCACAGCTTCAGATAAAATCCACAGGCTTTACTCTTTCTTTCTAGAGAAAATGTCAGCAGTGCGTGAAATACTAAGAGATCTACATTTCCATTCATCATTCCCTACCAAGGGGACCTAGAATCGCTGGCCCCCTGGCTGCTAGGTCTTTCATAATACATCCTATTCTCTTTTAAAATATTTTAACTCTAGTTGCCTAATTTCAAAGACCATGTATGACCTTTTTGTAATTAATCTTTTTAAAATAAGTAGTAACAATGAACTGTGTGTGTGCATGTATATGTGTGTTTTAACTAAATAAGATAAACCAATTGAAATTATTCAGGTGTATTCAAAGTGCATCAAATATTGGGAGGGTGTAGATTAAATTATTGTTTCAACATAATTATAAAGTATTTGCAACATTAAATCTGTTTGAAAAGAGATGAGACAGTAATAGTATATAAAAATCTTTTGTATTGGATGTCTCTTTTCACTAAGATATTATATTTTTATTATGAATTTTAGACACTGTTATCTACAGAATTGACCAAATTGATACTTCAGGGAAGCCTTTACATAGTAAAAAGTTTCATCTCCCTGGTTTGATGTATTCACCTACTTACGATTTTGAAGATGTTTAAGAGCATAAAAAAAAGGAGTGTCACCTAAAAAGTGGCACTTGCCATGGGCACTTGCCATCTGCCTCTGTAAGAATTAAATCAGGTGCCAATGCAGCTGCTGACCTTCAACCTCCCCGAAAGGAATTCAGGCTGGAGAGCAGGAATGAAGCACTCGGTACTCCAAGAAAAACTGGCAGAATGGGTCTTCAGATAGTGAGATGTTTTCAGGAGCTGATTTTATGAGCCCAATTTTTGCATCTCCTCATATCTAGAAAAACACTAAAATCCTTCATGGTGATGACTGCTCCTGGTGACTAGCAGTAACCTGCACAAGACTAGCAGATCCTTCTGTAAAAAACAGTATGTGCTTCATTGCATGTTCTCCCCCTTCACCAAAATCACATGTGTGTTGACCTTCCCCCCGCCTCTTTGGAGCAGTTTCTCAGAGCTATCTGAGATGTTGTCTCCCAGGCCATAGTCCTCATTTTGCCACAAATAAAACTTAACTCACAACTCTCACATTGTGCATTTTTTTTCAGTCAACAAGAGTAATCAGGGAAGGCCTGATTACTGAAGGGGAGAAGTGAAGAATGGCAGAAATAGTGTGTTTTTAAGTCATTTAACCATTTAAAAGTATTTCCATATCAATTATCTCATATCCTCATTTATTCATGTACCCAGTCATTTAACAGACAGTAACTAGTGACACCCTTTCTGTGCCAGGATCAGTGGCAGGCACTTGGAGGTAAAGATTTGCAAAACCTGTCCCTGAAATTGCTTAAGGGAGGATTCAAGGTGGCGGAACAGGAGGCCACAGAATTCATCGCTCCTCACGAGTACATCAAGAATACATTAACAAATAGAACAGTTCTCATAGAGCCCCTGCAGAACATTAGCAGAAGGCTTTGGACACCTAAAAGGACAAGAAAATCCCCTCAAAACCGGGTAGGATGAAAGAAGAAAAAAAGAAAAGAGGAATGAAAAAAAAAGGGACCAGCAATGCTGGCGGGAAGCTGAAGGTGTGGAGAGGGCTCCACACTCAGAAAAACTCCCTCCCTGTGGGGAAATCAGCTGGGACAGGAAGAGATCTTCGGGGGATCCAAGGAGAATGCAGCAGGTGGCCTGTGGAAGGCAGGACAAAGTAAGAGCTGTGCACACGGTCTACACCGCACTCTGCACATTCCAGCCTGAGTCGTGAGTCACCTATTGAGAAGGGGGACTGGGTGCTGGAAAGTGGGGTTTGGAGCACAGACCCATGGAGCAGACAGCTGTTGGCTGTGAAAAGAGAGCCTGAAGGGACAGGAGTAAGGAGCTCCACAACCGGGAAAGTCTGCGGAGAAAGCCCGGAACACCATAGAAGCCAGGCTGTCATTGCTGAGTGCTGTGCAAGGGGCGTGGCCACCATTACAACCCCTTTCCCCACCCACTGGCTTCTTCAGCCTCTGCGGGCACTGGGAGGGGCTCCCATTTGAGCAGGCCCACTGGCCCATCGGGCCAGGGTCTCCTCTGGGAGCCTGAGCACCGCCCATCCCAAAGCCTTCTGGGCGCGCTCTGGGTGCCCCTGCCTGGGACAAGAGTCCGCCAATGCTGCGGGGTGCTGAGTGCTAAACTACGGAGTTGAGAGAACAGATCTGGGGAGAGGAACGCTCTTGGCTGTGTGGATACAGCAGAGGGGGTGGGAGGGAGGGGATGTGTGGCCGAGAATGCCCCTAGAGGAAGCGTTGTCTGCCTGGAAAGCGAGGTACCATTGTTGAGAGGCATGCCCGGGGCAGGGCCCACTGCCCACATGCGCCAGTCCCTGCCTCTGTGGGCACTGGGAGGGACCCCCACCTGAGCAAGGTTCCACAGCCTGTTGCAACTGCCTGCCAGTCCCACCACCACAGGCGACTCACACACATCCCAGTTGTGGCCGCCACACCACCCCCTGGCCTGAGTGAGTAAGTGTGCCCCAAGCAGCCTCCGCTTTTGCTCCCTCTCACCTGGGCAAGGAACAAATGCCTGAGGGTGGCGCACATGCAGAGCTGAGGTCAAGCCAGAGCTGAGCCCCAGGAGCGGGGCGACTAAGAAAGAGGATGGAAATATTTCTGTGCAGCTGCACAAGCCATGGATTAAATCCTCAAGATCGGCGTGCTAATTCCTGCGTCTGTGGAATACCTGCGTGGACAACAAGTGTTCCCACAATTGAGGCCAGTCTAGCCTGTGCAGTAGAGGACTTTGGGGGTAAGTGTGTGGGAGTCAGGCCAGATCAGAGTCTAAGCTGCCCCTCATTGCCCACAGCAGGTCCAGAGACCTACTGAGAGGTATTGGAGGGCCTCCTGGGGAGGCAGGGATTGGCTCTGGCTCACTGTGGGAGCAAGGACACTGACAGAGGGGGCCCAGGAAAATATTCTTATTACTATGATTCTCTTTCATTTGTTTCATTTATTCAGTTGGTGGTGGTGTTGCTTTTATTATTTTTTATATTTATTTTTAATTTTAATTTTTTAACGTATATATTTTTATTTTTCTACTTTTACTTTACTCTTTTGTGTTTTTTCTTGTTTTGTTCTTTGTTTTTTATTTTTTCTTAATTTTTCAATTGTTTTTATGTGTATACTTTCTGTTTTCTTCACTTTTTTGTTCCTTTTTGCAGTTTTTGTTTTCTTTTTCTTTTGCTTTCTTTTTTTTTTTTTTTTTTTTTGGTTAGGTTAGTCCTTATTGACTGTTCTCATTTTTGAAATCTTTTGTTTGTTCTCTTGGGGGTTTTTGTTTTGTTTTTTTTTTTTCTTTTTTCTATGTATGTATGTGTGTGTGGTGGTGGTGGTGTTGCAGCTGTTTGTTTGCTGTTGTTTCTTACTATTTGTCTTAGGATTGTTGGTTTGTTTAATTTTTTTTCTTTCTTATTTCTCTGGCTGCACTGTGTGGCTTGCGGGCTCTTGATTTCCTGGCCAGGGGTCAGGCCTGGGCCTCCAGGGTGGGAGTGCCAAGTCCAGGACGCTGGACCACCGGAGAATTCCTGGGCCTCAGGATTATTAATCAGCACTCATGGTCCCAGAGGTATTCATTTCAACATGAAGACCTTGTCCCACACAACTGTCGGCAAGCCCCAGTGCTGGACACCTCAGGCCAAACAACCAGCAAGACAGGAGCACTGCCCCACCCATCAGCAGACAGGCTACCTAAAGTCATGCTAAGCTCACAGACACCCCAAATACACCACCTGACACAGCCCTGCCCTTCAGAGGAAAAAGACTCAGCTTCACCCACCAGAGCTCAGGTACCAGTCCCTCCCATCAGGAATCCTACACAAGCCCCTGGACCAACCTCACTCACCAGGGGGGAGACAGCAGAAGCAAGGGGAACTACGACCCTGCAGCCTGTGGAAAGGAGACCACAAACACAGTAACTTAAACAAAATGAGACAACAGAGAAATAGGTTGCAGACAAAGGAGGAAGGTAAAATCCCATAAGACCAAATAAATGAAGAGGAAATAGGCAGATACCTGAAAAAGAATTCAGAGTAATGATAATAAAGATGGTCCAAGATCTTGGAAATAAAATGGAGACATGGATCGAGAAGATACAAGAAAAGTTTAACGAGAACCTAGAAGAACTAAAGAACAAACAATCAGTGAGAAACAGCACAATAACTGCAATGAAAAATATTCTAGATGAAATCAATAGCAGTAACTGAGGCAGAACAGATAAGCGACCTGGAAGACAGAATGGTGGAAATCACTGCTGCAGAGCATGATAAAGAAAAAAAGAAGAAGAGAAATGAGGACAGTCTGAGAGACCTCTGGGACAACATTAAACGCACCAACATTCAAATATGATGGGTCTCAGAAGAAGAAGAGAAAGGGAAAGGGCCTGAGAAAGTATTTGAAGAGATTATAGTCAAAAACTTCCCTAACAAGGGGAAGGAAATAGTCAATAAAATCCAGGAAGCCCAGAGAGTCCCAGGCAGGATAAGCCCAAGGAGAAACACACTAAGGCACATTAATTAAACCAGCAAAAATTAACACATAGAAAAAAATACTAAAAGCAGCAAGGGAAAATCAACAAATAACCTACAAGGGAATTTCCATAAGGTTATCAGCTGACTTTTTAGCAGAAACTCTGCAGGCCAGAAGAGAGTGGCATGATATATTTAAAGTGATGAAAGGGAAAAACCTATAACCAAGAATACTCTACCCAGCAAGGCTCTCATTCAGATTTCATACAGAAATCAAAAGCTTTACAGACAAGCAAAAGCTTAGAGAATTCATCACCAAACCAGCTTTACAACAAATGCTAAAGGTGCTTCTCTAGGAGGGAAATGCAGAGAAGAAAAAGATCTACAAGAACAAATCCAGAACAAGTAAGAAAATGGTAACAGAAGCATATACATTGTGTATTAAATGTAAATGGATTAAATGCTCCAACCAAAAGGCACAGACTAGCTGAATGGATACAAAAACAAGACCTGTATATATGCTGTCTACAAGAGACCCAATTCAGACCTAGGGACACTTTCAGACTGAAAGTGAGGGAATGGAAGAAGATATTCCATGCAAATGGGAATCAAAAGAAAGCTGGAGTAGCAGTACTCATATCTGACAAGATAGACTTTAAAATAAAGACTATTACAAGAAACAAGGAAAGACACTAAATAATGATCAAGGGGTCAAACCAAGAAGAAGATATGACAATTGTAAAAATTTATGCACCCAACATAGGAGCACCTCAATACATAAGGCAAATGCTAGCAGCCATAAAATGGGAAATTGACAATAACACAATAATAGTAGGAGACTTTATCACCACTAACACCAATGGACAGATGATCCAGGCAGAAAATAAGTAAGGAAACACAAGCTTTAAATGACACAATAGGCCAGATAGATTTAACTGATATTATAGGACATTCCACCCAAAAGTGGCAGAATACACTTTCTTCTCAAGTGCTCACAGAATATTCTCCAGGATAAATCAACTTGGGTCACAAATCAAGCCTCAGTAAATTTAAGGAAATTGAAATGATATCAAGCATCTTTTCCTACCACAACTCTATGAGATTAGAAATCAATTACGGGGAAAAAAACTATAAAAAATGCAAACACACGGAGGCTAAACAATATGCTATTAAACAACCAAGAAATCACTGAAGAAATCAAAGAGGAAATCAAAAAATACCTGGAAAAAAATGACAACAAAAACATGATGACCCAAAACCTATGGAATGCAGCAAAAGCAGTTCTAAGAAGGAAGTTTATAGCAATACAATCCTACCTCAAGAAACAAGAAAAATCTCAAATAAACAACCTAACCTTACACCTAAAACAACTAGAGAAAGAACAAACAAAACCCAAAGTTAGTAGAAGGAAAGAAATCATAAAGATCAGAGCGGAAATAAATGAAATAGAAACAAAAAAACAATAACGAAGATCAATAAAACTAAGAGGTGGTTCTTTGAGAAGATAAACAAAATTGATAAACTTTTAGCCAGACCCATCAAGAAAAAACAGGAGAGGACTCAAATCAATAAAATTAGAAATGAAAAAGGAGAAGTTACAACTGAAACCACAGAAATACAAAGGATTATAAGAGACTACTACAAGCAACTGTATGCCAATAAAATGGACAATCTGGAAGAAACAGACAAATTCTTAGAAAACTACAGTCTCCTAAGACTGAACCAGGAAGAAATAGAAAATATGAACAGGCCAATCAAAAGCACTGAAGTTGAAACTGTGATTAAAAATCTTCCAACAAACAAAAGCCCAGGACCAGATAGCTTCACAGGTGAATTCTGCCAAACATTTAGAGAAGAGCTAACACCTATCCTTAAGAAACTCTTCCAAAATATTGTAGAGGGGTTCCAAACTCATTCTGTGAGGCTACCATCACCCTGATACCAAAACCAGACAAAGATATCACAAAAAAAGAAAATTACAGGCCAATATCACTGATGAATATAGACACAAAATCCTCAAAAAAATTCTAGCAAACCAAATCCAACAACACATTAAAAGGATCATACCCCATGATCAAGTGGGGTTTATCCCTGGAATGCAAGGATTCTTCAATATACGCAAATCAATCAGTGTGATACACCATATTAACAAATTGAAGAATAAAACCATATGATCATCTCAATAGATGCAGAAAAACTTTTTACAAAATTCAACACCCATTTATGGTAAAAACTCTCAAGAAAGTGGGCATAGAGGGAAACTACCTCAACATAATAAAGGCCATATACGACAAACCCACAGCAAACATCATTCTCAATGGTGAAAAACTGAAAGCATTTCCTCTAAGATCAGGAACAAGAC
The DNA here is from genome assembly GCF_030028045.1 of Hippopotamus amphibius kiboko. NCBI lineage: Eukaryota > Metazoa > Chordata > Mammalia > Artiodactyla > Hippopotamidae > Hippopotamus > Hippopotamus amphibius. The sequence goes on from NC_080191.1 coordinate 100,827,116, forward strand.
AAGGATGCCCATTCTCTCTGCTACTATTCAACATAGTTTTGGAAGTCCTAGCCACAGCAATCAGAGAAGAAAAAGAAACAAAAGGAATCCAAATTGGAAAAGAAGAAATAAAACCATCACTGTTTGCAGATGACATGATACTATACACAGAAAGCCCTAAAGACCCTACCAGAAAACTACTAGAGCTAATTATTTCATTTAATAAAGTCACAGGATACAAAATTAATACACAGAAATATCTTGTATTCCTATACACTAACAACAAAAGATCAGAAAGAGAAAATAAGGAAACACTCCCATTTACCATTGCAACAAAAAGAATAAAATACCTAGGAATAAAACCTATCTAAGGAGGCAAAACGTACCAGTATGCAGAAAACTATAAAATACTGATGAAAGACATCAAAGATGACACAAACAGATGGAGAAATCTACCATATTCTTAGATTGGAGGAGTCAGTATTGTGATAATGACTGTACTACCCAAAGCAATCTACAGATCCAGTGCAATCCCTATCAAATTACAAATGGCATTTTTCACAGAACTAGAACAAAAAAATTTACAATTTATATGGAAACGCAAAGGACCCTAAATAGCCAGAGCAATCTTGAGAAAGAAAAATGGAGCTGGAGGAATCGGGCTCCCTGACTTCAGACTATACTACAAAGCTACAGTAATCAACGCAGTATGGTACTGGCACAAAAACAGAAATATAGATCAATGGAACAGGGTAGAAAGCCCAGAGATAAACCCATGCACCTATGGTCACCTAATCTATGACAAAGGAGGCAAAAATATACAATGGAGAAAAGACAGCCTCTTCAATAAGTGGTGCTGGGAAAACATGTGAAAGAATGAAATTAGAACACTCCCTAACACCATACACAAAAATAAACTCAAAATGGATTAAAGACCTAAATGTAAGGACAGACACTATAAAACTCCTAGAGAAAAACATGATCAGAATAGTCTTTGACATAAATTGCAGCAAGATCTTTTTTGACCCACCTCCTAGAGTGATGAAAATAAAAAAATTTTTAAAAATTGGACCTAATTACACTTAAAAGCTTTTGCACAGCTAAGGAAACCATAAACAAGATGAAAAGACAACCCTTAGAATGGGAGAAAATATTTGCAAATGAAGAAACTGACAAAGGATTAATCTCCAAAATATACAAGCAGCTCATGCAGCTCAATATAAAAAAAACAAACAACCCAATGAAAAAATGGGCAGATGATCTAAATAGATATTTCTCCAATGAAGATATGCAGATGGCCAAGAGGCACATGAAAAGATGCTCAACATCACTAGTTATTAGAGAAATGCAAATCAAAACTACAATGAGATATCACATCACACTGGTTAGAATGGGCATCATCAGAAAATCTACAAAGAGTAAATGCTGGAGAGGGTGTGGAGAAAAAGGAACCCTCCTGCACTGTTGGTGGGAATGAAAATTGATACAGCCACTATGGAGAACAGTATGGAGATTCCTTAAAGAACTAAAAATAGAATTACCATATGACCAGCAATCCCACTACTGGGCATATACCCGGAGAAAACCACAATTCAAAAAGACACATGCACCCCAATGTTCATTGCAGCATTATTTACAATAATCAGGACACGGAAGCAACCTAAATGTCCATCAACGGAGGAATGGATAAAGAAGATGTGGTACATGTATATAATGGAATATTACTCAGCCATAAAAAGGAACTAAATTGGGACATTTGTAGAGACATGGATGGACCTAGAGACTGTCATACAGAATGAAGTAAGTCAGAAAGAGAAAAACAAATATTGTATATTAACACATATATGTGGAATCTAGAAAATGGTATAAATGGTCTTATTTGCAAAGCAGAAATAGAGATACAGATGTAGACAACAAACGTATGGATACTGGGGGCACGGGGAGGAATTGGGAGATTGGGACTGACACATATATACTATTGATACTATGTATAAAATAGGCAACTAATGAGAACCTACTGTATAGCACAGGGAACTCTACTTAATGCGCTGTGGTGACCTAAATGTGAAGGAAATCCAAAAAATTTGGAATATATATGTAGCTGATTCATATTACTGTGTAGTAGAAACTAAAACAACATTGTAAAGCAACTATACTCCAATAAAAATTAATTTTTTAAAGAAAAGGAAAACCTATTTCTGCTTCAAGAAACTCTAGTAGCAGGTTTCTGCCATGCATGGTGAGGTCCTTCTGTGCAATCAGGGAATGAGACTAAAAAGATGAAACCATTTACCCAAGGGAACGGGGTGTTAGTGTTTGAAAGGGCTAAATTTTTAACCATGTCTCCTGGCTTAAGTAGGAAGCCCAGACGTTTTTTAAGGTCATGCATTTAATAACAGTTTCACTTGGCATAGAGACCTAGAATGTTAATGTTTGAGCCAGTCGTGACCCAGTGGGGAAGTATTAGGAGAAGAGAACACGCAAGAATTTTCACTTGTGCGTCCTCACTTCAGGAAGTTTTTTTCTTTGACTTCACTTTGACTTTGGACTCCTCTGCATTTCTTAGCTACATACATTTCAAATTTAATTTTTCAGTTTTTATTTAGAAGGACCCTGTACTTTTCTCTGCCATTAAGATTCTGAATGGCCTCTGCGTACTTGCTATGCATTGCTCTCTTTATGCTAGATATTCAGATGACTGGATACAGCTTGAAGCTTTAGCTCCAGTAAACACAAGATGGGGTTCAGATCTATGATACCCTCATCCTTATGGACGGTAGGACAGCAATGTCTCTTTCAACAGGTCTTCTGCTCTTTTGGCCTGTTTGTTCCTGAAAATTATCTGCTTCCAGCTTTATCCAGGCAATTGATGTAAGAACTGGGCGAAATGTGTCCTGTCTTTGCTGCTTACTCGGGAACTTTGTTTGACTTCTGGGTAAGAGTGGGGCCAAAGTTAAACCCAGTTTTATTTTATCCCCACCTGAGTTTACCAACAGGCAGGGACAGATTGATTTCGGTGGAATTTTGTTCCCTCCTATCCCCTACCTCAGAGAAACATTCAGTTGGTCTCAACTGTCAGGGGCTCCCTGAGCAAACTTGTTCTCACCACGACCAAGGTCATGGCCTCTCCTTTCACACTCTCCTAGCCTCCGTTCATGTGTGACCTCAGGTTGCACCTCTCAGTGCTGGTTCACACACCCACCTTGGACCTGCTGGCAGGCTTGTCTTCTCTCCTTGGTGCTCCTCCCTGGGCCCTGGTCTTGTATGACCCTGTTTTGCTTTTGGTTTTAAGGTTCATTGGATTCGCTGGCAAAAAAATCACTCATCTTACACAAGCAAACCAGCTTTAATCAATTCTTTAATGAAATGTGATTTAACTTAATTTCAACATACAATCACTAAAAGGAAAGAAATACGAATATTAGAAAGGCATAACAGGATATATATCACCGAATTGGGCCGACACTTGCTTCCAGATCCAAACAGCAGCTGGGAAGGCCCGAGTGACAGCAATCTGGAGCCCCAGGTGGGAAGAATCCCGGGCAGTGCATCCACTCCACGGGTGAGACTTCAGATTGGAGCTCTGGGGGCTTCACTTATAATTCCAGGCCGTGAACTTATATCATCAGTTTGCATGCAAAAAGGCCGCTCTGGATGCACTCTAACAACGCTGTTGCTTTCACCATGTGAGTCACAGGATTTTCCAGACCCCAGGGGACTGGCCAGGTCCTCAGGGCTCAAGAAATTCCAAGACCCACTCCCTTTCTTACTGTAAACGCCGCTTGACTTGCTGGCAGCAATCATTAGGTGTGTCAGCAGGCGCAGCCCAGGCAGGGTCACAGGTCGGTCGGTCAGAGGCCTGCTTCTGCCTCTGAAGTCCGAACAAGCCTACTCTAGTAGCTTCCCCAACACCTTCCAGCTTAATAAGCTGCCAGCCCATCCTCCCCAGCTCCCAAGAGGGGAGATGAGACAGGTGGGGAGGGTATCTGTACTTGCTCTCCACAGGGTCTGGCCATGCTGGGGATTTTCCCAGCACACTGTGTCGCAGGTGCTCTTCCTGATCCATCGCACATGGAATTAGAACAGGGAGGCTGACTGTGGAGGGAGCAGGTCTATCTGCCATATAGGTATCCTCTCTTCTATCTTCTCTGTTCTGCATGTAGACTGCACTTTACATGTACTTCCTGTGTGTCAGTGATTATAACCCACACTTTCTGAGTAAGGAAACTGAATTTCAAGGAGGTTATATGACTTGCCCAATGTCACATCGTTTGTAAGTGACAGGATTTGAGCCTTCCTCCAAACCCATGCTCTGTACAGAACAGGGTGCATCTCATAAGATCTGAACTAGACGTATGCTGCTGGGAGGGGTGCGTGATGGGGAGTGGGGCAGTGGGTGTTCAGACAGTGCATCGGGCAAGCAGCTGACCCCAGGAAGGGTGTTGGAGTGGAGGCAGCCCTGGGAGAGCTGTCTTTGGTCCCCAGGTGTAAGCCTGATGTTGGAGGTCGGCCACGCTCTAGCCCGGAGGGCAAGGCAGGACCCTGTGTGTGAAGGAGCACAGTCACTGCAGAGCAAGACTTGGTTTTGACAGCTGGGCCAGAGTCATACAGAACCAGTGTGAACCCCTTCCTGAAGACAGACGTATGAAATTCCCCCACACCTCATCATTAAATAGCAGCCTCAACACAAGGGTGTGTTTTGCCTCCAGGCCTGCTTGGGAGAAGGCCTCTACATGGTTCCTTCAGCCTTGCCCATGGATGAGTGCCAGTTGCTTTCCTTCTACACCCTCAGCTCCTCTCCACATGCCCATCCACCGCTCCTGGTCTTAAGATTCTCCTGGAATGTGGAAGAGCGGTGCCCATAAAGGGGGGGACCACTTGGATTGTGTAAGGTCCTGGGGTGCATATTGAGTCTCGACGGCTGCTATCAATAAGGCGTTTTCCCCAGGGAGGGCAGCCTGTGTGCCTCCTGACGAGCAGTGAGCCCAAGAGTCTGCTCCTGGGTCCCTCTCAACCTGTGTCTCCAGTGTGATCCATCCTCCCATGAAACAGCCCTCATCTAACATCTGGGGACGTCTTTCTGCTTTTCAGCTGTTTCTCCCAATTCTACTATTTATGATGAGATTTTTTTTTTTGTTATTTGAAATTACTAGGCTCTTGAAACTAAAGAAAAAAAAAGTCCTGGAATGCTGTCATCTCTGGTCCAAACTGTACATAAAAACTCAAAGGTGAACACGCCTCATATTTTTTTGTCTTCATTTCTAAAGTTTCGGACATACCCAGGAGCAGGGCATGCTGAAAGCTCCTCCTGCTTTGTGAGTTCTGGGAGAGGTTGGACTCAAGTTCTTGCAGGGGAAAGGTTACATGGGTTACTCTAATAATAGCACCTCACCATACAACCTCTCAGGGGTAAAAAAAGAAGCACTTCCTCATTAACGAAGCGTGTTTACTGTAAGATGAACACCTCTTTCAGGAAGATTAATGTGTATGTTTTAGAATGCATCTCGGACGAGGGAAGTCTGCAAGTGACGTGTGGTGCAGTGGCTGTGCTCTGAGGATGGGGGAACATGGCCTCTCCAGCTAGAAAGTGTAAAAACTCAGCAGCCTCTGACCAACCCTCCTGTGTACCAAGGGACAGGTGTATCAGTAACTGATATAAAACTCAGTGAATTACCCTGTCACTCTTTAATTCAGTCTATAGACTTGCTTCAGTGTACTTCTTAATGTTTATCAGGTCTTCCTAAATCTGTGTGTAGCAGGTGGAGGATGAGGAGTGGAGTTGCTTTCTCCCTGAAGACAGGTCCTTAATCTGCTGTCAGCTCCTGGTGAATGAAAGACCATTGTCTGGCAAGATTCAATAAAGCAGTGTGTTAGGCGAGGTGGCCCCATTTTCAGTGTTTTGTGTGAACTGGGTTGGCTTTTGGAGATGCTGTTTGCTTCGGTCTGAGTACTTTTGTACGGCACTTTCCCTAAATTGTCATCTGCTTTATCTCTGGGGCCATCTCCCTGGCTTGGCGTCAGTGCCTCAATTTGAAACTGACTGGAGTGGTTTTGTTTGAAATGAAGTTCCCATCATCACACTATCTCCGCACCCCTGGTGGGCGGCAGCAGGGGGCTGCGGTGGATGGGCAGTGATGCTATCAGCCTCCTCTCTCTCCCTCTGCAGGCTCTGGTTTCTGGAATCCCTGACCAGGGCTGTGGAAGAACAGAGTCCCCCAGTTGGAATCCTGGCCTGTCACTTGCTTTAAAGTGAAACTCAGAAAATGTCTTAGAATCTCTGAGCCTTGGCTTCCTGACTCACAAGATGGGAAACAGTTTTATTGGCAGAGGTGGAATCACCTACATGGTTATCAGGCCCATGACAAATACATGAAGAGGCCGATCTCCTAAGATGCTTAGTCTGATCATCTAAGATGCTTGGCCGATTTGGGAAGCTTATTGGAAGGCTAGTGATAAGTTGGATTGGGACTGAGGCAGTGACCAGGTCAGAAAGATGCTCCAGAGTAAGCCAGGGAGGAGAGAAAAGGCAAGCAGGAAGAAGGATGCTCTGCCCTGGAGAAGGCTGCAGGGACCAGAGCCTAGAAGTGTGGCCAGCATCTGTCTGCTGCTCCTGGGTACCACATGGAGGCCGAGGGAGCCCCGCAGCCTGACCAGGCTGGTGTGTTTGTTATGCACTTACTTTCCTGATGCAAGCTGCCCACGAAGGCCTCTCTTATCAGCACATTCTGACCTTCTCCCAAACACAGTGAAGCCATGACATTTGCACTGTTTCCCTCGCCTTTTCGTTCTGAAATCTGAGGTTATGGATTGAGACAAATAAAGAAGAAAAAGAAAATGGAGAGCCCTGAACGCTCCTTGTTTTCCACCTGGAACATTTTTAGATTTTTTTTCTCCCAATTTGCTCTCTGGCCCTGAGCAGATTGCCATTGGGAACCCTAATCCAGAGAAAACAGAACCTGAAGAGTCAGGGCTTTCAGGTATCATGCGCATCTCTCGCTCTTACCTGCATCCCATACTGAAAATCTAGAGTACTCAGGTTCGAGCCTTCCAAAGACATGTGTATCCATCCTGGGATGGAAAGGGGTTTGGAACACTGCCTCACTCTGCCCTTACCCCAACCCATCTCTTTCTCTAGCACCCTTCAGACATTTTTTGTGTATGAACTAAAATTGTACCCCACCAAAGATGGCCGACCTTTTGGAACAAAAGAAAATGGTCACTGAAATCTGTCTCAGAAGGAATCAAAGGTTTTAAAGAACTTGTGCTCTGAGCTGTTTCCACAGTACAGTCAGACTTTACTGCCTCACGACCCACAATTATCTTCCCCCTCTCTCTTCTCTCTTCTATGGGACCCATGGCCATTTCACTTCTCATCAGGACCTTCTCTAACAGGTGAAAAATAAAAAAGAGAAAAGAAAAAAGGAGGACAGCTAGAATAGAAAGCAAGCTGACTTTTAGCTATTTAATAGCCCAGAGGAGGAGAGATCTAGATAAGAAAGGAGAAGTAAGACCAATTCAGTTAAGGGATGATTTCTGAATTGCCTTTGGATTTCATCTTTCCTTCCTTTCTGCCTGATCCCTTATCAGCCAAAATCATTGAAGCAAACGTCAGACCATGATTTTAAGAGCATCCTCTTAAGCAAAAGAAAACCAGTTTAGAGTTAGCTTAAAGAAAACCAGTTTAGAGTTGGCTTGAAGAAAAAAGTCTGCCTTCAAAGAGGCTGCATAGGGAGAAACTTTTGAAGAACAGTATCTAACTCTGAACTTCTATGTGTTACAGGTGAGGTGGGAGGAAGGGCAGTGGAGGGGGTCTCTCCAGCATAGCGTCCCCCTCATTCTTACCAGCAGCCCCTGAGGCACAAGGAAAAGCTTTCCCAGGGACCTCTGGATCCCATTCCTTGGTAATTTTGAGCTCAGTGCTCAGCCAGGCCTGTGTTTAAGTCTCATCTCTATCACTCGTCCAGCTAGAATGCTCTTGACTACAAGAGAATACTCAGCTGTTTATTAATTATTATTAATAGTTAATGTCCTGCAAACCCAGGATCTTTCCTTCTTTTTCTACTCCATCCAAAGCATGTTGGCTTCACATTCAGGCTGGTTCTGCATGATGGTAAGATGGTGTCCATAGCTCCGATATATGTCCTCACTCGTCTGTGTCCATAGGAAGAAAAGAGCTTCTTTCTCTCTGCTTCTCTCCCTTTTTTTAAGGGTAAAAAACATATAGCAGAGGCTCCTCAACAGACTTCCTGGCTGTATTTTTTGCTGGAACTAGATAGAGGCTCATCTCTAGATTAATCACTTATCGAAGAGGATGAGGTTACCGTGTGGGATTTTGACCAGCCATGCTCCCCCTCCGGGTGGGGGCCTGTCTCCCATGTGTGGCTGTTAGTGGTGTGTAAGGCAGCACAGGTGAGGGGCAGCAGCCTTCAGTAGACAGAGTTCACTGGTGCCCCTAAACACATTCACGATGAGCCTACAAATCACGTTCTCAAAAGGAGCAAAATTCCAGCAGGAACACAATGGAAGGACTGTGCTGATGTTGAATCACACGTTGTAAGGTCTGGGGTAGCTCAGCATCCCTCCCCACTGCACTCATTCCTTTCCATTGACAGGGTGTTACCAAGCCATCTGTTTCACAGATCTGAGTAGAAAGACCGGGTGATTTCACATCAGTAATTTAAGTTTCAAGGGAAAAATGATGGCTTCTTGCATCTGCAGCTGTCAGATAAGCCCGCCAGGCGAGGAGATGCATGAAGTTGTTCTGACGCTGTCAGGGAATGCACATGGCTCGTGTGCTGAGGCCCCCTCGTAGCTCACACGTCCTGTGGGCACTCTCCAACAGAGCTTCTGTAACCACACTTCATGGCAAGACTCGTTTTTTTTTTTGTTTTTTTTTTTTAAGATATTTTGTTCTAATTGAAGTGTAGTTGATTTACAATGTTGTGTTAGTTTCTGCTGTACAGAAAAATGATTCAGTTATACACATATATTATTTTTCAGATTCTCTTCCATTATAGGTTATTACAAGTTATTAAATATAGTTCCCTGTGCTATATGATAGGAACTTGTTGTTTATTCTATATATAACAGTGTGTATCTGCTAACCCCAAACTCCTAATTTATTCCTCCCCTCCTTTCCTCTTTGGTAGCCATAAGTTTGTTTTCTATGTCTGTCAGTCTGTTTCTGTTTTGTAAATAAGTTCATTTGTGTCATTTAGATTCCACATATAACTGATATCATATGATATTTATCTGTGTCTGGCTTACTTCACTTAGTGTGATCATCTCCAGGTCCATCCATGTTGCTGCAAATGGCATTTTTTCATTCTTTTTTATGGCTGCATAGTATTCTGTTGTGGTATGTGTATGTGTGTGTGTGTGTGTATATATATATATATATGCACCATCTTTTTTGTCCATTCGTCTGTTGATGGACATTTAGGTTGCTTCCATGTCTTGGCTATTGTGAATAGTGCTGCTATGAATATAGGGGTGCATGTATCTTTTTGAATTAGAATTTTGTCAGGATATATGCCCAGGAGTGGGAGTGTGGCCAAACTCTTGAGGTTTCATTCTGTAGTTCCTTGCTAATGCCAATTAGCGCTTATCCTAATATGTATCCCATCTGTTCCTTCATGTGGCATACCTTTGTTGGGCACTTGCTGTGCCCCAGGCACTGTTCTTAGTGTGATGTAGGTACAGGCCACTCAGCCTTGTTTGCTCCATCAGTCCCTTCCTCTCCATCACAATGAAGATGGTTCTGCCAAGCCTCATGGCCCAACTCCCATGGTAGAATGAGGAGCCTGCTTTGGGACAAGAAATGTGCTAACTTCTAGGACACCTCCTTTCAGGAGCTTCCCTGTGGCCTCGCTCCATCTGTGTTTTGGTCATTTGCTTCCTGATTGTGAGGGATGCTGGTGACAGTTCAGGAAAGGACCATAACACCCTTAAAACTAGTTGAACTAAATGTAGACTCAGGGGCAGGAATGATTGTATCTGGAAATATGTGTGCTGGAAAAAAAGTTACACTTGACACTAACCTCACATTGTGCAGCAGGCATCTGAGGTGGCGTCAGGAGCACAGGAAACCATTTTCAGATTGTATCAAGCTCTTCAAATGGGAGTTTTGAAAAACCAATATAGATTCCAGACCCCAATTTCTTTATGTCTGGAATAAATAAATAAATAAATAAATAAATAAATAAATAAATAAATGCCTTATAACCTGGATATGTTCATTTGTGGCATTTTAAAGATCCATCTATTGTTTCTTCAACAACTATTTATTGAACATCTATTAAGTGACAGATTCTGCACTAGACACTGAGGACACAGCATTAAAGGATCAAAAGTGCTTCTTGTTTTCATGGCGCTTACAACTTGGTAGGGACAAAACTTCAACAAATAAACATATAGAAATAAGGAATTATAATCAAGATGAAGACTGTGATGGTCACCAGATATTACATTTAGCCATTACTTTCACCTTTTATTTATTGAATTGATTTACAGTGTTGTGTCAATCTCTGCTGTACAGCAAAGTGACTCAGTTACACATGTATATACATTCTTTTTTTGTATTTTTTTCTGTTATGGTTTATCACAGGATATTACGTGTAGTTCCCTGTGCTCTACATTAGGACCTTGTTGTTTATCCATTCTAAATGTAATAGTTTGCATCTACCAACCCCAAACTCCCAATCTATCCACCCCCACACCCACTTCCCCTTGGCAACCACCAGTCTGTTCTCTATGTCTGTGAGTCTGTTTCTGTTTTGTAGATATGTTCATTTGTGTCATATTTTACTTTCCACATATAAGTGATATCACGCAGTATTTGTCTTTCTCTTTCTGACTTATTTCACTTAGTATGATCATCTCTAGTTGCATCCATGTTGCTGAAAATGGCATTATTGCATTCTTTTTATGGCTGAGTAGTATTCCATTGAGTATATGTACCACATCTTCTTTATCCATCCATCTGTCAGTGGACACTTAGATTGTTTCCATGTTTTGGCTGTTTTGAACAGTGCTGTTATGAACATAGGGGTACATGTATCTTTTTGAATTATAGTTTTGTCTGGATATATGCCCAGGAGTGGGATTGCTGGATCATATGGTAATTCTATTTTCAGTTTTCTGAGGAACCTTCATAATGTTCTCCACAGTGGCTGTACCAACTTACATTCCCACTAACAGTGTAGGAGGGTTCCCTTTTCTCCACACCCTCTCCAGCATTTTTATTTGTAGACTTTTAAATAATGGCCATTCTGACCAGTATGAGGTGGTACCTCATAAGAGTTTTGATTTGCATTTCTCTAGTAATTAGTGATATTGAGCATCTTTTCATGTGCCTGTTGGCCATCTGTATGTCTTCTTTGGAGAAATGTCTATTAAGGTCTTCTGCCTATTTTTCAGTTGGGTTTTTGGTTTTTTTTTGTTGTTGAATTGAATGAGCTGTTTGTTTATTTTTGAGATTAAGCCCTGTCTGTCACATTATTTGCAAATATTTTCTCCCATTCCTTAGGTGTTTTCATTTTTTTATGGTTTCCTTTGCTGTGCAAAAGCTTGTAAGTTTGATTGGGTCCCATTTGTTTATTTTTGTTTTTATTTCTGTTGCTTGGGAGACTGACCTAAGAAAACATTGGTACGATTTCTGTCAGAGAATGTTTTGCCTGTGATCTCTTCTAGGAGTTTTATGGTGTCATGTCTTATGTTTAAGTCTAAGCCACTGTGAGTTTATTTTTGTGTATGGTGTGAGGGTGTGTTCTAACTTCATTGATTTACATGCAGCTGTCCAACTTTCCCAGAACCACTTGCTAGAGAGACTTTTTCCCATTTTATATTCTTGCCTCCTTTGTTGAAGATTAATTGACTATAGGTGTGTGGGTTAGCCATTACTTTCATAAATAGATTTGCATGTGTTCTGATTTGGTCAATAAAATGAAATACCCATTTTCTGAAAAAATATGTGATTTCTCCATATTTTGCAGGCAGACAGCTCCAGTAAATGGTTTGTGAGTGGTGTGAAGTCTTCAGCAGTTCAGATTTCAGGGGTCTAATCACGACATATAACTCAGTTAGATAAGTAGGTCAGGGAGGTTTTCCAAGATGAGAACTTTTGGTGACAGGGACAGCCTAGGCTGGTTCCAAGGTGGCAGAAATCTCAGGATGTCAGTTTCATAAATTGCCCTTCTAGGGTTAAATACCAGCAGGTGGTCACAGCACTGGGCAGAGGACCCCAACCCTCTTCTCTCTGGCATCTAGAGGATTATCCCATAGTTCCCTGGGACTCCTGGAGCCTCCTCCAGGTGTTGGCCCTCAAGAGTGAGATACATGCAAGACAGCTCAGTGCTGCCTGCCTTCCAGGATGGTCACTTGACCAACAGAATAATCACCTATCTTCGCCACACCAAATAGTAGATTCATTAATGCTACTGCCTTCCTCTCCAACTCTCTTCTTTTACTGCTCAGATAGGCACCAAGGAAATATTAGCAAGCTCACTGCATAAGCCGGTGCCCAGCCAAGGATCCCCTTCTTGCCAGCCCTACCAGTCTCTGAGGAGAGCTCTCCTGCAGGGACTCTGCTCCCCTGAGTTTGCAGAATGAAGCTTTACCTCCCCTTGAGGGGGGAGAGTAGTCACCACACTCCCCATCAGCCAATAAGAACAAATCCAGGTCTCTTGACCCTCCCTTCCTTCCTCTCAAATCATAAGCTTCGATTGGAGGCAATGATGGTTATAGGTTTGGTCATCTCAGAGGGATATCTGGCCCTCAGTTTATTACTCTCTTTAAAATATGGGGTATTTGACATTTGTGTCCTTAGCTGGAAGTAATTCCAGGGTAACAGGGGAAGCCCCATTTAAAATCCCTTCACATGTGTAACATACTAACACAAACCTAAATCCCAGCAACAGCTTGTGAATCCACATGGTAGCTGGGTCAGCGCTCAGAACATGTTTCGTGCTATGAAAAACGCCCACATACATTTTGAAATGGAGTATCTTGAAATCATCCAGAGGCTCAAGCTTCATGCTTGGCGGTTGGGGTAGATGCATCATGAGCCTTGCAAACTGATTGTTTTGGGGCCCAGACCGAGAGTAATTCAGCTCGAGAATAAATCAAAGGTTATCTCTGGCAAAAAAAAAAAATTGTAGATATGGGAAAATAATGCTCATCTCATAAGACAGTTTTAATTACTTGACTTTTACAAAGGTTTGTCTAAAAGATAAGGGACAAGCCAATATCATATAATAACGCATATATGTGGAATCTAGAAAAATGGTATATATGAGCTTATCTGCAAAGCAGAAGGAGACACACAGATGTAGAGAACAAATGTGTGGATGCCAAGGGGGAGAATGGTGGGGTGGGAGGAATTGGGAGACTGGGATTGACATGTACACATTATTGATACTAAGTATAAAGTAGACAACTGATGGGAACAGGCTGCATGCCACAGGGAACTCTACCTACTGCAGTTTGGTGACCTAAATGCGAGGGAAGTCCAAAAGCGCGGGGACATCTGTATGTGTGTGGCTGATTCATTTTATTGTGCAGTGGAGGCTAACACAACGTTGTAAAGCAACTTTACTCCAATAAAAATTAATTTTAAAAAAAGATAAGGCGCAAAAATCATTATTCATATTTCAGTTACTAGAGAAGGGGGATGACTCCCTTCCTCCCATTAGTAGTGGCCAAGCGATGGCCCCTGCTGCCCTCTGCATCCTAGACCAGCCAGACTGGTCATTCAGCAAGGAGCAGTGAGAGGAAGGGGACAGATTAGAATGAAGAAAGAGGCTTCTTAAACAGACAGTCTCGTCCGCTCTGGGTTTCTTCCAGCTGTCTCATGACCACCTGTCCACAGCAGGATGTTATCTCCCCCTCCCCAAACAGGGGTCATCATCACTGTGGCTTGGGGGTCTCGGAGAACCATTTCTTTCAGGACATAATTCACCTCTAGGCTTCTTAATAATTTGTCGTAAGAAAAAGCTTGATGTAGCTGACAGTTGATTCGGCACAGGCGAATCAACTGTCAGCTATATTGTCCACAAAAGTAAAATGTTAGATGTAATATGTATATATTCTTCACACAAGTGTGCATCCTCATTTACAGACAGCCACGTCTTGGGGTTGGTCAGACAAAGGGAACCTGGCACTTAATTTTTCTTCATATCTGCCCACAACCCTGAGGGAGACATCCACCAGCTGTTTTCACTGCGTAGCAAACTGACTTTAGAGCGCCTCAATACCTATCCCAGAGCTTGCCCTCTGATGCTGCATATTCCAGAAGAGGGTCACTGAACCAAACATCACCTCATCTAACTCTAGGGATTCCACCAGTGCTGGAAAATTCCATGGGCAACAGAACGTGGGAGTCTCTATCAGCACCAATACGTGAACACAGGTTGGGTGAGGTCAGGCTTTGTAGATATTTAATGAAAATCCAGGCGCTCACACCAGCATATACCTAAATATAGTAACAATTTGCTCTGCCAGTCCTCAGGGCTATGAAATATTCAGAATGTCTTTTGGTAGCATATTCAAGCTATAAGGAACTTAGAATTTCCCTCGAATAAGCAAATTGCTTTGAGAACGGTACAGGTAACCTTTCTTTCTTACTGCTCTAGTTTGGGACTTGAGTTTCTTTCCAGGAGATTCATTTAGTATTCATGTCCAATCTGGCTGCACTGCAGGGAATTGTGGCATTGAATTAACTGCAGAAGATGAAAAACAAGGCGAAATCATCCTCGACAGCAGAAGGAAAGCAATTCTGTTTTTCCCAGGCTTTTCAACAGCTGATCAGAGGGAGCTATTCCTCATCCTACTTAAGATGAAGTTGTTCAACAAACTTCCCTCTGGAACCTTCTGATTAAAGTGGGTTTTGCACATAGTGTTAGCTGAGTCTCAGCCAGTTCAAGGTCCTAAAAGTGCTGCAGTTTCTTAAAATTGAGAGATTCTATTTGATACCACTGCAGCACTGAGTGGAAAGAATAGATCACCACGAAGGGTATTGACACAAAGGAGGATTTCTGATTCAATTTCTATCCTGATGGATGGACTCATTCTGGGCTCGGAATATTACATTTGTGGTAGGATTTTTTTCAAGTCTCTCCTGAATCCCGTTTAGCCTGTCTAGTGGTCTGTCTTCATTTCCACCTCTTCTTGCAAAACTAGGAGTTGAAATTCCTAAGTTCTGACGGAATCTCTTTCTGGGCATTCTTAGTGACCTGTACAAGCCACCAGAAGTCAGGATCGGGTTCTAGAATAAGTGGGTACAAACATCCTCCAAACCAGCCTTTGGTTTTCTGCAAAAACATTGAAACTTCCAATCCATACAAACTGGCTTAAGCTTGATGACAATCACAAGTCCTAGCCTCCTCTTCACCATACTTTGGAATTCTAGATCTTCTGGCCAACAGCTGCAGTGAGCTACCTTTCTTTCCCTGTCTTCCCCTTAACCAGACCTGGGAGGGGGATAAAGCAGGAGAACAGAAAAGCCTAAGACCCCCAAAACCCACGGACTGGAGACTTGGTTTCCAAATGAAAGAATAGGATGTAGGCTCAGTTTGATAAGGGTACTTAACTTTCTGGATATAAACACTCAAAACATGTTTCTCCTAAAACCTGTGAAATCTGAGTATAAGTGTTTGGTAGAGGAGATTTGGGGAATTGAGAAGAAATCCTTCTAGCTCAAAGTTATCCTTTTGATAGGCAGATTGGATCTGAAGGGGTTTTGTTTGTTTGTTTGTTTTGGTCTGTTTGTTTTTTTTCTTCAGATCTTTATTGGAGTATCATTGCTTTACAATGTGTGCCAGTTTCCGCTGTACAATAAAGTGAATCGACTGTATTTATACCTATATCCCTATATCCCCTTCCTCTTAAGCCTCCCTCCCACCGTTCCTATCTGAAGCTCTTGTTTTGAAGGATTATTCCCTGAGGTAGCAGAGGGGAAAATTGTAGCTGTGATTTTTTTTTTCTTCTCAAGTCTGACAAAGTATGAACAGTGTTCTCTCCTTGCCTAGAGGAGAAAGAGGTCACGGTACCCCCCAGGCCCCATCAGTGCCCCAGCACGCTGAAGGGAGCCAATTGGGCTCTTTGTAAAAAAAAAAAAAAAATGCCACTCACTGGACTCAGATTTTTTTTAAACAATCTGAACTGGTTTTCTTCAACTTTCTCTAAAGGGCCAGCTCTAAATATATGTCTCAATGTGGTTTATCACTCCTGGGTAGAGTGTAAACCATGCTGAGAAGTGATGGAAGTTTTTTACTAAATATCTAAATACAATACACATGCACACCACACACACACACACCCCTAGCACTTTCCACACTCTGTGCCTCTATTACCCCATAACCAGATGTCTTCGATAAGTTACAGAGCAAAGATGAAAGAAGGGAGGGAGGGAGGAAGGAAAGAAGGAAGGACAGAATGAAGGGGAAGGGAAGGAAAGGAAGGTGGAAGGAAGGAAGACAGAAGGAAGGGGAAGGGAAGGAGGGAGGGAGGAGCAAGGAAGGAAGGAAGGGGAAGGAAGGAGAGAGGGAGGAAGGAGGAAGGAAGGAAGGGGAAGGGAAGGGAAGGAGGGAGGGAGGACTGGCTTTTCCACTGTCTTGCACACACGCCCAGGTTCAGACTTTTAAAGTTTTGGTAGGATTTATTGTGTACACAATATTAACAGACATCCAAATGAAAGGAAAAATTCCCTTCCAGCATTGCTTCAACAACAAATCAAACGGGGTTCACTTTGCTTTACTCTTTTCCTGTCGAATCCCAAAGATGGCATCAATTCATCCGCCCTTGACTGTTGATTCTAGAGCAGCATAGCATATGAAACGCATCACTGATGTGTTAACTGCTTTCCAGAACAACAACAAATAAGTGAAACAACATTAAATGGGGATTGTAAGATGCATCGTGAGCACAGAAAGTCAGCAAAACTCTGAAAACTGTGCATCTTAAAATCAAGGAAACCTGTGAGTTATCCTTTCATTATGGATACGATTTTGAATCTAGACTTTTCATTACAATAAGCATTTTGTAGGGCTGTCTCTAGTCTTTATAATTCTGATTTTCACAGCGCTGTAGTCTGTTATCAAGGGACATCCTCCTGACCATCCTTCTTTGGCAGACACCTAAGCCTCTCCCCAGTGGCCAGGTGAGCTTGAGGCAGCTCGCGGTGCCAGCCTGCATACCTCATCTCCACCCTGGGTTCAGAGACTTCACATTGGCGGCTTGGAATTGGCCATGGTGGGAATCTTTACATCATGAAAACTGGCAGATATGCCAATTTACCAGCACTCCACTACTTATTTCTAAAATGTTTCCTATTACATGTGATACTGTGATGACTGACTAAGTGTCCCAATGTTTTCTGATTCCGCATCTGGAGGAATTCCACTCAGGGAATAATGGTACGGAAGTAATAGTAGGTAAACGTTAACAGTTCTCGAGTGCTTACCAAGAAACACACTACGCCAGCCACCTTCTTTATCCTCAAAGCACCCATCAAACGAGGCGTTATTTGGAATGTCACTTTACAGATGAGAAGATTGAGGCTTAGAACGATCGGGTGACAGCCTAGCAGCATACCCAGCATCACACAGCTGGCAAGTGGCAGGGCCAGCGTCTGCACACAGTGGGGCCACGGGTCACCCCCAAACCACAGTGAGGTCAGTAGCATTCCTGGGAGTCTGACTCTGATCCCCAACAAACTGACTCTCTGAAGCCCACGCCTGCCAGGTCCCTCCCTCCCCTGTCACGAGCCCACACGAGGGTTCACACTGTCCATGGCTGCCCTGAAGCTGCTGGTACCAGATCAGCTCCGTTCTCGTCTCTCTTCCTTGCACCACTGGGCTCCAGCAGTCTGTGAGTCGATGCTGTTTCTCCATCCTCCGAGTCTTTGATCTTTTCCTTGTAGTTCCTCCTCTTTTCCTACCTTCCTGGTACTGCAGCTCCTCCTTCTCAGGGCTCCAGGGTTTGCCTCCACCTCATCCATCCCTCTCGCTTCCGTTTCTCCTCCTGTCCCTTGACCAGAGAGGAATCTGCAAAAGACCCTGAAAACCTGCTTAGACTTCCTGCAGTGAAGACAAGGCCACCTGGATAGTGGGAGTTTCTTGGGTGGGGAGGCGAGGGGAGGATGTTTAGAAGGTTTGAGTCTGGGCTCTGTGATTCAAGGCAGGTCCTGCAAGGCAGGGAACTGGTCGGGGTTGGGGAGACTTTACAGACTTCTGGTTGGTGGCACAGTCAGGGGAGCACCTAAAACAACTCCAGATATGCCAGCCGTTAGTCTTCAACAAGCAGCAAGTACGTCCCTGAGCGATTAACCGGTTGTTTGTGTGGGTTCCCGGTACTGTGTTTAGCACAGAAGAAGGCAGAACGCCTGCTCCAAGTACTGTTTATCAGAGAGAGAAAGACGCGTGATATTTTAGTCCTGGGGTTCTCTGCATCAGCGGTCGTGGGATCCCAGATGGGCAGTCCTGGCAGAAGCCTGACCATGTCCCTGAAGCCCAGACCAGTGACCACACAGGGCGCCGTACTTCAAAGGCCATCTCCCCCACAATGCACTGGCATTCCTGGATTTAAGTCATCTGTGCCTTTTCCGGGTGAGTGTCTTGGCTTGAGTGACACCAGGACTTTGACAGGAGCTTTTGTTCAAGCACGCAGAGCCCTTCAATACGTCTGGTCCGGGTCCTCCCTCATAAGCCCATTGGGAAGCAGTGCAACTAGAGGCCCTGGTAGCCTGCCAGCCTCGCAGGATTCTACCAGCAGACACATAAATTCAGTATTTCAGTTTTGTATTTCTTACTATGTGCCTAAAGCAGTTTTCTTCTTTTGAATTGTGATCATAAGGTAATTTCCACAAGGGAACCACAAGTGGCTCTTGATTTTCAGTTGCCAGCTGGCTTTCCGTAGAGGCTGATAGAAATTTATATTGCGACCAGCAATGCACGACTGTACTGTTTTCACCACAATATGGCTGACATTAACTTCTATGATTCAAAACATATATACTATAATTTAATTGTACTATTATTTCTCATACTTAAATTTACATTCTTTGATTTCTAAAGAGGCTTAACATTTAAATACCTGGTCTGTGTAACAATGATTAGAACTAAGAGATAAGCAACAAGAAAATTGCAGAAGCATGTAAAGATGCCACCCCAAAGTAACCACTGTCAATATAGTTGGTTTTAAAAGACCTTTAGCTTTCTTTCTGTCTATAAATATACTCTTTTTTTTTTTTCTGTGAAAACGGGGTCACACTGTTCAGCCTTTGTAACCTGTTTCTTTTTTTTCACTCACCCACATATTCTAACACTTTTCCATGAAATAACGCCTCCCTAACACCAGTTGTGCAGACGGAACACTGTATGGTTGCTGTGAGGTGGTGTAAATGGAGATTAAGGATGTAGACCACGGTGCCCACCTGCTGGGTTCAAGTGCCTGGCTAGTCCTTTGGAGCCATGCAACCTTGAGGAGGTTATGCACGTCCTCGTGACTCAGTTACTCACTTGTGAAGTGGAGGTCGTGGTAGTACTGCCTCATAGGGTTATTCTGGAAATTAAATTAAAGTTTGCAGTACCTGCAGAAGCTGGCACACCGAGGGCTTGTTTGCTGGAAACAGTGCTGGGTGTGTCATAGGTCATTCACCAAAGTATATCATTGGACATTTCAGTTGTTTTCTTTTTTCTTCTGATGCAGAAAATACTGTGATGAGCATTTCTTAAGGTAAACTCCTGAATGTTACATTGCTTGATGGAAGAACACATACTTATTTAAGGATGTTGTTACATATTGCTAACTTCTCCTCCAAAAAGTATATCCCGTGAGCAGTATAGGAGAAAGCAATTTCCTCCCATGTTAGCAACCAGTGTCCTGTAGGTGCTTTGCCTTCCTGAGACAGGCGAAGACTGGAAGGTGATCGTGCGTGGCCCAGAGAGCCAGGGGCACGGCTTCCTGTGGCCTCTCTGCTCTGCCCATCATATCTCCTCATTAGCTGGCCCAGGACTTACCTAAAGCAGGGAACATTCACCACTTAGGCTCTATTTTAAAGTGAGAAATGATAACTGGTAATATTGCATTTAGGGTTCTCATTAACTTGAGCTAAATTACAAGGAGACATCTCCAGAAATAAGTGGAAGAATTGGAGGAATAACAACCCAACTTATCACAGCTCCATACGCCCACAGTGAGCCCTAGGCAGGCTTTTCACAATGGGGACTTCAGAGGGTGGGCTTCAGATCCGCCGCATCCGACAAAGCCTGCTTGACGTGGCAGCTGTGGCTCGTGTTATCTCAGGTATTAAGTCAGTTGCTAAATCACATTTATCATGATACGCTATTACTTGCCCAGATTAAAGAGGAGAAACTCACTGTGCAGGAGAATCAAACACTGGCTGCTTTATCCTAATTAAGGACACATGCACAACTGAGAATGTCTTTGGGGAACAGACATTATTGAATTTGAAGGAGATTCTATATGGTCATGTCATGGATAGAAAAGATATTTTTATTTTCTGAAGAAAAACAAACAAAAAAACATTTTGTGGTATATGCATTCTTTCCTGCCTTACCTCCTCCTCCGAAATTTCAATGGGATTTGTCTAGTCACTTCTGTGTGTGTGACTTTTTTTCCTGCCTTGACATGTATAAGTTCAATTGTAACATCAAAAGAACCATAAGCTTTTGCCCACTGTAACTTGGTCAAGGAAAAATATAATGTATACCTAAAATAAGGGGAAAACAGTTATTTTTTATGTTATTACCTGAATTTTCCCACCAAGAGGAATTAAACTCTGGTTATCATATCTTTGTATTCCAGGGAGTAGTTCTCTAGTTCTTATTTCATGTTGTTCAGATGTCAGCTCTCTTCATTTCTGGCTACCCTCTTCAGGTCACATGCCCAAATATTAGCTTGTTAATCCATGAGAAAAAATGTTAGAACATACATGTCATCATACTGTCCTTCTTAAGTTGCTCTGGAAAGAAGTTTAAAGAGGGGGATTTGAACCTCTTGGCCATACGAGGTGACTGACTAATCTCCATCCCAGACACACTTCTTCCCCCAAACCACACAGATAAAGAGTGACTGTTTGTGAGTGCCTGTCATTTACAGTGTTAAGAGCGTATATTATTCACTCTTATTTGTTATTCAAGAAACAAAGACCTAGAAAGTTGTGTGTTTCAACTAAGATCAGAAAGAGATGGGATGAGATGAGACGTATTACTGACGTACATCGAACATCAGTTACAGACTAGACACGCTAATACATGACGAGCGATTTAACCTCAGCCTGTAGCAGTGAGATAAGACAGATACATATCCTGGGCAGCTGTGAAATGCGTCACCCAGGTCCACAGAGGCCACAGGTGTTTTAGTTAATTGCAGTCAGTCCCCAGGTTTATGGCAGAACTTACCAGGGTCTTCAATTTGCTGGTTAGTATTTTGGGTCTTCAGGAAGGGGACACGATACACAGAATTTTCCGGCTGACTTGACCCGCCCTCCCACCCACACACACATACACGTATGTAACACACATTCAAACAGGCATCACTTTTAAAAGAAAATACTATCTTTTCAGCTAATATTTCATGAAGCACATTTGGAAAATACTCCTCATTGTACTGTGAGATATGAGAGACCCCAGAGTGGCTAAGCGACTCTCTCAAGGTCACACAGAGATGTCGAGGAATTGGCACTCAGCCCCACCCATTACAGATCTTAACCTGAGCAGTCGTAGCATTGCTTTAACAGTGATGCCGCGGTGGTAAAAACTGGTTGAACTCCAGCTGATAAACAGTTTCTCCTCTGGTTTCTTTTTTTCCTACACATTAATGTTGTTCAATATTAATTCTCAACTTGAGTAACAAAAGCAAGTCATTCCTTGTTTGTCCTGAGCAAAAAAATCCTAAGATACTGAACCTTAACTGAGAATGAGACGTGGTAAAGAAGTTTATCAACCTCTGATTTGACCAGACATGGAGAAATAATGAAAGGCAAAGCCTTTGATTGAGACCTGCAGCCCTGATCCTATAGCTCTGTCACTTGACTGCTGGGCTTTTAAGTTAATGGGAGCAGCGTCTGTGTTGGTTTTGCTCAATAGTGTGCACCCACTTTTGGCTTACAGACTATTACGGAATAATAGTTAAGAGTAGACATAGACATAGATCTTTCCCCCATTCCAACCCTCCAGTGCCTTTGTCCATCTCACTCAGAGTCAGAGTGCTCACAGTGACTGGCCTGCAGAGTCATACATCTAACTTGACACAATTTCACTCTCCCCCTCACTCAGTCTGCTGTAGCCACAGTGGCCTCCTCACCATTTGCTGAGCCCTCCAGGTCCATTCAGGGCCTCTGAACGTCTGATCCCTCTGCCTCGGATGCTCTTTCTAAAAGAGCTTGCTCCCTAATGCTCTGTGTGTCATTACCCAAAAGTCACCTTAGTTCTGGTTATCAATCACCATGTAAGAAACAGCCCCAAAAATTAGTGGTTTAAATAACAATAATTCATTACCGTTACATATGATGATTCTGTGGGTCAGGAAATAAGGCAGAACTCAGACAGGAAACTTGTTTCTGAACCCCAAACTCTGGGGCCTTGGCTGGGATGACTTGTATAGGCAAAGATAGGAACAGCTTCAGGATGGCTGGCTCTCTCTCTCTCTCTCTCTCTCTCTCTCTCTCTCTCTCTCTCACTGTCTTTCTCTTTCTCCCGTGACATAACTTGGGCTTCCTTAAAGTAGTAAAAGATCTTGCATAGCACCTCAGAGCAAAAAAGGGACCAAAGTGGAGGTTGCCAGTGCTCTTGAACCTGGTCCAGCAACTAGGCACAGCAGAACTTCTACCAAATGCTGTTAAAGTAGACACTCAACAGCCCAGATTCTAGAGAAAGGTTGTAAATAGCTGCCTTCTTTTAATAAGAGGAGCAACAAAGAATCCGTCCCCTCTTTAACCCACCACATATCTCAGTGAGGCCTTCTCAGTATTATTGAAAACTACAATCCCCCTAATGCTTTCTATCCCTGATTCTTGCTTTATTTTTCTCTATGACAGCATCATCACTTAATATATTTTATATCTTATGTGTTTAGCTTGTCATCTGTAACCCCCACTTGCATATAAATTCCGTGTGTCCAGGGACTTCTGTTGTGTTCCTTGTTGTATCTTCATCAACTAGAATAGTGTGTGGCACATTGTAGGTGCTCTATAAATAGTTATTAGAAAAGGGAGGGAGGAAGGGAGGGAGGGAGGGAGAGGTGGGGGGAAAGAGGAGAATAAACCTGGGGTAAGTTAACTACCACCACCCTCAGTTTCCTGATCTACAAAATGGGAATGATACTACCTTCATTCTAGAGCTCTTTTAAGAATTAAATGAGCTCAGTTATGTAAAGTATTTAGTAGAGAACCTAGTGCATAATTAGTAGCTATTAATTTGAGTGGCCACTGGGTGCACTTATGTGGATTTCAGAAAGACCATAAAATAGATTTAGACACTGCCTTCTTGGGCACCCCTTAATCTTCTTACATGTGGAAGAAACAGGCAACTTGAAGCCAACAAAACTTCACTCTGATAACTGAGCTTAACCACAAAGGGAGAGTGAGGATTTAATGGAAGGGACAGGAGTCATTTATTTTAAAAACGGGGTTCCTTTTAAGGTCAATATCAAAGTTGCTAGAAGGATCCTTAATAAAATGGGCATCAGGATGGGTCACTATGTGTATTTCACCCAGGAGGGAAGCCTGTTTTGAGTGCTATCATTTGCTCCCTAGTTGATGGACTGTAAATAGTAATTCAGTCATTGATTTCCACTCCAAAAAGGCCTCCTAATTTGTTCATTTGCACATTAAAGCAATGCTAATGCAGAGTTTCATCTCCTCTCAGCTAGACACTCATGGTTTGGTGGGGTTATTTTTGGCTTTTGGTTTTTCTTTTTCTTTTTTCTTGTTTGGTGCTTTGTTTTGTTTTGTTTCATTTTGTTTTGTTTTGTTTGAAAAATGTCTAGACATCCTACCTGCTTCCATTTCTACATCTGCTTTTGCTGCTTCCTCTGAGGAGAGCTGACTAAAGTTAACTCAAGACATCATCGTCGGGTGGTGAGGGTCCAGGGTCCTCAGAGAGGCAAGTGGAATGAGAAGGCAAGATACACGGTATCTGGTTGAACTTGACCCAAGCTTTTCATGGCCTGTGGAAGCCACCCCTGCCCCCCACCAGTGGATAATGTTCTCAGAAGCCTACTTCCTTGTGGACGCTGCCTCCATGACCACCCGTTTTTTCCTCTAGTACCAATCTGTTACTCCAGACAATACGCCCAGGCTTTTCATGATGTTTTACTTCTTTTTCCAAGTGTTTCGTGGCTTCAGTAACCTGATTAGAAGGGAAGCTAGGAAATGATGTGGAATCACTTCATATTCAAAGAGCCCTTTCCTCATTTTCTCTGCTCTACCCTCTTTTCCCTGTCTCGCTCTCCCTTACTGGCTCCTCCCTCTTTGGAGGAAAAAGGAAATCCTACCCCAAGTCTCAGGCTAAACAGTTTTGTTCTCATTCTGGTCCTGAAGGCTCAGGCTCTACCCCAGAAGGGACTTACCTGAGCACCTACTCAACAAGGAAGGCATGTCTCCTCCCACGGGGAGTTCCTAGACTGACTGCCAAGGAGACGAAATCATCGCCCTGAATCTCCTTCTCTTGCTTTGACGAAACTCGTGCCCCCATCTGATTTGCCAGCTGTTTGGCCCAATCACCACCCAAAACATGAGAATGGACCGGACTAGTAATCTCATTTTATGAAGAAGGGCTGCTGTTATCCACGTTTCCAAATTGCCCTTTTGAAAATAAAAATTCTCACATAGTTAAGCTTCCCTGGCAATGAAGTGTGTGATTGTTCATGGAGTATAAAGGTGAACTTCCAAAACGCTGGTTGACAAATCATTCTCAAGGGCAAAAGGATTTATCCCATCCCATGAAATATGCAAATGGACATGCACTCTGCACCTCAAGGGTGACTCAGTGATCTGGGGGATGGAAATGGGGAAAAGTACGGGCTTTCTGCTACACTTGGGGCTAAGATTTAGGCCACCTAGAGTGAAATTAGACACATGTCACATGGGAACCTGGGTTTGATTACTGAAACGGAACAGATAACAGTTTTTTGTTTTTAGTTTGTGTTTTTTTAACAAACAATTCACTTTAAGAAAGGGGTCAGATTCAAATCTGCAACTTAACAGCTAGGCATCCATCCTTGAGCCAGTTATAAACCCTCCCTGAGCCTCTCTTCCCTCATTTGTACAATAGTGGGGAGGATGCCCACTTTATAGGGATGTTGTGAGGATTAAGTTCTGTAAACACACAAGAAGATCTGAAAAAATGTCAGGCTCCTAATTTCCTCCCTTAAGTCAGACAAAATCCTACGGTCAACTTAGAAAGGCATTGTTATCATACATTTCATTCATGGGTATCGTAGCAGGTCACAGCAACCAGGGCGTTTTCTTTGTAATGAAGGACGTACTCTTTCAGAAGTGACAAAACTGCTTGAGGCCGTTCCTGTAAAATGGACACCTGACAAAGCCATAATATTGACAGCTATCTGCAAGCCACAGCACTTAAGATACACAGGGTGCAGCCTTTAGAACAGCTAGCAAGGCGCCTTATGGATTTATTCCCATTTGCAGGAGGGATGGTGCTGACGTTTTCTTGTTTCTCATTAATGCTAACCATTCCTTAAAGAACAGCCCTGCAGATGTCTATAAACTTTCCTTGAGCCCTTATGCAATCTTCTGTCCATTATTCTAGGAATGATGAAGCAGCTAAATAGCTAGTCAGTGCCTCATTGTAGCTCTGTATTTTTCTCCTGCACTTCCCTTATTTTTTCTTCTAAGATAACTTCTTTGCAATCCAATCCAGTTTCTTTCTCGTTTGGGCCAGTAGCTGTCTATCCAGTGGCTCGTTTGAATGGCAGGTTGGCACTACCATTAGGTAAATATGAGGACCCTCACTTTATAAGTTAGAGGCTGAGCTTTGGGGAAAGAGAAGGAATTGGTTGGTAACCTTGCCTTGGCCACAGTAAATAAGATAATGGGAGAAGTTTTCAAGATCTCAGACTTCTTGGCTTCTGGTGACAAGCTCCCTTAGGTCAGCTGTCTTTCCAGTGAGGATTCTGTGAGAGCCACCCTGGCAGAGGAACATGGGATGCCAGACCCACCATGATCTACATGCAGGAGCTGTCGCCCGTGGCTCCAAAGCCAGCTTGTTGCCCCAGGCCCTGCCAAGCTCAGCGGTTTTCACCATCCATCTGAGCTGTTCTTGCTGCCCCGTGACCTGCACCGACTCTGCTTCCTGACTCATCCCTTCCTTCGTGCTTGGCTCTGTCCACTTGCTGCTGTTTCTGTCGTCTGACCAGAATCCCACTGGTGTCCCAACCTGCTTGGTTCTCTCTTTAAGTTAGACACACTTCAGCCCTCCATTCTGCGTCTCCAGCTCAAGCCCTTGCTGTTGAATTGCTAAATCCCCAAGAACTGTAAGTGATGGCCCAGTCCCAAAAGGGGCCCCTTAAGGGTCTGCCTCTTCCCTAAGATGACCCTCTCCTGCCATCTCCTGGTCAAAGGTGAGCCGCCCAGCTGCCGCCCTCCACTCATCCTTTCCATCCCCAGGCACAGCATGGATGGATGATGATGGAATGTAACTTTCTAGGTGAAGGCGTTTGGGGATAACAGAGTAGCAGCTCAGTTGCACGTGCTCTGCCCTGTAAGGGTACTACCAGAGTTTGGGTCTGGATAGTGAGATCTGCATGCTGGGCTCCTGTGTGGGTCTGGTGGACTCTGAAGGTTTAGAATTTATTTGGTGAACACTGAAGGCTGAGCTAAGAGTAAATACCCTTGAGAAAAACCTGGCTTTTTGTAAGCATCTGATAAGAGAGGACTGAACCGAGGAAATATGCGGCTGTTAATTTTATGAGGTCGTTTCTACTCTAGCTCTAATGGATATTCGCGGGTCTAATGGCCAATACGTATTAATAGTTCTTGTATTTGGCCAAAGAGATCTCAAAGCTTTTTGGACACCAAAGCTTGTTGGCTTTTTTTACCCACCGTCTCTTTATGGCCGTCCATGAAGCCCTAACACGGCACCTGGCACACACTTGGTCCTTGGATGTGTTTGGTGGTGGGATGATTATTGGATCACGAGGACTTAGATGAATTTACTCACCTTCTCTCAGGTGGGAGCAGAGGATTTACAGAGGCATGCTGTCAAGATTCCTTTGGGCCATGCCAGGGAGGTTTTGCTTTTGGAAATTGGTTTGTGGAGTCTCTCAGGAAATGCTTCCCAATGCTAGCAACCTGACGGTCTCCAGGATAAGAATGCCTAATTATAATGGGAGCGATGATAGGAATATGATTTATTTAATAATGATATAATAAGTATACACGCAGCCTTTGTATTTAACAAATCCCATTACAAAACACACAAAGGAAGTAATCAAAGACTAGAATGTGTAAACTCTGAAGAGCTCTGACACCTGGTTTCTGAATATTAAGAAACTTGTCAAACTTACTGTGTCTCCTAGCAAGGCAGCGCTCAGATTTATGACTCCTGAAACCCAGTATAACAGTAATCAATTTGTAACTGTTTTCTGTTCTTTCCTCCCTGCAGGTTGTAATGGAGGCAGTGGATGGAATACCAAGTATCTCTTGCTATTATGAGTAAACATGAGTAAAGTCAGTGGCAGCACATTTAGCATTTTAAAATGTTTACAAATTTGCAAAGGGAGGAAAGACCTTATTGCATTTATGTAATGGTCATCCCTCCCAGGCCCTAGAGTGATTTGTATAGTAGTTGCAACCACTGCTTCCTCCCCTGTGGAGGTTTGAGTTGGGTTAGCTTTGTCTGTATCATCCTGTAGCAGGTGATGCTCTCACAGCTCTTTCAGTGGCTCAGTAATTTTCTTACAGTGTACCTAGGCCAAAGGAAATACTTCCAGCTCCATTTATTAAGTAGTTAGGCCCAAACAACCCAACAAGACATTTGAAAAAGTAATACATGTAAATCAAAAGGAAAAAATATTCAAAATTTTACTCTTTAATAATCATAGTTACTCAGTAACAGAAAGTGTGTGCCTGTTGGGCACTGCACAGATTTTCAGACCTTGAAATGCTATTGGACCACACCACTCTCATTTCCTGTTCCTCATTTTGGCAACTGCCAAACACCTAGTTTCACAAGGATATCATGACTTTGAAAGAAATGTAGTAAAGTGATCTGATGTTGAAAATGTAAACTACTTCAAGTTTGTGGGCTTCTGTGTTGGTGCAGTGGTTACAAATCCACCTGCCAATGCAGGGGACATGGGTTTGATCCCTGGTCTGGGAAGACCCCACATGCTGCGGAGCAACTAAGCCTGTGCCCACAACTAGTGAGACTACATGCCAGCAACTACTGCAGCCCACTCGCCTAGAGCCTGTGCTCTGCAACAAGAGAAGCCACCAAATGAGAAGCCCACGCTCCGCAACGAAGAGTAGCCCCTGCTCTCCGCAGCTAGAAAAGGCCCGCGTGCAGCTACGAGGACCCAACACAGCCAATTAATTAGTTTTAAAAAAAGTTTGCAAGATATCCAACAGATATCCAATATCCCTGTACTTCTCTTGAAAAAATCCAGTGTTGCCCATGAGCTCACTGTAATGCCCTGGGTGCCCTGGTGTACACAGTTTACAGCCAAAGCTCATAGCTTCATATCACAGAAGCACCTCACTTATACAAATTCAACTAAGGTAGACCCCTCCCTTATCTGTGGGGCATACGTTCCAAGACCCCCAGTGGATGCCTGAAACCGCAGATAGTACTAAACCCGATATATAATGTTTTTTCCTATACCTACCTATGATAAAGTTTAATTTATAAATTAGAGATTTATAAAGATTTAAAAGATTAACAACAGTAACCGATAATAAAATAGAAGTTATAGCAATATATGGTAATCAGTTATGTGAGTGTGGTCTTTCTCTTTCTCAAAATACCTTGTGCTGTACTCACCCTTCCTCTTGTGATGATGTGCGATGATAAAATGCCTGCTTCGTGAGCTGAAGTGAGGTGACTGGCGCAGGCGTTGGGACGTAGCTTTTGGCTACTGTGGAAATTCTGCCGGCGTGTCACAAGGAGGGTCACCTGCGTAGGGTGATCCTGCGTCGTGGAGCCGTGAGTTGATGGTTGGATGTCAGGAGCGGATGATGGCAACGGTTGGGCATCCCAGGTGGGGTGGAGAAGTGTGGCACGAGATTTCATCTCCCTGCTCAGAATGGCATAAGGTGTGCAACTTAGAACTTAAATGGATTGCTTCTTTCTGGAATTTTCCATTTAATTTTCAGACCACAGTTGACAGTGGGTAACTGAATTTGTGGAAAGCGAAGCCACACATAAGAGGGGACTACCATACATTCTCTTGCTGCTAAAAGCTATTCTTGTGTTCAAAGTTCCATATTTTTTTTATCTTTATTGGAGTATAATTGCTTTACAATATTGTGTTAGTTTCTACTGTACAACAAAGTCAATCAGCCACATATATACATATATCCCCACATCCCCTCCCTCTTGAGCCTCCCTTCCAACCTCCCTATCCCACCCCTTTAGGTCTTCACAAAGCACCAAGCTGATCTCCCTGTGCTCTGTAGTAGCTTCCCACTAGCCATCTGTTTTACATTTGGTAGTGTGTATCCGTCAATGCTACTCTCTCACTTTGTCCCAGCTTCTCTTCTCCCTGGTGTCCTCAAGTCCATTCTCTGTGTCTGCATCTTTATTCTTCCCCTGGCAGTAGGTTCATCAGTACCATTTTTCTAGATTCCATATATATGAGTTAGCATACAGTATTTGTTTTTCTCTTTCTGGCTTACTTCGCTCTGTATGACAGACTCTAGGTCCATCCACCTCACTATGAATAGCTCAATTTCATTCCTTTTTATGGCTGAGTAATATTCCATTGTATGTATGTTACTCTCATATAAAGAATCAGAATCTATTTCAACATGGGCAGAAAAGTTAATTGTTTTGGATGTACTGAAAGATATTATGTCTCTATTTTGTCAGTGATGTAGGTATTTTTAAACTTTTTGCAAATACAAAATACTCATACACAAAAATGTATATATAATTTTATATAAATATATAAGAGCCTATCTTCAACTTTTAGGAGCAGCCTCTCTTTTGCTTATACTTTTTTGCTTGACTTCACCATCATCTTCCTCAGTCTTTCAATGCATATTCTCACTCTAATGTAAACAACTTAGCATATAAGCTTTTACATTTTTCTCTTTGTTCACATAATCTGAGACAGCATATTGATAAACACACTGATATGGACACTAGTCATTGATTTACATGATGGAGACGCATTATACATTGTTTCTTTTTTTAATTTATTTTATTTATTTATTTATTTATTTATTTATTTATTTATTTATTGGCTGTGTTGGGTCTTCATTGCTGCACACGGACTTTCTCTAGTTGCAGCAAGTGGGTCTATTCTTCATTGCAGTGCGTGGGCTTCTCATTGTGGTGGCCTCTCTTGTTGCAGAGCATGGGCTGTAGGCGCGTGGGCTTCAGTAGTTGTGACATATGGGCTCAATAGTTGTGACTCATAGGCTCTAGAGCGTAGGCTCAATAGTTGTGGCACACAGGCTTAGTTGCTCCATGGCATGTGGTATCTTCCTGGGGCAGGGATCAAACCCATGTCCCCTGCATTGGCAGGTGGATTCTTACCCACTGCACCACCTAGGAAGTCCCTATACATTGTTTCTTGTGTCTTGCATTTTTAAATCAAAAGTAACAAGTCAGTTGATATGGTCTTGATTCATTCTTGCACATGGCTGGGTGATATCCTGTGGTCTAGATGAACAGTTTATCCAGCCATGCTCTTGTCAATGGGCGTTCATCATGTTTCCTGTTTATCTGGCCCCAGAACAGCTCTGCAGTCTACAATTTTGTTCATATTTTCTCCCATACCCAGTGGTTTTTATTTCTAAGGGTTACATCCTCAGGTATAGAATTACTATGCTGAAGGGCATATTCACATTAAATTTTTTTAAATAGGTGTTGCTAAATAGCTTTTATTATTTATTTATTCTTTTTAGATTTGATTTGCTTCTGGTTTTTTAAGTAGTTTCCAGCCATTCTTGTTTCACTTAGTATCATTGTTTTCAGCATCTATAGATCTCATCACATGGTTTCCTCCGTTTAATGTATTGATATAATTAATTATATTGATAAATTTCCTGATACTTCATTTGCATCACAGGAATAAACTATTTGGTCGTAACGTACTTTTGTATACACTGCTGGATCCTTTTGCCAGTGTTTTATTTAGAATTTTCATATCTATATTCCAAATAAGGTTGGTATATACTTTTCTCTTTTTCTACTATTCCTTATCAGATTTTGGTATGAAATTTATGCTTGTCCCATGAAATTAATTGGGGAGCTGTCTAGCTTTTTCTGTGGCCTGGAAAAATTTAAGTAACATCGTAATTATTCTATAAAGGTTAGCTAAAGCTCAGCTGTGAACCCATCTGGTCCCAGTGCCCTTTTCAATGTTAGATCTCTAATCACCTCCACAAGCTTGTCTACAGTTGTTTCTATTCAAGTTTTCCATTTCTTCTTAGATAGATTTGAATAACTTATATTTTGCTATAAAATAGTTTCCCCTTGGAAATATTTAATATTATTCTTTTAGTCCTTCCTGCATCTGTGATTGTTCTTTCTCTTTTACCTATAATTAGACTGCTAGTTGTTGGTCTGTTTGATTTTACATTATTTTTCAAAGAACCACCTCCCAAATTTGTTTATCCTTTCCAATATTTGTATTTCCTTCTCTCCTATTTTGCTGATATAAGCTCCTATCTTTATTAATTCCTTCTCCTAGCTTCTTCTGATTTCATTTATTTTTCTTCTAGTTTCTTGAGTACCAAGTGTCTACATTTTTTGTTATTTATTCTTTAGTGGTAAAAGCATTTAAGGCTACCCTTTTTCCAAAGAGTAGAATTTTCAGAGTCCCATAGGTTTTGATAAGAAGTGCTTGTTTAGTTGCTCTCTAGAATGTTTGAAATTCTATTTATTTCCTCTTTACCACAAAGTTGTCTCTGAATTTTGTTTTTAACTTCCAAAGTAAATAAGATTTTTTGGTCACTTTTTAATTCTTTATGTCTGTTTTTGTTGGATTTAGCTCAGAGAATGTGTCTATAAACTCTCTACTGTTTAAAGTTTATTAAGTTTCACTTGGTGGCTAATTATAAAGCCAGTTTGCATAAATGTTCCATAGGCATAAAGGAAAACGGTCTTCTAGTCAGTGAGGATGAGGTATGTGTATATGTGAAAATAAATGTGCATGTAGATGTATGTGTATGTGTGTGTATATATGTGTGTGTGTATATATATGTGTACATACACTTATTTTTTTGTACCAGCCAATACCTCTGTGGCTTTATTTATTGTTTATCTAGTAAACCAGTCCTTTCTGAGATATGTGTGTTGAGATATCCAACAGTAATTGCATTTTTGCAGCGTTCTCTTGCATAGGTTTTGTTTCATATATAGATGATCTTTTATGTGTGTGTGCATTCAAGTTTACGACACATACCTTTTTCACAAATTGTGCAACTCAAAATTACAAGGCACCTCTTTACCCTGTCCATCTTATTTGCTGTTAATACCACCAATCCTGCTTTCTTTAGATTTTTATTTTACTGAATTCATTTCGTATGTTTAATCTATATTATTTTCTCTAACTGTGCTTCTTGTAAACTGCATTTAACTGGGTTTCTTTTTAAGCCAGTAAGATGGTCTTTGTATTTTAAAGGGAGAAATCAGTCTATTTACATTTACTCATTGACTGTTATGCTTTATTTTGTTTCTTCCATCTTGTTTATTAGTTATTTTACATTTTTATTTCCTTTTGTTCACTTTCCTTATTTTTGCTCATATTGTATGATAAAGTGGCTATTCATTTTCCCTCATCAATTTGGTAAAATTGTTTTCTTATTTTTCTTAGAAAAATCGGGAGTGGTTATCAAGAACTCTGTTTTGACATGCAAAGTTTGAGGTGCCTGCAAAATGTGAAGCAGGGCGAGGGCTTGGAGACTCTTTATAGAGTTCAGGACGTTTCAGTTTTGCCTCCTCTTCAGCCACAGGGCAGTAGCTCTGAGGCCATCTCTCCCGTGTGTACTGAGAGGGCTTGGCCTTGGGTATGCACAGTTTCTCAGACCTTAGGGGGTCAGTGTGATTGTATTTTGAAAGCCTGGCTTCTATCGGAGTCCTCCCTGGGTCGGAGGAGCTTAATATTCAGCTAGCGTTGGTCTGATTGTGTTTTGCCGATGGATCAGGTGTGGCTGAGAAGATGCTTTTGAGTCTGCCCCGTTTTCCGCTCTGACTGTTCCTGAGTAGGTGCAGCCTAGGGAATGCCCACAGCCTTCCTGACCCACAGAGGGTTCTTTTTGTCTGTCCTTTTCCCTGGTTCTCGCTGTTAAATTTCTGGCTCTTCTGCCAAATAGCTGTTGCTACTAGTATCATGACTACTAGCCCTCTCTTAATTACTCTCCACCAAGACCTCCACTGGGCTTGACATCAAGGCATTTAGACAGAACTTCTCCAGGCTCTGTTTCAAGTAAAGTCATCCCCCTTAGGCAGAGCTCTCTTCCTGGAGGCTTGCCCCCACCACCACCTTGGGCAGAACCTCTGTGCCACTGTGCCGAGGCAGGCCGGGGACAGTGTGATTG
The DNA here is from genome assembly GCF_030028045.1 of Hippopotamus amphibius kiboko. NCBI lineage: Eukaryota > Metazoa > Chordata > Mammalia > Artiodactyla > Hippopotamidae > Hippopotamus > Hippopotamus amphibius. The sequence continues at coordinate 100,860,843 of NC_080191.1, forward strand.
GACGTGTGATGTTCAAGGAAGAAGGACATCAAGGCTGGAGATATCAGTTTAGAAGTCAGCAGTCTATCAATTTTATTTAAAACCATGAGGTTAGATTAGATACTCTAGGGACCTGTAGAGAGAAGATGAAAGCAATGAAAGAATTACGCCTCAGGTCACGCCCACTTCTAGGGCTGAGCTAAGGCATTGAGCTACAAATAGATGAGGAATTTCTGCCTGAGACCAGGGCCAGGAAACACTTGGTCCTTCAGCCACAGGCCAGCTCCATCTCAAGCCTCATGAGATAGACTGAGTTTCATACCTTGTACGTCCCATCCCGTATCACTTGGTTATAAACATGCTATTGTGGCAAGAATCTAACTGGCTCTACAGGTAGGAGGTGAGCAGAGTCCTTTCCTGTTCTGTGTTTGCGACCTTGAAAAGAATCAGGGCCGGCTGCTGTGACATTCATATTTGGTATAGAAAAAGGTAACTGGAATATGGTAAAAATAAATAAGTAAAATCTGGAGCAGAAAGCTTGGTTTCACACTCATCACGGCCAGGAACTGAGGGTGAGACCACCATGGGCAAGTTGCTTACCTTCCTCAGGTGTCAGTTTCCCCAATATTCATCGTCTCTAGCTTGCAATGCTGTCGTGTTCTGAGACCTAAGTAATATAATGTAAGTACAGTAGCATGCAGTAGGTGCTCAATAAATGTCAGCTTGTTTACTTTCCTTTACCACAGAGGCCAGGGAAAAGCTACCTAAATCCACGAAGTCGTCTTTAAATTTCCATTTTCGTTGTTCCTTCTTTATCAAACTGTCTACCTTCCTATAGACACATTGTTTCAAGGGTACCTGAAGGGTACTTTAAGGAATTGTTTCAGCATGCATGGTAAGACACGCAGATACAAAATGATTGCTATAAAGGAGGGAGTCTGTACTCACATTTCCCTAGAAATAGGAGACACGGTGTGACACACAGGGGCACAGGGGTCGGTCAGGAGGCAGAGGGGGCTAAGGAAACACGGGCAGGAGCCTTTATTGTGGTTTTCATGGGAAAGAATGGGCGAGGCAGGGTAGGGCAGGTTTAGGATTGTCTGGTTTGAATAATTTCAGTGAGCACTAGCAAGTAGGGGCTGCCCCTAATTGTCTGATACCTGGCTCTGGGATGATCAGGGCAGGAGCATCATGGTGGTGGAACGGATAGGTGTGGTTTCGGTGGGGGCGACTCTCAGGAGCCTGGTCCTTTATGTCTCAGCGTTGAAAGAATTCAGTGAGAGGCAAAGTGATAGAGAAGTGATTTATTAGAATAGGATGCTTCTGAGGCTCACAAGTGGGCAGGCGAGAGGGTGCCGCCCTGAGAACTTGGTGGGCTACAGCTTTATAATCAAAGGAAAAGTGGGGAGGGGGAGAAGACCACATTATTCCTCATTCTTGAGTAGATGTCACACTTCCATCGTTAGTTCTTTCTCCACGTCAGGTGGGGGATGGAAGAGTTGGGTGTTGAGGGGGGTACGGAGTTTGTCCCTACATGGTCAAGCCAGGACTGTAAAAATTATTTCAGGTCTCTGTACAATGAGCACCTTTCCACAAATTATTGTTTTTTATGTGTACAGAGAGCATGTCCTAGGGGTCATTAACTTACTGAGCTCTCTGGGCAGGATGTGGGTCTCATGCCACCACTGTTTTGTTGTTTTGGGGCATGTCTTGTGCATCTGTTGCATGGTTTTGTTGCCAGGCAAGCCTGCTTGGTTTTGTGGTTAAGCAAACCTGCCTTCTTGAGTAATTATTAACTTACAGGGGTCTCCCATATTTTTTTCTACTTACAGCCCCGAAGTGGGATTAACTATTTAATCACCTACTTTGTCCCTTTACTCTGTCCCTATCATTGGAGAGTGAAAGATGTGGATAAAGAGGTGATGGGGGTAGGGGGTAGGCTCTGGCTCGTTGGTTTGCATGAAAGAGCATCCTCCAGGTTTCTTACTCTCTCAGAATTGGCCAGCTCTGACAAGGACAGTCCCTCCAGGGTCAGCAAGGACCAAGATGTCAAAGCATAAAAAATATAGAAAACAAAAAGTCATGATTGATACACACATTCCGTTTTACGTTTGTATTTTATGTTTGTGCATATTTGCTAGACCAAGAAAAAGAGGCCTCACATTGGATCAAACAAAATCAGGGAATAGAAGTGAGCCACACAGAACCCGTAACCTCTAAACTATCCTCTAGGTAATTAAAACTACCCATTCTCTGGCTATCAAAGCCAGTTTTCTAAAAATCCACATTTGGATTCAGGGATAGAATTAGAATTCCAGATCTGGGAGAAATTCCCCACCCCCCACTCCCATCTGTTGCTTAAACCTCTTCCTTATTCCTGCTAAGGTGGCATCTTACTCCTCCTTCAGGTTTTTCTTATTGTAAGTAAAGGTCCTCTCTTTATGAAGCCAAGATCTGCTTCATTTTGTCCTTGGCCTGTTAATTCCTGAAAGTCTGCTGTCTTGCTCTGCAGATATAAAAAACACTCATCCAAGCTCCCAGAATAACTGCCAGATCAGATAAACTATGTATAATGGGCTTGCAGAACAAAGAGACACTTGTATTGGTCACACCTACTGCACACTTAAAGATGTCACTTATGAGAATTTGTTTTCTGTCTCTTTCCCTTAGCTGGGGCAGGAAAGCCTCCACTGCAGGGCACCCCAGAGTGTTGCCAGTAGCCACTGCTACACGGAATGTCCTTCCCACAGAATGGATAGGATGTTGAGTAGGACGTCTGTATTATAAATTGGAGTCTTGACTTTGGGAGGTACGGTATGTAACTAATTTAATGCCGAATCCCTAGGGCCTAGCTCAGTGCTAAAAAAAAAAATCACATGCGCTCATTAAATATCCATGGAGTGAATGAGAGGATGCATGGAAATGAATATGAAGTGCTAATTGGAAGCCTTTGCAAATAAGTAAGACACAAAAAAAGGTTTGGGTTTCTAGTAGAAGGAAAAAACAGTCCTCCAGGGGACCAGGGTTAGGCACTGAAATCACTGATGTTGTTACAAGAAAGCAATATATTCTGAATTAGGTTTTCTCACTTGTTGAGCAAGGGGCTGACATAGAAGGGTGCTGGGTAGCTTTGAAGAGAGAATGAGCGTTAGGAGCTTAGCACAGAACCCGTGATGAGCAGTCAGAGCTATCGTTGATCCGCTGCTTCTTTATACAGGTGACCCTTGAACAACTTGGGGGTTAGGGGCGCCAACCCCCTCATGCAGTCAAAAATTCACATTTAACTTTTGAGCAAAACTTAGCTACCAATAGCCTACTGTTGGCTGGAAGCCTTACCAATAACATAAAACAGTCAACACATATTTTGTATGTTATATGTATTATATTCTGTATTATTATAGTAAAGTACACTAGAGAAAAGAAAATGTTAATAAGAAAATTACAAAGAGGAGAAAATACATTTGCAGTACTGTACTTATCAATACTGCAAGCTTACATCGTGTTTGCACGATGAATCGTCGTCAGCACCTGTATCAACATTGTCTTATACAATATAAACAACTGTAGCTGTTGTATGTTTTACTAACACTAGATATCAAAAATGAAAAGATAATGTGAAAAAGAATTCATACTTACTTACAGGTATGATGAATCATTCATTGATAACGGAGAGGCAGCAGTATGATTGCTTCATGGTAGCCTAGCCTATACACTAAGGAATGAATTGTTATAAAGTGTTCGTGGCATACAGCATTACAGTCATATTCATATTACAGTATTGGAAACTATTGCTTTTTTTAAAAATTACCTACCTGTAATGATAGGCTGATGTGCAGTTTCTGCAACTGTGAGGGGGGAGAGAGAGAGAGAGATAGGCATACTGTACAGTAATGTAACTCTTTGAAAGAAAAGTTATAAAACAGTAAGAAAACTAACACATTATTAACTTATTTTCCATATTACTCACCTTATGCCTGTGTAAGGATAGGCTGTCCACATCAATGCAAGTCTTGAACACAACGTTCTACATCATGACCACTTAGGCAATGATGATACGAAAATGTCTACACAGTTCTTATTGTACAGTTACTAGGTTTTCACACAGAGACACGTACGTACTCGCAGCAGATAAGGTTATTAGCTGCATGGCATGGTGATTATCTACTCTTCATTAAATGGAAGTGGGTCACCATACAGCTCTTCATCTCACGTCTCCAGGCTGAGTGAGCTGAGGAGGAAGAGGTGGAGGGATTGGTCTTGCTGTCTTGGGTGGCAGAGGTGGAAGAGGTGGAAGGGAGACGGGAGAGGCGTTCACACTGCATGTAAACTTATGGAAATGCATCCTGGTTCTGACTCTTTTACTTTTTCAATTCTCTAAAAATGTTTGTATACCGTAATCCTTCATCATTTGCTTTGGTTTCCACACCCGCATCCTAGAAGGATCCATGTTGCAAAAGGAATCAAAAGCAGCCTTGATTGATGGGAACCTTTCTGCTGGATAGTCTGATGTCAGTTTGTTTCCTGGCACTGTTTCTTCTGTGTCTTCCCCTCCTCTGGCACTGGCTCGGAAGCACGCATCACTGACAAGTGTCTATAGCGCTTGAATTTCTCTAAGATCCCTATCTGGAAACCCTTCCCCCCCACCTTGTTTGCCACATCCACATTCTCTTTCATGAATTCCTTTGCTTGGCTCTGTCATAAATCCTTTGAAGTCATGCATGGCATCTGGACACAGTTTTCTCCAGAAGGAATTTACCTTTCATGCCTTTTTAATAACAGTGATGGCATCTTCAGATATCTTTCTCTCAATGATTTTCTTAATGATGTCTGGGAACTTATCTGCTGCCTCTTGGTCAGCAGAATCTGCTTCTCCTGTTATGTTGACATTTTTTAAGCCAAGCCTCTTTCTAAAATTATCAAACCATCCTTTGCTGACATTAAATTCTTCGGCTTTAGACCCTTCACCTTCCTTTTGCTTTAAGTTATAATAATTTTGCTTTTTCTTGAATCAGAGTGTATCGGTATGCCTTTCTTAATGTGGTCCTGCACCCACATAAAAGCTGATTTTTCAAATCAAAAGGTATTTCACAAAAAGTGCAAGGTTTTTGCACCTTCTAGTGTAGCTGAAGCAATGGCTTCACAAATTTCTTTTTCTTTTTTTTTTACAATGGTCCTTATGCTGGATTCATTCATCTTGAAGTGGTGGTAACCACACCTGCAGACCTTAATCTCAGGTACACATCAAGCAACCAGGCGTTTTCTTGCAACAACATGACTTTCTGTGCTTCTTGGGGGCACCACCAGCATCACCAGTGGCACTTTGTGTGGGTCCCGTAGGTGCCGAGGTTTATGATATTGAACTAAATAAACATAATGAAAAATACTCAAGACCTGCAAGAGATCACTGTTTCATAGCCATCTGCGATTTACTTGAGAGATGAGCTGCTCGTGGGGAGATATTAGCGACATGGCATCTTAAGCAGATACTCGCAGCATGAACTCATCGCAATAGCGACAAGAAGTGACTGCAAGTTCTTACAGTAGCACAGTGTGTACTACACTTAATTTTCTGCAGGTATGATTTAACACCGCATGTTTACGCTTGTTTGCATTTCTCTCAACTGTGAATAGCACCATGTATGGTCGTAAGTGTTTGTGTGCTTGTTTTGATAAATTTTAACTTTTTAGACTCGATTTGTGTGTTTTATGGTGGTAACTGATGAAATAGACTAGGAAGTACATATACTTTATGTATTAATGACATACCTAACTTTTTCTTATTTTTGTCGATATTTCTAGGCTATACAATTTGTCTGTGAGTTTTTCAAATTGTCACAGATCTCCAGAACATTTTCCAATATATTTATTGACAAACAGCCACACATAAGTGGACCCATGCAGGTCAAACCTGTGCTGTCCAAGGGCCAGCTGTAATCATGAGCATATCTAACCCAGGCTGGTGAAATGTAGGCATGCAGTAAGTGTGCATTGCTGGTGGGCATTTGAATGATGCTGATGGTGATGAGAGTGTGGTGGGAAGTTTCGCTGCTCAGGGACTTGGCCCCGCTCCCCATAGTACCTAGTGAAGGACCCAGCAGTGTAAGCACTACAGTGTCAACAGAGTTACTGACACATGAGTAAGAGAAACGCCACAGCGTCAGTGGGAGATGCCTCTGAAAGAGACACGTGCTTCGTAAAGACGCCTTGTGTGCTGCATGTGCATGTTTATTTAAAGACAGAGGGAGTCGAAGTTTGAGAATGGGAAAGATAAAAAGAAAGAGAAGGGTTTTTACCTCTTCTAATAAAGACAATATCTCGTGACAGTCTTAGGGTAATTGCCATAAAGAATCAGTCTGCCCAAGTGGTTGGCGGTAAATTAAAAAATCAGTTGAAATTAATTTTCCGATTACCAATCCTTTTCATTTATTAGAAACTCTCTCTGTTGTTTACAAGGAAATAAACAGGAATGGGGGGGAATATATGCATTTGGAGAGCTTTGTGGTACATGGAGTAGCTTGAGCCTTCTGGGGTGATGCCAGAGTGGTCATCATCTACAGTGGCCAAGAACATCCCGTTGCTCAGCCTGCCGCAGGGCGGACTCAGGCCCAGACCATCAGGGCTCGACAAGGAGAAGGTGCCTCCCACGGTCGGGGGGTCCATCCCACCACGTTCTCTCTCACCCCTGTGCAAGCAGCATCACCTTTTTAATTCACAAATAAAGTGAAAGGTTTTCAATTCCTTGGATTCTAAAGGAAGTGTTTCAGGGACTGGTAAAATAAAAAATTAAATATGTGGAGATGGGGCAAAAGGAAGGGGTTCTGGTTGTTGGGCCCCAGTAGAAGGAGAACCCAGATGTGTGGCTGGACTGACAGACGGACATCCCCAAGATGTGTCAGCAGGCGAGGCCTGTGGCCTGTGGGTAAACAAAGCCATTTGGTCTCAATTGACTATGGCGAGAAGGCAGGGGGCCTGTGGCACCTGTCAGGATCCACCCCAAGCTGAGAAGAAGCAGATGTCTCTCCCACTGTCTTCTAGGTTCTGAGCTAGAGTTTCGTGATGATAAGAATTTATGATACCTTGGGTTGGTAGAAGCTTGACATTTTAATGAAGAGGTCAGGGAAAGAAGATAGTCAGGAGAAACATCAGGGAAGATGAGAGTCATGGTCCACGGAAATTGTGCAAAACATTGAACACACTCAGAGGCTTAGCATGTGTCATTGATTTCATAAGTAAACACTGAACAAACAGTTTGTGTTTGGTGCTCAGCCAGGTGTGGAGTACGTCAGCACGTCCCACTTGTGTTTTAACTTCTTTGCTCTTAGAGGAAATAAAAGATATCTATTTTCTTAACACTTTAGTGCAAACTCCTTCAAGTGCGTTTTGTTGGATATTAATATATGTATTTTGTGAGGGGGGGAAAGGAGAGTTAAATACATTTGGAAAATTTTAGACAAGTTAGCACGTTTATTGCTGCAGAACCTCTCAGGAGTCTGTAAGGTACTATACTATGCATGGCAGCTTTCTAAGGAAAGGGTACAGCGGGCAGGGCTAATTTCCAGGAGCTGCGTGTTGAGCTAGCGTGTTGTAGAGCATGCTTCAAGGATGCTGCTGTAGAGTGCTGGTCCTCCCATTCGGGGGACAGGCAGGATGTCTGACTGTGCACTGCTCTGTGAGCCGCGCATCCTGAACTGCCTGGCTGCGAGGTCCCCTCCGGCTGATGCTGGTGTCAGGGGCACCCGGGCGAGCCTGTTTCCTAAGATCCCATGTCCTGGTGTGGCCTGGTTCCATAGTGTTGTCCCCTTTAGGGAACGTGGTTTTTAGAATTTCATTTCAGATCTTGTGGGTGATTAGCCCTCATTAACAAAACCACACACACAGAAAAAGGCTGAATATGTGGATGTTTGTTTTGAACTCTGAAGCTGAAATGCGGGGCCCTGGGTCCTGTATGCACCTGTGTAGCTGTCGGGCAGTTGAGGAATAAGTAGTTTGGTGTGGGGACACCGAGCACTGGACCAGCAGGCAGAGAACCTAGCGAATCCACATCTCCACTGTCAGTTTGTAGCATCAGGAGTTTGAGAACGTCGTTTTAATATCTGTGGGCATCAGTTTCCTCTGTTAAAAGTGGAATACCAGAGGAGGTGAAGAATGATACACACAGGACACCCAAGCCACTCCTTTCCCTCCTACACCCAGGGCGGACATTGCTAAGTGATCATTTTCCCCATAAATACAGAGATGGCCTCAGGCGCCTTTGCAATACCCTGTCCCCACCAACCACTCTGAACCGCGAGGCAGGATGGAAGCTGCCGCCACTCCTGGACTGGATGGACGCTAGGATCTGAGATCCTTGCCATCAGCAACATCTACTTCCTGGGGAAAGCCACGTGTCCAGGAGAGGTGAGCTCCCCTGATGAGTGAGGGAGCACTGTGGGGAAGCGCCCCAGGAAGAGGCCGCCATGCTTCTCCCTGCCCAATGGCATTCGGAGGAGGTCGACTGGGATCACGCGGCTACTTCACAATCTGGGCCGCTGCGAGTTGGCTTATGAGCAGAATGGATGTTGGTTATTCTAAAGGAGTCAGGGGAGGGGGAGCTGGAACCTGGAGGTGGACCCCAAGCTCCAGGACCACCCCCAAGGCTTCATCCATGCATGTGGGCACCTGTTGTGAGGAGGGGGAGGCAGCCTCGTGAGCCCGCTGTCGCAGCCAGCTGGCTGGTGCATCTGTCGGACTCGGGGTACACACGCAGCACCCTGGATGAGTTTCCTTTCTCTATTTCAGATGTCAATTAATGAGAAAACTAAGGCTCTCTAGTCTTGGATGACCTCGCCCAAGGACTCTACAGCTGTGACCGAGAGCTGAGATAGTGGGACCATCCTGTTACTAACTAGCATCTAGGGGACGTGCAGATCGCTTTACACTGGTGTGGGAATAGCCTCCAAGCTCCCCTATGAGGAGGGTCTACAGGAGCTGCGACTTGGAGTGACCTGCAGTCCAGCCCCTTCCCAGCCCCGTCTTGGCGGGCTCTGACCTCCTGCAGCAGACAGGCAGGAGTTTTGTAGGCAGTTTCTGATTGTTTGATATTCGTGTGCCAGGTTACAGCTGGAGTCCAGGAGAAGGCAGTTGATTTAGGATTGAAAACACCATTTATGTTGTAGACTCTTCTTACGTCCCCTCCACTTAGAGTGTCTAGATTTCTCCTGAGTCATCTCGAAGGGGGATGAGCTAAGTGGAAGAAGCTTGAAGAGCGAAATCTAAAGGGGAGGAAAAGAAGGTTTGAAGACAGGGAGAGGCATGCTGGACACCCCACAGTCACGTCGGAAAGCCTTTTAAGGGTCTGTCACTCAGCTGAGGATGTTAAAGATTGTTTTCCTGTCAAAGATCATTTGGAGTCTTGAGCGTTGGGAGGGGCTCTGCTTGAAACCATTATATTGAACAGGTACCTGAAGGGATATGTCCTCTTCAAGAGAGATGGTCATGTCCCAGGGAAGAGCTTTAAGGGCAATCCCAAGTGGCTTCATCACTTACAGCTGTGTGACCTTGGGCACGTTAACCCCTTTGACCCCGTGTTTTCTCACGTGTGAAATAGTGATAATAGTACTGTGTTGGGATGATACATGTGAGGTAGTTAGAACAATGCCTGGAGCATATTACGTGCTCAGTAAATGTTGCTTGCGATCTATTACTGAACACAGTTGAGGAATAGATGTTGAGGCTAAGAGGAAGTTACCACATGGGTAATACTCGCATCACCAGTTTTCAAACTCTTAAAAGACCGTATAATTCATTCATCATGAGGCAGCAGACTGGACACAGTGCCGCTGCCCTTGGGATTCTGAAGTGTCTTCCGGAAGAAATGTCAATGGGACACACAGACATGTATGGGCCAAGTTAAAGGGGTCAGCAAGGGTGCTGAGATGCTCTGGGAGCAGCAGCGGGGGGACAGCACCCCTGGGCTTGATGGGCAGGGGGCAATGGCCGGAAACCAGTGAGAGCTGGAGCCTTGCAGGAGGGGCTGCTAGGAGGGGACTGTGGGGTCAAGGCACGTGGTCACTGCTTAAAATTGCAGCGTGGGGCAGGGAGGGGGTGAGCAAAACACACCCACCTCTCGTTCCTCCCACTTTCTGATCTCCTACGGATGCCTCCTGTTGGCTGAAGCAGCAAGCAGGCAGAGACCACTAGCGCAACCATTCATGTAGCCGATCTGCCGGGGCACCAGCAGAGCAGGAGGAACTGCAGACGCAGAGGAGACTAAGCACCACACTCACCCACCCTCATCTCACAGGTTGGGCGTCCAGTTAACAGAGTGCTCGCTGAGACAACCCATCAGATACGGCAGCTCACAGCTTAGTTCCTTCCTTCAGTCTTCATATCCTGTAGCAAGATGAGCAGCAGTCAGGGTGGCAGCTCCCAAGGAAGCAGAAATGTGCCAACACACAGGCCGACCAGGAGGCGGGGGCTCAGAGGCCATCACACAACACCGTCCGGTCACCATGCACCTTGGAGCTGAGCCATAGCAGCTGGCCATGTATATTACTGGTTCTAAGGCTGCTAAACTACATAGTTTAAAAATCACCTTGTGTCTTTAGTGTGTTGAGGCTGCTATAAAAAAAACATGATAGACTGGGTGGCTGCTAAGCAAAAGAAATTTATTTCTCACAGTTCTGGAGGCTGGAAGTCCCAGATCAAGGCATCAGCACATTTGGTGTCTGGTGAGAGCCTGCTTCCTGGTTAATAAACACCTAGCTGTCTTCTTGCTGTATCCTCACGTGGCAGAAGGGGCAAGAGAGCTCTCTGGGGTCTCTTTTATAAGGGCACTAATCCCATTCGTGAGCACTCCTCCCTCATGACTGAACCACGTTCCCAAAGCCCCTCCTCCTGATACCATCACACTGGGGCTTAGGTTGCAACATAGGAATTTTGGACCGTGGGAACCGAGCCACACACACTGGGCACTCGTGTTGGAAGAGGAACACCTGAGGAGGATGAAGAGGCACGTACTTGAGACCCCTGCCAACAGAGGTGAGGAGGGCAACAAAGGAAGAGGGAGACCCAGGACCCATCCCCGCGGCCCTTGAGACCTCTCTGAAGGTGCCTCTAGGTGATGCTCATTTCATTCACTCCTGAGCCACACTCTTGGGTGAGGTGATGTGACTCTGCTGTTTACTCTGAACAGCACAAGCCCGGACTGAATCTAGTTAACGGACAGTCTCACTCCAGGTCCTCCAGCAGCTTAATCCCCAGGGCTGCGTAAACAGAACCCAGCTTGCACAAGAGGCCCTGCTCCTTGAGAGCCAGGTAAAGTGCATGGCAGAAAGATAAGCTGGGGTGGGGGTGGGGTATGGAGGTCAATGTGTTGACTTTTGTAATCCTGGATCACTTGTTCAATTTAATCTAGAGCACTTGAAGACTTTGCCATGGGGTGGGTGAGGCATGCCTTTTCAGAGATGAACCTGGGTGTTTCTTGAGAGAGGCAGAATAATGTATGGTTTACTAGGACTGCGGTAAGAAACTAGCACAGACTGGGTGGCTTAGATGACAGAAACGTATAGTTACACAGTCCTGGAGGCTAGAAGTCCAAGATCAAGGTGTTGCCATGTTTTGCTCCTTCTGAGGGCACGAGGGAGAGTCTGTGCCACACCTCTCTTCTGGCTTCTGGTGGTTTGCTGGCCATCTTTGGTGTCTCACGCATTGTAAGTGCATCCCTTCCTGTCTAAATGGCATCTCCCTGTGTGGGTGTCTGTGTTCAAATATCCCCTATTTATAGGACACCAGTCATATCAGATCAGGGGCCCACCCTACTCTAGCAGGACTTCATCCTAACTTCTGTAACACCTTTATCTCCAAGTAAGGCCACATTCTGATGTGCTCAACATATGAATTTTGAGGAACGTAATTCAACCCACAGCAAAGCATAAAGTAGAAAGAGCATATGTTTTGAAATTGGACAGACTGAGTTTGATCCTTTCTTTGGCCATTGCTTTTCTGATGCAGTTTTATTGTATCATCTGCAAAACAAGGATGATATATTTAACAGACTTATTGGCAAAATGGTAAATCATTGGTAAAATGAAGTACTATTTTATCACCTGTTAACAAAAAAACACTTTCAATTAAACAATGGCATATCATCAATTATAATATGCATCCCAATTTTAAATATGTTACACTGTAAAAGAAAAGTTTGTGTTAAAGTTAATGAAGATAAGGACTGAAAATAATATGTAAAGTACCTTCTACGGGCAGGTAAGAAGGGGAACAATAAAGGTATATCATTTTTCCTCTCAGCCCTTCTTTTGCCTGCACAGAAAAGGTACCGTCATTGTTGGTCACCACCCAAGTTGCCATTCGTTCCAGGAGGAATTTAAATAATTTACTAGGCAGTGGTAAAAATTCCTAAGGAGGTGACCTCTGTGAAGTGTGTTGTTTCCATAACAAAAATTTTATGACTGCTTCAAATAGAGGTGTCTTCTGGAGTTTCTCTCTGAAGGATCCCACTCTTATTCCTGTCTTGGCTAGTAAGTCCACTCATATGCATGGTTCTAAGACCCAAAGACCCTTGGAGAAGTTTCTCTGTTTGTTTAGCTGGGGTTGAAGGCAGATTTGGACAGACACACCGCTAGCTTTGGAGAGTATTCAGTTCTGTGTTGGTTAGGACTGACCTCCACATTGTAGGGTATTTAGCATCTAGTGATGTCACCCCATCATTGTGACAGCCCCAGGTGCCCCTACACATTTCCACGTGCCTCTGTTGAAGACCACGTGTGTCCAGTGCAAGGTCAACTTCAGCCCAGGATGTTAAGATAAGTGAAGGAGAAGCAAAAGTTGCTAAATACTCAGGCATGTTCTCACTCTCAGGCCCTGGTGAGCAGGAACCGGCCATGTGGCACATCAGCCAGGCAGCCAGAAATGGTGCAAGCACGAAGACGTAGCACAGAAATGGCATCAGGAAACTCAGGTTCCCACATGTGACTTCTTCTTACATAACCAACACCATGTTAGAATGCTAGTTCTATTCAAGTAGAGAATCCACTTACAATGAAAATAGAAGCCATATCTCACTAGCACCAACCTATCTCCCCCTGTTGAGTGATTTTAGGACCAGCGATTTGTGTGTTGCAGCTGTAGAGCAAGCCTGCCAAGCGCATGGCCAGGCACTTGAAATCGGCAGCTGAAATTGAATGATGCTAAATCTGGTGACTCAGTGACGACTTATCTAAATTTTGTGTGGTTCAATATGTCCCTTTGGAAGTTACATATTTTGAAAAATTGTCTGTGATCAATCCTTTATTTTTGGTCATAACATTATCCATCCTTTATTCAGAGAAAATGAGTTTCTACTCACCCTCACTAAATAAATATTGAGGAAATATTTAAGGAATATCAGTTTGAAATAACATCTAACTATAAGCCTGCCCTGGGGGCCTCCGTGTCTCTGGCCCATGGTGTCACTCTTGGCCAGCCCTCTTACCCGTGGGATGAGGACTGTGCTTCTCGGGGAAACCTTCGCCTGTCCAGTGACTGACATCAGTTTTGGCTCCTGGCTTTGCCTTCTCCCCACTAACAGCATCACATCACTCAGCGCTCGCTTCCCAATCGCCCCACCTCCTTTGCCCCTGTCAGTCCCAGCCCGTGGGAGCCTCAAGGAGCAGGTGGCCATTCTGTGCAGTCTTGAACTCTTTCTGATAACACACTGACCTTGTCCCCTACATAATTCAGTCTCCATGGGCAGTGTTCAGGGCCCAGATTGTATCTCCAATATGCCCAGTGGACAAACCAGATCTCCAGAGACACAACCACAGCCTCATCCACTGACTCTCCCCATCAGTTCCATATCTTATGTCTGTTGTCTGGTTTGTGCATTACTTCGAGCAGGAGGGTTTAGGTGAGAAGGCTTCAAATATGCATGGCTATATAGCATAAAGATGAAAAATCCTAGCTTTTGCAAGCTGCATGAAATTGGGAAAGTTATAGGGTCTCTCTGCCTCCCAGTAAAGGGGATAATAATAGTACCTACCTCACAGCATTGTTATAGGATGAAAAGAGAGTGCCTGTCAGAAGATTTGAACATGTACTTCACAGAAGAAGACAGATGGCAAATACGCACGTGAAAAGATGCTCCACGTCATTAGTTATTAGGAAAACACAAATTAAAACCACCATGAGATACCACTACACACCTGTTAGAATTTTAAAAGTTAAACATATAGCTCTTTCACCCCAGAGAGAAGAAGTATATACCCATACAAATGCTTGTACATGAATATTCCTGGCAGCTTTATTTGTAACAGCCAAACTAGAAACAGTCCATCAATGAAATATTACTCAGAAATAAAAAATAATGAGCCGTTGATGCACAAACAATGACTAAATCTCAAAATAATTTCTTTATATGTCATTGTAGAGGATACAAGCTGATGATGGTGACAGAGAACAGATGAGTCGTTGCTTGGGAACAAGGGCAGGGAGGGGCGAGAGGGAGGATTAGAGGGGACAGGAGGAAACCGTAGGGGGTAATGGGTGCCTTCATGTGGGTGTGTGGGTGATTTCACAAGTATATACACATATCAACACTTACTGAATTGCATGCTTTAAATAGATGTGGTTTATTTTATGTAAATTATACTTCAATAATGCATTTTTTAAAAGTGAGTGCCTGCGACACACCAGGCCGTCCATAAGCATTAATTATGATAAACTTTACTGTTATACTGAAAAGTGTTTTAGATGAAATTCTTTAAAAGAGCATCTCATCAAAAGCAATATTCGTTGATTGATTCTATCATCATCGTATCATAACTCGGCTGCATTTAGTCTTTCTTTCTAGGGATGTGCATGAATAAACATGAATTAAGAAAAGTAATCCAGACTTTGAGGTCGAAAGGCCTGAGATCACTGCCCACTCTGTCATCCAGTACTTTGTACTGACATCTGACCTTGATTTTACTCGTATATAAAGTAGAATAAAGCTGTATCACATGATTGCTATGAGAATCAAATAAAAAATGGGTGTGAGTATGTTCTGCAAACCATAAGCAACACTAGGGTGTCAGTCATTACAGCTGCAGAGGAGTGGAGAGAAGTGTTGACAGTTTTGCATACTGGGTAGCAGAGAGAAAGCAAGATTTTTTAAAACCTTGACCAAAAAAAACAGGAAACAGAAAACAAACAAAAAACCCTCACACAAGAGCAAGTGTTAGAGCCTCCATCTCTTCAATTCTTTACTCTGATATTCCCACATTCAAATTGCCCAGGACACCTTTAAAAATACAGATTTGGGGGATCCCCTACTCTTATTGAATCAGAACCCCGAGTGTCGGGATCAGGAATCTGAGTGTGTGAACTTGCAGGCTCCCAGTTCGTGACCTCTGACTTTTACTATTATTCAAAACAATAATCTCTTAATAACTGAAAAAATATTTGTGCCAATACAGTAAATCTTTGTACCCACACAAGCAGCCAATAACATATACAGTCCTGCCCGTCCCCCTCCCCCCAAAGGAGCATTTTAAAGAATATAAAATTCAACTCAAAGAGAAGCTGAGTCTTCATGGGAGGAGTCAAGTAACATCGGTCTGAACGGTAGCGTGTTGTCAAATGTGTATCAGCAGCGGATTGGGGTTCAGTTTTCTGTCTCTTGCACAGAGACGTAAAAGGACCCTGTTCTCCTCCCCACAACCTGGGCCGTCTGTCCCACTAGGAATAGCGGGTGGTGTTCCTTACAGGGTCACCGTCTCTCACACAGGGCCCTGCACAGGAAGGGGCGGGGCCAGGGGCCGAGCCCTGCCCTCAAGCGTGTATGGAATTTCCTTTGCTGGATGACATGCACACGCATGATACAGTCAAAAATGCTTCCCTCGTTTCACTGGGAAACGTTCCTTGTGCTGTAATGAAAGCGGGGAGATGTCTTTCACAGTTTGTGCTAATGAATGACTCTTGGGAAGTACCCAGTAAACTGTCGACTGAAAAAAATTGCTCAACATAAAAGTTGACATTCTGAGGACGTTCTGAGCACTTCAAGCCTAGGAGACAGCACCTCAAATAACTCTGGGAGACCGCTCCCAAGAAGCGAGGCGGGGGAGCCAAGATATACGGGAGATTTTGCAACAAAGACCACATAGTGGGAACATCAAAAGATTACTGTTAATTAAAGAAAACCAGACATCTCAAGTTAATAAAATTTAGTTCTTATCTATGTATGGGAAGATGCAAACGTCTGGGCTCACTGAAATCATTCCTTTGATATGCACCTCAGCTACCTGGGGCCAGTATCCAGTTTCTGTCCATCCTGAGTCCCCTCAGGGTGCCCTGTGGGGTGGCTGCCGTGATGAGGGCTTGGCAGTGGCGGCCCATTTGTCTCCATCCTGAGTTGCCTCGGAGCTCACCGTCAGGGTGGCTCGCATGTGATGGCTTGGTGGCTGCAACATCCTTTGTTAACTGATGTGGCAGGCAGCGTTTTTCCTTCACAAAATGATGTTTCTATTTGCAAGCTGACAGTACATGTAGGCTCCAATCAACCTGTGAAATATGAGCAATGGATATCTCCCGTTGGGAGAGACTGTAGGATCTTGGGTTGTCTGTAACGTGGTCCTCTAAGGCTTTGCAGGATATAAATGGTGTTGAGTATTCTTCCTTGGGACAGACGTGGAAGCTAAGAACTTCAGTGGTGGGAGTACGAGCGGAAAGTAGATGGTATACCCAGAGTTTCACTGGAAGGGCTGACCTCTTCACACAAGGGCTCTGCGTGGCACGGGCGTGGGAGTGGGCTGGGGCAAGGGAGCCCGTGAAGGATGGCATGGCAGCAGCAGACAGCCATCACCCCTCCTCGGTCTGAGGGGCAGGACCTGTCACCGGAGCCTGGCGGCCGCTCCCTCTGTAGACAGGAGTTGCTGGCAGACTGTGTGTGTCGAGTCTCGGAGACACTGCCCGTGTCCTTCGGATCTCCTGCTGAGTCCCCCCTCCTCTGCCTCCAGCCAGAGCCCAGAGGTCAGGGGAGCCCAGGAATGTCAGTGCACAGAGGTCAGCGCCCAGGGGCACAGAGTGGGGGGAAAGTAGGGGAGGCGTGGAGGGTGAAATCACAGAAGGGCTCCCAGAGTGGTAGAGCATGAAGGCACATTTCGTCCTCTCATCCTCTAGCGCTCAGGGGTTGATGAGGAAACTGAGGCCAGGGGACTGAAACGACTGAGTCAACACGTGCAAACCCAGCAAAAGGCACCCTTGAGACCCGAGCCAGCTATTCACACCCCTTCTCATGCCTTTGCCTCCAGTGTGCTGGATTCATGAACTATGACACTCAGACTAGAGTAGGGTTGGCTAAAGTGGGGCCTCTACATGGTCATTTGCCCTGACTGTGCCCCTCAGACATCAGGAACTGAAGACAGGTTTCTTTCCCCCTGAGCCCAAACGTGCCCTCAGCCACTTTCTCATCCGGAGGCTCCAGGCGGCCCCTAACAGTGAATCCATCTTGTAGCCGGGTTACTTAGCAATACAAGTGCTCTAAACCCTGAAATACAAAGCTCAGATTTTCCTATGAGTTTCCTCCTTGAAACTCGGCTTATTCTCTGAAGGTGCATCCTTGAAGACGTCCAGACTGCTCGCCCGGGTGACGTGCTGGAGGGCGCTGGCAGTCTGGAAGGAGCGGAAGCGCCGTAAGATGAATCCTCCTGAAGGACAGTGTGATGAAGCCCCAAGTCCTGACGGGCTCTCTGTCTCTTCTGCAGGTTGACAGAACAGAGGTGATTCGCACCTGCATCAACCCCGTGTACTCAAAGCTGTTCACCGTGGACTTTTACTTCGAGGAGGTGCAGCGCCTGCGGTTTGAGGTCCACGACATCAGCAGCAATCACAACGGGCTGAAGGAGGCCGACTTCCTGGGCGGCATGGAGTGTACGCTTGGCCAGGTGGGCCCACGATGCCCTTCCTCCCTTTCTGCCTCCTTTGGTCCTCTCTCCTCTCATTCAGTCCCTGCTTGCTTCCTCCCGTTGATTGTGTCTCCTGTAACGTGTCGCGTTCCGTGACGTTCTACGCGCTGCTGTGGCCGTTATATTCAGTGTTATACTCACATCTCGGTGACGCTGCAGTAGGTCAGGTGTTCCTTATTTTGCAATGTTAATCATTTTTGCTCCCTGAATTCCTTCACTCTGTCAGTCCTTTATTTAACAACCATTCGTGGAGCGCCTGCTCCGGCTGTGTGTCTGCTGTAGCCGTCTCCTGACACATCATAACCTTCCATCTCCCAACTCAGCTCTGGGAACCGCCTCACAGGGGGTACCACTCAGTCACATGTACCCCAAGCCTCTGGTGCCAAAAATAGCCCAAGAGAGGGCTAAATAGATATTTGGTGAATGAATAAACGCTTTACATAATCCTCACAACAGTGGTGGGAAATAAACACCCTGATTACATCCATGTGTCGGCGAGAAACCAAGACTCCAAGACGAAAGCGACTTGCCTGAGGCCCCGCACTAACAAGGGGCAGAGGTACAGCCAGTGAGCTTCACTCCAACATCTTGCCTTTGTAACACTTTCCTGTTCCCTTCTCTTCCTGCTGTTCCCAGACTTGAGTAGGTGCTGAGAGACCTAAGTGAAGAAATAGTCCCTGTGCCAGGACCAGCTGGAGAAGACACAGTGTGTGCCCCTCACATAGGGCTGTGCGTGACATCCTCTAAGCCCTCCTGCCACCACGTAGCCTGGGCTCTGTGCAGAGGGTCGTGGGATGCAGAGAAGGGAGAGCTTTCTGCTGGGGAGAATCAGAGAAGCATGGTGGAACCAAACTGTGAAAAAGCATGGTCCGGGCACTGTAGAACAAGGAGGAGGGAGGCCTTTCAAGTGAAAAAGCAGCGTAAACAAGGCACAGAGGTCGGAGCGCCCGTGCAGGGCGGGCTGAGGAGCAGGAGCACCAGCCCGTCTTAATCAGGGTCAGATGCTGACTTACTGGGAAACCAGTGCCGCTTAAAATTCAGAGCCCCTCCCTTGTGTGGGCCCTTCCAAAGCTCACGTGTTTATTTGTAGTTCTGTACGTTTTTCACAAAGAAGGATTCCCAAATTATATAAGCCTCAAGCCTCACAAAACCATGAATCCCGTGCAGAGGTGAGGTTCTCTTTTCAGGTTTAGTAAGAAAGAGCCTGCCTGGCAGAGATGGCAAGCACGCATGTTTGTTTGTTTTCACCCCGCCTCTCGCCACGTGTCGCGAGGAAATTTCTCCCATGTGAGCACTGACAAAATAGACAAGCCCTCAGTTACCCTTTTCCAGCAAATACAGGGATTGATTTCATAGGATTGTTCCTTGTTCCATCAGTTAAAAGCCAAAAGCCTACTGTGGAAATATAGCTGAGGGGAAGCAGATGAAGAACCCAGAATGTTCTCCGTCATATATTATAGGATGGTCGTTGTGTATCTCTCTCATGACTTTTGGAAAGAGTCGAGAGCAGATAGTTCTAGCGTCTTTTTTATCCAGAGCTTTCACAATTTGGTCTGTGTGAATGACCCTCCACCTTACATCCTCCCGCATCCAGCTGCTCCCTGACCCTCTTCTTTGTGCCAGGCAGTGGGCCAGGAGCCATCAATGGAGTGAGAGGCCGGAAACATTGTCCTTGCCCCCAAGCAGCACACAGTCTAGTTGGGGATAAACATGTGAAACAAATACTTGCACAAACAATGAAGTAAATCACAGCCATTCTTAGAGAGAAGTACAGAGGAGGAGAGCAGACATCGAGAGGATGTCATCGGGTGGACAAGAGCTCGAACGAGGCTTCCAGAGGGAAGTGACATTCCCACTGAGCCTGGAAGGGGGCGTGAGCGTGAGCGGGGAGAGGAAACACATGCTGAGCAGATGGGAACGCTGGGTTCGGAGTCTCTGGGTTCAGGAAGCAGTTTGGCATATGGTGCAGAAAATGTTCGTTTGGATTTCCCAAGAAGCTGAGTCTGAGACAGGAAGTCAAAGCAAGTGAAGGAAGCATCACAGTGGAGTGGGGAAGAGAGGCAGGAAGAGGAGGGCGGCCTGGGAGAGGGTGTTGTCTGGCCAGCTACGGCCACGGGCAGCTAGAATGGAACTGGGCTACGACATTCTGGAAACCAGTACAGAGCAAACACTACAGGGTGATCCCCCCCATACATCAGTCATCGAGGGCTGTTCCCAGCGTGGAAACATTAATCCCTCAGCGTTTATGGCTTATTGCATGGGTGGGAAATCCGGCTGCAAAGACCGGAAGACGTCTTCAAGCAAAGAAACACAAGTGCTGGTGCTGAAAAGTCAGTGCCGTGCACTGTGGTCACACGCCTGGGGATGAGAACAGGTCACCTATGACATCTGCTGTATAGACTCTGGCTGTCACCCCCTCACTAGCTAGTCTCCTCCCTCTTTCAGCTGTCAGACCCTGACCATCTTCAGACCCTTTTCCACCCTGTGGCCACGTAGAAAACAGCTCTATCCCTAGCTCAAAAGTGAATCCTGAGGAATCTCAGCCAATCGTACAAATCCTATCCCCCTTTGCCAGATACTGGTTTAGGGGTGGGCTTGTGGGCAGTTCTAACCAAGACGTAGGAATTTTCTTGGAAAGGTTTTCTAGCCTTAAAGGAAGATTTTATAATAATCTTTTTTAATAATCTTCACCTTAAAAAAAGAATCTTCACAGGAAGTTTCCTGGAACCACTGCAGTTGTCTTGCAGGAGGCTGCGGATGGGAGCAGCCCTTGGGGAGGTCAGAGCCAGGAGATATGGCAAGACCAGCCTGACATCCCGCACCTGGAGCCCACCTACCTGTGGATGCCTCATTAGGAGGAAATAAGGTGTCCTGCCATCAAAGCCCTTTGGGGTGAGGTTCCTGTTACTCAAGTGAAAAGCATCAGGGCTGATATGGAGTAAATGAGGAACTGAGAGATGGCCAGAGGGCCTGGAGTGGGGGATACAGAGAAACTGAGGGGTGCATTGGTGTAATCTTCTTAATCTCCCTAGATGAGGAATATGTAGACGAGAGCACTGAGGATGAATTACCAATAGTCCTTCCTAAGTATATTTTGATGTTTTTGAAAGGGCTTTCAAACTGATCATTTCACCTGGCTTCTTTAAAAACTTTACTTTATTGAAATATAGTTGATTTACAATGTTGTGTTAATTTCTGCTATACCGCAAAATGACTCAGTTATTCATATATACATTCTTTTTCATATTCTTTTCCATTATAGTTTATCACAGGATATTGAATATAGTTCCCTGTGACATACAGTACAACCTTGTTGTATATCCTTCTTACATATGCTAGTTTGCATCTGTTAATTTCAAACTCCCATTTCACTTGACTCTCTCGGCAACACTGGGAGGACAGGTGTCATTATCCACATTTTGTACTTGAGAAAACTGAGAATCAGAAAGATTCAGTGCCTTGACAGAGCCAAGATCAGAAGTCAAAAGTTCTTGATCTTTAATTCAGAGCTCTTTCTTCTGCCATAATTTAGGAAAAGATAATGTAGGGAGGCTGCCTATTGTGAGAAATTTTTTGACATTGTGGCTTAGAAGGAAAAAAAAAAGACATGAGCAGCAAGTCAGCTGTGCTTCCTGAGCCAGACTACCCGCCCCTGGCGACTTGCTGGCCTTACTGGGTGTCCTGTACCTCCTCAAACAACCACCCTCTCATAGTGTCGGCCATGTGGGTGCTGCCATCGACCTTTCCCGCACTTTAGGGCACCACTCATTGGCTTACATCAATCAGAAAGTCTCAATTTTGTGGCAACACTGATTGAAGGGAAGGTGTGTAAGTAATTGGGCATAATGAGATGTAAATATATGTTTGCTGGAGACTTCTGGGAAAGAAAAGGTAGGGCTGTGAGGTGGAAATGGACCCTTGGAGAGGAGAATGTGGAGCTACTGGGGAAAAAGAGAGAAACTAAGTGATGTTCTTTGCACCCTAGATAGAGTCTCGTCTGAAGCCAGCTTGCCCTGGGGATTTCGGCCAACAGCTTCCCTTTGGACTTCCTTGGTGGTCCAACAGTATCTTGCAGTGCAGGGGATGCCAGTTTGATCCCTGGTTGGGGAACTAAGATCCCACATGCTGCGGGGCAACTAAGCCTGCATGCTGCCACTAGAGAGGAGCCTGTGCACTGCAACAAAAGATCCCACGGGCCACAACTAAGACCTGACACAGCCAAAAATTAATTAATTAATTAATTAACGTTAAAAAAACAGCTTCCCTTTGCTGTTTGAACCACTGTAGGCTAATTCTTTTTGCCGAGTCTAACTCACTGAATCATACTGCATAGAACCCCTTTCCCAGACCATAGTGACTTTAAACTCCAAGCTCCTGTAACCCACCTCCATTTCATTCATGCAACTCAGTCTACATTGCCTTGAGAAGTTCCTTTTTATCAGTTCATTAAAATAATTTCCCTCTATAATTAGCACTTATTTTTATATTTATCTGGTCCCCAGATTACAAGCTTCTGAAGCCAGGGGCCACATTCAGCACTTCTTTGTGTGTAAGGCAACATCATGCTTTGCATATCACATGTGCTGAAGTCAAATTTATTGATCAGTTAATTTTGAAAATTTCAGATCGGTATGAAATTTTATTTTGACATGATAAGTTTCATTCTTTCATTTATTCAGTTTTTTAATAAGCATTTAGCAAGTGCCCCGGGTATACCAAATACTGTGCTAGGTGCTAGAGGCACAAAGATTAAAAAGACAGGGGCCCTGCTCCAGAAGAGCTGGGAGAGCCAGACCAGTAAATAAATCATCAAAACGTATATTGCTAAGAGCTATAATGAGTTGTGTTCCAAGGGCTGTGGTGGAGAGACTTGCCTCTGTCTCATAAGAAAGGTGTCTCACTCTGGTCCTGAATCTCAAAGAGTGAGTAGGGATTCACCAGCAGAAAAAAGAAATATGGACTCTCTGGGCAAAATGACCCGTTCACATCAAGGCACAGCAGTGTGAGAATGATAGAGAACACTAAGCGACCCGGCATGGGGGACGGGCAAGTGAGCTGGGAAAGGGATAGAGGAGGCTGGGGTGGGGGCGGGGGTAACCGTGTGCTTTACTAGCCTTTTGCTAGAGTTTGGAGAGCTCGGACTCGATGCATGAAAGGCCCTTTAACAAGGGGAGGGCCAAGACTGGTTCTGTGTATTAGAAAGATCACTTTGGCTTTCCTGTAAATCAGGGGTCCCCAACCCCTGTTAGGAACAGACCACACAGCAGGAGGTGAGTGGTGGGCGAGGGGGCAAAGCTTCATCTGTGTTTACAGCCGCTCCCCATCGCTCACACTACGCCTGAGCTCTGCCTGCTGCCAGACCAGCTGTGGCATTAGATTCTCATAGGAGCGCGAACCCTACTGTGACCTGCGCATGCGAGGGGTCTAGGCTGCACACTCCCTATGAGAATCTAACGCCTGATGATCTGAGGTGGAGCTGAGGTGGTGATACCAGTGCTGGGGAGCGGCTGCAAATACAGATCACCATTAGAGAGAGGTCTGACTGCACAGAGACCACAATACATCAGCTGCTTGCAGACTCATCAAAACCCTATCAGTGAGCAGCAAGTGACCGTTAAGCTGCATCTGGTGGCAGCCTTTATAGTGGTGAGTGAGTTGATGTGCTTCAGTTGTACAGCTGCATCTGGTGGCTTTATCGGAACCAACACTTACTCTAGTCCACGTGTGGCCCGCCTATTATTTTATTTACCACTTATGTCCACACCTTTTTGCCGCACTGTGCTCTTGTCTCAGTCACAGTTTTGGTAAGCCCACAAGCTAACCCTAGCCAAAATGAGTAAAAAAACAAACATCACTGGAGAGCTTCTTTGAAAATGGGGAAAGACCCAATGATGAGACAGCAGAAGACCCTAAGACTGTCAACAAAAGAAAGCTGCATTTGAAAGAAAATACCGAGTCCTACTTAAATTATGGGTTCATTGCAGCAGGTGATTCACCTTCTCCAACCTGCTCTGTGTAGTATGTGGCAACTGGCTCTCCAGCGAAGCCATGAAACCTTCAAAACTGCTCACCTGTCTCAGCTTTCAGGAGAGTTTGAGCATTGCTTCCCAACCACAAAAGACCCCTGAACTGGGAAGGAATGGATCCACCACCCATTTGTGAATAAGCCAGGTGGACTTTGTCCATGCTAGAAGATCAGCTGCTTAAGACCGTAAATGACAGTGGCCTTAAAAGTATGTTTGACTTCAAATACCCATACATTGTGGATTGAAATCAAGGCGGAATATCCTGAGATTGCCACAAAAGCACTGCAAAGCCTGCTTCCATGTCCCACATCGTATCTTTATGAAGCAGGGTTTTCTGCAGTGACAGCAACCAAAACAAGATTACGGAGTAGACTGGACACAAGCAACACACTTCAGGTGTCACTGTCTTCCATCACCCCCAGATGGGACCATCTAGTTGCAGGAAAACAAGGTCGGGGCTCCCACTGATGCTGCATTATGGTGAGTTGTATAATTATTTCATTATATAGTACAATGTAGTAATAACAGAAATCAAGTGCACAGTAAATGTAATGGGCTTGAATCATCCTGAAACCAGCACCTCCTACCCACCCCCCCCCAACCAATCCAGTCCGTAGAAAAGTTGTCTTCCATGAAACCAGTCCCTGGTGCCAAAAAGGTTGGGGACCACTGTTGTAAATGGTGGATGGGAGAGGATGGATGTGGAGACAGGGAAACCAGTTAGGAGGCTGTTAAAATAATAGGAAAGAGTTGAGGAAGGCAGTGGTGGTGAAAACTGAGAAGAGGAGACGCAGAGGGGAGTTTGTCCAAGAGCACAACCAACAAGTCTTAGAGCCTGGGTGGGGGATGCGCGGTCTGCTGGCATCTGGCTTTGGTTACTGGAGGAGCGACTTGGCTGTCTTTGAGGGGAACTGGATTAAGGAGTGGGATAGGAAGTAGGATGCAATGCTGACACCTTAAGCTCAGGATGTCTGTGAAGAGGCCAGAGGAGATTGCCACGTAGTGGCTTGACCGCATGGATCTGAAGATGACACAGATTTGGGAGCTGACTCCCTATAGATGGTAGTTGGGAACAGGAAAGTGATGGGGTCTCTCAAAGAGGCTGTTTTATTTTTAATTTTGGAAGAAAATTCATTGAACATGCCATATATGAACACCTCATAAAGGGTTTTTTTAAAAAACCATTGAGTATGTAAGGGCATTTCCTTTTTTTTAGGTGAAAGTGTGAACTTGATGTCTTAAAGTCAAAATCCTTTTCTATGTGTAGAGTAACACAACAGACAAATGCATTTGCCATGAGAGCCCTGTGAGGGTGAGCAGACCTCCTTCACTCTTCATAGTTTGATAAGTTGTGACCCTTTGGTGAGGACGGCAGTTTTTCTCGTTTTTTTCAAATTGTTCTCTCTAGTGTGATCAAGCAAAAATAAAATTTTTTTTAAAATTAAGTAACCATCAATATTTTCCTTCTTCATGACTTCACCAGTGAGAGAGGATTCATTTTCCTTGCACTGTTCAGTTGGGCAGGGGATGGTGGACGTGGGAGCTAGAGGAATGGTGTGGTTGGGGTTCGAGGTGCCGTTTCATGATACTACACCATGGAGCTTAGTGGATTAGGATCAGATCTCAGCTCAGCCGTGCTCAGGTGTATTTCCAGAGGCAACTTCCTGCACCCTATTGAACCTGTCTCTTCGTTTGCAAAATGGATATAATAATAGTGCTGACCTCAAGAAATAGTCCGAGGATCAAGTGAGAAATACATACGAGGTGCTTAGCTTAGCAGAGTCCCTGGCACAGAAAGAGCACTCAGGGTCTGGAACCTGTTGTTAAGGAGATGCCACTGTAGGTACTCCTAAGGACCAACATTGTTTCAGGAATGAATGTGGGAGGAAAAAGGGTGAAAACGTTATGATAGAACCCATGTCCTGGGCAATTAGTAAAACTGAACTTGTAACTTTGCCTTAGGTTTATTGCACACTTTATATAGTCAAAGATTCAGTGTGTGTGTAATATTTACTCTTATTGGGCTATTTTTAGTAAAAATGGTTCCAAGTAAGATCTCTGAAATAATTCAGGACAGATGTTCCCATCTTTATCTTTATCTGAAGCCCCAAAGGAAAGATAAAATGACTTCCTGAAACCCATCCAGAAAGTCACACATTCAGAGCCTCTCTCCTCAAGGCTGTCTACAGGTACTTGCTCTACGCATCTGAGCTTGTCACCTTCTCATTCTGCCATGTGAACCAGCAGGACTCATGGCCTTTTGGAGGTGAAAATAGCAGCCCTCAGCATGCTAGAGACTGTCATTGGCCATGACGTTGGGTACCAGCACAGCAAGTGACTTAGCACTGAGCGGTGGTGCCAGATGAAGGTTCACATCCTCCAAGAGCACTTGAGGCAGAACTGTGTGTTCTCGGCAGATGGACAAGGGGGGCGTGTCACAGAGAAGCAGGGTGCTCAGAAAGCTGTGTGTACCTTCTGGGTGAGTGTGGAGACCATCCTTGGATTTCTGTGGGCTGAAAGAAGGCCGAACCCCACTCCTGCTGCACCCAACAGAGGGCATGCCAGGAAGACACACGACCCCCCTCTGTCTGGAACAGCAAGCCGACCTTCTTTAATGTGATGCCTTCATTTTCTGTCACTGCTTATTAACTCGTTTATTCATCCCCATATTTTTCCACTCTGTCATGCACCAATACAGTGGACAGTGAGTCAGAAATAATAAAAATAATAAATATAGCAGCTACCTTTCTCAAGGCACTTTTATCTACCAGCCACTGGGCTGGACACTCGCTAGACCTCAACTCATTTAATCAGGACAGCATCCCTGCAAGGTAGGCACTTCCACTCTATTTCCATTGGAGGAAACTGAGACTGAATAGAGCTAGGTGGCTTCTTCAAGGTCATGTAGCTGGTGAGGGGTCGAGCTGGAACTTGAACACAGATCTGTTTGGCTCCTAAGCCTCTCATGATCTCTTCCATTTACTCTAATAGCTTAACACTGATTCTTGTAAATTATGATGTAGCAGCTATTAATGCAAATCCAGATTGGAGTCTACCTTGCTAGGTTTTTTGTGGGGTTTTTTTAAAGTTTGTCCTGTACACAGCTGATAGAGGCAACATAGGAATCCTCTGGGGAAGAAAAATAGCTTTGGTTATCTCTCCTCAAGGTTTACACACTGAATTCACTTTAAAAGTAACACAGCTTCTTAAATAGTATGTTAACCTCCCAAAACAAGAACCTTACAAATTCAGCACCCAGAAGATGTCCCTCCTGGTCTTTTCACCCTCAACCCATTATCCAAATTCAGTGGTTGCCCTGGGTTTCATCATTGCTTTCCTTGTAGGCGTGTTCTCTCCTCCATGGCTTGAGGACAGTCCCACGGTGTGAAGTCCTCTCCTCACTGTCATGTGGCTGCTCTTTAGTGTATTTCTTCCCCCGAAGGTCAGAGGATATCTGTTAAAACCAAGAACCTCCTGCTTCCTGTCATCATAGGTGAGCAGGGAAATCGTGAAGCCCTCGAAGGAGTCCGAGACTCTCTGGGAGCCCTGAGTCTCATTCACGAGAGAAGAATCACGTGCCGTCTTCCCACAGAGCAGGGGTTCTCAAACTTGAACTTATCAGAGCCACGTGGCGCTTATTAAAACGTGGAGGATGCCCCCCCCCCCAGAGTTTCTGACTCAGAAGATGTAGCGAGAACACAGGTCATTCACCTGTCTGAGTTTCCAGGTGGCACAGATGCTGCTGGTGACACTTTGAGGACCACTGTCCCAGAGTCCTGGGGGAGGGATGCTAACGAATCTTGGACTGGTTATCACTAGTTTTAATATGAAAAAGACTAACGTTTGGGGTAATTATCTAGAGAAATTAAGGAGGACAAAAAAAACACCTGGAGAGCAGGAAAAAAAAATGCTTCCTAACGTTCACAGTCCCACAAAGGACCATGCACACGGCTTTGAGTTTATATTCTCAGTGAGGATCTTGATTTCCAAAGTGTTTCTCCCCTCCACTCAATGTAGTTGAATGCACCTGTTATCTGGACTGTTGGTTCTTCTCCTGACACAAGTGAACATCAGGTTGAGATAAGCCACAGTGACCCCGAGAGGACTGCAGACCACAAGCTGTCAGTGATCCGCGTGCATTTGGCCCCGGGCTGGGATGGACCTGATCAGTGGGCACTGGGGATTGAAGGTGCAGAGGGTGCTACCCAAACTCAATGTGAAGCCCACAGTGAGATTCCCAAGGTGGGTGTTCTGTTGCAAAACATCCAGTATCCTCGTGGCATAAAACTGATGGCCCAAGAAGTCAAATTTACACATTACAGCAGGCAACTCATTTTCTTCCTGCTGCTCATGTGAAAAGCTTTCCCTAGCTTTGCAGAATTACTGCAGGCAGAAGCCACATGAGTGATGAATGGTGTCATCAATAAATGTCATCATCTCGGCCCCCATGGGCCAGCTGAGAAATCCTGGGAAGCAGTGCTGCTTCCAGGCTGACTGTTCTGCTCATAGGCAGGTGGGATTCACACAGGGCAGTTGTGGGTGAGCACACCTCGGGTCTCCAAGGAGAAGAAAATTAATTCTTGCCTCTTTCTTTCCTATCTTTGTCCGGCAAGTAATCTTCTTACATTTGGATGCTAGGGAAATCCTTCTGCTTCCTCTAGAGTCTCTTTTATCCCTTTAAATCTCCTCTACTGTGTCCCAGACTAGTGTCATGAGCCCTGGGACCTGGATCTGCCACCAAGTCCCCGTGGGATCTCCGTGATGTAGTGACCTCATCTGTAGAGGGAAGGTTTTGTATTGATTGATCTCCAGGTTCCTTCCAGTTCTAACAGTCAACAGTTCTCACTCATCCCTTTCCTTCCTCTTGCCTCTGAAAGTAAAGCATCTCCCTCTGCATCCACATCCCTCTGCAGGATGCTCTCTGCCCACCTCCCCTCAGCTGCCCCACCCCCACCCCTTCTCTTCTCATCCAGGACTGAGCCTGCCAATCATAGATGTCATTCAGCCACAGATTGTACCTCTATTTTTAGTTTTTTGAGGATTCTCCATACTGTTTTCCATACTGGCTGCACCAATTTACATTCCCACCAACAGTGTAGGAGGGTTCCCTTTTCTCCACACCCTCTCCAGCATTTATTATTTGTGGCCTTTTTGATGATGAGGCTGTGCTTTCTGTTAGGTTTTTGAGAAAGGACTTTGCAGATGCTGCAGGTGAAGCCTTGATTCCCACCCTATTGCCCGCAGGGAGGAGGTTTTCCGTGGGCAATGTGATTCTGATCTTTCGTAATATTGCTTTTGATTGCAGAAGAGACCCCGGAGGGCTTGGAGCATTAATGATGAATAAGTTAAGGAAACTTCACTGGAACTGCAAATAGGTTCTGACCTTCCCTCAAAGTCCAGAATCTCCAGTTCAAGCCTAATTTGAGAAAGAGAATATTTTTATTTTGAATTAAACTAATGAAGTCTAAAAGGAGAGAAAACAATAACTGCTTGGGTTACAAAATCATTGCCAAGAGCCTTGGTTTCAGATTCAAGGGCAAAATGAGGCTGAGTATGAATTCATTACCTGTGTGTTGGATGGAATGTGAGCCTTCGGGGGTCCTCTGTGCACCTGGGCAGGTCAGGCCAGGCCCCGAGTGAGCTGAGTATAGCATTCATCTGCCCTTCCCTGCCGTCTGCCCACCAGGAGGTTGAGGTCAGCACACATTCCCAGGCCAGTTATCAGCAACAAAGGAGTGGAAATCCTCCAGACCTCTCCCCACAATGAGACTCGAACCAGGAAAACTAATATTGCAGTGAACTTGCAGACAGGGTTCCACTGTGGAATCAGAAAAGCTTGAAATGGGAAGACGAAAAGTCCAGCTGAGTTCGGCCAGCACAGTGCAGGCATCAGCCTTCAGTGCTCCTGGTCTCTGCTTAAACACTTCCAAGGAGGGGGAATTCATCCTTGCATGTGAGGTGTCCTCATAAAGATTTTACCAAGTGCTGATTATATGCCAGACATTTGTGACCTTGGTGCCATCATCATCATCAACACAGCTGTCATCCTCATCATCACCAGACCAAGAGCCATACCTTCTCAGTTGCAGAGCCAAGATGCAACAACAGGCATCTGGAATCCGTCAGAGCACTCAGCGCTTCCTCTCTCACCCCTAAGCTGCACTACCTCTGGGCTTCTTCTTCATACACCTAATAAGAAAAAGGTCCATATCCCTTTACAAATCTCCCCCCACTTACTTTCTTATAAGTGCTCAGTTGAAAGGAGGAGACTGATATTTGGGGACCTTGTTGTATCCCAGGTTCTGTGTTACCTGAGGCCAGTATCGCCCCCACTTGATAGATCAAGAACTAGGCTCTGAGAGCTTGACTAATTCATCTACAATCATTTTCACAGCAAGTTGTGGAGCTAAAATTCCTAAGTTGACCTGATTTCAATACCTGCCTTCCCATTATACCACATTGCCTACCCCACTGCATTCAGTTTCTACAACCCTTTGCAGATGGGAAAAATTGGAGAGTAATTCTCCCTAAATGCTATCACTGTAAACTGCTCAATGAGGTCAGGAAGGAAGAGACCTTTTCCACACATTGATAAATTGACTCCTGTACCTTTGCCCCAGCTCAGGAAGACCTGTGACAGCCATCTGCAGATGGACACCTCATTTGTGAGTGTTTATCTGCAATACTCCTGGACCACAGAGTCTGAGCCTCTTACAGTATTCCGGCCTCACCCTTCGCTGAACATAGACCTGTTGCTCACATACAAGGATACAACCAGGGTAACAGTCAGATAAAAATAAATCATATGCACTCATTCATTTATTCAGCCATTCAATGAATAACACATTCAACGCCAACAATGATAGTAGAAAGCTAATATACATTAATTCACTCATTCACATAAATATGTATGTGTTCATTCATTTATTGAGCACAGACACTCTTCTGGACCCTGCGCCATCAGTTGTGAGTAAAGGGGACAAAGCCCTGTTACCATAGAGCTTACCTGTTGCTACATAAAATGATGACGGTGATAGTCCCATGAGGGAAAATCCCAACGGGGTAAGGGGTGGAGAGTGATGGGAAGGGGGTAGGTGCTGATTTAGATAGGAGTTTCTGGGGGGCCCCTTCTGAGCAGAGACCAGAATGAAGTGTGGGCGTGAGCCACACAGAGAAATCCAGGAAAGTGGTCCAGGCAGAGGGCTGCGTGACTACACTTACACACTGCCAGACCCGATGCTGAAAACTTCGCACCAGCCATCTCATTTCATTCTCACAGAACCCCTGAGGGGAAAGGACCATATTTCCACATTTCCTGCTAAGCACCTGAACCTTGAAGTGACTTGCTTAAGTGCAAGCCTTTTTCAAGTGGGGGAGTTAAACCCAGGCCTCCCGACTCCCAGATGATGTCCCCACTGTAGCTTCTGGGCACATCTGTGCCTTGGCCCGTGGGCGACATGCACCAGCACTTTCAGCACGAGATTTAGAGGATGACTAAGAAACAACCTTTGTGAAGCCCATGTCACCATCCTGTTCTGCATCTGGTTCTGACCTTTTGTAACATTATTTTTGCTTACAGAAGAGACCTGAGAGGGCTTGGAGCACTAATAATGAGTAAGTTAAGGACCCTCACAGACCCATGAGGGCGGGTAGTTGAAATCTCTGTGTCCCAGGTTCACCAGTCAAGCCACAGGCAAGCAGGGGTCCTCAATCTGGGCCCAGGTCTGGAGTACAGGGGCATGGGAAGAATACCACACCCGGGTGAGTGGGTTCTGAGACAGCACACGTGGAGAGCAAGACAGAAGCCCCAGTAGAAATGGGAGCACTCAACAGATGTTGGGCTCTGACCACTGCTGGAGACCCTCCCTCAGCTCTGCTGGAGCCCTGGGAGGCCTGCATCCTGACATTGACAGATAGCTTTTGAATATTCTGACACACGTTCCTCCAGATTTTTTTTTTTTTGATGTGTGCATATACATACAGTTCTTTTTAAAAACAGCCATTTGGATATATGGACACCAAGTGAGGAAAGCAGGGAGGGTTGCCGGGGAATGAATTGGGAGATTGGGATATCAAAATGTACACTCTAAATATATGCAGTTTATTGTATGTTAACTGTATCTCAATAAAAGTTCTAAAAAAGAAAAAGGTAAAAACAACCACTTGGTCACTTATACATGCTTTTTGTAACTTGCTTTTTTCACGTAAAAAAATATATCTTTCCATGTTAATGCAACCCTCTCCAACATTTATTTGTAGACATTTTAATGATGGCCATTCTGACTGGTGTGAGGTGATTCCCTCGTGGTTTTGATTTGCATTTCTCTAATGATTAGTGATGTTGAGAAGCTTTTCATGTGCCTGTTGGCCATCTGCATGTCTTCTTTGGAGAAATGTCTATTTAGGTCTTCTGCCCATTTTTTTTATTGGGTTGTTTGATTTGGGGGGGGTGTTTGTTCCTTTTGTTTTGTTTTGTTTTTATTGAGCTGTATGAGCTGTTTGTGTGTTTTGGAGATTAATCCTTTGTTGCTTGCATCAAATATTCTCTCCCTTTCCATAGATTTTTTCATTTTTTTTATGGTTTTCTTTGCTGTGCAAAAGCTTTTAAGTTTATTAAGGCCCCAGTTGTTTATTTTTACTTTTGTTTCCATTACTCTGGGAGATGGATTCAAAAAAATATTGCTGCGTTTTATGTCAATGAGTGTCCAGCCTATGTTTTCCTCTAGGAGTTTTATTGTATCAGGTCTTATATTTAGGTCTTTAATCCATTTTGAGTTTATTTTTGTATATAGTTTTAGAGAATGTTCTAGTTTCATTATTTTGCATGTAGCTGTCCAGTTTTCACAGCATCACTTATTGAAGAGACTGTCTTTTCTCCATTGTATATTCTTGCCTTCCTTATTTTGGATTAATTGACCATAGGTGTGTGGGTTTATTTCTAGGCTTTCTATCCTATTCCATTGAGCTATGTGTGTGCTTTCATGCCATTACTATACTGTTTTAATTACTATAGCTTTGTAGTATAGTCTGAAGTCAAGGAGCATGATTCCTCCAGCTCTTTTCTTTTTTTCTCAAGATTGTTTTGGCTATTCAGGGTTTTTCATGTTTCCATAAAATTTTTAAAAATTTTTGTTTCAGTTCTGTGAGATAATGTTATTGGTAATTTGATAGGGAGTTCACTGAATCTGTAAATTGCCTTGGATAGGGTAGTCATTTTAACAAAATTGATTCTTCCAATCCAAGAACATGGTATGTCTTTCCAACTATGTCATGTTCATTTTCTTTCATCAACATTTTATAGTTTTCAGAGTACAGGTCTTTTGCCTCCTTAGGTAAGTATATTCCTAGATATTTTATTCTTTTTGATGCAATGGTAAATGGGATTGTTTCCTTAATTTCTCTTTCTGATACTTCAATGTTCGTGTATGCCTCCCACTTTTAATCTTCTTCCATTTGAAGCCTCCATCAGCATACAGAAAAGAAGACAGCCCCTGCCCTGAATTGGCTGCCCCCCAGAGAGCATAGCCCCAGCCTGAGCAGGGAGGATGCAGCCTGTGATCCCTCAGGCCCCCACCCTTGGGAGGGAGGAGACTGGGCCCCCACAGGCTGTGTTCAGAGGCTGCAGGTAGTGAAGAGACATTGCTGTGGGTCTCAGTCTGGGAAGGTTGCCTCACTCTCAGACCCCTCCTTTCTTTCCTTCCTGTATTTCCCGCTCAGCTCCTGCCCATCCATTCATCATCCACATTTGGAGACGCCCAGCTCAGGCCTCTCCTCCATGCCCCAGACTCGTGTATCCAACAGTATCTAGATACTGACTCCACTCAGAACGCCATAGGCATCTCAGGCTCAACAGCCCCAAACCACGCTCACCACGTCCTCTTGCTCCCCCTGCCCCCCACCTCCATCTTCCTATCCTCCACTGTGCCTCATTCAGGGAATGACACCTCTGTCCTCCCAGTTGCAGAGGCCCCAAACCTGGGAGCCTTCCCTTGTGCCACTCACTCACTCCCTCTGCCCCACAGCCCACCGATCAGCCTTTCCCAAAGCCCCATCAGCTGTGTCTTAAATATCTTTACTCTCTACCTCTCTTTCCACTCCACTTCCAAGACCCCAGTCCAAGCCAGTCAATGGCTATAATCATCTCTTTGTGGGAATTCATTAGATGGGTGAGAGAGAAGAGGAAGGAGGACTTCCTAAGCATCTCCATGGGCCTCATGCTGGGATTTTGTTGGTACTCATTGTGCACATGATAAACCAGTGGGGTGGACAGTATTATCGCCATCTCACAGAAGAGGAAACTGAGGCTTGGAGAGGTTGCCCTGCCTGGTCCCACATCAGGCTCAGTATTTGGAGCCTCATGTGTGATTCTTTTTTTTTTTTTTTTTTTGTAATTACTTTATTGTAATTTTTAATTGAAATATAGTTGATTTAGAATGTTGTGTTAGCTTCAGGTGTACAGCAAAGTGATTCATTATATATCTATTCTTTTTCAGATTCTTTTCCTTATAGAGTATTACAAAATATTAAATATAGTTGCCTGTGCTATACAGTAAGACCTTGTTGATTATCTATTTTATATATAGTAGTGTGTATATGTTAATCTCAAACTCCTAATTTATCCCTCCCCTGCCTTTCCCCTTTGGTAACCATAAATTTGTTTTTTATGTCTGTAAGTCTGTTTCTGTTTTGTAAATAAGTTCATTTTTACCATTTTTTTACATTCCACATATAAGTGATATCATATAGTATTTGTCTTGGTCTGACAATTCACTCAGTATGACAATCTCTAGGTCTATCCATGTTGCTACAAATGGCATTATTTCATTTTGTTTTATGGCTGAGTGATATTCCATTGTGTGTGTGTGTGTACACACCATGTTTTCTTTATCATCATATGTGATTTTTACTCTACATTATACTTCGAGTGAAGCTAGGGAACCAGTTAGTGGGCCCTGCAGTCATTTGAGGGAGAGGGAACGCCCCTCTGAGGTCAGCTCCTCCAGGGCAAGGAGTGAGTGTGAATCACTGCACACATCTGGCGACGTTTGGTGCAGGATCAAGTCCAGCCTCTGTCATTTATGGGAGGCAGCAGAGAGGGGATGGACTCTGGGCTGGACTGACTGGGTTCAAATCTCAGCTCTGCTACTTCCTGGCTGTGGAATCTTGAGCAAGTCACCTAGCCTCTTTGTAGTGGGCCAAATGGTGGCCTCCCAAAATATGTCTGTATCCTCAGCCCCACAATCTGTGAATGTGACCTTATTGGACAAAGAGTCTGCAGATCTAATTAAGTAAAAGGATCTCAGGATGAAGAGCTCATTCTGGATTATCCACGGGGGATACATCCAGCAACAGGTGTCTTGTAAGGTGTCCTCCATGGACGAGGGATGTGGACAGGAGAGGGCCATGTGAAGGATGTGGAGTGGCGCAGCCACAGACCAGGGCACGGGGCAGGCACCAGACCCTGGAAGAGACTAGATATGGGAATCACCCTTAGAGCCTCCAGAGGGAGCACAGCCCCCACAGATGCCTTGATTTCAAACCCTGCCCCCCACCGGAGCCATGAGAGAACATGGCTCTGCTGTTTTATGTAAATTTGCAGTAATTTGTTATGGCAGCCCTAGCAAACCAATACACTTCTATACTTCATTTTCTTATCTGTAAATGGGCATAATACTTACTCCATAGGGCTGTCATGAGAATGAAATTACAGTACACGTAAGGCACATCAGAGCAGTAGCTGGCACGTGGTAAGAGCTCTTCCTACAGTAGCATCATGACTCTTCAATAGTTGTATTACCTTAGTTATCTTTGAGCTTCTGGTCTCTTCACCTGTTAACTGGTAATAAAAAATACTTAGTCTAACAACCTGAAAGCTGAAATTTGCATCCT
Organism: Hippopotamus amphibius kiboko; assembly: GCF_030028045.1. NCBI lineage: Eukaryota > Metazoa > Chordata > Mammalia > Artiodactyla > Hippopotamidae > Hippopotamus > Hippopotamus amphibius. Next base: position 100,896,655 of record NC_080191.1, read on the forward strand.
TCGCTTAAAAATGGCCAAGGTCTTTCTCCCATCCTCTGTCCTGTGGACCACTAGTGTTTGGTTGCCGGCTTCACTGGAGACGAGTCATCACCTGCCAAAGGCAATGGTTGAAAAGCTGCCTCGTGCCCTTGACAGTGCCCTACCCTGGGCAGCAGCTGCTGGGAGACGCAGCTCTTTCTCTTTCTCCTAATCACCATGTGGTACAGCTCAGCTGGGGGTGGGGAGGTGGCCTCTGGGCCAGGTCATTTGTGATAAGGAGGTAAAGGTGCATAATTAATAAACAGGCAGTCCTTAAATCCCTCTCCGAAACGCTCTCCATCCCTTCCTAATGAAGTCAGAAAAAGGGTAAAAGCCTGTAATTACACTTGAAGTAATTAGAACACTGTTTAACAGAAAGCTCAAGACAGGAAGCCCAAGTGAGCAGATTACCCACTACTCCTGTCACTTGGAATCATTCTCCCTAGGTTGGTCCTTCTGTAGGTCTCCGCTGGGGAGCTGAGGACCAGGCTGAGTTTACATAAAGCATACGTACACACGCGTGTCACCGTTCTCTCCCCCGAATGGCTGAGAAAGCTTCTTAGCTCCTACAACTTTACCTTTAATGAAAGTCTAAATCAGCAGAACAGGTTCATTTTAAAGCCCTTTTCTATCTGATCCTACTGTACTGAAATTGTCGACATGCAATTCTTACTTTCTAGCTCAGTGCTTCTCACTTTTAATGTACGGGCAGGTCACCTGGGGACCTCATCAAAATGCAGATTCTGATTCAGCAGGTCTGCAGTGAGCGCTGAACATCTGCATTTCTAGCACCCAGGCTATGCTGCAGCTGCTGCTGGAGGGAACCAGCTGGGATGAGGAGGGGAGGCCACACCTGGGATGAGGAGGGGAGGCCACACCTGGGGGGAGAAGGCACGGTTCTCTATCCCATGGGTGACTCCACAGCCCTCCCACCGCAGCAACCACCCCAAACTTCTAATGAAGATCTTAAAAATGAATAAAATTTGCCAACTGAGGGGAGAGGGTATGAGTCGTCCTAGGCAGAGGGAACAGCATAAGAAAAAGCATAGCTCTTAAAGGCTAGTTTTTAATGGTCTTTAAAACAATTGTAAAGTGTCCCTTTATTGGTAGTGCGCACAAGATGCCGAGGTTCTCAGGCGTGGTTCTGCGCTCAGATAGGATTGCAGCTTCTTTGGGTCAGTGGTGGGAGTGAGATGACCAGGAGAGGGAGGGAGAGTGTCAGGGCCAGGGTCTTCGGGCGTATTTATCTTGAGTGGGTCTGACTTCTGCCAGGTGGAGTGATATTGCTCAGCAGACTTGGGAGGGAAATGGGACATCACCAAAGCCATCACTGAATCTTTTCCTGGAGCTTGGAACCTGGTCATGGGCTGAGTCGGTCTATTAGTTTGCTGCGTTTACTCTTACAAATTATCACAAACTTGGTGGCCTGAAATAACACAGATTCATTCTCTCCCAGGTCTGGGGGCAGACATCTGAAATGAAGGTGTCAGCAGGGCCGTGCTCCCTCTGAGGCTCTAGGGGAGAGTCCGTTCCTTGCCAGGTCCAGCATCTTCAGATATTTCTCTGCTGTCTTCATATTTCCATCCTTTCTGAGTGTATGTCATTATATCTCCCTCTGATTCCCTCTTATAAGGACACTTGAGATTACATTTAGGGCCCACCCAAATAATCCAGGATAATCTCCCTATTTAAAGATCCTTAACTTAATTATACTGTAAAGACTTTTTTGCCATATGAGGTAATAAACACAGGTTTCAGCGACTTAGGGTATGGATATCTTTAGGGGATCTTTTTTTTTAATAAATTTATTTATTTATTTATTTATTTATTGGCTGTGTGGGGTCTTCATTGCTGCACATGGGCTTTCTCTAGTTGTGGCGAGTGGGGGCTACTCTTCGTTGTGGTACAGGGGCTTCTCATTGCAGTGGCTTCTCTGCGGAGCATGAGCTCTAGGCGCGAGAGCTTCAGTAGTTGTGGCATGCAGGCTCGACAGTTGTGGCTCCCAGGCTGTAGAGCACAGACTCAGTAGTTGGGGCGCAGGGGCTTAGTTGCTCCGTGGCATGTGGGATCTTCCCAGACCAGGGCTTGAACCCGTGTCCCCTGCATTGACAGGCGGATTCTTAACCACTGTGCCACCAGGGAAGTCCTAGGGGCTCATTTTTTACCTACCATAGCCAGTGCTGCTAAAGTAACTAGTGTCAGTCAGAGGACAACACAGCCGAGAAGCTGGTCTCTGGGGATAAATTAAAGTCTCCTTTTCTGCCCCTCATACCCACCCTGCTCCACATCCTCACATGTGCCCTTGGTACCTGCTGTTCCCTCTCCTCTTTGATGCTCAGTTATCGCCCATGAGCCTTCAGGTCAGGAGCAGTTTCTACAGAAATGCCTTACCTGCCCTCCGGGATCAGGTGAGTCCCCTCTCCTGGCATGACGCTGCTTCTCCTTGCAGAGTTGGAGTTTGACCTGTGTTTTGTGTGGCTGCCTCTAGGAGGGCAGTGTGTGCCTGCCTTGTGCCCTCATTTTGTTCTCAGTACCCAGCACACAGTAGATGCTCAATACGTATGATACACAGTGACGGAAGGAATCCTGGCTGCAACTCTTATAAGCTATGTGTATTGGTCTGTTAGGGCTGCCATAACAAAAATATCACACACTGGTGGCTTAAGCAATGGCAGTTTATTTTATCATAGTTCTGCAGGCTAGAATTCCAAGATCAAGGTCATAGCAAGGTTAGTCTGTGGTGAGGGCTCTCCTGCTGGCTTCAAGACAGCTGCCTTCTCATGGTGTCCTCACATACCCTTTCCTCTGTGTACCTATGCAGAGAGAGGGAGACTTCTGATGCATCTTCTTCTTTTTTTCATAAGGACACTAGTCCTATTGGATTAGGGCTCCACCCTTACAACCTCATTTAACCTCAGTTATCTCCATTATAGGCCCTGTCTCCAAATACAGTCACATTGTGGGTCAGGGCTTCACGATATGAAGGGGGGTGGGAAGGGACACAGTTCAGTCCATAGTTCCATGTGACCTCAGATAAACTCCTTAATTTCTCAAAGCTTTGCTTCTCTCACCCCAGCTGCTTGGGGGCAAGAGAGAGTTCGGCGCATTAAATGACAGTAAATGAGATAATGTATGTGAAACACTCAGTACATTATCTGACACAGAGTAGAATTTTGGTAGTGTCAGGACTTCCTCTGTGGTCCAGTGATTAAGACTTCGCCTTCCAATGTAGAGGGTGCCAGGGAGCTAAGATCCCACATGCCTCGGGGCCAAAAAAAACAAAACATAAAACAAAAGCAGTATTGTAACAAGTTCAATAAAGACTTAAAAATGGTGCACATAAAAAAAAAATCTTTGAAAAAAAATTTTGGTAGTGTCTCCCAGAAGCAGGCAAGGATTGGCAAGTGGATTATTTGGAAAGTGAAGGAAACACTCAAAAGAGAGGGGAGAAGTGGCAGGAAAGAGGGAGCAGCCAATAAAGCAAAGCCTGTGAGGGACTTCCATGGTGGCACAGTGGTTAAGAATCCACCTGCCAATGCAGGGGGCCTGGGTTCGATTCCTGGTCTGGGAAGATCCCACATGCTGCAGAGCAACTAAGCCCATGCGCCACAACTACCGAGCCTGCACTCTAGAGTCCTCGAACCAGAACTACTGAGCCCACGTCCTGCAACTACTGAGCCCACATCCTGCAACTACTGAAGCCCTTGCACCTAGAGCACGTGCTCCTCAGCAAGAGGAGCACTACAATGAGAAGCCCGCACACCACAATGAAGAGTAGCCCCTGCTCACCACAACTAGAGAAGCCTGCGCACAGCAATGAAGACCCAACGCAGGCAAAAATAAAATTAAAATTAAAAAATTTAAAAAAAAAAGCAAAGGGTGTGATGTCTGAGGAATCACCACTGGGAGTAACTGGAGTTCCATGCACTGGGGAAACTCAGCTTCTGTGCAGAACAAACACCTCAGAGTCACCCCTATCCCTGGGCCAAAGGAGCTGGGGGTTTTCTGTACCAAAGCCCATCAGTTGGGTGACTCTGCTCCCAAGGGTGTTAATCCTCCCAACTTTCAGCTTGCTGTGCCTGTGGACAGCGGGCACAGAGTCCAGAAGAACCTGCAGGCAAAGAGATGCCAGTACTGGCTGGCAGCCAGCTCTGCAAGGGTCAGGCCTGAGGGGACCTGGGCTGGTCCCCCTCTGTTGCTACAGGAGCCTTGGTTGTACCCTGTAGTGATGGGAGTCGTACTTGCTATTTTGCGGAACACCAGGGATGCTCCTTAACGAAAGGTTCTGGGGCCAAAAAAAAGTGTAAAGAATGCTCCGTCTGTGGCTATGCTCAGGGTGACTCACAACTAAATCTCTGTTGATGTCCTGTAGTTAAGATGCTGAACTTTTTCTACTCCTGTGATTTCCAGGCTTCTCTACACAAAGACATTTTCATACAATATTTACATACCTCTTAAGGAATGAAAGTTCTCTGACACAAGCTTTGGGCATTATCAATTCTGGCTAACAGAGGTGCGCCTGTCAAGTATTGTAAATATGTTTTCACCTGTCCACCACTGTTGTCTCAGAGCGGCGCTCAGCACAGAAAAGATGTTCAATAAATGTTTGTTTTTGCAATAGTCTTAAAGCAATTTCCGAAAATAATCTGAAAATATTTTCAGTAAAAGAGATCTCATGAAAAACAACTGTCTAGTCCCCAAAATGACTGCTTTGAAAGCCTTTGTAAGCAAATCCAGCTGAACATACACTTGTTGAAAAATTGACCAAAATGTTTTTTATTCTACTGGCTTTGTTCCCATTAATCCAAATGCAACAGTGTACTTCCCTGAAAAATGAGGGTCCCTGCTGTTAGAATACGTCCACTTCACGGGGGATGAAGCACTTCCTCCCCAGATCCATGTGTGACTGCTCATCAAAGACTTAATTGTGCTTGTGTCCCTCTGGTCCGCTTTGCTAATAAGAGTGCCCCCCCTACCCCGTCACTACATATTTCACCCTTCTGTTGAAGTCTAAGCATTGCAGCTGTGACCCTGCTATAGATGAGCAGAGTCAAATTAGAGGACTTCTGACAAGTGCCTCCCCTTTAGCCCAGTGCCTAATGCTGCCTCAGTGTCAGCTGGGATGAGGGTAAGTCCTTGTCACTCTAACCCCCTCATCCTCTGACAAGGCCTAAGGCTTTTTTGAGTCTGATGCAGTTGCTTCAGCTACAACAAAGCCTGTGTGAGAAGGGAATTGGCAGCGAACAGGTTTTGCACTATAGCTCGCTGCTCCAGCTGGGCGTCCTATAATTTTTGCCCAGAGTCCTAAGAGAATGGCCATGCCAGTGGCGACTCACTGTTGGTCATTATTACAATGAACAGTTTGGGACCTTAATTATCGCTCTTTCTTTGGAGCTGAGATGGAAGCCTGGGGCTGTACAATCAGTTTGTTTGAGTGCTTGCTTGCGTGGCCGCTTGTTTACCCAAATGCCCATTTCTTAGGAAGGAACATTTCCTGGGAAATGGCTTGTCTTCCTAGCATCTGTAAAAGACAGGGGGTGGTACCTGGTAGCATCCTTTCCAGACCCTAGAACTGGAAATGTTGGCACCTCTAAATCAGTTAAGAGTGAGAAGAGAGACCTGGGACCACCCTTGGTCTTCCTTGCAGAAAGAGAACATGGATCTTGGAAGGCACAGTCTATAAAGACAGTCTCCCAACACCTGGAAACCCAACGCATAGGTCATCTCAGCGCTGAGAGGCTTATTGGGGGTCACTTGGAGCTACTGGGGTAGGTAACCAATGTGGGTGAAACGCAATGACAATGGACCAGAGTATTTCTGAGGCCAGCTTATTTGGGAACCGGGCATAATGTTGCCTTTCTTTAGATGGATATTGACCTGGCCACTGCTTAACAATGACCCTTGTTTTGTCATCTAGTCATGTGTCTTCCCCTCCACCCCCCACTGAAAAACCCCTGGAGAGAAACCGCAGAGTCTTCCTCATGCCCTTTTGCGGCTTGTCTTCTGTATTTTGGTTTATCTCAAATTAAAAAATAATGTCTACATTATTCTAGGAAATGGTAGCTTTCCTAGAACAAGTGACACTCCGAGTGGGGTGGGGGGGTGGGGGGAATAATGACTTTGCTGATAGGACTAAAAGCACTGGAATATTCTTAATGCGTAAGATGGGAAAGGTGAGGAGCTTGCAATCAGAATTAACTACGGGAAGGTAAGCCAATTCCTTTGTCATCTGACTTTTTTTCATGTCATTTTATTGACAGTCAGCTGCAAGTAAAAAACTTATGTTCTTTATCATGCTACACTGTGCTTAACCAAAGCCAGTGTCTTCAAGTTACTCCATTCTTAAGGTTTAACTTGAGCATTTCTTTACCATCTTCTTCATGCTTACACGTTGAGGCTTAAGCACTAACATGAGATCTAGGGCTTAAAAGCAAACACATGTAGTGCAAATCCAGCTGTGAACGTTTTCTTTTTTTTTTTTTTTCCTTTCCACCAACATCCAGGACTTTTATCTTCATGATTCCTATAAATTAGGCATCAACACACTTAATCTGAGGTCTAGCCAAGGTGACCGTAAGCTTCATTTTCCTCTGACTTGCCTGAAAAGTCATTTCTGGGACCATCTGGGGTTATCAGCCAGCCCTCCAACACATCTAGAGGGAAGACAGGCACTCACTAAGGAGTGTTTTCTCTAATTTCCTGCCTGTTCGGACTCCACAGTACCCATCTGGGCCATGCAGGGTGTGGCCTTCCTTGTTGGAATCACAGTGTGCTCCTTGAATCAACCTCCTTATTAAAACAGGAGGGCTAAGAACAATCAGAGCTTTGCAGTTCTCCCTCTCCGTTCATCTATTTTCTCTGTTCACTTATTCATTCACTTACATATTCATTTATTCAACAAATACTGATTAATCACCTCCCGTTTTATGGACTCTGCCTCTTCCGAAAAGGATCAGAGGTGGCTTGTGGGATCAAACATAATGGAACACAGGGAAGCTGGGGACGGGACAGAAACAGAAAGGAAGGAGCAGGTCGTGCTGCCAGCTGCACAGGTGGTTGGAATTCGGCGCTTGCTCTCTTCCAGCAGAAAAAGAGGTTTGTTGGATTTCTGTCTTTTTCCGTTCTGCCCAACCAAAACATGCAAATTTGGGTGCAAAGGGTAACTTTTTCCTGCAACTGAACACATTTATTGGGCACCCAGTGGAATGCCTTGTTCTTGTATGCAAATGCCTGCAGAACAAATGGAAGAATCAATTCATCAGTGCTGTGAACCTTTTCTGAATCTGTTGTAACTAGCGATCAGTTTCTGGAGTCGGCCCTATGTTCAAATCCCAGCCACACTCCCACTTAGCTCTATGGCCTTAGGGAAGTTACTTAGACTATCTGTGTCCAGCTTTGCTCCTCTACAAAAGGAAGTAAACTACCAAATTTGTGAGGCTGCAAAGTTTAACAACAAAGTGACCGCTAAGACAGAAACCTTACTGAATGTCTCCTTCCCCTCAGGGTCTATTCTCTCTTCCCTACGTATAGACAAACCTATTGAAGGAATTTTCTTCTTGTCCATTTCCTTGCTCTTTCTCTCCTCTTCAACCTACCGCAGTCTGTTTTCTGCCCCAAACTTTGTTCTTTGCCGTCCAACTTAAGGTCCCCTCCCTGTGACCTCTAACTCACTGAAGGGCATAAGTCTCTGATCCAGTGATGCACAGAGGGTGCCTCCCACTCTCCATATTCAGTCCATTTCCAAATTCTGGCTGTTTGACACCTAACTGTCTCACAAATCCAGCCTTTCCTCTCCGTCTCCACGGCCACTGTCACCTCTCGCCTGGACTGCTGCCGGAGCTCCATAAGCCGTCCGCTCCCATTCCCCCTCACCATGGTCCCCACCACAGCCAGCGCATCTCTCCTTTGTTTGACCATTTGGTTTATTACTCTCTCTGCACTGCAGTGTAAGCTCCATGAGGTCAGGTACTGCATCTGACTTTGCTTACCACTCTTCTTCATGCCTAGCACCAAGTTTGTCATACGACGGGGGGGAGGGGAGGCCAAGTAATGATTTTTGGAATGAAGGCGGCATCTGCCACGTAACCTGTATACTTAGGTGGGAGTTCCCATCGCTCCTGCTGATGTCATCCCCGTCATTATCATCACCTGGTGATTTTTTACAGAAACACGCCTTCGCCTTCCTCTTCAGACGACGCAGACTGAACATCAGGATCTGTAAATCTGTTTGGCCTAAGGAAGGTCTCTGAACTTTTTGCATTTGATATTAGCACGCCCCTGACATTTTTATTGCTGTGACACAGAGACCAACTACATGAAGATTTCAGAGAATGGGTTTGTGACCCCACTTTTCACAGTGATCTCCTTCCCTGTCTTATGTGTACTTTTACAATTGCCGCATTAAAATCTACCCCCAAACTTGAAAGCTTAAAAACGAACACTTGTTATCTCACAGCCTCAGGAACCGGGGCAGCGTGGCTGGGCCCTCTGGACCGGGGTCTCTCCCGAGGCTGCTGTCGAGGTGCAGTTATCTCAGGGTGCACCGTGGGGGATGACCTCTGCAGGCTCTCTCGTGTGGCTGCTGGCTGGCCTCTGGTCCTCGCTGCCCGTTGAATGCGGACGTCGATTCCTGGCCGTGTGGGCTGCTCCTGCAGGGCCGTTCACAGCCTGGCAGCCTGCTTCCCCCAGACCAAAGGCTCTAAGGGAGAGTGAGAGGTAGTGCGCAAGAAGGAAGTCACAGTGATTTTGGAACCTAATCTCTGAAGTGATATCCCATCACTTTTGTGGTTTCCTGTTCACTGGAAGCAAATAACTGGATCCAGCCAGCACTCAAGGGACGGGAATTACACAGTGGCAGGAGTGCCAGGCGGTGGGGACCTTTATGCAGGTAGCGGCTGCTGCCCGCAACGGGGGACTTCGTTCTCCCTCTGCCGAGGGGAGAGCACGGCTTTCTCTCGGGTCTTTTAAGCCTTTCTCCTTTGGGAATCCTGGGCATCGTGGGGCGCAGGCCTCAATGCCTTGCTGCCCTTCTCTTTCAGAAAACCACACAGGAGGGGGATGGGCAGTCCTGCTGAGAACAGCTCCCAGTGTGGACATGGTTTTAGTCGGCACTGAGTCGTGGAGGGGACCCCAGTTACTCCTTTGGCTTGTCTGAATGTCAGGCTCCTGATGACGTACTTTATCGCTTCCTGATGAATGTATTAAAAATAGAACGCCAGAGGGTATAGGGTATACAGGAAGTGTATATGTAGACCTTGAGTTTCTTTCCTCCCTTCACCCCATTCCCCACTCTGCACAGAGGTTTTAGTGCTAATTTGAGATTGTTCTGAAACTTCATCTCCTTTATCTTAATGTACATATCCAACATATTTTGTCTAATTTTAATATAAAGGTTTCAGCAATAATGAAGCCACCTCCTAATTGACTGAACTATCTGTAACCCCTCACACACTCATCCGTACAGCACAGGCCATAAGAGGAAAGAAGGGAAGGACCTGTATTTAGGAGACGTTTGTGGAAGAACCTTGGAAAACAAATGGACACAGATGTCATAATTTCAAGGAGAGCTGTAAGTGCAGAATTTTGTAGGGGAGATATGAAAGAGTGTACCTGCAAGCATATGACTCGTGTTTCCACCTTGTGTTTCCTTTTGTACAGATCGTTTCCCAGAGAAAGCTGTCCAAATCCTTGCTGAAGCACGGGAACACGGCGGGGAAATCCTCCATCACGGTGAGCCCTCCCTCGGCAGCCGCCTGCCCAGGTGCCCAGGTGCCCAGGTGGAGCCGACGGTCCGACCCAGCCACGTGGGAAGCTGATCCCACAACTGCTCAGCTATCCCAGTTGCCCCTTCTTTTCCCCATCTTTCTCCTTCCTGACAATACAATTTTGACCTTTCTATTGTAGAAAAAGAATTTGAAAGTGAGGCCATTCACTTCAACTAAGCACTTCTGTAATTAAATGTAGGTTTTAGCAGGGACCAAACATGGGGTTATTGAGCACAGTAAGAATGCGTTTTCAAATCTTTAAAGCTACCTACCCCCACATCTCAGTTTCTTGAGGAAAAAAAAAAGCTCTAATAGCATTTAATCCAAGGTTTGGTCTGTTGCCTAAGAACCAGAGATCCCAGCATTTAACCCTCCTCTTTAACCTAATAGTTTGGAGCTGTGCTGTTCTATTTGGTAGCCGTGTGATGATTTAAACTTAAAATGATATAAAATTAAATAGAAGCAAATTCCTTCCACTAGCTTGATATCAAGGGCTCAGTGGTTCCACATGGCTGGCAGCTACCATACTGGACGGTGCAGGTTACAGAACATTTCTGTCATTGCAGAGTGTTCTATAAGGCAATGCTGGAAGTATTTCTAAATAAAACATGAAATGTTCAAGTAGAGCTCCAGTATTTGAAACTTTGGCATCTTGTATTAGAGCCCTTGAGAAAGATAAGTTGTCTAACCATTTAGTTGTGTGAACAAATAATAATAATAATAGGTAGAAAAAAGTGCTAGGAGAATCTGAATTGCTTGCAGGCAAATTGCCTCAGAGGAAAACCTCCATAGGTCCTTTGAACATTCCTTTTTAACTTGAAAGTGACTGATTCGTTAAAAAAAACCTTTAAGCCATTTTTTAAAGGAAAAATTTTAAAATATTTCATGTCCACTGGTGAAAATTAGGACCATTCTCACAGGAGCTTAGCTGAGTTTCTTGGCTTGAGTATTAAATATTAAAATGATGCAATCATATCAGAGCTTTTTCTTGACTACCGTGTTCAATCATGAACAAATGGTTCAAATGGTCTTTGAAGACATGGGTGCTCTGAAAAGCCGTGGACCCATGGGCTCTCTCCCAAAGCCCACAGTCCTAGAGAAGACTTGGGGTGGTGAACCCAGGTGTGAGATCTGCCACAGTTCTTTCCCCAGTGAACAAAAGCTCATCTTGCCACCTTTTTTCTAAGACAGCTCCAGAATTCCCTTTCTCTACACAGCCCAGAAAAACTTAATCTCCTTCCTAATTTTAAATATTTAAATCCTCCCCTTAATCCTGGGTCCTTGGTTCAGAACAATGGCCTCCACAGCTTCTGGAAAACGCTTGAAAATATGTGCCAGATTTTCTAGGCTTTGCAGATGGAAGTCATAACTTCATCACCTTTCCAAAGGTATCTGTAACCACAAAATAAAGACCACAGCTCAGGTGGATTGTAAGAGAAGAGGCATTAAGGTGACATGGGACAAAAGAGAATCAAATGAAAAATCTAAATATGACGATTCCCAGTTTATCAAGTAGTTCTTGAGTTTTCACGGTGTATCTGGACCCATGTTCCCTACTCCTCAGGTGCTCACACTTTTGAAGGGATCCTTCTTTCTTTAGACAACTCTTTTAGCTTTAATATTATGCATAAAATAAAAATTTCCAGAGGCTACCAATGTGTACTCAGAACAGATGAACCCAACTCGTAATGGAAAAGTTGAGCTCAGATAGAATGGAGATAAAATTGAATTAAAGCTCAGTGTCTCCACATAACAAATTTGATGACTGGCCTCTGAATGCCTGGTGGAGTCCTAACCTGATTTAGAAGTGGTTTAACCTATATGCAGCTACAATGGTCCCTATATTTTTGTTGTTGTTTCTCTCCTAACTTCTTTTTCCATCAGTTTCTGCTCCAAGGCTTTGAAAGTCACTATTCAATATTGGGAAGTGATCTTTTATGAGAAAGGCTCTTAGATACTATTATCTCTTCACTTACGTCAAAGTCTTTGTCAGGAATTCTCTGTTCTTGGGAGTTAAGGGTCTAGATTCTTATTCTCTCTCTCTGTGTGTATGTGTGTGTGTGTGTGTGTCTTGAAAAGCCAAGGGACAGTCTTTTTCTGAAACACTGGAATTAGAACATTTCTTTAATGACCTTGTAACCATTGGCCTGGAAGGGACGTAAGGACCTATTTATTCCCTAACCCTTGTTGGTCTGATTCAAAACAGTGGAGAAGCATTGCTGCCTACTCCTCCTTTTTTGTCACTTCCCAAAGAAGAAAATATATATGATTATTTATGGACATGCCATTCAGTACTGTGTGACCTTTGAAGGAAGAAGCTCTTCCTAATTGTTCCTCCAAAACCTCTTCCTCCAGCTTACACCACACACCTCGTGTTCTCGTGCTCAGCACGAATGAGATCTAGTCATTATCTGTGGTCTGCTCTAGGGAGCTCCCTTGTGCACCGGGAGGTGCTGTGCTGTCTTCACTGGGTTGTGGGAAACTCCACGCCAGATGCCAGTCTTTGTTGATTTTTGGATCAAACGTGAGCTAAATTGTTCATGAGTTTCTGGGCTGAGTGGTCCAACTGCCACTGTGTCTGATGCGTGCTTTTTCCTTTAGGTGATTGCTGAGGAATTATCTGGCAACGATGACTACGTTGAACTTGCCTTCAATGCGCGGAAACTGGATGACAAGGTAAAGTGTTTGGCATCAGCTTTATTGAAGGAAGTAATAAAGCTGGCGCACAAAGCTTAATAAGATTTCCCCTCGCGGCTGTTTTTTCCCTTTCAGCTCACATTATTAAACACATCAAAGATTTCAGAGAGGTCTACAAAGTAAGACTTCCCCCAAATTAAGAAGCAGTTTACAAGAAGGAGGAGGGACTATAATTAAAATAGGGCAATTTTGTTACACTGAGACTTCATTCGTTCCCAAATGCTACAGGTCACATGTGCAGAGGTAAACGTGACTTTACCCCATCACTAGGAACTTTTCAGAGGAAAAGAGGACATGTGAGAAAAGAAGAAAAGTTACATTTATTAAGCATCTGTATTTGCCAGATACGGGGTTAAGAGCCTTTCAAGCATGATCACAGCATGTAACAGGCATTATTAACCCTGTTTTACAGGTGAAGAGACAGATTACTGTGGATAAAGTAATTGTCTAAGGTCACTGCATGTGTTAGTCCAGGTAACCCAAAAAAACAAGACACCAAGACAGGGTGAAAGATGCAAGGATTTTATTAGGAGACATACAGTGTCGGGAACACTGAGGGGGAAGTCTGGAGAGCCGATAGACCAGGGTGCAGGCCTGCATATAGGCAAAGGAGAGAGGGGGAGAGGTGGCAGCTCCCGCAACACCATCAAGGCGTCCTAGAGCCAAACTTGGCCAGCGAGCGAGTCCGTGTCTCCCATGAGCTCCTTCATATCCCCCACACACGCAGCACTGGCAGGGAGCAGCCCACAGGCAGCCCGGCCTTGGAGCGAGGGCAGGGCTGAATTTTGGAGCACAGCAGCTGGGGTCCATGGTCAGTTCCACTCCCTGCAGTGGGAGGTTCGCAAAGCACGTGCTCATGGCCACCGTCCCCTCCTGGTTGGTGGTAAAACTGAGGACTCAGTCCCGTGTCAGCCTGACTCCCGTCTGTACTCTTCCTGTTGTATCTCACACCTTCCACCCAGTCACAGGCCCTGCTGGTCTTGTATACACAGAAAAGTTCTACAGTCTCCACCCCTTTAAAAAAGTTTCCTCTCTAAAGGGAGTCCAACTCGAGGATGGAAGATGCCTTAGAGGACTGGGGCGGGGAGGGTGGGGGGGAATCGAGGGGGGGGCGTCGGGGAGGGGAGGGAATATGGGGATGTGTGTATAAAAACAGTTGATTGAACCTGGTGTACCCCCAAAAAAAAAAAAAAATAAAAATTAAAAAAAAAAAAAAAAAAAAAAAAAGTTTCCTCTCCAACCTCACCATATATATATTATTTCCCTCCAGCCACACCCTTGAGTCTAAAAGCATCAATGTATTCACAAAGGACTCCATTTTCCAAGCGAACAACTAAAGAAGAGGGGATTTGGGGACGTGGTGCTACGCTTTCAGTTGCTTACAGGCATTAGGCTGAAAAGGGGAGAGCCCTCAAGCAGCATCCCAGAGTCTTAGGCAGCAGCTTGTGTGCTGGCATAGTCCATTCTCACCTACAAACAGTGCCCAGTCCATGTATGCATCCGTGCATTCCCTCCCTTATTTGTTCGTTTATCCACTCGTTCATCATTCATCTCCCAAACCTCTGTCGTGTGCTTGTCATGCATCGGTTGGTGGGAAAGGGCACACTCTGAACCACGCTTACACCCACAACCTGCAATGCACCAAGTGACACATTGGTTTAAACAACAAATGACGTGACAATGCTAGAGCCATAGTGGTTCTCAGTGGTTCTCACCATGGTTCCCAGTGGCCGTTGCCACTCCCAGCTGAGCTGATTGCTCAGTGCTGAAACCCCAGCGCCCCAGGCAGCAGACCCCAGGTCCTCCACAGTGTGGCGGCGTCTCTCCCAGACTCAGTCACCCGGAAAGGAGCGGGCCCTGTTCAGAGCAAAGCAGAAGTGCTGCGCCAGTGGACTGGGAGCCGAATGGTCTCCAGTGGGGAGAGGGCAGAGTTGCAGAGTTGAAGAGCAGGAGGGTACCATGAAGATCACGTGACACAACCTCTTCAGGAAGCAGAGGCTCAGCAGGCCTGACACTGCTGTCCCGTTATCTACACCCCAAAACCCGGTGACTTATACTAACAACTGCTTTATTATATGTCGTAATTGTGAGGTCAGAAATTCAGGCAGGGTCCACTGGGCAGTTCTTCTGCTCCTTATGACAATGACAGAAGTCACTCAGTTATACGCAGCTGGTGGAGGAGCTTTAGTCACATGCCCAGCACATGGGATGGCTGGAAGGCCGAGCTCCACCAGGCAGGTCAGCCAGAGTGCCTTCCTAGTGGTCTTAGGTTTGTCACACTTTCTACATGGTGGCTGGCTTTTCCCAACAAGAGCATCCCAAGAGAAGCAGGCAAAAGCTGTGTGGCCTTTTCTGACCGAGCCTTAAAAGTTGTCCCTTCTGCTGCTTCTGGTGGTTACAAGTGAGTCACAAGGCAGCCCAGAGTCGAGTAGAGGAGAGTGACTCCACGCCTTGACGGGGGAGTGGCAAAGTGATAACGTGGAAAAGCGTGTGACGGTGGACAGCGTAGTGGAAGATGCAACCTGCCACAGTATTTTTGTGATAGAATCTGAACAAGAGAGAACAATTATCCCATGACACAGCTGGTAAAATAGTTCCCAGAGGTTCTCAGGAGGACCTCCTTCTAGCCTTTAGCACTCAGTAAGGTTGAGCTACCTGCATGTTAATAGTTAAACTTATATCTATTAATTGAGAAAATAGACCAACAGTAAAAGCCACTGAGGTAAACAAATCCCTTAATTTAAAACATTTTGCTAATTAGTATCATTAGAGCAACTAATTTCTATATACATGTGAAAAACTGCAGTATGAGTATGTGGGGGAAATATGCTATATCCAATTCAGACAATAGTTGTGGAGATCTGGAACCCCAGTTCCCTTGCAGTAATTCCGGTAACCTCCAGGTATCCAAGCACCTCTGGTAGAAAGCTCTGCCTAATACAGTTGCCTTCTTTTACATATGAGAACATCGAGGTTCAGAGATGTGAAATGGCTTACCAAATGTCACACGCGCACACACCCACACTCACAGATGATCAGTAACAGAGAGGGACTCACTCAGGTTCCCTAACTACAATCTAAGTCTTCTTTCCGGGCAGAGGGTTGATGAATATGAGTTTGATTGGTCTTGGACTGTGGAGAGCTTGGTTCTGTTCCCGTGTACTTCAGGGAGGTGGGGAGCCAGGGAGAGGAAAGTGAGGGTGTGTATGCTACAAGGCAGCGTCCTCAAGGTGTGGTCCCAGGTCCAAGAAAGAATGCATGAGGTCAAAACCATTTCCATAGTAGTACTAGGACATTATTTTCTTCCTTCACTCTCATACTGTGTACAGTTGGTTCTTCTAGCATCACAGCAGACTGAACGCAGCAGCAAATATGAGAATTCTTCTGTTGATCCCATCATTAAACTGATTCACAAAGATGTGAAATAATGTCATTCTCCTGACAATTTTATACATTTGGAAAATGTAATTATTTTCCATTAAAATGCTATTTTTATTATGATGTAGTAGGCTTATCTTTATTATTTTAAAAATGATATAACAAATGAATATTTTTTAATTTCTCAGTTTTAATTTATAATATGGTAAAATATTGATAGATATAATCCACATAAACAAAAGCAGCGTGAAAACATACGTATGATACGTAAATGAATGAGCGTGGCAATGTTCCAACAAAACATTATTCACAAAAACAGGCAGTGGGCTGAATTTAGGCCATACACCATAGTTTGCTGACCCCTGTTCTGTATCAGCATTAACTTTCTCATGCTGTGCTGTGATTTTACTGTGTTCGAGTATGCCTGCCTGAAAACTAACCCAGCCTGCATTAATGATAGCAAATTATCATTCATGAGCATCTACAATGTACCAGGGGTCAGGTGTCTAGCCTCTGTTACCCCCAAAACTCATACCCATACTGTTAAAAATGGGTCTTATTATTTCCAGTCTACAGATGAAGCATAGTGAGGTCAAACAATTTGCCCAGTCACGAGACGAGGAAGCTGTAGAGTTTGGCTATGACCCCGTGGTCACGGTTGTGGCTGTGCACTGCTTCCTTTTCTCTTTCAAACTTCCGCTGACTGCTCACTGACCTCTCACTTGACCAAATTTCTTTCATGTTGGACTAAAAGAGCAGGGTCATATAGCCTCCAAGTTATTAAAACATTTTACCATAGCAAAACTTCAGTAAAATGCCTATATCATTAATTTTCATTGTTCTGAGTTGTCCCAAGGGCCATCTTAACTCTGATGGTCAAGCAAAGGAAGCTGGAAATTCCAGACTGTCGTCAAGTAAGCATACAATTAGACACAGATTTGTCATTTTTAACTATGAATCTCTGAGTGTACATTTAAGATGCTTTTGAGCTGCTCATGAGTTGTTTTATTTCTAGAAATCAGATATCTTAATAGTAATCATCCCTGATATTTGTGTAGTGCTATACTAAGTGTCCTCATGCATTCTCTCTTTCACTGGTAATAATAAACAGCAGTAGTGCTTTCTGAGTGCTGACCACGTGCCAGGCACTGGACTTAACACTTACGCACATCAGCTTCTCTAATCCTTCTGCACTGCTGTGAGGAAAAGGTGATACGCTCTCCATTGGTGGATAAGGAGACTGAGGTGTGGAAAAGTTAAATGTCCTGTCCCAGATCATCCAGATTGTATATGGTGGAGTCAGGATTTGAAAGCCAGTGTGCTACATGTTAGATTTTTAGTTACTTGAAGGTGAAGATTGTATCCTGATCTTTCTTTTCTTGACTTATAGTACTGTTATCAAGTCCAAGCTCACTCTGCTCGCCACATGACAGGCCAATAAATCAGAGACGAGGTGTTGAGGCAAGGAATAGTGACTTTATTTGGAAAGCCGGCAGACCGAGAAGATGGCGGACTAGTGTCCCCCCAAACCATCTTATCGGGGTCTGGATGCCAGTTTCTTTTATAGAACAGAGAAGGGGAGGAGGTGAGGAAGTAAAGTAAAAAGGCCATTAGTTTTGCCTGGCTTGGCTGGCATAGGGGAGGGGATGTGTTAATTTCTTCTTTTCTGCAGCCATTCACAGGTGGGCAGGGTCAGATTGTCTCCCGGTGAGCCGAGCAAAGGCACTTTAGTTTAACATTCAGGCAGAGGGGCAGGGTTCCCTGAGTCAGACCATTGTGTATGATTATAATAACAAAAGCAGCGAAAAGCAAAGCTTAAAGTAAAGAAAACAGATCCAACTTAGAGTCAGATTTTGCTCTTTCCTGGGACAGTACATCCTCCTGATAACAACTCCATGACAGGCCTAAATAGTATCTTAAAAGAATATGAAATAAAGTAGAACATACATTGCAATATACTTCCAAGAAAAAAAAAATAGGGTACCAACGTGTATATAGAGTACGATTACAAATATTTTTTAAAAGAAAGAAAGAAATTTATGTCTAGATTCTAGAAAAAAATTTCCCAAAATGTTATCGATAATTGTGGTATCATGGGTGGGATTATGGGCTATTTCTTCCTTCTATTTTTGTCATCTTTCTATTTTTTTCTATATTTTCTATTTTTTAAAAAATGATAGCAAAAGTTTACAATTATCAATAAAAGGAAAAAGATAAATAATGGATGTTGTTCCTCCTGTGTGTTGAGCAACCTATCTCAGGAGTCACAGCCTGTGGCTCCTGCAGGAGGGCCCAGGGCGCGTAGAACAAGCTAACGTGGCCACACTGGGGGGTGGGAGGGAGGCTCCGGTTCTCTGACGTGCACGTGTGCTGAAGCAGAGAGAGGCTCCAGCACGAATGTCTTGAGCAGATGCCTACGTTAGCACAAGTATGTGTGCCTGACACACAGTTAGGCCAGGCAAACAAAAGATCGGCGTTGGAAGCAGAGAAAGGGTTATAAAATTCGGTGAAGCATTTTTTTTTTTGGAGGGGGGTGGTAGGCACACCACTTGGCTTTCAGGATCTTAGTTCCCTGACCAGGGATTGAGCCCACACTCTCGGCAGTGAAAGCACAGTGCCCTAACCACTGCACCAGAAGGGAATTCCCTCAGCAAAGCATTTTTAAAACACCAGATGAGGGAGGGGGTCGCAGGGTGTGTGATCAGAGCCTGCACAGGATTCTGATTGGCTGATGGTGAGGGAACAGGGCAGGGTCACAGGTCTTTAGGCTCCGGGTGGCCTGAGGGCTGTGTGCCCATGGTCGTCAAGTAGTGAGCATCTTTCACTTAATGGGAGGTTTTCACATCTGTAACACAACTCAGGAAATATGCATCAGATGCTGTTATCTGGGCACTTCAGAGAGGAGCTACCGCAGAGGATACAGGGGAGGGCCTGTCCCGGGACGGCCCCATAGGGTCCCACTTGGTTCCACGTAGAGGTAGTGAAACTGTGCACCTCAGATTGGGACTTGAACCCACATGCTGTGACACAAACCTGGCAAAACCCAAGATCTTCCACCTGAGATCACACACCTGGTTTCAGGACTTAATGAAGCTCAGGTTCTTGATGTCTCATCACAGAAAGAATTCAGTGAGAGACAAAGTAATAGGTAAGAAGTTTATTTAGAGATTTATTTAGAGAGAAACACACTCTGCAGGCAGAGTGTGGGCCTTCTCAGAAGGTGAGAAAGGCACCAGGGTATGGGGGTTGTCAGATTTTGTAAGGGCAGGTAATTTCATAGTCTACTGAGTGGGCAGGGATTTCCAGAATTGGGCCACTGCCCACTTTTTGATCCTCAGGTCAGCCTTGAAACCGTCATGGCACCTGGAAGTCGACTTGTCCACCATCTTGGACCCATTTGGGTCTAACCAGTTTATGTCATGGCCTCGGGCTATGTCATTCTTTCAAAAGTTGTGCCCTGCCCCCTTCCCTCCTGTTTCAGTAACAATCTGATAGAAGTGTATCTTTGAGGTAAGCAGGGCCATTCTTGTGGAGAGGTGAGTTTGCAGGGCATACTTACTGATGAACACTGCACTGCCAACCAGGCACCTTCAGGACAGAGCAGAGGGGCATTTTCCAGACTCCGGGCATTTGGTCCTGGTTGCGTAGGGAGAACAGCCAAAGGGAAGACAGGTATCCCACTCCCTCCTCTTTCTAAAGTATCCTACAAAGTTTTTGCTACAGGGCCAACCATGTTTTTTTTCCCACTCAGAATCCTTCAGTGGCTCCCCACTGCCTTTCAGGTCAGTGCAGACACTTCAGATGCACATTTAAGGCCCTTCACCTCAAAGAGCAAACTCCTGCCCTACACATCCTTAGGCTGCAGGGTAGTTCAGCTACTTGGTGTGTCCTTTTGTTACCAAGTCCACACTTGCTCGGCTCACTGCATGACAGGCCAGTGAATCGGAGATGAGGTGTTGAGTCAAGGAATACAACTTTATTCAGAAAGCTGGCAAACAGAGAAAATGGCAGGCTAGTGTCTCTGAAAACAACATCTTATCAGAGTCTGGGTGCCAGTTTCTTTTATAGAATCAGAGAGGGGGAGGCTATGAGGAAGTACAGTAAAAAGGCAGAATAGAGGGGGAGAGGCACTGGGAAGTAAAGTAAAAGGGCCATCAGTCTTGCAAAACATCTCCAGGAATGACCAGCCTTGGGGAGGGGATGTGTTAATTTCTCCTTTCTTGCAGCCATTCATGTGTGGGCAGGGCAGAGTGTCTGCCTGTGAGCTGAACAGAGGCACTTTAGTTTAACATTCAGGCAGAGGGGCAGGGTTCCCTGAGGCATGCCATCCTGTATGATTGTAATAACAAAAGCAGCAAAAAGCAAAGGTTAAAGTCCAAGAAACAGATCGAACATGGAGTCTGATTTAGCTCTTCCCTGTTACACGTTCTGTGTTTACTCTACACATTCATTCAGTCTGTTCCCTCCCTAGAAACATCCTCCTCACGACCATAGTTTGTGGTCAAAACCCATCGACTTTCCCTCTTCTCTGTCATTCATTCATTCCTGCTTAGGCTTTGGTTACGTTTATGTGTGTACTTAGCACCAAACTCCATGGCACTTTGGAGGGCTGAGGGAAGGTTTTATCTTTCCTTGTATCAATATCAAGCACAAGGGCTCTATGATCAGTATATCCCCTGAGAGTATTTTGTTGAGCTAAAGACTAAGATGGCTGTAGGCTTTATTCTACTTTGCTGCCATCTAGATTTCTGGGGCAGGGAATCGCCAGGTGAAATACATAGTAAGGATGTGATGACTAAATCTGTTGCTCAGATCGCCTCCTGTTCTATACTCGGCATTCACGTGACTCACTCATTTATGTATTCATTCATACATTCAGTAAACAGAGTGCCATTAAAAGCTAGGTGCTTTGGAAGATGCTAAGGAAACAGAAATATAAAGGAAAATAAGACACAATTCCTCCTCTCTGAGAGTTTATAATCTATCGGGGTAAAAAGCCAAGTTTAAAACAAGGATATGGATAGGTCTGCTTCTAGTATTAAAGTGCCTGTTTGTTTTACATTATTCTACACGGAAAACAACTATAAACATTGGACAAGATACAAGAGATGTCTGTTTGAGAGTCTTAAGGCGGTCGAGATTTAAGGGTGCAGAAGCTGGAGAGAAGATAAATGAATCGAGGTGATCCAGACCTTCTGTGCAGGTCTTCCACTCAAGGCAATTCCATAAGGTTGATTCATAAGACCCAGGGATGGAGAAGCTGGGAAGCCTAGCAGAAAATAGCTACTAAGAAGCAGAAACTGAGCAGTGGTTTTGATAGTCGCATGGAACTGGGGAAGTAAAACCGGAGTTCAGGGCTGCAGGGAGAGCTTGGGTTATTTGTAGAGGCTTCAGAGAAGGGACGCCGCCCAATAGTTGGAGTGACTTATCCCCTCAAGGCATTTAAATTAGCAAATAGCAGTGTAGAGAGAAACTGAACCCAAAACTACAGAGCCAGAAGATTATGGAAGTAAACAGTCTTTCAGCCTCACAAACAGAAATGAGCACTGAGGGCTTGTTAAGGAGGAACCACCCTCATAAACAGTGAGTTTCTGAATGACAGCCCTTTAAGAACTATGCCCAAGGAACAGAGGAATCAGAAATAGATGGGGCCTTTAAAGACTTTTGAAGAAACCAACCTCGAAAGAGCGCAATCCTAACTGGATTCAGGTGACTGCCCGCATTCTGACTGCTTGCCAGAAGCCGAAGACTCATCTAAAGCCTTTATAATTTTTTTTACGCAGTGTCTAGTATCTAATCAAAAATTAACAAGCATAACAAGAGGCAGAACAGAGAAACAGGTAATAGAAACAGACCCACCGTGATCCGGAAACTGTAGTCATCAGACATAGACTTTACAATAGCTAGAACTAACACGTTTAAGATGGCAGATGCAGTGCTGCTCAGAGAACTGGCATTTGGATGGATCTTTGAAGACGACTTGGGATTTCAATCAACCAGGTACTTTCTTCTGAAAGGACGCGGGGTTCAGATGCAGCTCATTCTAGCCAAGGGTGGGTCCCAGGGATGGAGAGCAAAGCAAGGAACGGTCAAATTCAGAGGCATTTTATCCTGGGCTGGACCAAATGTGTTTCTGTAGGGGGAGGGAAACAACTCACTTCTGCTTATCTATTCTAGGATTTCTTCAGTAAGTCTGACCCATTTCTGGAAATTTTTCGAATGAACGATGACGCAACTCAGCAGCTTGTGCACCGAACCGAGGTGAGAAGAGCCGCCTCCCGCTGTGCCGTCTCATCTCCTTAAGATGCTGCATGGACCTGTTCTGAGAAACCGCTTCCCTTCCTTAGTGTCTGTAGCTATCCCCCAAGGCCTGGAGTCTTCCCAGTCCTCAAGAGGGCTCTTTATTCTCAATGTGGGTGTTATAAGAGGAGACCTTTTCTCACCCAGATTTTCCACTACTGACCTTTAATGCAGAAAGCCAGCAGCTTAATAATAAAAATATGAATATTAGCTAACACTTAATGAACGTGACTAGGTGCCAAGCACTGTACTGAGTGATTTCATCTGCATCATTTTATAAACTTCTCACAACCATGCCTTGACATGATCATTACCCCATTTTCCAGTTGAAGAAACGGAACTTTGAGGAGGTCAAGTCACCTTTCCAGTTCTCACGGTGAGCAAGGGGTTGAGCTGACGTTTGAATTGACTTTGACCCTGAGCTTTGCTGTTACTTGCGAAGCCAGTCTGCCTCCCCGGGGAACGTCCATACATGGGACTTGGCATCAGGTCTGTCCCATGAACGGCTGCCCCGCGTCAGCAGACAGTGGTCTGGCTGCCTCCCCGCTCTTGCTTCCACCTTCTCTCCACCTGACTCCGAACCTGATCCTTCGCTCTCCCACCCCCACTACCCACCACCACACACCCACTTAACGGCCAACCCTAGGCTCCACATTTTATTTACGTACAAGCCAGTTCAAGAGAGGCTGTGTGGGGGCGAGAGGTGCACTGATCAGGAGGCGTGGTGAGCTGAGAGGAAAATGTTGTGCTTCCAGTGTGAGGTAAAGGAAGAAGGGACCCTCAGGACTATCACAGGATGAGAGTGGGGCGCCGTGTCCCCAGACCCCACCCTGGAAATCCAGTTCCTTTTTCCTGAAGTAGCAGAGTTGCAGGTAGCATTAGGGGAACTTTTCATGCCATATTTAAGGTGCACAAGAACTGAATAGTCTTAGGCGGGCTAGTTGGTGGATGTCATCTGGTATATGGTTAGCATTTAATAAAGTGTGTTTAATGAAAGAATGAATACATGAATAGAGCTGAATATAGATAGTATGTCCACTCCCTGTGATAGCACAATGTAAGTCTTTGGACAGTCACAGACTCTTCCCTGGGGAATAGTTTCAAATGCAATTGGGACGGTTTCCCAGAGTGGCACCCCACTGCCACCACTAAGTAGAACTTTTTCCCACATAAAGATTCCTTTGGTGGAACAAAGTTCTTTCAGGAGAAGTAACTAATTGTCGGGGAGAATCAGAAGTGGTACCCATTCATGCCTTTGCTACAGCCAGTGCACAGGGACTTGAACATGCAGGGAGAAAGAGAGGGGTGGCGTACTGTTAGACTTCTTCACTCCTGACGGCATCCCTCTTCTTGGCAAATTCCCCTGCTCCCAGAACTAGCACTTCCCCATTCCCCATTGCAAGGGGCTCCTGGAAATCTCACCAGAAATGTGACCGTAAACTTTTCCAATGAGTCAATCAACATAACATTGATTTTTTACTCTTTCTTACTCAATAGATACAAAATAAATACCGGGCAATACTGTTCTCTCTGGGTAAGCACACATGTGTGCATACACACACACACACACACACACACACACACACACACACAGATTTTAATTTCAGAGGAAATTTCTAGTTGACATTTTGATCTGCTATTGAGTTTTACAAAACTGTTGCAATGAAACATCTTCACTCCTTAGTATTTCTGTGTAAAGGTGAGAAATTTAAATTAACCAAAACAATTTTATCTAACTTTTCTTCTGTCACTTTGATCATTCAAGGAATGAGAGCAAACAGCAAAATCACGCAGGAACATTATTTTTCTACTTTTTAATGCATTAAAGGAAATTTAATAATGAGCCTGCAGTATAATCAATAATTCGTCATTATATTAAGGAATTCAGAAGAGGAAATCACTTATAAAATAATTATGTCATGTGGATAGAGAATTAACTTTTTTTACAATGCTAAGACTTCTGCTAGCTAAAAACTTCACAGGAAGAAAAATCAATATGACAGAATTGCATTTAACTGCATTTGTACGTCCCCTAGAGCAGTGGTTCTCAAATACCGTGCATCAGAATCACCTCGTGGCCCACCTCAAGAGTTTCTGTCAGCAGGTCTGATGGAATCTAGAAATTTGCATTTTTAACAAGTTCCTGCTGGTCCAAGAGCCACACTTTGGGAGGTCCTGCCCTAGAGTACACAGTACAGTCTTAGGCACAGAGCAAATACTCATACATTCTAAACCAAATGAATTATTTGTCTCATTTGATGGCGGAATAAGACTTGACTCGAATAGACTCTCAGGCAGGATTGAGCTAAGTTCACGATTAGTAAGCTGCTTTTGAAAGGGTTTCACTATATTACAGTCTTAGTGTCTGATCCTGAAGTTCTGAAGATCTGCCCTCTTTTG
Source organism: Hippopotamus amphibius kiboko (assembly GCF_030028045.1). Classification (NCBI taxonomy): domain Eukaryota; kingdom Metazoa; phylum Chordata; class Mammalia; order Artiodactyla; family Hippopotamidae; genus Hippopotamus; species Hippopotamus amphibius. The sequence goes on from NC_080191.1 coordinate 100,921,212, forward strand.
CCTTCCGAGCACACCTAGTGTAAGTGCAATGCTGGGATTTTTCTTCTAGAAACTTTTCTTCTGACTTGCAGTCTGATCTAATCAAGGTCACTGGTCAGCAACTACCACTCAGTTCTTCAGCAGCAGAGTTGTCCTGACTCATCCCCACACCCACCAATGTATGCTGACCTCCGTAGGAGAGAATTGATGCCACAGGACTGACAGTCCTACAGAGCTGGGGACCCTTTATCAGATGCAGAGGCAGCCCATCTCCTGAATCCCAGCCTCTTTTGATACGGAAGGGGTCACCTCCAGCACACACATACTGGATGACATTATTGTCCTTATTCATGAAACCACAGCCAGGCCAGTGGCCGCAGGAGTTCTGCCCATACTATCCACTTAGTGGGCACCCTTGAAAGGTTTATACTCCAAGTTTTCACAAAGGCACCCGTTCCAGACAGTTGTCCTTTTCATAAGCACCACAGTGCTTCTCAAGCAGTTTTTATGTTGAAATGTGAAAATGTCCAGCATTTCCTCTCCTACCCACCACACCTCTCTTTTTTCCTCAGGTTGTGATGAATAACTTGAGCCCAGCCTGGAAATCATTCAAAGTGTCAGTAAATTCTCTATGCAGTGGAGATCCGGACCGCCGGCTGAAGGTCAGAAATCTATGTCTGAAAAATACAATTTTACATATTTAACCCTCCTCTTTCTCCTCAAGTGAATGTTGGCAAACCCAAAATTTTCTGTAGCATTTACCTAAATCTCTTAGCATCTCAATGGAAGAAACAAGGGCTCTCCCTTCTGCTGGAGCCACTGGGGCTCTGGAGAAAATGAGATAAATTCCAATCGTGTTACGTTAAAAGGCAGATCCCATGGCCTCTCAGAGAGAAACTGTGGCAGTAAGTTCAGGGTATAATTGGGAGTTATCTACTGCTGTATGACAGACTACTCCAAAATTTGATACTTAAAACAACAGCCATTTATTTAGCTTATGATTCTGCATACTGGCAAGCTGAGTTCATCTAGGAGGCTCTTTTCTTGGTCTTGCATGGACTTCCTCCTGCCCTTGCAGCCAGCTGTACCTGAGCAGGGTGCCTTTGCTCCTGGGGTGTGTCTGGCTGTCATGTGGGATGACCGACGTGGTGGGGCCGTGTGTCTCTCATCATGCAGTGGGCTAGCTGGGACGCATACACTCAGCAACTGCAGGGTCCAAAAGAGTCAGGACAGAAGATGCACGTGTCCCGAGGCCCAGTCACGTGGCCATCCCAGATTCAGGGATGAGGAAATAGGACAAGGACTTTATCTCTTATTGGAAGGAGCTGCAGAGTGTGGTGGCCACTTTTTTCAATCTACCACACGTGCTTTTTAGTATCATGGGAATGTAGAAGCTGGAAGAAAAGATGCGTTATGAGAGTCAGGATGACCAAAGGAGAACAGTAGCCTAAGTGCCAGGAGCAGACTCCCAGAGGCGTTCCTTGTGGTCCCTGGTCTAGCCCTCTCTCTACCTTGGAAGTCCAGAAGCTCCATGTTGGCATTGTCCCAGAGGTGATTCTACCAACTCAGGATGACTGAGAAGATTCAATAGAGGCCAGAGCTATAAACCAAAAGGCCAACTGGTTCATGTCCGGTGAGAAACGTGACCCTCAAGCAGACTCAACATTCATATCAGCTTTCCCAGGGCATTTTCTCCATGTAGGCAAACCTTGGAGAAGACATTGTCAGAAGGTCCAGCCTGAAAGCAGAGCCAGGGAAGCTGGATAATGGGGATGGTTGATGGCTTCAGACTTTAAGAGCATGGGGCACCTGCCGCTGAGGTGGGATTATAAGTCCATTAGGTAGACAACATTCATGTCGGGGGCACCAACTCCCCTGGAAAGTGTCAGATGGGCACTGCCAATGTTTGTAACTTTACACTTTCCTCACTCTTTTCGCCCTGTAAACCTTCTTCTAATGGATATAATTATTGCAATTTGTCAAACTCATCATCAGATTAGAATCCTGTTGGTTAGTCCCAAACTCTTAATGTGACTTTACATCTTTGCTTAAAACCATTCTGTTTGGACTCTGTGCTATGCATGGACACGCTCACTTCTGTGGGCTGGAGGAGCAGCTTGGAGTAGTCCCCAGTGTCTCCTGTGGGAGCCTCCACCTGCACTGGAACTGACTTTCATGCCAAAATCAGGACCCCTGGCTGCTTGGGCCTCGTGTGTAAGCTCATATGCAGAGTGGCCCCGACCTACAGCTTTGGGCCTAGGGTGGGGGTTGTAACCTATACTCTGAGCCGCCCAGCCCACTCCCAGGGAGGTAAAGGGACCCTTTGGGCAGAAATAACATAATGCCTACATTACCTATAGGTCAACTTGGTCATGAGGAGTTCTTCATTAGATAAAAGGGGAGGGTTATCTGTAATTGAATAAATAAAAATGCAGAAAAGGAGCATTTTGTAGCCTTTTGAGTGTTTTGCTGTTTGTAGAGGGCAAGTGGGAATAAAGGAGAGAGAGAGAGAGGAAGGGAGGGAGGGAGGGAGGGAGGGAAAGGGGACAGACAGAGGAAATGAGGGTCAGGACTTCTTAACAGCTGCACCCTGACATTTGGATTCTGTTGTGGGGGCCTGCGCTGTGCATTGTAGGATGTTTAGCAGGGTCCCAGGCTACTAAACACCAGTCGTAGTACTTCACCCCCATCAGTCTTACAGCCAAAAGTGTATTCAGACATTACTGACTGTTACCTGGAAGGTAAAACCATTTAGACCAAGGCCTCAGAATCACCTAGAAGACTTGTTAACACACAGAGAGGTTCTGATTAGGTAGGTCTGGAGCGAGCCTGAGAACTTGCATTCTACAAGTTCCTGGGTGATGCAAATACTGCTAGTCCCAGCCTACACTGAGGCCCCCGGATAGGCGTTTGCTCCTTCATTACAGCCCTTCCGCGGCTCAGCGCCGCTCTCCCCCCGCCCCCCCAACTTTGCACCACCCAGCCTCCCCTCCACCACCTTTGCTCTGCCCAGCACTCATCCCTTCCCCTGTCCTCTCCCGGCTTTGTACGCCCTCTCCCTACCTTGGGCGCCTTCCTGGTTCTGCTTCTCCTGGATCCCTGCCCTCTGGATCACCCTCGGGTCTCTTCAATACCCCTCCGCTTCCAGAAGCCTTCTGTGGGTGCCCCCTAGCCCCCTGCACCCACCTCATGGAGATGCTTCTCCACTCGTTTGGAACATTCTCGTTTCCATCTCTCTTTCCCCAGCGGGTGACTCGTCCTTCCGGGTTTGCTCCTTGAGGGTGAGAACCCTGTTTTCTTCCCTGTGTATCCAGGCATCCAGCCCAGCACTCGGCACAGAGTAGATACTCAGTAACTGTTTCTGGAGTGAGTGAGTGAGGAGCAGGGAGGTGCTATGAGGTGCTCACAGGGTGGGGGACGCCCACACAGGTGTGCTGAGCTCGCTAGGTGACAAACCCGACATCCTCACTCACCTGTTCGCAGTAACCAAATGCAGCTTTTCTGAGAGGCACAAGAGACTTCCTGTATCACCTTTTATTTGTATTGATTATTTCATCACAAAGGCCCCGCTGAAATTCTCATAATGTTGCTCCCATTCAGCTTTCTCTGCAATAAAATGGTACCATATTGACAGGCGGCATCTCCTCACCACCAAGAAAAAAGAAAACGTGAACTTTTAAATTAAAAAATTGTAAAAGCCCTCTGTCCATTTAGATTCTCAGTCTTAGCAAAACTCTAACAATGAGGTCTTTGTCCCAAATGAGACGATATCTTTGTCTCACTTATTCAGGGTCCATACTAACAGGAAGTTCAAATAAAACCAGGTTTTTCTTTCGGTTTTATTTTTTCCTATTTCTCCTTTGTGGGAAAATTTTTTTAAAAAAATTCAAATAAGTGTTTTTCAGAAATTAATGTTTTAATTTACTGATTATGAAAATGTTTAAACATCCATAAAAGTAGTAGGTTATGATAACCTACTCCCCTCTCCATACCCATCACACAGCTTCAACCATTACTCACGGTGGCCAAGTTTATTTCATCCACACTCCCAACACCCATTTCCCCTCACCCCCCACCACCAGCACCGCCACTGCTGGGTCATTTGGAAGCAAATCCCAGATCAGGGCTCACTCATCCTTTAGGCAAAGCAAGCACAGGACCCATGATACTTTCAAGAGCCTCCAAGAATGTTTTAATTTCTTTTGAAGTCAGAAGGAAAAACAAGCTTGTAAGATTGAATAAAATGTTTCCATTTTTTCTCGCATCAGAAAATAATAACATTTTTAAGATTCCCCAAATCTATTCTGGTGGGAGGGGGCCCATGAAGGCAAAATGGCCTGGGGGCCAATGAAAGTCCCTATGGGGTCCTCTCCCAAACGTCTTGCCATTTCATGGTGTATCCTCAGTATGTGTCTCTACAAGACAAGCAATCTTTCTATAAACATAACCACAAACCTACTTGCATACCTAGAATATTAAGCTTCCTTCATACCAGCAAATATTCTGCCTCTATTCATATCTAACCCTCTAATGTATTGAATAGTTTTATTTTTTTCAAGTTGGAATCTAAACAAGGTGCAAGCATTGCATTTGACCAAAATGTCTCCGAAGTCTCTTTCAATCTGTTAGTTCTCTCTCCCTTTTCTTTTTCCTCGTAATTTACTTACTGAAGAAACCAGGCTGGTGTGTCCTGTAGCGTTAGCCCCTGCTCTGTGTACCCTGTAAACAGCTAGTTGGGACTTGATCAGATTCGGGGGCTGCTTTGTAGCAAGACTGTTTTACAAGGGATGGTGCTCTTTTATGGCCTCAACAGTCATTGAGGAGCATTGCCTAGATTCATTATTTCATTAGAACATCCAGAAGGGTAATTTTCCAATTCTAATATTCCTTCTTTATCTATTATTTAGAGTTCTTCTGTAAAGAAGAGATCCCTCCAACAACTGTTTAGTTCCCTGAGGTGTGATTTGTACAAGAAAGACAGGAAAATGCTGTATTCTTTCTTTTTTTAAAACAATTTTCAGAATAACAAGTTACTTCTCTAGCATCCTCCATAGGTGACTAATGGGTCCCCTCAGTATTATTAAGAATTCATGGATTTTTTTTAATATACTCCAGTGTTTCAGTCTATTTCAGTTATTATTCCTTTGACTCTTGTGTCGTCCCATGTTTAACCAGTTAAAATCCCTTCAGGTTGGCTCCTGAGTTCTTTTGATGCAAATTCAATAATTTCCCTGCTTTCTGGTATGAATTTTTTGAATTCATGAATTTTGAAAGTTTGAAATTCTTTTTTTCCGTAAGATATGTATCTCTCTACGGCCGCTAAGTCACACTTTACCGTCTAGAGACAGTTCCTCTCCGCAGTGGAAGCTCTAACCCTTGAAACCGCTGGGTTCCTTTGTTTCATTTTGCTTTCAACTTTTAGAATTTATTTGTTCAAGCTTAATTTTGTTTTATAATTATATAAAATGTTTACATGATTCTAAAGTCAGAGCTACAAAACAAAGAATATTCAGAAAAGTTTAGCTCCCATTCCTCTTTCTTCTGGTTTTTACTCTCTTCCCTTATAGGTAATTGTTTTGTAGCACCTTTTAATACCTGACAGAACCAGCCTCTCTCACTTCTGTATTCTTTGCCTTTTTAAGGGTCTCCTTGGATATTTTGCTTGTTGTTCTTTCCATTCAGCTCTATAAGCAACTAGTACCAGAGGGGGGGGAAAAAAAGTGATGGTATTGTTATTGAGATTGCAAAAGAAATCCCTTCTAAGGCTGTCTTCCCAGCCCAGAACTGGGCCCTCTTTCAATTCATTCAAGTCTCCTTTTGTGTTTGCAGGAGCACGTAGTGTTCCTCTTAGAGGCCTGGAATGTTTGTTTTTAAGTTTATGCCTAGTTTCTTTGTTTATGTCTTTGTTTCTCTTCCATTACACCTTCTAACTAACTATTGTTTGTATACATAACAGCTATTGAATTGTTTTCTTAAATTACTATTTTATTTTGTTGTTTGTAGTCGTTTTCTGCTAATTTTTTGGAGTTTTTAGAATACAGATCATCTGGAAATAGAGACAGTCTTGCCCCTGCTTACTTAACTAGTGGCTCTCCTTATTTCTTCCCTTCATCTGTGTGGATCAGTGCTCCCAACAGTGTTAAATCATAGCAGAGATGGAAAGCATCCTCTAGTCTTCTCCATCACTATGGTGGAAAGTCCTGTGCTGTTTCCCCATTAATTCTCACAGAAGTTAATTTTTTTAAGAAATTATGAAAGTGTCAGAGGCTTAGAGTTTTCTCAGCCACATCTGCTGAGCCTTAAATACCTATTGTAGGATTCAGAGAGGATGCTTTCTTGGTAACTCAAGAGACAGTCATGCAACAAGCTGAGATGTCTTCTGAACTATGTAAGAGACATTGCACTACTTCCTGAGCAGATTTAGAGTTACATTTAATATTAACTATTTAATGAAATATATGTATTTAATATTTAATACTAGCTGTTTAATGACATTTAATATTTAAACTAGCTACTTAATGAAATACACTTAATATTTAACATTAGCTATTGAATGAAATTATCCATGATTTCTAGGGTGTATTAGATTCCTTATCAAAATCACAAATTCATTTACTTCTAACCAAACTATGAGGTAGATTCCATTGTGTTCATTTTACAGATGAAGAAACTGAGGCTCAAAACCCCATGCAGTCAAATTCCAGATTTCATGCTTTTTGTTGAATCGTGCTGCCTCTATTTTGTTGTATTTCTTAGAAAATAAATCATCCTGGTAAAGCATATCCCATTACTCTCACTCAACCAAAAATCTTATCATCATTCAAATATTTAACAGAAAGAAGACTTATCTCTGTGTAACATATTTCATAAAGTCTGAGAAACTATTCACCATGCCACTAAAGGGAAAAAAACACTCTCAATGAAACTATAACAGTACTTTCCTATCACTTTGTGGTTGTTAAGAAAATAAATATTTGCCTCTTTGATTCTATGAAATATGATATTAATCATTTCCTTTGACTTTATCAACACATTACTAATACCCAGTACATATTTGTTAGGAGACAGTGCTGGTATTCAGAATAGATTCTCCCAGATGGGGGTCTTAGAGAGGAAGAAAGGGAGAAGGGACCACCAGCAAGTATTATTAGCACCCTAATTGTGCCTAGTACTGGCGGAAAGTCCATGCCAGAACAATCCAGACAAATACTGTGTAAGCACCCTGAGGCCATTTCCTTTCCCCTTCTCTGGTGCTCAAACTGCACAGGTAACTTGGAGACTTTCCCCTAGAGTTTATCGGGCATCCTCTGAGGATGACTGATAGAAGCCAGTTGCCCTGAAGGGGGATCTAGGGTGATGAGGACCAGTTAGTTCTGTATCAACTTGCCCCCAGGCCTTATTCAGGAGAGAGGCCCAGGTTATTAACTGAGGTCCTGGTGGGGTGGACACAGCAAGACAGAACCAGGAGAAAGAAGTAGAAGAAAAGAAGGAGAAGCAGGTCCCCAAAGTCAAAGCAGAGGCGATGAAACACAGGAGGCCATGCGGGTTGAGAGGAGGCCCAGACACAAGTCTAAAGCGACCATAAATGGGGACTTCCCTGGTGGCGCAGTGGTTAGGAATCCACCTGCCAGTGCAGGGGACATGGGTTTGTTCCCTGGCTGGGGAAGATCCCCCATGCCACGGAGCAGCTAAACCCATGCACCACAACTACTAAGCCTGCGCTCTAGAGCCCATGAGCCACAGCTACTGAGCCCACGTGCCACAACTACTGAAGCCCATGCGCTCTAGGGCCTGGGTGCCACAACTACTGAGCCTGCATGCTGCAACTACTGAAGCCTGCATGCCCTAGAGCCCGTGCTCCACAACAAGAGAAGCCACTCCAATGAGAAGTCCGTGCATCGCAACAGAGAGTAGCCCCTGCTCACCACAAGTAGAGAAAGCCCACGCAGCAACAAAGATCCAAACACAGCCAAATAATAATAATAATAATAAAAAATAATAAATTACAGCAAAATATATGTTAAAAAAATTACCATTAAGAAAAATAAAATAAAGCCACCGTAAATGGCACTTTTACCCACCATCCATCTTGCTCAACTCTTCGTGCCCCTCCTTCCTCTGCAGCCACGCCTGAGTGATTTGAGACAGCATGTTCACAAGCTCCCTCCTGACACCCCAAAGTTGGATTCCTGGCCAGTCAGAAAAGTACAGGCCATTTGCCAAGCCCACATGGAGAAACACTGTCTTCCTACTGATTCTCCAAACCTGGCTGGCTTCCCGGCGCCTCTCTTAGGTAGCTGAGTGTTTTTCCTGCCACCTCACTGCAAAGCTAAGGTGTGTATACACTTGCTCTTCCTCCCGTACGAGATGCTAGCACCTGTCCTGGGCTTCTGTCCAGCTTCCTGTCCTCTCTTCTCAGGTGCAACCAGGCCATCTTCTCCACAAGCCCGCTGTCCTGGCTTTGGACTCTCTGAGCCAGACTGGCACGCAGCTGCCGAGCGGATTGGACTCCTGGAGTGTGTTCTTGGAGTCTTCCCTGGACATTCCCCCTTTATTCCCAACCCCACGTGACTCCTAACCCCTGGACCCCTAAGTGCCTTTATTTGGCCTCTGATCCTTTGGACTCAGTTGCCATACTTGTTTCATCCTGATTTTCTCTTACAAATTTCTGGCTCTTGCTGCTTGGGAAGGAAGAAACCCCACCCCAGTTCCAACCCCAGATCTCAGTCCGCAACAGTGACCCCGATTCAGCCCCATGGTTGCCCCAAATTCACGGGAGGGGCTTCAATCATTAGATAGCCCATGGCTTGCACCAGTATTTCCTGGTTCTTGGTACAAAACACAGGAAGCTGGGATTGAGGGGTTCGTCACTGTGTTCAGTGTCGCTGGGAATCCCTGTAGTAGAGAACCCGACGTTCCCAGGCAGCTGGGAGCAACGTCACTTCCCTCTCTACCTACCTTATAGTGGAGAGCGGAAGATTTGGGGGTGGCTCATGGTCCTGTGAGGCTTTCTCGAGATCTGTTAAAACGTAAGTGCTCTCCTGATGGCCTCCGGACTCGAGGGCTGCTGGTTGTGTGCCTGTCGATGGCTTGCTCAGCCTAGATGCCCTGCAGTTACCAGAGGACTGCAGACCCACCAGGGTGTGTCTGGGTTGGATCAGCCCTGGCACAGGAATTCTCAGTGCCACTTAGTAAACGGCGCCCAAGCCCAGCAGGCTGTCTCTCCTGAGATCTGTGATCAGTGCGGTACTGCAGCAAGGAATAGCGGCAGCCCGCTTAAATAGTGGTAAATCATGCAGGAACAGAGAAGGCTTCTGAACAAGAGAACAGCTGCACATTCTCTTAATTTTAATAATATTTTTCCTTTTCATTAATATTGTCCCCCTTTTTACAGATGAGCAATTCAAAACTCTTTGTTTAAGGAAATTGCTGAATATTACACAGCCTTAGTTTAAACCCTGGTCTCTCATGCTCTATCATTCTTATTCTTAACTATTAAAGGACAGTTGACATGCACCGAGCATTCACCCACCAGCTCCCAGGTGCCATGCTGGACACTCTTAAGTTACCTCATTTAACCCTATAATTATCCTAGGTTAAACAATGCTGTGGTAACAAAGAGCCCACATGCAGTGTATGTTTATTTCTCGCTCACATAACAATCAGAATGAGAGCTTTCTAATCAGAGTCTGCCTCTCCTCCGTGCAGTGATTCAGAACACAAGTTGCTTCTCTCTTGGGGCTCCTTCATACCTTAGGGCCTCACTGTTACTTACATCCACAGGAAGAAGGGTGAAAAATGTGGAGAGTGCTCTCTAGAAGTTTTAGCTGAAAGTAGCACTTGGCTATACTCCAATGACTAGAACTAAGTCATATGGCCACACTGAACTGCAAGAGAGGCTAAGAAATGTGGTCTAGTTGGATTTGGGGTGGTTTTTGGTGACTAGCGAGCTGGCTTTTCCACAGGGAGACATTCTTAATATCCCCATTTTACAAATGAGAAAACTGAGGCTTGGAAAGGGGAAATCACTTGACTAAATTCACAGAACTTGCAAGTGACAAAACCAGAATCACATCTGTCTGAGTCTGTCCAATAAAACTCTCTGTGATGGTGGTATATTCTATATCTGTGATGTTCAAGAGAGTAGCCACTGCCCATGTGTGACCAGAGCAGTCCTCTCTCACCATCTCCTCTCTTTCTCTTCAAGAGGCCTTCCTATTTTCACTCATCCCATGCTGCGAACCCATTCCTTCTTTTCCAATAAACACAATCCTAGGAGAAAATTTCACCCCTTCACGTGTCAAGCCTCCACTGCTCATGGGAGCCCTCCTCTACCCAGTCTTTAATGATTCCAAAGGAGGAGGAATGGGTGTCCTGAAAATGAGGTCAAAAGTAGGTATTTCAATGCAATGATAATTTTTTCATCAGTGAGAATCAAGTCTGATTTCCTTAATATCTAAGAAGAGAGAACATCCAGTCAAAGCAAGCGCTGTGTTTTTTCTCCTCAGGAAACTATGCAATCTGGTCTTATATTAAAAAAAAAAGAACCTTGCGAGTTAGTGCTTAACGGGTTTTACATTTTCAGTGGGGAGGATGGAAAAATTCTGGAGGTGGATGGTGGTGACAGGTGCACAGCAGTGCGAAGGTACTTAATGCCACAGAGCTGTGCACTTAAAATGGTTACAGGTAGATTTTATGTTATGTATCTTTTTCCACAATAAAAAAAAATATGTATGAAAAAAGAATCTTCTTCCTGTTGACGCGACTTTGAACTCACCCCTTGTGGAACACCTGCTTGGCGTTACTGTACTGAGGAGTGTTTGAGTGTGTCTGCACCTGGCACACCTCACCTAGGATGACTCTGGCTCTCCCAGCCACCCGGGATGAGGGTGTGGCAGCTCCTCAGACCCCAGAGACCCCCTCTCCCACTCAGAAGCCTTTGTGGGCCTCAGGAGAGGCCCTTCCCCACACCATAATGAGTGCAAAGCCCACAAGAGTTGGCATGATCTGGCCCCACCTATTTTGTGGGGAAAATTGTCCATGGTCATGCTCTGTCTGATTTAACTCAAAAAAAATTTTTGAGGAAATTACCTTTGGAAAATACTTTGAAATTCTGAACTAAGAGGACCAAATAAACACTAATCAGTGCCCTGGTGAGATCTCTGGTGTAAAGTGAAGAGGGAGCCCTCTTGTCCTCCAAGGTGGACATTTTCCCACTAGAGAGAACATCTGTTTCAATAAATTGTAATTTATTGCTGTGATGAGATGCAACTTCCTCACATTATTTAACCCATCTATGCCCGCATCTGCACCGAAAATTAAGATAGCTAACCGGATCCTGGGAAGGTGCTTGGGAGAACTAGGCAGCTGGACCACGCTGCTGGATGATGACGGGGAAGGAAAGTATGAGGATGCTCTGTGCATCCTTGAGGCATTATTCCACCCAATGGGGCTACCTGCTCCGTCCAAATGATGCTATGTGTAGGCAACACGGACACTCCCTTATGCCAGTTGCTCTGCTTTGCTTGTGTGTTTGTGTTTATTTAGGCCACTTTTCATCGTTCATTGCACCACTTGGTTAACATTGAAGCTCAAAAAGTTGCCTCAAGATCTCAATTTTCATTTTTTCCCTTTTGGAAATGTTTTTAAATGTAGCCTTGTCAATAGGAAGGTTTTCACAAACTAGGTTGACATCCCGAGAGGCCGTTGTATTGAGTCCATTTCTGTAGGGCATTCAGCTACTGTCCCACATTTTAAACATTAGAGAGGAATGTAGGTTTAAAAAAAAAAAAAAAGTATTACAGTCTGCAGCCATCCTGGGCATTTCTTGTGGAAAGTCTTTTCAATAGAATTTTCAAATAAAATATTAAGAGAGTTCTCTCTTAGGACAAAGGACAGCTTTTATAGAGAGTCCCTGAGGCCAAGAGAAATGACCCTTTCTTAGGTACTGGGCAGAACAGTCCCACAGGCCCTCCTCAGGAGCTGCAGGAGGTATCAGGAGGTGTCAGCATCTTTTCATGGCCACGGCACTCATGAAATCCCAGCTGCTACAAGGTGCTCAGACTTCCAAGAAAGGGTTGGGGAAGGCCAAGATTTTGTCTGTGGGGAGCACATGAAACCATTATCAGGGGAGAATGGACTGACTGACATCATAGGAAATAAAGTATTTGTCTCCAGGGAGCATGTGAGGACCTTCCTTCCTGTGACCTTAAGCTCACGACAGAGGAGGCAGATGCCTTTGAGCCATCCCAACAAGGAGAAGAAAGTTAGAATGATCATCACCCTGGCCTCCACCCAATGAATTAGAAACAAGTCAGACACCTCCTCATGTTGCCTAGAGTGGCCGCTCAGCTAGACAGCTCCAGCCCGGGCCCCGTCCACCTGCTATGGTCTCCAGCTTCTTTGCTTAGACAGCCACTCGGACTTGATGGGTCCTGGAAGAGGGGATTCATGTAAGAGTCAGATGCATGCATCAGGAGGCCAATATATGAATTCACAAAAATTTTAGTAAATTAATTTAACAAAAGCTATGATCTTCATGCTCCACACAAGGTACTTCTACCCTGATATGTAAACCTTTATGAAACAGAGCTAGCCATCGGAACATTGCTTGGTGAGCTTGGAAAATCAAGCCCAGGGCACAGGAGGAGCCTTGAGAGATTCTACTGTGGTCAGAAGTTGGACACAAAGACCCTTTGAAGACTCTGATTAAGTTAATAGGATATTTGCCTTTTAAAATGCAGAAAATTCTAGGGCTACATGAACTCATTAAGGCTGATCTCTGGACTCCAGAGCTATGGTGAGTCTTGTCAAAATATAGTTTTCCAAAAGTTAAAAGCATGACTCATCCACTCATCCAACTCTCAAAGATTTTAATCAACTCATTCATGAATGAGGAAACCAATAAGATGATAAACTATTTTCCAAGAGGAGTAGGGTTTAAACAGTCTTTTTCTTTCAACATAACTGAGATTTCTAAACACAAAATTGGTCCGTGTCCTTCATAGCAATCAATCATAAACTTCAGGGTTATCTTTGCTTCTAGACAGAAATCACTGCATCATACATAAGTTTAACATATGTAGCTCCACAGAGTCTGAGCTCTTAATTAATAAACAATAAATAGCAAAATCATGCAGTGGTATATTCTTGTAGGAAAATCAATCATCCTTGGGCCTGTTAAACAAAGCTTCAGTATGCCATTGAAAGGACTTGCAGTCACACTCTTGACTTGTTTCCAGGTTATGGATAATTTTTCTTAAACTCATTGGCCCGCTCATTTACATTTCTAGAATGTGATATATGCCTGAAATTCCTGTCTGTCCTCCTTCACTCCCTCTCCATCTCTGGATGGCTGGCACATTCTTACGTTTCAGATGTCAGCTCTAAACCCAGCCACATGGTTCATGCACACATTCCCGTGAGTACTCGCCATCTCATCACCCCATGAATCTCCTTGATGGCACTTACTATCATCTGTCCTCATCGTCGTGTTTGTTTCTTTATACTTATTGTCTGTCTCTATACTGAAATGCAAGTACCAAGGTCTGAGGGAAAGGAACTGGCCTAATTCACTTCTGTATCCTCAGCTCCTAAAACAGTGCTGGGCATATAGTGGATGCTTGATAAACATCTGCCTAATGGATGGATGCATGCATGGATGGATGGATACGTGGATGCGTGGATGGATGGATATGTGGATGCATGGATGGATGGATACGTGGATGGATGGATGCATGGATCGATGGATGGGTGGATGCATGGATGATGGGTATGTGGATGCATGGATGGATGGATCGATGGATGGGTGGATGCATGGATGATGGATACGTGGATGCATGGATGGATCGATCGATGGATGCATGGATGGATGGATCGATGGATACGTGGATGCATGGATGGATGGATACGTGGATGCATGAATCAATGGATGGCTGGATCGATGGATGGATGGATCAATGGATATGTGGATGCATGGATGGATGGATCGATGGATACGTGGATGCATGGATGGATGGATCGATGGATACATGGATGCATGGATGGATGGATCGATGGATACGTGGATGCGTGGATGGATGGATATGTGGATGCGTGGATCCATGGATGGGTGGGTGGATGGATGGATCGATGAATACGTGGATGCATGGATGCATGGATGGTATATATGCATGCCATAGTCACATTAGTGAGATCTTCTGGAAGATTTTCTGCCAAGGTGTTGCTGTTTGGTCTGCCCTTTTAAAGGGTGCAAGGAAAGCACTCCTCTCATCCACGTGTTCCTACCCTCACCTGTATGGACACTGCTGATGAGCTTGTTATTGCCGTCTTGTCGCTTTTGCCCTGGGGCACTGCCTTTATGTAAGGCAAGTCTAAATGCATCGTAGAAATATTCCTTCCTCATCGTCCATGTCTTGGAGAACACCCCACTACAGCCCATTTACAATCATACCCTCTCCTAATAGTTTTCTCCCTCGAATTTAAGCACATCTTTCCTTCCACCAGCCCTGAGGGTTGCAAGAAGGAAAGAAAGAAAGGGAGGAGGAGTCTGGATGAGGGAGAAACCAACAGGCAAAGACACTCCTTCAGGATGAGGGGCTGGAATGAAAGCCACAAAGAGGATAAACAAGATCTAAGGGGCCTAAATTCCTCTCAGGAAAGGAAAGGGAAGGAAAGCAGCCTTGCAGATTTTCCAAATGTCAGGTCTCTCATTTCACTGGCATATTTCCTGGTCAGGTATTTACTTCCTTCAGAGAGTCTCTGAAACAGCAAGGACCAAGTCTAAAACTAGGAATGATAAATTCTAGCTCACCTGTAAGCTGTGCGATTTTCAATGGGAAAAATCAGGAGATGGAGGGTAGGGCGAGTAAGACAAGCAGGGTTCAATTAAGTCCCAGAATGGGTGAGAAGAGGAAGGACCATCTTCTATATTCTGATCCTCAGAATGTTTTCTATAATTTCCTTGTCTTTTTTCCTTGTCTTTCCCTTGGCAGTTAAACATCTACCCAAATTTTATTGTTGTTGGCCACCCAGCATGCCTGGTTGCACTGTCATTTAAAATGTGTCATGACAGCTATCCCACAAAAGAGTAAAATCACTAAATGGGCCTGTCAGGAAGCATTACCTCCAGCTCATCTGCCCTGTAGCCCAGCTGGCCGTCTTAATACACTCTCTTACAATTCATTCACCCCTGCTGCTCCCAATAATGAAACCGATGCTTGGAGGTGTACAGTGTACCAAACCTCAACAGACCTTTTTGCAGGTCAACATGTGATCTAAAACGATGTTGTCAAACTAGAGCATGCATCAGAATCTCCTGGAGGGCTTGTTAAAACACACATACCTGGGCTCTAACCCCAGAGTTTCTGATTCAGTGGATCCAGAGTAAAGCCAGAGAATTTCCCTTTCTCACAGTCGCCACGGGGTGCTGCTGCCGCCGCCCAGGGTTCACGTGCAAAGGCTCACTGATGCTGAGGCAGCAGTCAAGAGGTGACCGCAATGACATGTCTCCTTCAGTGCACCCATTGCCACCTTGCAGTTTCTCAGTATCTGCATCCGTTGTTTCCTTCTTGCCAAGGCTAACATTCGTTCACTCTAGTTCCTCATAATACTCAGACTCTTCATGGCTAGTCGTTGATACAGGTATTTTTTGATTTGTTTTATTGAAGTATAGTTGATTTATAATGTTGTATTAATTTCTGCGGCACAGCAAAGTGATTCACTTATACATGTATACATTCTTTTTTTATATTCTTTTCCATTATGGTTTATCGTAGGATGTTGAATAGAGTTCCCTGTGCTATACAGTAGGACCTTGTTGTTTATCCATCCTATATATCATAGTTTGTATCTGCTAACCCCAAACTCCCAGTCCATCCCTCCCCCACACCCCCCTCCTCCTTGGCAGCCACAAGTGTGTTCTCTCTGTCTGCGAGTCTGTTTCTGTTTCATAGATAAGTTCCTTTGTATCATATTTTAGATTCCACATGTAAGTCATATCATATGGTATTTGTCTTTCTCTTTCTGACTTACTTCACTTAGTATGATCATATCTGGGTCCACCCATGTTGCTGCAAATGGCATCATTTCATTATTTTTTATGACTAATATCCCATTATACACAAACACACACACATCACATCATCACATGTTCTTTATCCATTTATCTGTTGATGGACATTTAGGTTCTTTCCACGTCTTGGCTATTGTGAATAGTGCTGCTATGAACTTAGGTATCCATGTACCTTTTTGAATTATAGTTTTGTCCAAATATATGCCCAGGAGTGGGATTGCTAGATCATATGGAAACTCTATTTTTAGTTTTTTGAGGAACCTCCATATGGTTTTCCGTAGTGGCTGCACCAATTTTATACAATTATTTTAAAGCTAGAGAGAAGCTTTGGAGTCATCTCGTGTATCAGTCAGGAATCGTCACCTTTTTTTTTTTTAAAGTTTGGAAAAATTACTTTATGAAGCCTTAAGAAGCACTGAGTATAATTAAACTGTAGTCCAGAGTTAGATACAACTTAATAACAGTTCAATTCCAAAATAAAAGTTATTGTAGGTGAGACCATGAAATTTCCTAACACGTCATTTTTAATACACTGTGCTAAATTTTCTAAAACAGCTCAGAGGAACCAATATTTACAGTAAATGGTGTATTTATGAAAAATCTGACATCAGCTATATTATATATATTATATATATATATAGAACCCAAGATTATATGAACTAGGAAACTTTGTATATCTCAACAGCAGTACTAGAGTGCAGAGTTTGAGAGTGGGATTTATAACATGGGATTTGGAAAAGGAGCAGATATCTGGTTTTCAAAACCTGAAGTTTTTCTCAAGACCGAAGTCAACATTGTAACTGCCATAGAACAGGAAAAAGGGAAGCTTTTCTCACTTTAATTGTTCATCTGTGTCATAAAGTCCAGTATCCCTGAGATAGGAACCACTGCAATAAGAAAGGAGTGAACAGGTTCTCCCAAAGGAAGATTGTTACTTAATTATGCCTCCTGCCCTGGTCACCAGGAGCAAACTCTGCATTTCCCAGCCTAATGCTTGGGAGCACCGAGGCGTTTCAGTAATGGTTCATCATAAACCCAGCATTCTCCATCTTCATGAAATAACCTTGTCTCCCATGGAATTTCCTTTTCCTTCCTTTCTCGGGCTTCTGCTCTTTGTCTTTCTTCAAGTCTATGCTTGGCTTCAGTTGCTGCATCAATGTCTCTGATTTTTAAGTTGAAAGTGACATCCTTCCAAAGGCAGCAGGATTCATACTCATTCTGCTCTTCCAATTTCCTCACTTTCTTCTTGATTATAGGCAACTTCTTGGTATCTATAAAAACTACATTTTCCCCTGTTGAGTATTTTGCATACATTACAGCATTCCATTCCCCTTCAATTGAGCAGAAAGACTTCTTGTCATTTGGAGAAAAAATCTCAGCAGTAATTCTGTGCTTCTTGCCCCCATAAAAAGGTTTAGTGTGGAAGACGATATTTGCACTATAGCCAGTTTTGGAACAATTAATATTGCATTCTCCGCCTAGTTCCACCCAGGGCGCTGTGAGGACAGACCCTCCATAACCACTGGGGAATGTGAGGATGTAGTGTTCATCATGGTCCAGACATGAGACACAGCCCTGCCCTATGTTGGGCACCCCAGTTGACATCCCAAGGAATTTTGATTTGGTCCAGATGTGAGCATTGAATTGTATCTTCTTGTTAAAACACTCCGCATAAAAGGCTGAAATGGGTGGATGATGGGAAACCTGCTCAGCCACGAACGTTACGCTATTCTTGGGAACCCAGGGAACTGGTCCTTCTGCAACTAGCTCCTCATTCTCTTCAGTACCATTTGGTAATGTCCAGTGACAATGAAAGATCTCGCCCAAAATGGGGTTGTATGGCTTTTTGGCAACCGATCCTTTCCTTCCTGCTTGAAAGGCTGAGAGATACCATTTTACAACTTGAACCATTCGGTCTCTAGCATCCTCTTGGTCACTAATACTCACAAACAGGTCCAGATGTGCAAAAAAGTCTGTTTACATTTCTAAAAGAGATCTTCTTTCAAGAATAAATGTTGGAAGGACTACCTTAGTAAGATCCATTCCAAGCCTAACCTGTGACAACAGATGCATGATAACACTCTTGTGCTCTTCCACCGACCCTGCCTCCCCTTCATCATCTCTATCATCATGTGAATGGAAAAGGTCAGCATCACTTGTTCCATTGGACATGGAAGAATTAAGTGATTCCGTGGTATCTGGGCGCTTTAGACTATTTCCTGAGCTGCTGTGTGTCAAGACTGAGGCCGATCCAGAGGAATCTATGAAGTGCTTTGGGGTTGAGCCACTCTGATGGAATTCATCTGCGTCATAGCATTCATCTTCCCTGCTAGAATAAGAGAACTCTGGGACTGAGTTTGGAGACAAGTTGAGATGGCTTGGAGAAGTCAGACTGCTACGAGGTGGTGAGTGCCCACTGCCTGTACTGTTTGGTGTTGAAGTCTGATGATGTCCCAAGGTAGCTAATACAGGTCCAACTGGTAGAGAAGATGGACGCTGCTCTGACTTACAAAACTGAGCAGGTTCTGGAGGTAAGACAGTCTGGGAAGGCATTGTGTTGATCACAGGTTCCAAGGGACTAGGTTGATATATTGCATCTACAGAATTAATAGTACTTTTAGCGATCTGCAGCAACACAATGCAGTGTTTAATTGATTCTACCATGCTATTTGTTGTCTCTTTGAGAGTTTCAGTTTTCTTCCTTTGTTCATCATCTTTGCAGTTTTGAAGTTTGTCATCAAAAAGCTTTAACTGTTCTATCAAGATTTGTAGGTAAGCATCAGCCTCTGTAAGTTTCTTATCAAAGTCTTGGACACTAGGAACAAATCCTGAATCCAAACCTCCGCAAGTGGCCAGCAAGAAAGCCATTAGCCAAGGCCCCCACCCTCTGTGCCTCCAGGGGAGGGAGCCAAGGGCCGCTTCCAAGCACCCCCTCTTCTCCCAATTCCTCCGGATCACTGGGCTGCCGTGTAGTCCATCTGGTCAGGTTCAGCCGGTCCCCCAGACCAGGATTCATCAACTTTAACACCACTGACACTGGGGCCAGACACCTCTTCGCTGCAGGGGCTGACCTGTGCATTGTATCCTGAGCAGCATCTCTAGCCTGTATCAACTCGATGCCAGTAACACACTCCCCGTCGTGACAACCAAAACCATCTCCAGACATTGCTAAATGGCCCCTGGGGGGCAAAAATCACCCCAGTTGAGAACCACTGCCCTAATCAATTGGATTTTTACTATCTTCCTCTCTGTTGGGGTTTAAAGGTGAAAATGCATTGCATCCCTTCCTGAGTTTGTTCCAACTGAAAAATTAGACTTCAGAAGCATGGAGATCAAAATATCACTTCATTGCTGCTCAAACTGACTCCTGCTGGAGAGGTTTGTAAGCAGCGATAGGTGAGGAAGCCGATAGTTAAACTCAGGATGGGCCGAATATAATTGTGTGGCAACACCGGACCACGGCAGTGGCAGGACTAAGGCAGTGGTTCTCATCCTTGGATACATACCGGAATCACCTGAGGACCTTTGAAAAGTATTGATCCCACTTCAGACCAATTGAATAATTTCTGGATATGAGCCCAAAGCATCAGAAATTTTGAAAAGCTGTCAAAGTGATTCTAATGTGCACCCAAGGTGGAGAACCACTGCTTTAACCAAGTAGTCTGAGGAAATTTAATCCCTGGTTGGATATTTCATAAGGGTATTGGGGAGACAGCAGTCTCAGGAAGTTTTGTAAGTCTTTTTCAGTCAAATCAGTCTTCAAAATTCTGCTGACATGTAACTTAAATTTATTATAAAGATCATAAAATATTTACAAGCTTCAGAGCAGTTTCCTGTGAGAATAGAGCATCTAAGTCAGGACCTTGAAGATACGTAGAAAGGCCCAGAAGTTCATGATTAATAGGCCCAATGCCGCAGGCTTTTAATGTGTTAGGGAGGAGGCCCCAGAGGAGGATTAGAGATGGGTAAACAGAACCCTGTGGCTCACATTAAGGAATTTGGATTTTTATCCTGAGAGTGATGGGAGGCACTGGAGTTTCTATGCAGGAGGGTGATATGGTCATGTTTGAATTCTTGAGATCAATAGTCTGCCTATTTGTGGAATCTGGATTGAAGGAGGGCAAGGCTTGAAGCAGGAGATCTGATTAGAAGTCAGAGCAGTCATGCAGGTAAGAGTTACTTACCAGACAGGGATAACGGGACTTGGTACAAGATTGGCTGTTGGATGGAGAGACAGGAAGAGGAATGCCTCAAGCATCAGTCGCTAACTCCTGGCTTGGTCACATGGATGGAAAATGGTACCATTCCTTAAGATCAGACCATCAAAGAAGCAGGAGTCTTGGGGTGGGAATGATGAATTCAGTTTTGTACCCGCTAAGTTGAAGGTGTGTGTGGTCATCCAGCGGCAGATGGCCCAGGGTTGTCTCAGTTTTAGCTCAGAAAGGCCTGCGTCCCAAGAAACCACCAGCCTTGGGCAACCCAGAACGCTTGGACAACCTGGCAGGTATCTACATGAGTCTGACTCTCAGAAGAGAGAGTGAGGCTGCAGCATGAATGGAAGAGTTGTCAGTGAATAGACGGGGTGTGTGTGTGTGTGTGTGTGTGTGTGGACATGCGTGCACGTGCACATGTACATGTGATTAGAAGGAAACACACCAAAATGATGTTAACAGTACACATTTCTCAGTGGCTAAACAACAAAACTATTTTTTAAGAATTTTAAAATTTTTTCTACCTTAGGAATGTGTTACTTTTGCAACAAGGAAAAAGAAAAGACCAGTTTAAAATACACACACAATTTTTAGCATCCACGCCAACCTTCTCTCTTTGCTTAGTCCTTTTCAGTTCCTACCGAAAAAGTAAAAATTGAAGTAATTATTTCTAAAAGTCACTGTGGGTTTTCCTGGTGAAAGGCAAACATACCTTATTTTTGGATACAAAAATTTTTCATATCCAAAGATTATTTTTGAATGCATACCTTATTTTTATGTAATTTTGTGTATGTTATACAAAATTAGGAAATAGACTGTGGATCAGTTTGGTTCATCTCCTCTTAAATTCCAGCGTCTACTTAGGCTTAAAGTAGCCTGGCCACAGAGCACTGTCCTTCTATATTTGTGTTAGTTTTCTGAGGTGGGTTTGTCTTTTACCCCATTTCTGCATTGTTTATTCCCATTCACAACCTATTCTCCACGGGGCTGAATGTATATTTGAGACTGTAGCTGCAGTATCTACTTCTTTACAAAACGTGTGGCCACAGATTTCATCAATTGTTCTTTTAAATCAGTGGGCTGGGAGTGACAACATTGTAATGAGGAGGACGAGGTGGAGGACGCCTCCATGACTTGTCCCAGGTCCCATGAGATCTCATGCAGCCGTGCTGCGGTTTGAACCTAGGGCTCCTTAGAACCTTGGAATAGAGGCCCAGAGAGGAGAAGAGACTGGCCCTGGACCACATGGCTCATTAGAAGCCAAACCATGACTTGAACCTGGACTTACAGAAGGGAAAGAGCAGTAAGCCACTATTGTGCACCTACAGTATGCCAGGAACCATGCCAGGTACTTTCCCATCTTCCATCACCTCTAATCTTCACAACAAAATTGCAAGGCTACCAAAGAAGGAAACTGAAGCTCAGAGAGTTGGAAAAGTCCCTAAAAATTCACAGACCCCTTGAGGACAGAACCTGAGCTCAGGTCTGGTTGACTCCAGAGTCCACCTGATACCTCCTGAAGTTTTCCAGAGGCCCTTTTTTCTGTCTTGAATTCTAATGCCTGGGAGAAATGGGGGAACAGGTTCAATTGCTGCCTCCAAGGTAGGAGAAAAAACAAAATAGCAGATTTGTTTATCCATCACTGTCATTGATTGAAGGATGAGGGAAGAAGAGCAGTACCAAGGACTTTCCTGCAACTTAATATCATCACATTTCAGGTGAAGTGCCCTTGCAGTGAACAGCCAGGAAACAGGAACCTCAAGGCTTTTTGTAAGCTCGTTGTAAAATTCCAGAGAGCCCTATAGTATTTTAAATCTCTTGGGGGGAGTCCTGCATGTACGTTGAAGAAATCAAATACAGGCAGAAAGAAGATGGCACCTTGATCAGTTCTTTCTGGCTTCTCTTAGTGTAAAATCAGAGATGATAAAAAAAAAACTCTTTTGCTTTTCTGCCTACTTGGTACGTATTGTGTCTATTTCCAAATGCTTCCCAACATTTTCTCTTCAGAACCTCATCTAGGCGGCAGACAGGGCAGGAATTATTATTCCTATTTTTGTAGATGAAGAAGCTGAGTCATAGATTAAGTAATTTGCACAGGCTTTCACAGATAAGTAGCAAAAGTGAGAAGAGAAAGTAGGGGAAAGAGCTGTTGCTTGAAATCATTTACAATTTTTTATAATGCATTTCTATCAATAAAAGCACTTTCAACATATACATATTTTATTAATTACATACTTTTACTCGTGTGCTAATACAGTATGTATACTTTAAATTTTATACAATAATAGAATTTTAAAGGCTGTGATAAAAATGGATATAAATGCAAGTGCTAATATTCCCCCTTCACTCCAGCTGTGCACACATCCACCCTCTAGTGTCTGTGTCTTTGTGTATTTCCCTCCCCTTGAGTGTGGGCAGGACCTGTGACCTTTTAACCAGTAGATGTATCAAAGGTGGTGGGACATCATTCTTGTGGTTATGTTACATTATATGGCAAAGGTGAAGATGTCATTAAGAGCCCTAATCAGTTGCATTGAATTGCTCGAAAGGGAGATTATCCTGGTGGACCTGACCTAATTATAAGCCCTTTAACAGAGGACCTGTGCCTTCCCTGAAGTCAGAGACTTCTCTCTGCTTCTGGCTTTCAAGAAACGAACTGCCATGAATTCTACAGCCACAAATTCTGCCAACAACCTGAGGGAGCTTGGAAGCAGATCCTTCCCTAGTCTCACATCCAGATGATAACACAGCCCATCCCACACCTAGATCTCAGCCTGTGCGAGCCTGAGCAAGGACACAGCGAAGGTGTGTCTAGACTCCTGACCCATGGAAATTGTGAGATAACAAGTGTGTGTTCTTCTAAGCCACTGTGTTGTAGTAATTTGTTAACACAGCAACATAAAATGAATACCCCAGGGGTGGTCTCTGCACCCCCTTGGTTTTACAGACCTTATTTCTAGTCAAAAATCTGAACAACAAGCGCTAGGCACTCTGCTCAGCACTTTACCTGTAAGGTGTCATTTAATCTTCCCTACCTTATGGAGGTGGGATTTCTGTACTTGTTTGGGGGTGATGAAACAGATCAGCAGGATTAAGCAACTTCCCTCAGGCCCCACAGTCAGAAATGAAAAGCGAGGGTGTTGACCCTCAGCTTGGAGGTGAAAATAAAGCCAGTCACTCTCTTCCCTTCTTCTGTTGCACCAGATGACCTAACAGAGGACAACAGGAAACTCATTCCACACACCTTTGTCTACTCATAAAAATGCTTCCTGACTGTGTGCAATGTATTCTGATAAGTCTTAGAAAGGGACACATATCAGGCCACCCTACTCGTGCACACAGTTTGGTTAAAAGGATGACAATAGATGTCTTTTGCTTAAGGAGTCTAGTCCATAACCATCTTTTAGTACTAGGTCTCTGGCAGTGTGTTTTCTTCCCACATTTTTCTAGGACAGACCTAACAGCCTGCTCTCTTAAGGAGAAAGTTGAGAAATTATTTTCTCCTCTGTACCAGTCAGGATCCTGGCAGGGCATTTAATGAAGGACTGTATTACAGATGTAAAATGAGAGATGGTTAAGTGCCCAGGAATAGCAACAGCAGGAAGCTTTTACCACCCCAGGTCTAACGGGCCAAGGACAAGGAGTTATGTTACCAGAGAGTAAAGCTGTAGAGCCCATCTCCTTCCCCCATGCCGGGAACACAGGTACTGCGAGAACCTCCGCATGGTAGGGAGGGCGCAGAGGTGGATACCCTGATGCTTCCCTCTCCTGCTGGTGCTTCCTGTAATAGGAAGGAAGTCAGCCCTTAACTAGCCTTTCTACTGGGTTTCCATTTACGCTATTCACTGTCCTGAATGCTTTTACTTTAGCGCTGATGCGTTTCATGGCCTGTATCTCTTTTGGTGACAATAGTGGGTTGTGTGTAGTAGTTACGCATGAGAAGGAGTCTGTGTGAGAACCATCTATCGGGGCCAAAAAATATATTGGGCTGGAGAGTTCAAACAGCCGAATGAGTCAGTATCAGTGGAGCTCGCAGCTCTTGGAAGCAATTTGATATGACCTTCCTTTCATTCTGCTGTGATGTGCTAATAACATAGAACAATGTGCCCAAACTGCTGCTTTTTGCAAATCAGTTTTTCACCTGGCAGCATCTATTCTGGAAGCTGCTGTTCCTGCCTTTCTGTGTTCCAGGCCTTGCAAATTCATCACTAATCGACCCCAAGAAAGTAGAGCAAAGTAGGAAAATTCTTGGTTTCCACACTTGCCCAGCTGGTGGCATTGTGTTCCGGCGAGGAAAGATTTTTGCAGAACTGGAATGGCAGGCAAACCACCAGCACGTACTTTTGGCCCTGCCACCTACTCCCAGGTGATTGGACCTCCTTGGCATGTCCCCGAGCTTAGCAGCAACTTCTCTAAGCCTCATTTTCTTCCTAGTCATGTGGAGATAATAGTATCTGCCCTATTCCATAGGGTTCACTCATTCATTCATTCGTTCAACAAACCTTGGATCACCTACTATATACAAAGACAGCCTTAACAATCCTTATCAAAAATATTGTCATCAAGGAGCAAAACCAGAATTTTCAGAACCTTCTCAATTTCAAATATTTAAACCATTTATTCCTTGAAAGTGATCATCATTTGCTGAATATCTTTTAAGTCCAGCTTCCTTAATACATTAAATATGTGATCATTCATTCAATTATATATGAATTTCCATTCAAGACCTATAAAGATGGGAGACACACACACACACACACACACACACACACACACACACACACAGTGGAATATTACTCAGCCGTAAAAAAGAAGGAAATAATTCCATTTGCAGCAACATGGATGGACCTAAAGATTATCGTAATAAATAAACCAGACAGAGAAAGACAAATATCATATGATATTACTTATATGTAGAATCTTAAAAAAATGATACAAATGAACTTATATACAAAACAGAAATAGACCCATAGATGTAGAAAACAAACTTATAGTTACCAAAGGGGAAAGGGGGGGGGATAAATTAGGAGTATGGGATTAACATACACACACTGCTATGTATAAAATAGATAGCCAACAAGGACCTACTGTATAGCACAGGGAACTGTACTCAATATTTTCTAATAACCTATAAAGGAAAACAATCTGGAAAAGAATATATATATATATAATATATATAATATATTATATATATATAAAATAACTGAATCACTTTGCTGTAAACCTGAAACTTAACACAACATTGCAAATCGACTATACTTCCATTAAAAAAAAGACCTACTCTCTGTGAAGCACCATGCTCATTTCTAGAGGTACGGAGAGGTCCTCCACCATCAGGACATTCAAAGTATGATGAAAAAACCTGATCTCAGTGTATAAGCAGACATATTTTTTAACGTGCGGAAATACCAGGGAAAGAAAAATCTATAGGACACCCATCCTGGGCTATGAGACACGAAAGCTATGGTCAGACTCGCATTTCTGACAGTTAATCTGACTCCCTGAGCTCGAACAAGAAAAAAAGCAGTTAAGGTACTTCTGTGGTCCAGATGAGAGATAACGAGGTCCTGAAGTGCAGTGACGGTGAGTGTGAGAGAGCCAAGGAGTTGTCTGGAGACTATTTAGGCAGTACATTCTACAGGAAATAGTGATGGCCTCGATATCAGATGGAGAAGAGGAGAAAGGAAAGGGGGATTAATATTCCTCTCCAATTTCTCACTTGAGTAATTTTATTAATTTCCCTCATCAGCCCTGCAGGGTAAGTATTGTTATTGGCATTTTACTCAGAGCCTCGAGATCAAGTAACTAGTAAAGTCAAGGCCAAGATTCATGCCCACAGCCTGATTCCAAAGCCTATGCTTTTCTACTACAAACCCAGCCCCTTCCAGAATCTTCATATTAGTCTTTCTATGAACCCCTTTTCTTAGATTCAAAAATCTGCTCCCTGGACCATTAGATGGGACAGGGGAAAAGAAAGGGTACGGCAGGATTGGAGATGACAGAGGGCAGGAAACATGTGGGACTGCTATCCAGTCTTCTCTCCCTTCCATCATCTGCATCCCTTCCCCACCTCTCTTCTCCACCAGCAGGTGTGTGGTTCTCAGGGCTCAGGGCCCTCCTGGCAACCTGGTCCTGGCTGTAGGAATCAGCACAGGCAGTCTCTGCAGTGGCCCCTGGCAGTCACATTTGCTGAGATTTCCAACAGCATCTCCAGGTTTGGGGATGTATCTAACGTGCTCCAAAGGGAATGGTTTAAGAGATGAGAACCAGGAAACCCTAGTTTGCTGTTTGCTTAGCTGCGTTCTCAGGCTCCATCCTCACTCCAGCTGTCATCTGTAGGGCAGAACTTTCTTTCTGGCCAAAGAGTGTCTTAACAGTGGGTGGGAGCTCTTTTACCCTTCAGAGGTTCCTCTGGATCTGCACAGCAGTTTTAAGAAAGCTGGGGGCAGAGTAGAAAGCCTCTCTTCCCCCATCTTTTCCATCAGGCTCTGCTCCCAAAGACTGGGGGCTACTGGTTCAGATGACAGATGGTGCTATCTGTGGACGAAAGTTCTACATCATCATTGATTTCCAAGGTAACAAAGATGTTACCTAGCAGCAGCGGAGCCCAGAGGTGATACCCAGCCAGTCATCACTGGCTGCCCAGCCCTTTTCTTCATTCTGACATGCTTGCATTTCTCTTCTTCTTCAACTTGCCTATTTACAGCTGCTCCAAATTGCCGAAGGAAATGTCACAGAATGCTAATAACCCAGAGTCGAGGTGGTTTCCTAATACTGGACACAGTGTACCTGTCCTCAGCAGGACTAACTCTGAATTTAGCCTGTGACATTTGTTGGGCCTTGGAGACCTGGGAGAGGTTTTATGAGATTTCCTGGGGACAGAATTCTGCCTCATGAGTTCTTCTGCTGTCATAATGTGTAGGGGAAGAATTTTCTTTGTATCACAGAATAGGTGGTGTCAATGAAAGTTATCAGTAAAATTATCTAAAGCATTTAGATAATTTCATTGCATTTTATAATAAGAAGTATGTTGCTGTAGATGGAGGAAAAACACTTTGGCCCGACTCTTAATTCTTGGGTCATTATATATTTTAAGAGAAATGTAACCAGAACTCTTCAGTATCTTAGCCTGATATGCAACGAAAGTTTTTCTGTTATTTTCCTTCTATTTGTATATAGTCTGTCACCTTTTTTGCAGCAGAGTTTGTGTTCTGAGTCAGTCACAGAGAGTGAGATTCTGACTGCTTTCTGCGCAAAGTAACCTCCTATGTTAGAAATTGGATATTGTGCAGCTGTTGAAAAGAGAGGTCTTTTATGGGCAGGTTCTTCAGCTTCCTGAGTCCTCTCCAAGGTCAAGGTCTGAGTTCCATTCACAACTCTGAACCTCTCCATACTGAATTTGGATAAATAACCCTCTTGTGCTTAAATCACATCATCTACAAAACAAAGATGGTAATGTCTGCCCCCACCCACTTCCCAGTGACATTTTTTTGAGTCAGTGAGAAAGTCTGTAAAGTACTTGGGTTGCTCTACCAGACCTGTTATTTTAGAAATGCCTTCTTAGCAGTCAGGGCAGCCAGACATGCCACAAAGGCTCTGAATGCTGAGACCTCCAATAATGAAAACCCAGCTCGTAGCTCACTTTATCCAGACTATATACTTGAAACTTTGGACTTGTTTTAATTTATGAGTAGGTGAGATACTTCTCTTGACCTCCATCGTGGACATAATATAGTACCTGCTTTACAGGGCTGTTGTCAGGATTAAAGGAAGAAATGCAAACAATTTGCTCAGCATGTAATAAGTGCTCAGGACACATGGGCTACATTACCCGTATTAGATGTTATGATAGATCATTCATTAAGATGTTTCATTGGCCAGGGACCAAATGAAATCAAAGGTACATGTGTTCTCTGAGGCACCAGCCACTGCCATAAACAGTGTCAGGATTTCCAAAAAAAAATGGCTAAACCTGAAAGATGTGGAGATACCATCTGTAATTGGTTAACCAAGAGGGCGTCTGCATGGATAACTCCAGCTTTTAGTGGTGAAGGCCTCATTTCATCTCGAGGTATGTGCAGTGTTAGTTGGGACATCACAGATGGACAGTGGCTGGATAGCAACACAGAAATGTGACATCTGTGTCCTTTCGGTTTGGAGAACTTCTCCCCAAGGTGATTTCAGCCGTCCAGCTTTTTCCTGTTTCCTCTTCTGGACACTGATGATGGTTTGGTACCGTGAGCATCTCTCTTGGCAATAGAGTCCTAGGCCTGGTTCATCAGAGGCAAATTGTCAGTGCAATGTCACTCTCCATCTCTTCCCTCCTTATCTGAAAACCGTTTATTGAGCTGCAGTTGGATTATCTAAAGCTGGAATAAGTTGTTTACTGTTTCTTTGCTTCTGTCCATTACTAGAAAGCCATTTAAACTTGAAATTGTGCCCAACTTTTCTTGACCTTCCTTGGTTATGCCCCTCTTATATTCCTGCTAGTTTTATCCAGAGTCCATATCATCCTTAGATCTTTCCCATCCTCCTAAAGCCCAGAGGATCATATGACTTGCTCGAAGTCTCAGATTCAATCCACTGGCTGAGACAAGGAGCAAGGTCTCCTGACTCTTCATTCTGGAATCTTTTTACTTTCTATATCATTGACCTCTTCTCCCATAAACATAAATGTCACTCAGAACCACAAACTGGACATGGAAAATGGCATAAGCTGAAAAGAATGATTAGCAAATACTTAAACTAGTATGTCTCAAAGTGTGATCCTCTAACCAGTAGCACCAGAATCACTGGGGAACTTGTTAGAAATTCAGAATCTCAGGCTCCAGCCAAGACCTGCAAAAGCAGAACTTCAAGCCCTGCATGTGATTCTGATGCATGCTAAAATTTGAGAACCTATGGTACAGGCTGTGTCAAAATCCTGTACCTTGATTATACAAGGCCATTAAATGGCCACTGATGCATGAAATTGTGTTTATATTTCAGAGGTATGTTTGAATTTCAAGTCTGTTATTTTACCTGAAAGATAAGCTAAGCTAATACATTTCAAGGTCCAAAGTTTTCCTGAAATTAGCAGAAGTGTTCTCAGGGTCTTGCGGGATCACAGACCTGGCTGAAAAAATCAGGATCCAGGGCAGACACTGCTAGATGCAAGCAGTTATTTCTCTGGATAGAGCACGTACTCTGCACTGTCCCATTCAACAGAAACATTAAATCTCTCTCTAGTCTTACACTATGTTGCTTTACCCACGTGTTTTACCTTCCTGGTCTCTGAGGACATTTGAGTTTACTACTCAGCCTCAGCCCTATTTACTCTTTTTTTTTTTTAACTGAAATATAGTTGATTTAAAATATCTTGTTAGTTTCAGGTATACAGCACAGTGATTCAGTTATACATACACACACACACACACACACACACACAAACACACACACACACACACATATATATTCTTCAGATTCTCTTCCCTTACAGGTTATTACAAAATATTGAGTATTGTTCCCTGTGCTCTACAGTAGGCCCTTGTTGGTTATCTATTTTATATATAGTGTATATATGTTAATCCCAACCTCCTAATTTTTCCCTCCCCCCCACCCTCCTTTCCCATTTGGTAACCACAAGTTTGTTCTCTATGTCTGTGAGTCTTTTTTTGTTTTGGAAATATTGTATCATTTTTTTTTAGATTCCATTTATAAGCAGTATCATATGATATTTATCTTTCTCTGTCTGGCTTACTTAGTATGGTAATCTCTAGGTCCATCCATGTTGCTGCAAATGGCATTATTTCATTCTTTTTATGGCTGAGTAATATTCCATTACATATATATGTAGTGGAATATTACACACACACACACACACACACACACACACACATATATAAAACATCTTCTTATCCATTCATCTGTCAGTGGACATTTCGGTTGCTTCCATGTTTTGGCTATTGTAAACAGTGCTGCAGTGAACATTGGGGTACATGTATCTTTTGAAATATGGTTTTCCTGTTTACTCTTTATGCAGGATATCAGATAAATGTGTCTCAGCTAGCACTGTCCAGTAGGATTTTCTGGGCTGTTCTATTGTGTGTTCAGTATCAGTGTTGTCCAGTAGGGTAGCCACTAGCCATGTATAATTAGAATATTTAGAAAACTGACAAATTGATCATCTAAGACATCTTTTTTTTAATGGGTGGATGACTTTTAGGGCCAATCCAATTGTGATTATGTCTAAATCATTTATTAGGATAGTTAGACAAAGTTAGGAACCTTCCATTCATGAATAATTCTAGGACCAGCAGGTTTTCTGAGACTTTTTATAACTTCAGTTCTTTGATGTCTATTTTAAATGGCAAAAGGTTTCTGGATCCGACTTTGAAAGAAATCATAGAATGTGCAATAACAGCTCTTCAACAGAAACCATCCAAAAGTGTTCCAAAAATCTGAATTCACTTTTGATCCTGAGTGAGGACATCCATTAAAAAGCTATGATAATCAGGTTTTGCAAAAGAATAAGCTCTCAATAAAAGAATATGAAGTTTAAAAGTTCATATGTGACTGCATCTGAGTACTATTTGATGTATTGTCAAGTTGATGTTTCCAGACGGTTTTAAGTGTCCAGTAATTTTCTCGGCCAAGAGAAGCAATGCCTGCTCCCTTCATTTTACACTTAGGATGATTTAAGTTTATGAACTAATGATATAAAACCAAGGAATAGTCTCTCTTAAAACATAGCTAGAGACTTTTTAAACTTTAGTTTTTCACATGAATTCAGAAAGGACATTGCTTCCACGTTATCCTTATCCTCTCATCTCCCATCCAGTTATAAGATATTGTCAGGCTCAGGAAGGTCAGAGTAGGTTTAAGGTAGAAGTAATCATATTTACCCAATCTGCAATATTGGAGATGAGCAAAGAAGCACTGATTGTGAACTTATGGTCTAGTACTGGCCCCTTCACTGGAGGCCCAGGTTTAATCGTCCCTAGAATTGCTTTCCTGGCTGAAGTTCAGCCAAATTGGATTGTGATAATAGGTGAGTTTGATTACTTACTTTCTTCATTGGTTCTGACAGCTCTACCTGGGAAAATGATCCAAAGCGAATCACTCATTCTAATCTACATTTCCCATGGATAAGCCTTCGGCAAAACGTTTGCCAGTCTTGGCATTCGCGCCTTCTAAACTTGTTGAGTTAATGGGTGTTCGGAGTATGGGAAGTTCCGGAGACTACTGGATGTGTTTCCAGTATCTGCGGGATAAACATGCCTGTTGGTAGGGAGGATACAATGTTACACCACACAAAGCTGCAAGACTAAGAACAGAAGGAGTAGGTTGTTATTAAATGTACCAAGGGTTGTGGTATAATCTCCAATATTTTTTATTTTTGGTCATGTTGGGTGTTCGTTGCTGTGCACGGGCTTTCTCTAGTTGTGAAGCTGCGGGGGGAGGGGAGGGAGTGCTACTCTTCACTGTGGTGCATGTGTTTCTCAGTGTGGTGGCTTCTCTTGTTGCCAAGCACCGGCTCTAGGGCGTGGGCTTCAGTAGTTGTGGTGCATAGGCTCCATAGTTGTGGTGCATGGGCTTAGTTGCTCCGCGGCATGTGGGATCTTCCCAGACCAGGGATCAAACCTGTGTCCCCTGCGTTGGCAGGTGGATTCTTAACCACTCACTGCACCACCAGGGAAGTCCCTCCAATATTAATTGAGGTGAATATGGCACTCCCCGGATATGTCTAAGACGTCTCACAGTTCTATTTTTAAAAGCTTATTCTATGGAAATCATCATGGATTTCATATTTGAAAATGAAATGCTTAACATAAGATGAGTGGTAATATTAACAATAGAACAATCTGCATAATGGAATTTTCTGCACCCTTTAAAAATAATGTCACCAAAAGAATAAGACACATGGTGGAGTAGAGTTTGAACCAAAATCATCTGCAAGTTTTTTTCCTTCTTTCTACTTTCTTTTGGTTTATTCTGTTTTTGTTTTTTTTAATTTACTTAAGTTGAACATTTGACTTATCAATTTTTACCCTTTCTTCATCACTGGTATAAATACTTAAGGCTTTAAATTTTCATTGAAGGATCACTTTAGCCACGTTATACATATTCTGATATTAGTATCTTCTTTGTCATCTACTTCCAAGTTATTTTCAGTTTCCATCATTAATTCTTTTTTCATGAGTTATTTTGATTAATGAACTTTTTTTAAAAAAATTAGATATATGGAGATGTAGTTGTGTTTTAAAATCAATTTTTAACTTAGTAGTAATCATAGAACATGGCCTGTCTTATACTGATTCTTTGACTTTTTTGAGCCAGAGGTCAGTTTTCATAAAGACTTCATGTGCGCTTGAGAAGAGTATGTTTCCTCTACATGGAAGAGACTCCTGTGGCAGGGTGGGAATGATGGTGGGGAGGTGAATGGAATTAGAAAAGGGCAAGAGTAGAGGCAAAGAGACCACTTAGGAGGCTATCATGACGACTTAGGCAAAAGATGGTAGCTGGGACCAGGAAGGGAGTAGTGGAAGTTATGAGGTAAAACTGGATAATGGATGTATTTTCAAAGTAAAACCAACAGGATTTCCTAAAGGATTGAATGTGGGAGAGGGAAGTCTTGCCTGAGCAGCTGAGGTGGGTGGGACTGCAGGTGGGGCAGGGTTCATGTTAGACACCAAAATGGAGAGGTCGAGGAGGCAGAGGAAAGGTCTGAACTGAAGATACAAACTTGGGATATAAACTTGGGTATTTTTGGCTTGCTGGTGGTTTTTAAAGCCATAAAAATAGATGAGAATACCCGGGGCAATAGTTCTCCACTGGGAGTGACTGGGGTGGTTGCTACTGGCATATAATGATTAGAGGTCAGCATGCTGCTAAACATCCCATGACGCACAGGACTGTGCCATCGTAACAAGGAATTATCTGGCCCAGATGTCAGTAGTGCCAAGATTGATAAAACCCAACCCAGGGGCATGAGGACATGAGCATAGCTGGAGAAAAGAAGCTACTCAGAGACTCAGCTCTGGGGCATGCCTTCCTAGGACCTCAAGGAGATGAGAAACAAAGAAATTGGAGGGGGTATGTCCAGTGACATTGGAAGGAAGCCAAGAGAGTATTACACACTGGAAGCCACATCTAGAAAATCTATTAAGGAGCAGAAAGTGATCAGCTATGTCAAATGCTGATGATAGGTCAAGAAAGATGAGGACTGAAAACAGACCATTGGGTTTTTCATCGTGGTGTCATTGAAAAGATGCCCACATTGACAACAGCAGTTTTAGCAGAGTGGTGTTGGCAAAAGGTCATTGAGTGACCTTGGGAAATCTACTTAGCCTCTCTGAGTTTTAGTTTCCTCACTCATAAGAGGAAGATAATAACCTGTATCATAAAGTTGCATGAGATAATGTAGACAAGGTATGTAAAGCACCAGCTCAGAACTGGCACATAGTAGGCACTCAGTAAATGTTAAGATCTCCTTCCACAACCTTTACATCATTTCCAACTTCTCTCCTCCTGCACCCCTACACCCACATACAAACCTGCTACTTCAGTACTTTAACACATCCTAGGTACTATTTAGTATTATATGAGACAGCTCTTTCACTGAGACACACTTTACAATGGGAACCATATTTCAATTATCCTTTATTATGAACCAAAGAAAAAGAAATGTGTTGATACCTTGAGTTTTTCTGTATAAGGTGATAAAGTGTACTGGGATAGAACCAGGTAGCAATTTAAAAATATGCAGAATCACAAAGTAATTCCTCATAAATTTAAGCATTCTCTTGTTAAGTTGCATTATGTATGAAGTCTTTCTACGGTTTTAGAACTGTGCAAGCCTGAAACAGTAGCCGCGTGTTCTAGGTATACTATCGTTCCACATATTTTCCTCACATAAAACTCCTATTTTCACACTCTCAATCAAAATCAAAAATCCTCAGAGAGATGTCAGAGGATGGAGATTCAGGAAAATCTAGAGAGGTAGACATTCACTCTTTAAAACTTTTTACTCTGAAGTCTCCCACTGATACTGTCTTCTCCTGGGACTCAGAAAATGCTTTTATTACTCTAATAATTGCACAGTAACTTTATAAAAATGAATTGAATTTCAAAAGGTCAAAGGTAGTTATATTGTGGGAAAAAGCTACCCCAACAGATGTCATTCTGCATTCAGTTCTAATTTTCACAGAGCTAAGGGCCCTGGAAGGTCATCCAAGTAATGAGATTTTGTGCTAATTCCCCAGTCAGTCACATGCAATGAGCTCTCAGCCCAAGTGGCTCCTGACTGCTCTAGAAACTCAGAGGGCTGAAGAGGAATTCTCCGTGATTGGGAACTTCTAGATGCCCTGTCTCAGTTCCAGGTGATTCTCAGGCAACCTGATTTTCGTATCTGCCAATTCCTCAAAGTGAAGCTTTCATTCATCTCTCTACTTCTGCATCTACTGTATTTCACTGAGTCTTAAGACACACACTTTTCTCAAATTCCTGTCTCAGAAATCAGGCCACATCGTACAATGAACGGCTTGTTTTCTGTTGCTGTTGGTCAGTGCTGTCCAAAGAACACTGTGTTATGTTGGAAATGCTCAAATGCTGCTGGGCTGTTCTGTCCAATATGGTCACCACCAGCCACCTATGGCTTTGGAACCCTTGGCATGTAAGCTGGTGCAACTGAATAAGTGAATTTTTCGTTTTATTTACTTTCCATTGTTTTGAATTTAAATAGCCACATGAGGCTAGTGGCCACCATGTTGGACAACATGAGTACAAGTCAAATTCTTTCAGAGAGTATTTACATTTGTTCCTTCCACACCCTTGAGGAATGATCAACTCGAGACTCCTTTAAATTAAATTCTCTACTTGAGGCGTTTTTGCACTGCTCTGCTAGTGTGATTTCAGATCATAGCCCTGAATGAATACCAGCTTCGGCTCAAATTCTCAGAAGAGATTTTTCTTTTCCACCATTTAACCAGTGCTGATATTGAGATATTTAAATTTTCCTGCCATCCCTTCCTGCGTGGTGGGCTTTTTTTCCCCTCATCTGCTCTTATTCTCACAGGGTGGCCCTTGAGTTCCAACATGCAGAAATAATTTCCTATTAAACTCCTCATTGTGGATATTTATATATATAATTTTTTTTTACTTTTCTCTATTTTATTTTATTTTATTTTATTCAATCTATTGGAGTATAATAGCTTTACACTGTTGTGCCAGTTTCCACTGTACAACAAAGCAAATCAGCTGTATTTATACATATGTCCCCATATCTTCTCCCTCCTGATCCTCCCTCCCATCCTCCCTATCCCACCCCTCTAGATCATCAGCAATCATCGAGTTGATCTCCCTGTGTTAGGCAGTTACTTCCCAATAGCTATCTATTTTACATTTGGTAGTTTATAAATGTCAATACTACTCTTTTGCTTTGTTCCAGCTTCTCCTTCCCCACCTCCCTGTGTCTTCAAGTCTGTTCTCTACATCTGCATCTTTATTCTTCCTCTACCACTGAGTTCATCAATACCATATTTTTAGATCCCATACATATGAGTTAGCATATGGTATTTGTTTTTCTCTTTCTGACTTACTTCACTGTGTATGACAGACTCTAGGTCCATCCACCTCCCTACAAATAACTCAGTTTCATTTCCTTTTTTTTTTTTTAGGAACTTTTATTGAGATACAGTGAACATACAATAAACAGCAAATATTTAGAGTGTACAATTTGGTATCCCAATCTCCCAATTCATTCCTCGCAACCATCCCCGCTTTCCCCACTTGGTATCCATATATTTGTTCTCTACGTCTGTGTCTCTATTTCTGCCTTGCAAACCAGCTGATTTGTACCATTTTTCTATATTCCACATATATGTATTAATATACAATATTTGTTTTTCTCTTTCTGACTCACTTCACTATGTATGACAGTCTCTAGGTCCATCCATGTCTCTACAAATGTCCCAGTTTCATTGCTTTTTACAGCTTAGTAATATTCCATTGTATATCTGTACCACATCTTTTTTATCCATTCATCTGTTGATGGACATTTAGGTTGCTTCCATGTCCTGGCAATTGTAAATAGTACTGCAGTGGACATTGTACATGTTTCTTCTTTTTTTTTTTAATTTATTTTATTTACTGGCTGTTGTGGGTCTTTGTTCCTGCACAGGCTTTCTCTAGTTGTGGCGCATGGGCTTCTCATCGCGGTGGCTTCTCTTGTTGCAGAGCATGGGCTCTAGGTGCCTGGACTTCAGTAGTTGCTGCACACGGGCTCAATAATTGTGGCTCCCACGCTCCAGAGCACTGGCTCAGTAGTTGTGGCACACAGGCTTAGTTGCTCTGCAGCCATGTGAGATCTTCCCAGCCCAAGGATCAAACACATGTCCCCTGAATTGGCAGGTGGATTCTTAACCACTGTGCCACCGAGGAAGTCCCACATGTATCTTTTTGAATTATTGTTTTCTCCGGGTATATGCCCAGGAGTGGGATTGCTGGGTCATATGGTAGTTCTATTTTTAGTTTCCTAAAGAACCTCCACACAGTTTTCTACAGTTGCTATACAATTTACATTCCCACCAACAGTGCAGGAGGGCTTTTCTCCACAGCCTCTCCAGCATTTATTGTTCCTAGATTTTTTGATGATGGCCATTCTGACTGGTGTGAGATGATACCTCATTGTAGTTTTGATTTGCATTTCTCTAATGATTAGTGATGTTGAACATCTTTTCATGTGTTTGTTGGCCATCTGGATGTCTTCTTTGGAGAATTGTCTGTTTAGGTCTTCTGCCCATTTTTGGATTGGGTTATTTGTTTTTTTTGATATTGAGCTGCATGAACTGCTTGTATATTTTGGAGATTAATCCTTTGTCCGTTGCTTCATTGGCAAATATCTTCTCCTATTCTGAGGGTTGTCTTCTTGTCTTGTTTATGGTTTCTATTGCTGTGCAAAAGGTTTTAAGTTTCTTTAGGTCCCATTTGTTTATTTTTGGTTTTAGTTCCTTTACTTTAGGAGGTGGGTCAAGAAAGATCTTGCTGTCATTTATGTTATAGAGTGTTCTGCCTATGTTTTCCTCTAAGAGTTTTATAGTGTCAGGCCTTACATTTAAGTCTTTGATCTATTTTGAGTTTATTTTTGTGTATGGTGTTAGGGAATGTTCTAAATTCATTCTTTTACAAGTAGCTGTCCAATTTTCCCAGCACCACTTATTGAAGAGGCTATCTTTTCTCCATTGTATATTCTTGCCTCCTTTGTCAAAGATAAGGTGCCCATATGTACATGGGTTTATCTCTGGGGTTTCTATCCTGTTCCACTGATCTATATTTCTGTTTCTGTGCCAGTACCATACTAGCTTGATTACTGTAGCTTTGTAGTATAGTCTGAAGTCAGGGGGCTTGATTCCTCCAGCTCTGTTTTTCCTTCTCAAGATTCCTTTGGCTATTCAGGGTCTTTTGTGTTTCCATATAAATTGTATAATTTTTTGTTCTAGTTCTGTGAAAAATGCCATTGGTAATTTGATAGGGATTGCATTGAATCTTTTTTTTTAATTATTTATTTTATTTGTTTATTGTCTGTGTTGGGTCTTCATTGCTGCACGTGGGCCTTCTCTAGTTGCTGTGAGCGGGGGCTACTCTTCATTGTGGTGCACAGACTCCTCATCGTAGTGGCTTCTCTTGTTGTGGAGCACGGGCTCTAGGCACGTGGGCTTCAATAGTTGTGGCACACAGGCTCAATAGTTGTGGCTCACGGGCTCTAGAGCACAGGCTCAATAGTTGTGGCACATGGGCTTAGTTGCTCCGTGGCATGTGGAATCTTCCCAGAGCAGGGCTCGAACCCATGTCCCCTGCATTGGCAGGCAGATTCTTACCCACTGTGCCACCTAGGAAGTCCCATTGAATCTTTAGAGTGCTTTGGGTAGTATAGTCATTTTCACAATGTTGATTCTTCCAATCCAAGAACATGGAATATCTTTCCAACAGTTTGTGTCATCTTTGATTTCTTTCATCAGTGTCTTATAATTTTATGCATACAGGTGCTTTGCCTCCTTAAGTAGGTTTATTCCTAGGTATTTTATTCTTTTTGTTGCAATGGTAAATGGGAGTGTTTCTTTAATTTCTCTTTCTGATTTTTCATTGTTAATGTATAGGAATGCAAGAGATTTCTGTGCATTAATTTTGTATCCTGCAACTTTACCAAATTCTGTGATTAACTCTAATAGTTTTCTGGTAGCATCTTTAGGTTTTTCTATATGTAGTATCATGTCATCTGCAAACACTGACATTTTTTACTTCTTTTCAAATTTAAATTCCTTTTCTTTCTTTATCTTCTCTGGTTGCTGTGGCTAAAACTTCCAAAACTATGTTGAATAATAGCAGTGAGAGTGGACACCTTTGTCTTGTTCCTGATCTTAGGAAATGCTTTCAGTTTTTCACCATTGAGGATGATGTTTGCTGTGGGTTTGTCATATATGGCCTTTATTATGTTGAGGTAGGTTCCCTCTATGCCCACCTTCTGGAGAGTTTTTATCATAAATGGATGTTGAATTTTGTCAGAAGCTTTTTCTGCATCTATTGAGATTATCATATGGTTTTTATCCTTCAATTTGTTAATATGGTGTTTCACATTGATTGATTTGTGTATATTGAAGAATCCTTGCATTCCTGGGATAAACCCCACTTGATTATGGTATATGATGCTTTGAATGTGCTGTTGGATTCTGTTTGCTGGTATTTTGCTGAGAATACTTGCATCTATGTTCATCAGTGATATTGGCTTGTAATTTTCTTTTTTTTTTTTTTCTTTTTTTTTTTTTTTTTGACATCTTTGCCTGGTTTTGGTATCAGGGTGATGGTGGCCTTGTAGAATGAGTTTGGGAGTGTTCCTCCCTCTGCTATATTTTGGACAGAAGGATAGGTGTTAGCTCTTCTCTAAATGTTTGGTAGAATTCACCTGTAAAGCCATCTGCCTTGGGCTTTTGTTTGTTGGGAGATTTTTAATCACAGTTTCAATTTCAATGCTTATGATTGGTCTGTTCATATTTTCTATTTCTTCCTGGTTCAGACTTGGAAGTTTGTACTTTTCTAAGAATTTGTCCATTTCTTCCAGGTTGTCCATTTTATTGGCGTTTATTTATTAGTTGTTTGTAGTAGTCTTTTATGATCCTTTGTATTTCTGCAGTGTCAGTTGTTATTTCTCC
Source organism: Hippopotamus amphibius kiboko (assembly GCF_030028045.1). NCBI lineage: Eukaryota > Metazoa > Chordata > Mammalia > Artiodactyla > Hippopotamidae > Hippopotamus > Hippopotamus amphibius. The sequence continues at coordinate 100,960,658 of NC_080191.1, forward strand.
TTTTTCATTTCTAATTGTGTTGATTTGAATCTTCTCCCTTTTTTTCCTGATGAGTCTGGCTAATGGCTTATCAATTTTGTTATCTTCTCAAAGAACCAGCTTTTAGTTTTATTGATCTTTCCTATGGTGTCCTTGATTTTTTTTTCATGTATTTCTGATCTGATCTTTATAATTTCTTTCCTTCTGCTAACTTTGGGATTCTTTTGCTCTTCTTTCTCTAATTGCTTTAGATGTAGTGTTAGGTTTTTCATTTGAGATTTTTCTTGTTTCTTGAGGTTAGGATTATATTGCAGTGAACGTCCCTCTTAGAACTGCCTTTGCAGCATCCTGTAGCTTTTGGGTCATTGTGTTTTCATTGTCATTTGTTTCTAGGTATTTTTTTATTTCCTCTTTGATTTCTTCAGTGATCTCTTGGTTATTTAGTAGAGTGTTGTTTAGCCTCCCTGTGTTTGTACTTTTTACAGTTTTTTCCCTGTAATTGATAGGTAGTCTCACAGCATTGTGGTCAGAAGAGATGCTTGATATAATTTCAATTTTCTTAAATATATTGAGGCTTGATTTATGACCCAAGATGCGATCTATCCTGGAGAATGTTCTGTGTGCACTTGAAAAGAAAGTGTATTCTGTTGTTTTTGGATGGAAAGTCCTATAAATATCAATTAAATCCATCTGGTCTGATGTCTCATTTAGAGCTTGTGTTTATTTAATTTCTGTTTGGATGATCTGTCTATTGGTGTAAGTGGGGTGTTAAAGTTCCCTACTATTATTGTGTTACTATCAATTTGCCCTTTTATAGCTGTTAGCATTTGACTTATGTATTGGGGTGCTCCTATGTTGGGTGCGTAAATATTTATAATTATCATATCTTCTTCTTGGATTAAGCCCTTTATCATTATGTAGTGTCCTTCCTTGTCTCTTGCAACAGTCTTTATTTTAAATTCTATTTTGTCTGATATGAGTATTGCTACCTCAGCTTTCTTTTGATTTCCATTTCATGGAATATCTTTTTCCATCCCCTCACTCTCAGTCTGTATGTGTCCCTAGATCTGAAGTAGATCTCTTGTAGACAGCATATATAAGGGTCTTGTTTTTGTACCCATCCAGCCAGCCTGTGTCTCTTGATTGGAGCATTTAATCCATTCATATTTAAGGTAATTATTGATATGTATATTCTATTACCATATTCTTAATTGTTTTGGATTTGTTCTTGTAGATCTTTTTCTTCTCTTGTGTTTCCCTCCTAGAGAAGTTCCTTTAGCATTTGTTGTAAAGCTGGTCTGGTAGTGCTGAATTCTATTAGTTTTTGCTTGTCTGTAAAGCTTTTTATTTCTCCTTCAAATCTGAATGAGATCCTTGCTGGGTACAGTAATCTTGGTTGTAGGTTTTTCCCTTTCATCACTTTAAATATATCCTTACACTCCCTTCTGGCCCTTAGAGTTTCTGCTGAAAGATAAGCTGTTAGTCTTATGGGGGTTCCCTTTTATGTTATTCATTGCTTTTCCCTTGCTGTTTTTAATATTTCTTTTTTGTATTTAATTTTTGGTAGTTTGATTAATATGTGTCTTGTGTTTCTCCTTGCGTTTTTCCTGTATGGTACTCTGTGCTTCCTGGACTTGATTGACTATCTCTTTTCCCATATTAGGGAAGTTTTCCACTATAATCTCTTCAAATATTTTGTCAGACCCTTTCTTTTTCTCTTCTTCTTCTGAGACCCCTATAATTCGAATGTTGGTACATTTAATGTTGTCCCAGAGGTCTCTGAGACTGTCCTCAATTCTTTTCATTCTTTTTTCTTTATTCTGCTCCATGTCAGTTATTTCCACCATTCTATCTTCCAGGTGACTTATCCGTTCTTCTGTCTCAGTTATTCTGCTCTGCATTTCTTCTAGACTATTTTTAAGTTCAGTTATTGTGTTGTTCATCACTGTTTGTTTGCTCTTTAGTTCTTCTAGCTCCTTGTTAACCATTTCTTTCATCTGCTCCATCTGTGCCTCCATACTGTTTCTGAAATCTTGGATCATCTTTACTATCATTATTCTAAATTGTTTTTTCAGGTAGACTGCCTATCTTGTCTTCATTTGCCTGGTCTTGTGGGTTTTTACATTGTTCCTTCATCTGCTGCATCTTTCTCTGTTTTCTCATTTTGTTTAACTTACTGTGTTTGGGGTCTTCTTTCCTCAGGTGGCAGGGTCATAGTTCTTCTTAACTCTGTTGTCTGTCCCCAGTGGGGAGGTTGGTCCAGCCAGTTGTGTAGGTTTCTTGGTGGGGGGGGACTAGTGCCTGTGTTCTTGTGTGTGAAGCTGGATCTTATCCTTCTGATGTACCAGGCCACATCTGTTGGTGTGTTTGGGTGTGTCTGTGAGCTTGGTATGACTATAGGCAGTGTGTCTGCTAATGGGTAGGGTTATGTTCCTGTCTTGCTAATTGTTTGGCTTGAGGTATCCAGCACTGGAGCTTGCTGGCCTTTGGTTGGAGTTGGATCTTAGTGTTGAGAATGGGACCTCTGGGAGAGCTCTTGCTGATTAATATTCCATGGGGCCAGGATTTCTCTAGTGTTCCTACGTCCTGGACTCAGCTCTGCTGCCTCAGAGGTCCAGCTCCAACCCTTGGTCCAGGAACCAAGACCCTGGAAGCTTCACAGCATGGAGAAAAAGGAGATAGAAGGAGAGAAAAGAAAAAAAAGGAAGAAAGGGAAAGAACAGACAAATCCCTGAGATAGGTAGTAAAAGCAACACTAAGCAGTCAAAATCATACAAGGAGATGTACACACTTGCACTTGCAAAAAGGAAAGAAAAGAGAAGAGGAGAACACAAAGAAAAGACAAGGAGAGAAGACAAAGAAGGGAGTAATTAAACGAATAAACAAACCCACATACAAATATATACAGTAAAGATTAAACTAAAAAATACATAGAACCAGGAACAAGTCAAACATACCAGGAAGTCCTCCAATACTTCTAGGTAGGTCTCTGCACCTGCTGTGGGGAGGACTGTGGAGAGCTCAGACTGTGATCTGGTGTTAGTCCTGCGTGTATTTACTCCCCACAGTCCACAGTTGCCCCCTAAGTCTACAGCCTCTATTGTAGAGACACTTGTCTATTCAGGTGACCCGCAGAGGCAGGGTTTATGAAGCCAATTGTGGGTATTAAATCTGCTCCTCCTGTGGCTGTTTCCCTTTTCTTCTTTTGTCCTGCAGACCCCGGGAATTAGTTTTGGGTTTGGTCCCTTCTTTGCATGTGGGCTGCTCTCAGGAGTTGGTTCCCCACCCAGGCAAGAGGGGGCAAAAGAGGGTGATTGGGGCTCACTTGCAAATTCATGTTGGGGGGAGGGAGGGATATGGCAGTCTAATTGAAATTTGTGGGGGTGCTTGCAGCAGCAGAGGTCGGCATGAGCCTGAGGTGTGCCGTGCGTTCTCCCAGGGAAGTTGGTTCTGAATGCGAGACCCTTGGAGTTGGCGGGCTACACCTGCTGCCAGGAGGGTGTGGCCAGTGACCTGCCTTGCACACAGGACCCTTGGTGGCTGCCATAGCGGGCTCTGTGTTTCCATTTAGCAGCCACAGGTTGCAGTGATACTCGTGCAGGCGCTGCTCTGCAGCCTGTGAGTTCGCAGAGCAGCAAGCTCCTTTCGAGCACCTGAAACAAAGGTCTCCTGCCTCCCCACCAGGCCCAGGCTTTTCCCCAGACTCCCTCCCAGCTAGCTGTGGCACGCTTGCCCCCAGGCTGTTTTCACGCAGCCAGCCCCAGTTCTCTCCCCGGTGTCTGTTCTCTGAAGCCCAAGCCTCAACGCCCAGCCCCCACCCACCACTGCAGGTGAATAGACTAGCATCTCCAGCTAGGGAGTGCTGCCTGGATCCTCCATGTGGGAATCTTTCTGCTCTGCCCCCCGCACACATGTTGTTGCTCTCTCCTCTGGGGAGAAGCTCCCCCAATCCATCCCTGCCAATGAGGGGGCTTCCTAGTGTGTGGAAGCTTTTCCCCCTTCACAGCTCCCTCCCGGGTGGGCACATCTCCTCGGGATTACTTTGTCTCTTTTTTTCCCTTTTTTCTTTTGTGCCACCCAGTTACTTAGGGATTTTCTTACCTTTCTGGAAGTCTGAGATCCCCTGCCAGGGTTCAGAAGGTGTTCTGTGGGAGCTTCTCCACAAGTAGATGTATTTTTGATGTATTTGTGGGGAGGAAGATGATCTACACGTCTTATTCTTCCACCATCTTCCTGGCCCTCTTTTGGATGTTTTTTAGTTTCATACTGAAACCAAAAATAATGATATTTCCTTCAACCAGTAATAACTAAGAGCCAATGAAATATGGTAATATAATTTCTGATGGATAGTAGAAGCTTAAGAGATGTTAAAAGAGAGAAGGCACACAGCAAAGGGAATTATCAACAAAACAAAAAAGCAACCTACTAAATGGGAGAAAATATTTACAATCATATGTCTGACCAACGGTTAATATCCAAAATATATAAAGAACTTATACAACCCAATAGCAAAAAGACAATCTGATTTTTAATTGGTCAGAGAATCTGAATAGACATTTTTCCAAAGAAGATACACAGAGGGCCAACAGGCACATGAAAAGATGTTCAGCATCACTAATCATCAGGGAAATGCAAATTGAAACTACAATGAGATATCACCTCACACCTGTTAGAATAGCTATTACCAAAAAGACAAGAAATAACAAGTGTTGGTGAGGATGTGGAGAAAAGGGAATCCTTGTACACTATTGGTAGGCATGTAAATTGGTGCAGCCACTATGGAGAACAGTATGGAAGTTCCTCAAAAAATTGAAAATAGAACTACCATATGATCTAGCAATCCCACTTATGGGTACATACCCAAATAAAATGAAAACATTAATTTGAAAAGATACAGGACTTCCCTTGTGGTCCAGTAGTTAAGACTCTGTGCTCCCAATGCAGGGGGCCCAGGTTCAATCCCTGGTCAGGGAACTAGATCCCTCCTGCTGCAACTAAGAGCCCTCATGCTGCAACTAAAAGTCTCACATGCTATGATGAAGACCTGGAAGAGAGAAAGAAAGAGAGAGAGGGAGGGAGGGAGGGAGGAAAGAAGGAAGGGAGGAAGGAAAGATATGCGCACCCCAGGGTTCACTGCAGCAGTATTTACAATAGCCAAGCTATGGAAACAATCTAAATGTTTATTGATGGATGAATAGATAAAGAAGATATATACTATTCAGCCATAATAAAGAAGGAAATCTTGTCATTTGTGACAACATGGATGGACATTGAGGGCATTATGCTAAATGAAATGTCAGACAGAGAAAGAAAATAGCATATGATCTCACTTATATATGGAATATGAAGAGAAAACAAAACAAAAACACATAGGAAGCAAACTGAAAGATACAGAGAACAGATTGGTATTTGCCAGGGGTGGGGGTGAGCAAAATTGATGAAGGGGGTCAAAAAGTAGAAATTTCCAGTTATAAAACATACAAGTCATGGGATGTGTGTGTGTGTGTGCGTGAGAGAGAGAGAGAGAGAAGAGAGGGAAAGCCATCTGTGGCCATAACATTTGTTTTCTAACATGATGGTTCTGTGGCCCCCAAGTTGTTTTAAGGAGGGGGGTGTTAAGTGCACTGTTAACTTCTAATTGAGTAAAAGAAGAGAGGAATTGGAGAGGGAATACATGTGTATAACCCTGATAGGATGCAGGGGGAGAGAAAACTTAATACTTGGTGTATCAGCCAGACTCCAGGCAGGAAAGAGTTGGCAAACCATAGAAAGATGGTGCACCATCACCCTGGCCTGGCTTCTTGAACTGGGCTGGAGCCGTGTTTGCACAGGCGGAGACTAGAAACTAAAGACACTGTTTCATGAGCACCTTTAGGAGCCTCTGTGTATAAGAAGTGCAGCTTTGGGGTCCAGGTAATGATACAGGGTGTAAGGGGAGGGGCCTTCTCTTCACTTCTGCAAAACCCAGCCCTCTGGATGCCAATGGCAGCTGCAGGGACAAGGCAACCTTAAGTGGCTAAGGAAGAGGCTGAGCAGGAAAGGAAGAAGCGTGGCCATGCCCCGTGGGGATGCAACTAGATAGGTTGGTTTCTGGGTCTACCTGGAGACTCCCTAAGATTCTTGGGGTATGTGGGTGACCATGCAACTCTGCAAACGACCATCATTTCTGCTTGAGCACATGTAGCTCATCGCTAGAAAGATTTCAGTTAGTAATATTTATGGGACCTCACTTCAGTTGAGGACAGCGTGAGAACTAGGATATTCAGATCATGAGAGAAGAAGAAAAATAAGGGAAGAAGTGTAGTCAGTTATTCCCCAGACTGACGCTAAAATTTCAGAGGAAAACATTTGTCCTATCCCTTTTCGTCTGATCCATTCAGATTTTATCCAGAAGATGCAAAAACTGGGAGACCCATTTGAGGACTGCTGGAAAGTTGTAAGCCTATATGTAAGACATAAGGCCGGGATTTGTGTGGAGTCCACTTTTGGCCTCTGTGTTGTTGGGCATCAAAATGTCCATCCTCTGTCCCCACTAGGGTCGCATCAAGTGTTGTAGACAACAGCAGCCTTGGGTCAAGACTTGGGTTTGAGTCAATTCTGCCAAAGGTATGGTGAATTCATTTAACTTGCCAGCTATGAGATCCTTATGTGAAAATAGGATATGATACACCCCCATGAGACCTCACAGAGTTTTTGTATCATCATGAAGTAATAGAAACCCATTAAAGCGCTATATGAATGTAGGGGGAAAGAGCATCTTTTAAATAGGGCCAATCTATGGTGAAACGTGATGCCGTTGAAGAGTAAAAAGCACAGAATTACTCCAAAAAAGTAAAAAAATTACTCCAAATTAAGGTCTGCTCTCTCAACTTAATTGAACCTACTTGTATTTGGGGTTGAATTGAATGTATGGTAAGTTCTGTCAGCGATAAAAGAGAATGAAAAGAATATGGAACGTTAACAGGCTGTCTAAAAACTAGACCCATTTGCTATTCCAGTTGTGGCTCATTACTCTGCCTTTGAAAAGAAGCACTTAAATTGGGGAAGGGACAAAAAGAAGCTCTGGAGGAAGGGTCTTCTTTGCGTAGCTGGAAAATAAGGGCTTTTGTTTTCCTGCCAAGGGCAGGTTACTTCTCCCTAAGGTGTGTTGCTGGAAGTCTCTAGGGACAGCCACAGTTCTTAGAACCTGGACACAGATCTCGGCAGCAGCTAGGATAGTATGTGTCCCATGGTTAAAGTGAGAAAGCTACATTCCAAGGGCAGATGCAGCAAGGGGACGTGGCCACAGGAAAGAGAGCCTCGGGAAACTTGGTAACTAAGGCAGAAAATGATGGTCAGAAAGACGTCTCCAATTATAACCAGAACATCCAATGGATTCACGGCAGCACAAAAGAGAACAGCAGCCAAATTACATGTGGTTTTCTAAACTTACCAGGAAATGTTTAGAAAACCACATGTAGCAGAGAATAGAGCCAGGTCAGGCACCCAAAGTCAAGGAAAATGGTGAGAAAGAGGAAGGCCTGTCAGAGGTAAACAGCAGGGCAAGGTGATGAACAAACACCATGGAAAATAGAAAGAAAAGAAACTGTACCCTCTTTACCTTTTATCCACAGAACCTAGGGAAGTGCCTAATATAGAGCAGATGCCCAGTAACTGTTGAATGAATACATAAACCCAGCAGATTTAGGATATTGGAAACTGACTTTTCTAATTCAGGCAACTGATAGCCTAAACCAGTGCTTCTCAAACTTTAATATGCACACAGATCAATCTGGGATCTTGTTTAAATGCAGGTTTGAGTTCAGTAGGTTCGGGGTGGGACCTGAGAGTCTGCATTTCTAATGCACATGTGACTACCATAGATATACTTTCACCCCATAATTTGAGTAATAAGGGCCATGACTCAACTCAGCAGCTTGTGTTAGCTTTTTGTTAAGGCAGAAATCTATTACAAGAAGCAGGACTGTGAGTGGAAAGAAAGAAAGCATCTTCCAGGTGTAAGGAGGTCAAGTCTGGGCAAGAATGACAGTTCTTGAGAAGAATGATTTGGGGAACTTTGCTGGGACAGTGGCTGCCCACAGCCCTGTGCCCAGAAAGAGGAGACCACGGTGGCCCAGAATTATGCATGCAGACCTGGGGGAGTGCAACACTTGTAAAATGGTTTATCTACCAGAGCCATTACAATTTTTCATAATCAGAACAAAAATCATCACCCAATGATGGGCTTCATTTCGGCATGCCCCATCTATGTTATTGCATAAAAATAAAACTTCAGGTTTATTTTTTTCTTTCTTTTTTTTTTCCACATCTTGATTGGAGTATAATTGCTTTACACTGTTATGCCAGTTTCTGCTGTACAACAAAGTGAATCAGCTGTATTTATACATATATCCCCTCCCTCCTGCGACTCCCTCCCACCCTCCCTATCCCAGCTCTCTGTCATCACCCATCATCGAGTTGATCTCCCTGTGTTATGCAACAGCTTCCCACTAGCTATCTCTTTTACATTTAGTAGTGTATTTATGTCAATGCTACTCTCTCACTTCATCCCAGCTTCCCCTCCCCCTGCCCCCGTGTCCTCAAGTCCGTTCTCTACTCAGCCATAAAAAGGAACAAAATTGAGTTATTTGTAGTGAGGTGGATGGACCTAGAGTAAAGTAAGTCAGAAAGAGAAAAACAAATACCTCATGCTAACAAATATATATGGAATCTAAAAAAAATGGTACTGATGAACCCAGTGACAGGGCAAGAATGAAGACGCAGGTTTGTTTTTTTAGTTTGAGTATGTCACTACAGTGGAGTTTAGTGACATAGAAAGCTGATGTAAAACTAGTTATGTGTAGCAAAATGGTAGAAATGGGAAAGTGTAGACATTGCAGACAGAGAATTATCACATGAACTCTTTGTAGTCTCCCATTAACTGACCCCTCCTTTGCCTTGTACCTATTGTCCTCTATAAACTATAGCATGTGGTCTGGGTTTAAAGAGAACTTGGAAAATACCTTCATCTCTTACAGATGACCCTAGATGTGGCTACCAAGCAACAGTCCTAAGCAGTGATGCAGAATCTGTGTTAGATTGTTAGAATCTAATCAACTTGGCAGTGATTAGATTCTGTGTTCTGAGATCAGCAACTTCAGCACCAGGGACAGAGGCAAATCCCTGAGGACACACAGCTCTGATTTCAGCAGGAGCCTTGCAGAGCATCTGCCCCTCTCTTGCCACTGTGCGGAGGACAGTTGTTTCTGACCTGCCCTATCACAGGCCAACCTTTCCTGCCAATTACGCCCTCATCCTTTATATTATAGGACTGTTCCCTGCCATGTTCATGCATACAGGACAACATACTCCTTTTCCCGTGGGCAGGCTTTGCCGTGTTCACTCCTGGAATTAGGCACCTATATAGCAAACAAGTTTTCCAGGCTGCATAGCTACCTCCTAGACTGTTTTATCCTGACTTTCTGCCCTGCTTTGGTGTGTTTCTCTCTGAGCTATTGACTGTCAGATGACATCTGTTCATGCACATTAGAGTAAGAGGTGGTCTTCAAGACTTTTACATGAGGCACACTTTATGACAAGAATCAGTGATATGTTTCATCACACAACAATCTTAAGGTCATGTGTGGGTACTCAGATGTTCTAATTTATTGTCAAGCTGAACAAAATCAAGTTGCTGCTCTTCCTAGTATAGTATAGCATGTGAAATCCCCTTTGCAGCAGGGGATGAACTGCACTCCCTAAGACCAAAATTGGAATAAGGAAGCAAAGTTAAAGAAGGTTCCTGAGAGGGGTGAAACCAGGCAGAAGACAAAAACCAAAGTTAGGGCCGATGACTACGTATAAAAAACTTTCTCTGGGTTACAGAGATTCATGAGGCAAAGGTCTCAGCCAAGGGAGCCAGGTAATTACGATTAGGAAAGGATATGTTGGAATCAGACACCCAGACACAAATGCCTTCGTCTCTAGCAAACATTTATTTTAATTTCCTCAGAATGAGATTTGCAGGCTGAAATGGTCCAGGGGGACAATTTTCTGAAGCTGGCCATGAGCACTACAGTTTCTAAAGGATAATGGATACCTGAAGTGGCCGCATCAGGAGAAGTAAGAGCAGATGGCCGTAGGAAAAACATCGAGATGGGGCACTGTTACCAGTACTCATAAAGGATAAAGTAGTTGAGGGAGGAAGTTAGGGACTTTTTGCCCAGTGATGGTTCTGAGTCGGAGTCAACACCATAGACTTTGAACTTGGGTCTTAGTTTGACCCCTATGCTGGCTTTTCCTGAGGATCCCACCTGGCTTCAAGAGCCTTCCTAGTCAACATGGAAATAACAAGACAAAAGCCACTCAATGATGGTGTATTGGTTTCCTATTTCTTCTGTAACAAATTACTACAAACTTGGTGGTAACACAACACAAATTTATAATCTTACAGTTCTGGAGATCTGAAGTCCAAAACGAGTCTCTCTCTAGGCTGAAATAAGTGTCAGCAGAGCTGCATTCCTTGTGGAGGTTGAGGGGAGAATCTGTTTTGTTGCCTTTTCCAGCTTCTAGAGGCACCTCATTCCTTGGCTCGGGACCTCTTTCCAGCAATCATACACTCTGACGTCTGCTTTCATCATCACGTCTCCTTCTTCGGTCCTGACCTTCTTGTCTCCCTCTTAAAAGGACCCTTTAGGTTACATTGGTCCCAGCTGGATAATCCAGCTGGGTGATCTTCCTATCTCAACTTTCTTAACTTAATCACATCTGCAAAGTCCCTGCTGCCTTATAAAGTAACAAAGTCACAGGATCCAGGGATCCTGGGATTAGAATGTGGACATCTTTGAGGAACCATTATTTTGCCTATCATAGGTGGTATCTTCACTGAGGCCAGATAATTGGCAAATCTGACCTTCAGGTAGCCAGTAACTCTGGACCCAAGGGCTCAGGGAAAACGGCCTACTGTGCTAAAAGGCAAAGGATTTACTCTGGTACAATTTGGTCAATTTAAAACCTTTTAAAACTAACATAATTTCTTGCTCCAAGAAACTCTCTCTTTAAATCATCTCATTGCAATACATCATCATCATTGTTTTTTAAATCAACCAAACAATTACAGTAATTTTTGTGTTCTGAAAACAGGGACATAATAGTTGGCTGCTCTTCTAGAAACGCTTTTTACATTTCTTTCCACCTATGAGGGTTATGAAAGTCATCTCCAGGTGAACACGCCTGCTGCTGCTGTGCTCTGGCTGCAGTTTTTGTGGGGGCTCACACCCAAGGGCACGTGGCATCAGGGCCATTCGTGGCTTTTGTCCTGGTTAGAGGAGGACGTGCTTGTGAGGCAGGGGCAGGGCCTACAGAACTCTGGATACAAAGTGCTGATCAGGGATTGGAGACTGTGCTTTCCTGCAGTCACAGTCAAGTCGGACAGTTCTACCTCCTGAATTTCTCCAATCCCATGCCCCTCGTCAAGGCAGTGTGATATTTACATTGCAGGACTTCCCCAAAATGACCTGATCCTACAAACCGCCTAGGATGTGTATAAAACATCCCAGGCGCCCCACTTAGAAATTCTAAGTCTTGCAGGGGCCTTGGAATTTGCAGGGGCCAAGCAATTCCTATTATCTGGCAAGGGTGGGCAAAACACATTTCCAAACCGGGCCAAGAAATCATACACACTTTGAATATTTCTCAAGCTGGTGAACTTGAACAAGTTACTTAGCTTCCCAGAACCTGTACAATGAAGAGTTCATAGGTTGTTTGGAGAATTTAATAGGATTGTGTGTACATTTCACTGTACACAGAGCCCAAAGTTCAATAATTGCGAATTATCTTCTCTCCCTGCCCTTCATGCCTCTCCCCACGGCACCTGCCGTATTGTAGTTTTCATAGCTGGGGGTGTTGCAAATGCCATAAAAGGACAACCAGCAACACTTGGTTAATCTTTCTGCCAGGACCTCCCCTACACCCAGTCACCAACCTTATTGTGTAACTACCTGGGCTTTCAGAGGCCTCCCTGCCACCCAGCTTCCTCTCCTTCACAAGGAAATGTCCACAAAAGTTCCCCTTTCTTTACGGCACCCAAAGAAAGCTAATCTTCCCCCACACCTGGGTCAGCCATAGTCAACCAACTCCATAGTTCTAGGAATTGCCTCCAGAAAGTGCTTGACTTTTATTCTACAAGAGAAAGAATCATGACAGCTTTACTACCCAGCAGGCTGGGACTAGGAATGGACCCTAGACGGGGGCCCCAGCTGGCTAGAGCGTTTCTTCACCACTCTCAAAGTCTCATGTCTCCCTGCAGCACGAATGTATGTCCCATGCCACAGGCTACATGCTATTGTGATATATACGTGTAGCATATGCTATGGAATCAGCTTGATTTTAAGTACTTTCCCCGTTTTATTTTTGGCAATTTTAGGCTTGATATGAACTAGGAAGCAATTGTATTTCTTAGTGGCGCCAAAGAATCTTGGGAGCATATTATGACCGATGCCCTGTCTTATTCTCTTTCTTTACTACTTGTCTCAAGTCTCAGTCCTCTTCTTCTTCTTAAGGTGATGGCAGCGAGTGCAGAGTGATGCTCTCGCTCTCACAGTAGTTTGTACCTCTTACCCCCCCGCCATGTTGCCCCTCCCCGCCCCCCACTGGTAACCACGACTTTGTTCTCTGAATCTGCGAGTCTGCTTCTTTTTTGCTATATTCAATAGTCTGTTGTATTTTTTAGATTCCACATGTAAGTGATATCATACAGTATTTGTCTTTCTCTGACTTATTTCAGTTAGCATAATACCCTCCAAGTCCTTCCATGTTGTTGCACGTGGCAGAATTTCATTCTTTTTTATGGCTGAGTAGGATTCCATGTATACGTGCCACATCTTCTCTGTCCATTCATCTGTTGACGGGCGCTTAGGTTGCTTCCATACCTTGGCTATTGTAAATAGTGCTGCTATGAACATTGGGGTCCATGTATTCTTTCTAATTAGTGGTTTTGTTTTCTCTGGTTGTATACCCAGGAGTGGAATTTCTGGGTCATATGGTAGTTCTGTTTTTAGTTTTTTGAGGAATTCTTGCCCAAACCATTGACATCGCTTTCTGTCTATACCTCCCACTCCTGACACTATAGGAAATTGTCAAAGTGTGGCCTCTAGACCAGCAGCATCACCAGAGCAAATTGTTAGAAATGGAAATTCTTGAGCTCCACCCCACATCTGCTGAGTCAGAAATCCTGAGAATGAGGTCCAGAGATCTGTGCTTTAAACGCCTTAGGTGATTCAGATGCACTCTAGTTTGAGCTTCATCACACTATAGCCACTTCTTGTCTATTAGCCACCTCCCAAAAGCACCTTCGCAATACATCTAATTTTTAGTAGCTTAGGATACCACCAACCTGTCCACAGAATGCTTAGGAATCCTCCCCACCATCCCAACTGACCTCAGTTTAATCCTCCTTTCCCTTGGAGTTTCTTCCCCCACCCCATGCACATGGAGCCACTACCTCATTCTCCATACCCCGCTCTCCAAACTTTAAAGCATAATAAGCTAAATTGGAGATCACCTGAGAGAGAATCTAAGCCACACGTGGCAGTGGTGTTATCTCCACTGTGAGAGTTCTGAGCCGTTGGCAGTGAGCTACCTGGACTGCCATGCTGAGTGGTATTCTGAGGTCATGTCCAAGTTCGATGAGTAAAAGCTGACAGGTACTGACAGGTACTACTGAGATCACAAGGGAAAGTAGCAGCAAAGTGCCCTGCACAAGCTTTACCAACATAGACCACCTGTGGCCCAGGTCTTTAGGGCAGGAGACGGAGACCTGGGGGAAGGAAGTGACTTGGGTGAGTCACACAGCTAGTGAGTGGTGGACATGCCTCCTGAAGCCATGAATTGCGTTCCGTACTATTCTCACAAGACCCATGTTCTTTCCCTTTGCTCTCCGTCCTTCTCGCCATTTCTCCTCTCTTGGCTCTCCATCAGCCTTGCAGACTTCTGCTTGTCATTAACGTGAGTACCACAGACGGGTACAGGAAAGTGTGGGAGCTTCTCTTCACTGAGGAGTCTTGGGGGGGGCAAGTGGAACCCCATGGCTCTGTGAAACGTGCTGGGGGTCCCCCTTGCCAGTCTCTCTTGCCACCCGAAGGTAAACATGCCTTTCTTCTTTTTATTTCCTTCCTTCTCTCCTTCTTCCTTCCTTTCTTCCGTCAACAGATTTTTCTTGGGCGCATATTAAGTCCAGGCATTTTCATAAGCTTTGAGGATACAGCAGGTACTAAAACAGACTCCAGAACTCCTGCCCTCATGGTCCTTGAATTCTGATGAGGAAGATAGACAGGAAACAAATACTGTATGTTAGAATACACGGCAGGTCAGATGGTGATAAGTCTTACAGAGAAAAGTTAAATAGGCAAGAGAAACAAGAGCAGAGAAGAGTTGTCGTTAGAGGTTAGCTCACGTGCTGTACCACACGCTAGCACAAGCCAGGAGGGAAGGGAGCACGCCATACTGCGATGTCTGAGAAGAGCGTGTTGGGACGAGCAAACACGAACACAGAGCCCATGAGACAGGCGCGTTCCAGACAGATTTGAGGGTGGGCAGGCGGATGCCGTGTGTGGAACAGAATGAGCAAGGGGAAGGTGCTAGGAGATGTCACTAAGGAATTGATGGTGGGACTCCTTGTGTAGGGTCCTGTATTGTGGGGACTTGGGACATTTCCAGTCCTCTTAGGAAGTCCTCTCTGGGCGGGCCCTCTGCCCAGCCTTCTTTAATCAATCTCCCCATTTTACCTATAGTCACAACTCCCTTCCCTAACAATTCCTTTCTCCCACATTCTCCTTGCTCAGAAAGAGCATTTTCCCCCGCCATCACGTGGGCAGCCACTTCACAACCTCATCCACAATGTTTCTCGCCTTCCACTGGCCACAGCGCTTGTTCCTCAAAGCTCACACCATATTGTTGGCCATGAAACCTTCCCCCGCCTCCACAAGGTAATGCCGATGGTCCCTAAATCCTGGGTCACACACAAGCCCTTGGATGTGAACCACGTCTATTGTTCACTTAGCCGCCAGCCATAGGCCAATGCTGTCTCCCTCCTTGAGGGCAGGGACCCCTTCTGCTTCCCCCGCCCCAATACAGGATGCTCCATGAACACACATGGCTTTGATGGATATTCCACGTCCTGGGAAATGTCTTCCCTAACAAATGTTCCAGACTTGGACACCTGATCTCTAGTGGTAATAGAACAGGTTCCTGGAAGCTTGGAGAAAATAAAGAGAAAATACGGTCTGCCGTAATTGCACTTTCTTCAAGAATATCCCTGAAATGCTATAAGAAGGCCCAGATACTGTAGGACATACAGGTGGAAAACCAAAGGACCAACACTGTTCTCAGAAGCAGGCATGTGAGGTAAACATCTTCAGTGTCATCCCTCTCTGTGCTTTTAGCGTTGCCTCTGTTCTCCCAAACCATCCGAGTAGTCGCCCCCCAAGCCCCTTATAGTCACTCAAGGTCTCCCATAATGAATCCCTTCAGAGATTCCCTATACATCCAGGATTTATTGTTTACCCAACTCCAAAGTGATGTCTCGGTTCCCTCACAGTTTTGGTGGTGACAAAGCTGCTCACAGTTAATAAAGTCATAAACTCGAAGGCTGCGATGATAGACTGCGCTTTCTTCCCAGAAGTCTCTGCCACCCAGCTTTGCCCCACTTACAATGGACACTCTGGCCCCTGAGGGATAAATATTTTAGGAGCAGAGGGATCTTCGGGGCATGCTCCTTCAAATCCGATCAGGCTGGCCTTCTCTATGTTTATGTATGACCCTAAGACCAAAGGGAAGCTTATCCTCCCAAATTATTGTGCAGCGAAACAGCTCGGGACTGTACCAAGCCCAGCCTTATTCCTTTTGGCCTGTCAGTGCACACGGAGAATGAAAACAAAGGAGGCTATTTCTAATTTAAAGGGAAACATTACGGGAGGGAGGAGCAGTGCTCAGGAGACTTCGGTTTGAGTTATCACAGTCAATGATGGCCTGTCTTTGGGATACTCACTTGATTTCACTGAGTCTCTGCTTATCTGTAAAGTCCTTGAATAAGACACTCTTAAGAAAGGCTTGTGCCCTAGCTTAATATAACTTTAGGCTGAGATGTCAGCAAGGCTTCATTATTATTCTTTCTGATCCCTCCCTTTTGCCGTAGAAGTCCCCCTCCTTTAGGATTGCAGACTATAGAAACAGCAAGAAGCATTCCTGCCTTCTGTAGCCCTCCTAACTTGCACCGGGAGCTCTCCTGTAGATTCAGAAGGGCAGGTGGTCCTCAGAGAGGGATGGTTCCCGAGATGAGTATCATCTCCTCCAAAATGCCTTCCCTGACCCCTCCTGCTGATTTAGAACCTTCTTCTGTGTTTTCACAGTAACCTGTCCTCATCTTTAATATAGCACAGATATGTTCATTGTTGGTGCATCTGCGTGTCTCTCCTCTTTTCCCTCCTCTGCCCAGCACCTCACCTCCCTACACACACTAAAGCATAAGCTCCTGGGAAAACAGGTACCCTGCCTTGTTATCTGCATATGTTTAGCCTTTAACCATGTCCGGCACATAGTAGTCGCCCAAGAAATGGCAAATGATTGAATGAATGAATGAGTGACTTGGGTGGTGGTAGGTTAATGTTGGTGTCAAACAGAAGCCTCTGAAGAAAATGGTCACAGTTACTAAGTCAAGGGTCAGAATGGTACTTTGGGAGTTTTCAAAGTTACCAGCATTCAAAAGGATCCTGTTTATAATCCAGTGGAGATTCTGACTTAACGTGTGGAAAGTTCCTGTAATTGCAAAGTGTGCAGAGAACTGAAGATAGGCACTGTCCTTAAGGATGGACCTTTGCTATAGTTCAGGGAATATGACGTGGGGATTAAGGTGAGGGTTATGATAAAGACTAGCGTTTCTATTTCAAATTTTAATTTACAAATTGTTTTCAGTATATTCTCCATTGGAAAGGCATCTGGATTAGACCTCAGAGAATCTAGGTTTCCAAAAAGTGGCCTGGCCTTTCTGAGCTTTAGCCTCATCATCTGTAAAATGGAAATGATACCTGTGCCCATCTCAAAGGGCTGTTGAGAGGATCAGAGAGACAAGATATGTGATGGCTCTTTTAAAACTTACAAGAATAGCTACTGGTGTGCGAGAGTGTGTGTGGGAGCTATTATAAATGACCCCACAAAATAAGTGTCTGAATAAGGTCAGTAAGATGAAGTTTTTACTGCCTCTGAGCTAAGACCAAGTAGAACAAGACTTTAAAAGCAATACTATCATGAATAAATTTTGTGAAGTTAGCCCTCAGTTTTCTTATCCTTAAAATTAGGGAGCCCTAGTGGAATGATCCTCAAATTACTATTGAACTAAGATACTAAGGTGTCAGTGACACACTTGAGACAAGGCATTTAAGTTCCCATTTAATGAATCTAAGAATACCAGTACTCCTCAGAACAGTGCTCAGACCCTATAAATCTGCATCACACGAGTGCAGAGTTAGTATCTGAAGCACATTGTCCTCTGGATTGTGTTATAGCTGAGCTTGTTGGCAGCATCTCTAGCCCTCATTATCCCTAGTGGGCCGGGAACAATTGTCCAAAGCCTCACAGAGACCGGCAGAGCTAATTATTTATAGATGCAGCTCATCAAAGGCTTTACACCTTTGTTTGTGTTGAGGGCTGATCACCTGACTCCCATTCTGCCTTTCTCTTTTATGTACTGTCTGGTCCTTAATTCTGTGCATTTTGGTGTGCCTTCAGTTCCGATGAATTCAAAACTATGAGGATTTTAACTTCCTAATCCATCAGTTGGGAGTGATCAAGGAGGAGAGGAGAGAAATACTATCCCAGTTCTGCAGCTATGTGCCAAATCTGTCACTGGGGGATTTCCACACGAGTTTATGTTGGTCAGCCTATTTTTATTAAAAGGAATTTTGATGGTCTTTAGTTTGGCTGAGTTAGGTAAGAACTCACCTGGAGAAGAGGAAGAAGATATGGGGGTTTTGCTACAGTCTCAGGTTTCTGGGAACTGCTAAACCACCATGTCTCACAGAGCTTACTAAGTAGTTCAAGACCCAATAAATCATTCAGAATTCAGAGCAGCACAAGTGATGGGGTCATCTGGTCAACCTCCTAAGCAACAAGGGTTCACAAATGTCTATTCTTGTGCTCTACCATTGTGGCAACTTGGCTAGTCTCCCTGTGTCCCCAAACCAGCTGCTCCATTCTTTCTCCCTGTTTCAAGTTCTGATTGGTCTAATTAGTCCCCATTGTTCATGATGAACAAGACTTCCAGGTCATCTCATAGGCTCCTGGCCAACCTACAGGTGGGCTGTACTTAGACGAGGTGTCCACTTCCAGGGTGCACAGGCGTGAGGCACTACTGCGGCAACTTACGTGGACAGAAACCCTCAGGAGAGGGATGTGCAAAGAGCAGATATTCTGAAGCCCAGCCTCCAGTTACATGTTCAAAGTCATTGCCATGACAGGGGCTGAGATGCCTATGTGAACCAAATCTTTCCTGCAAGTATCTGTAATATAGAAAAAAATCCAACTTAAAAAACACAAAGGTTTTAAGAACTCCTTTATGCACCATTTCATTATTTTTATTCCATGCTCCTCTGTTATTCTTTGGTTAAAGATCATTCAATTAGTGAAGTTCCTAATGCACTAAAATAAACTTATCAAAATTTAGTGGTCATGTAACTTCTAAGTATCATCTTTTGGACAGAATGAAGCACACACATTCAAGGTTGTGTTTGGTTTAACTAGTGGTATGGCCGTGGTGTTATTTTCTATGATTCTCTATTACAGAATTGAGTGCATTAGATATATTTCAGGTGACCTGGGCTTTTGTGGTGAGCTGGAGACCTAAACACTGTTTACAACTTTGTTGTTTTGAGTTCTCAACATCCAATTAACAGTAGGAACTTCTACAGTTAAATTATTTATAAATTGGAAATTAATGCAGTTTTATTCCAGAAATCTTTTATCACGTGAAACCAAGCATCTTTGAAACAGCTGCCTTCAGCAGACGTTTTTAAAAGCTCTGATCATCACAGCCATCTTATAGCATTTGATTCTCTCCATGTCTTGGGAAATGGTGTAAATATGAGGGAAAGGTAACTGTATATTTATCTAAGGCAATGGTTCTCAAACTCTGGTCACAGAACTAACATATCAGCATCACCAGCGCACTGGTAAGAAGTACAGATCCTCACACCTTACCCCAAATCTGCTGAATCAAAAAGTTTGCTGATGGGGCTCAGAAATCTGAATTTTAACCAGCCTTCCAAAAGATTCTTGTGTGTATTAAAGTTTGAGAATGCGGAGCTAAGACTTTTGTGAGCGCCAGAAGACCCCAGGAAGTCTCTGTTTCCATGAGAACAAAGCAGTACTCCCATCACTTGGTTAGGAACAAGAGCATGTATTGTTTCTCTAAGTCCTTCTGACTGGAGTCAGATCTGGGAGGAAGCCAACTAAGGATGAATGTCATCAGTGTACGTTGGTTCTCTTTCTGTATTCTCTGTCCTGCCCTTCTGCTCCAGCAGCTGCCCCTCACTATTTCTAAGCTCTTTCAGTCTCCTACAGAGTATTTCCTTCTCCCTCCTCTTTGTTAACCTAAACTCCATGTTCCCTTCCAGTTCTTCTTCTAGAAGGACCTCCTCTAAGAATTTCTCATGTTTCCTCTCAGTTGCATTCCATCAAGCATTGAATTGAACATCTACTTTTTTCCTGGCACAAGTTACAAGGACAAATAAGACTCTGTCCCTGTTCTCACGTGCAGGGAGGGCCCACAACAGATCAGGCTTCTTTTTCGCTTTCACCCACGGTTCCTAATAAATTGCCAGACAACTTTGCTCTGGTTTTAGGTTTACCTTCCCTACGAGATGGCAAGCTCCTTGAGGGCAGTGACCACATTTTTTAACTCATTTTGTATATTGTGTGTTTCCTGGCAGCCTGCAGGGAATGTGTTGGGCGAATGCTGTTGGGTTGAATGAATGAGGTTGTGGTTGAAACAGTAGTATAGATGTGCACAGAATGGATTCAGTGCCTTCATGGTAAGCCTCTCTGTCTTTTATTCCTCTGCCCTTTGATTCAATCTTACCTGCTTACCTGGGGTATGAAACCAATAAAATCCCAAAGACTACTTGCTTGAATAAAAGTGGATTCATGTTTCTCCATGTTGGGCTGGGCGGGGATCCCAACAAGTGCCAGGCCAGCCACCAGGTCAAATGCCAATTAAAAGTTTAAAAATAAATCATAAGTCTGTACCTTAATTCCACCTCCAGCTTTTGGTTGGGGTGATGTTTGGGCTTTGAAGAAAAATTTTGTAGAATCCTGACTCAGGGCCAAAAAGTCTAATAGTTTGCCTTTAATTAGTGGAATTACAAAGAACCTGCCAAATGAATGATTTGTACATGACCAGAGAGACACAGAGGAAAATGATGGTCTGTTTAGTACTTCTTATATGTCCAAATCTTTCAACTGAATAGGGTTACATGCCCAGCTGAATTCCTCCGAGAGAGCTGCCTGCAGGTGGCTTACACACTCTCTTTTGACTCACATGCCAAATCAGTACTTAGGTGTATAGAGCACATACCTGCTTGCCAGGGTAACTATTTGCAAACATGAATAATAAGATATTGCCAGTTCATTCACCTCTTCATAGATAAAAGCTCCAGAGAGCATCTTAAAAGCTAAGCTTCTAAGTAAAGACAGAAGGAGAAGAAGACGAGTTTCTGTGGCTCTCTTAGAAACTCGTGCCAGGGAAATCATCATCATCAACATTATATCCACGGGATGTTGGGGCTCGAGTCATCAGGAAACTTAGAGATTTGCTACCTCAATACAGTAAAACCTTGGACTGCGAGTAACTTGTTCTGCGAGTGTTCCGCTAGACGAGAAAACATTTCTAATAAATTTTAACTCAGTAATGGGCGGTCTTGCAATACGAGTAGCACGTGATGCCCAACGTCACATGATCACAACTGAGCCAATGGAGCTGACCACCGACGACCTGATGGATCTGCATCGCGAGCAACAGCAAGAGGTCACGGAGGAGATCTCGTCTGCAGAGGAGGAGGAGGAGAAAAAGGTGGAGGAATGCCTCACTTCAAATGAGATTAGGGAGATGTGTAAAATGTGGGAAACAGTGCAAAATTTTGTAGAAAAGCACCACCCAAATAAGGCTGTAGCAGTGCAAGCAATGAATCTGTTTAAGGACAATGCAATGTCACCTTTCCACGAAATCCTCAAAAGGAGGCAAAAGCAAGTGTCATTGGATAGGTTCCTTGTTAAAGCTGCATGAAAAGAGAAAGATTCCACTGAGCCAATAGATAGCAATGATTCCATTAGTGTTAGTGAAAGTCGTCCTACACAATAACCCTCCTCTCTCGTCTCCCTCACACTAGCCACAAAGGTTTTAAAAGGTAAGTGCAGGTTAATTTATTTTTCTTTATATGTTGTATTTTCTTTATTATTTTGTATCTATTATGGTAATGTAACCATTTTTATATGAATATTTTTGGGTAGTGGAACGAATCATCTGAGTTTCCATTATTTCTTATGGGAAATTCGCTTTGATATACAAGTGCGTTGGATTACAAGCACGTTTCTGGAACAAATTATGCTCGCAAACCAAGGTTTTAGTGTATGTGGCTTTAGTGACATAAAATTAGAAGGATTCGTCATGGAAAACACATGACTTTGTGAATAGGAGAGGTGGAAAGAAGATGGATAGGATGGTAATTTCTGTGAATGAAGTAATTTTTTTGCTGCCTCATTACGATCTTGGCAAGGTGGTGAAAATGAAAGTTACATTCTTTCATAAAATAGAGCACTCAGGATCCCCAAAGTTGTCAGTAGGAGGAAGAATCTCAGAGTAAGAAAAAGCAGCTGAACTACAGAACCTAGGCTTCCTAGGAGTGTTTATTAATTAGCAGTCTCAGGGTAACCAGCTTCCCACTTAGCTCTGACCCAGCCATGAACATATGGGTCTCCTCTGGGTGCTATGTGGTCCAGCTGTGACAAAGCCAAGTTATTCAAACCAAATGTTGCTAAAAGACAGGTAAGAACAAATAGACAATAAACCCAGGGAGTACTATTAAGTGAAAATGATGTGGCTTCCAGGATAATGCTCGCTCTTCAGGGCTCATCTCCCTGCCCCAGTGGGTAAGGCAGTGACATTTAGGTAGTTCTTTCCCTCCTAGCACCCACCCTACAAACATGCATCCTGACTCATCCGACTTGAGACTGACAATGGAGAACAGGTTTTAATCTTATACTCCAGCTCTGAACAATAGATAATGACTGCTGGAATGCTGGGTTGAGGAGGGGTCTAAGTGAGGAAAGTGTGATTGACGGCGATGTCTGCAGTGGGTGAGGATAAGAGGATGGACAGGGAGCAGTGGGGGATGATATGCTGTGCCCGGTATTTGCCCTCCTGGTCTAGACCTAAGAAACAGATGCCAGGACAGAGGTACAGAATTCTCTTTTCCTCCACCCTAAGGACCTGACTCTTCTTCTATGATTGATACTTGAAATAGTTCCTCCACATTTCAGGGAAGCCCCCCTAGAAACAGAGTCCAGTTTCTACAGGCGGCCATGTTAGACTCTTGCATATTAGCGTCAGTATTCACGCAGCAGAAACTCATGCTGATGGGGGAAGCATATCTTCCCCTCAGCCATCTCTCTCTCTGGAATGAATCTCACTCACAGGGCTCCTTTTGACCCCAGGGGACCTGGAGTTTCTGAAGGTACAAGTAGCTGTCACAGGCAAGGGCTTAACCCTGCAGGATGACTGTAAACTTTATACAAAACAGTCCTTGCATGAGAGGAAAACTCTGACTGGCTCTCATCTGCCCTGATCATGGTGAAGGCATTCCTGATCAGCTCGAAGAGGAGGACAAGGGACTTCCCTGGTGGTCCAGTGGTTAAGAATCCGCCTTCCAATGCAGGGGACACGGGTTCAGTCCCTGGTAGGGGAACTAAGATACCACATGCCACGGGGCAACTAAGCCTGTGTGCGCTGTAGACCCTGTGCACCACAACTAGAGAGCCCTGTGCCACAGCTATTGAGCCTGCATGCTCTGGAGCCCGTGCACCACAACTAGAGAGAAGCCTGCATGCAGCAACGAAGAGCCCATGCTCTGCAGCAAAAGATCCTGCATGCCGCAGTGAAGATCCCACAACGAAGACCCAAGGCAGCCAAATAAATAAATAAATAATTTTTTTTTTTAAAGAGGAGGACAAATTACAAAATAGCTGTAGTGAGGGGAAACCTGCAGAAGAGTGGAAATTGATTGCTTTAAAGGCAAGTGGCAGAAGGAAAACTTAGTGAAAGCGGAGACTGTTGGACAAAGGAGAAAATCATGAGTTGCTGGGAGACCTAGAAAGAGGAAGCCATTCTAGATAAAGAGAAACTGACAGATTCTTCCTACTGGTCACCCTCTGGAAGATGAAGCCAGATGGCAAGATGAGGCTGAATATGACGGTACAGACACTGGCTTTAAATCTGCATCTGAGAATAAAGTCCCCCTTAGTGGTGGGCCTCACACCAGCCCAGAGCCACAGTCCAGACAAGGAAGCACTGAAACATCACAAGTCAACCTTCATACCCCACGTGTAGCATGGTGACAAATGTTTATACACTGTGATTGATCACCCTGCAATTTGCTTTGTCAATCAGTCATGGAGTTAATTACATGCTACTTTTGGGCACTGTTATAAATAATGGTATGGCAAACCGTGCTAGGTTTAATGGTCCTTAGCGTTCAGCTGTTAAATTGATGCCACAGCCACATCAGTATTGATGAACAGGGATTTCTCCACCGAGGATAATTTATATCCCTAAGCGTAATGGGCTCTCCCGGTCCCATTTTTGCCAAGGCATCATTCACACGGATACAGCCAGTGAATCCATCAATAAAGGAGGAACATACATATTTTGTTTCGTGGCTTTAAAAAAAATCCCCTGATAAATGCTGATCATGAGGAAACGGGGATTTTTGTCTCGCTGACACAGAACTTAAGGAAAATGTGAGCTCACCATAAAATTTACCAAAACAGAAAAGTAAGATGGATGCAGGAGAAAGAATTTGCACCCAAGCACAGCTTCTCCAAAATGTGCAGTCCACCTGACTAGGACGTCCTTCGTTTCCACCAACTCTACAAATGTACTGACCAAGTGAGCTGTGTATTATGTACTGTGTGTTATGCCATAATGTTGGAAATTATTCACAGTACACATTAACAGGACCTGGATGAGGGGAAGGCAAAGGCGTACTGGTGCAAAATTTAAGGAAGCTCTCACTCTCAGTGTCATGCAAGTGACAACCCTGTGCTTGTGGTGCCCTGAGAACAAGTGCCTCCTTAAATTTTGTGCCCATGATGGCTGGTTGGCCTCACTGTGGCATTTCAAAGTCTGCAACAGAGAGAGCTGTTTAACTTCTATAACCTCAGGGTAACCCAAGCTTATTTGAGGATTCAACCCTTTTTTATTTTCTATTAATACCTCTTTAACCTCCCATAAAACTGATGCTGTATGAAATGAACTTTTAAAATGTTTTGCTGCCATGTGAATTTTGATTTCTACTCTTTAAAATGATGTGGAGAATGGGATTTAGACGGAAACTTGGGTCCATTTATCAAAAACCTCCATTGAAAATACACTGACTACTCTGATGGCCAGGAAAAAAGTTCTAATTAGTTTCCACTACTTTTGCTGGCTTCCAAAGTGGTTATTGATGAGCCTGTTATTAGGTAGGCCTTCCCATCAGTGAATGGATGGGTTTACACTTCCAGGTAAAGAAGGTTTGTGTCATCTCACTGGAGACAAATAAAGCTATTGGTCTGTCCTGTGATAGAAATGGAATGAGAAGAAAGGTTCAATTACTTGGGTAATAAGCCTGATAAGATAGGTCAGTGGCCCTGCTCAATACTGTCAAAATCTTAGCTCTCTGCTTGTCCATCTTGCAAATGTGTGTCTGACTTCATCCGGATGAAAATAGGATATCTTCCTGGATGACTCAGAACCAAGCCCTCCTATCTCACAGAAAAGTGTTCAGCTCAAGTCTGTCTATAATAATTATTGTTTGGAAGAGAAGAAATGATTCTCTCTGACAAGGAGAGTTTCGCCAGTGGCACTTTTAGGCTAACAGCTTAGTACCGTTGTTTGGTTTTCTTGTTTCATCCAGGAACTCCGAACTCTTTTCCTCACGCTCGCTAAGTAGGCAGCATAGCTCAGGGAGGCACAGATTGGCCAGGAATGGCTGGTTCTGTGTAGAAAGGCTGAGGGACAGAGGGACCCCATCACAAGGAACCAAATGAAATTTCAAGAAAAGAAAAATATTGGAGCTTGGTTTCAAGGGTAGCTGAAGTAAATCTACACAGGACTTCAGTCAGAAGCCAATTCCTGGATGAGGACTCGGGATCCAGACCAGGGTCTGAGGTGATGTCTGCCTACAAGAGACGTGGGTGAGAGGGTCCCCAGGAGTAGCCAGGCCCAGAAGAGTATGAGCATGCAAGGTGCCTTGGTGCCCGAAGGATAAGCTGGGTGCCCAGACAAGCCAAAGGAACACCGTGAACACGGGGACGGAGCAGGGGCCAGTCAGTGGTGGTGCTGAGGCAGGCGGACCCAGAGCAGTGTTTGTGCCCCTGGCTGGAATGCCTCAGCTGTTCTGTACCATCTGTGGCAGCACCAAAACTCTCCTCCATGAATCGCTCCATGTGATTGGTTAGGAATGGCGCGTTTCTCCACGCTTCTAGGATCTGTCTTGTTCCCTTGGTTTAAAACCTCCAAGACTTGGACACCTAGGATGGCTCCACAGGCAATAATTAAACAGGGAAAGCGTGTGAATGAGCTTATGTCGGAAACACACAGTAATTGAGTTGCCTGGCTGCGCCAAGACTCCCTCCTGGCTGTCAGCGAGCCCCATGTTGGCAGCTTGCGGTTTCCAGACTGATTAAGCCGTACAAACAGAGTCATCTGTTCTTTCTGGTCTTCAAGCCTTTTCCTCCTCAGGGACCAACGGGAGGTTGCCTCCAGGCATCAAATTATGGCAATCAATAAACCACAAGTAGCGTGGCTCATTTAGAAACAGAGACACAGGCATTTTTCTAGAAGAAACAATGATTCCCTGTCATGAGTCCAGAGATTCATGGTGTTTAGTAGAGGTCAAGAACGTGGGATTCAACATGCGACGTGGCCAGATACGGAACTATCCCTTGACCCCAAGCCTCTTCTTCCTGTGATTCCTACCCAGGTGAACGATACACGGAATCGCCCAAGCCAAGAGCTTCCAGGTAACATCAGCTTCTTCTTCTTCCTCTTTTTCTCGCTCAACCCCAACATCTGCTTAGAGGCTGAGATCCACAGCTGCCACTTCTTTAATGCCCCCGCACGCGTTCCCGTTGTGGGTTAGATTCAGGCCCTCTCGGGACCTCTGTCCCCGCCCCTTCCATCCGAACTCCACTCCGCAGACACGGGGGTCCCTCTGCATGGCTGGTCTGACTGTGTCACCCCCCATTTAAAATAGTTTACATCTCAGACTCCCCTGCAGATGATCGGTCCGAGCAAGGAAATCTGTAGGATGCTCCAGGGCGTGACGCCTCCTAGGGTGTGGATAAACATCATAAAAATAGGGACACAGCATCCCGTCTCAACTGTCATGTACACGGTGCCCAGGAAGTTACAGAAAACGCAACAGATAATAAATATCCACTTAAGGATTAGTGAAAATGCAGTGTGGGCTTCCTAGGTGGCGCACTGGTTGAGGATCCGCCTGCCGATGCAGGGGACACGGGTTCGATCCCTGCTCCAGGAAGATCCCACATGCCACGGAGGAACTAAGCCCGTGTGCCACAACTACTGAGCCTGCGCTTTAGAGCCCGTGAGCCACAACTACTGAGCCCATGTGCTGCAGCTACTGAAGCCCATGCGCCTAGAGCCCATGCTCCAACAACAGGAGAAGACACGGCAATGAGGAGCCCGCGCACCACAACGAAGAGTAGCCCCCACTCACCACAACTAAAGAAAGCCCGTGCACAACAAAAAAGACCCAACACAGCCATTTAAATAAATAAATAATTAATTAATAAATAAGTAAATTTCTAAAAAAAAAAAAAAATGCAGTGTGATATGTGGGAAACCATGGGCTCCTTCCCAAGAGGCCCTGGTTCGAATCCCAACTTGATCACTTTCCAGCTGAGTGACCTCAGGCAAGTTACCCGATGTCCCTGTGCTTCAATTTCCTTCAAAACATTGTCATCAGTTCTTGCCTCATAGATTTGTTATGAGCATTAAATGAGATGTACTTGGAGGACTTGGCCAGTGAGTGCCTGGTGCACAGAAATAACTCAAACACTAACCATACTAAAAACAGATAAACTAGCAGGACAATACGCATGTGTCTATCAGGCATCACCTATACAGGGTGCTTTACAAGGAAAACTGGTGAGTCGTGACCTCTGACCTGCAGGACTTAAAACCTACTTTGCACACACTACCCCTGTCCAGTCAAAGGGCGTTTTCTCAAGGCTCATCATGAGACTGGAATTTGGGCTTTTTCAACAGGGTTAGAGACTCTAACAAGCACATATTGTGGATACTGTATCAAACTCTGGATGGCTTTTCTGTCTTATAACTCTGAGGTTAAGGTTATAGGTTGTATACCTAATCTGAATTCTAAATGAAAGAGGGATTTTTGTATCCATTCCTACTGACCCTTCAAAACATTTGGAGGGAATTATTACTTAGCATTTGTGAAAAGTTCTCCAAGGTCCTTACATAAAATATCTCATTCACGTGTTTGTGTCACGCCTCGTTCATTTATCTAACCGACACTTACGGAGACCCTATAACATACCCACTTTAATTTTCCATTTTTTTTTCTACATGTGATTAATGTCTGTTTTCACCACTGGGCTGTGGAGCTTATATGGGGAGAGATTAAGTCATCTGTCTTTCCCATGTGCTGCTGCATGCACTACACCTAGCGCGTTTCCTGACACATTGAAAGGAGTCAATAAAGCTTTGATAGTGAATGAAAGAAAAGCATCAAATAGGAAAAATAAAACCCACGGTCACTTTTTCTGTCTCCTATTATAGAATATAGAATATATTAGACTCATCCAACATAGGTCTCAGGAAATACGTGGAGAGGTGGAGATATAGATAAGAGACAGAGGGGCCAAAGCGA
This sequence comes from Hippopotamus amphibius kiboko, assembly GCF_030028045.1. NCBI lineage: Eukaryota > Metazoa > Chordata > Mammalia > Artiodactyla > Hippopotamidae > Hippopotamus > Hippopotamus amphibius. The sequence continues at coordinate 100,988,836 of NC_080191.1, forward strand.
GAGAGAGAAAGGAGAGACATGATTTCAGAGCTCCTCGAGGACGGCAGTGCTTCATCAGGTGTTTAGAGTAGATGCATCACACCCCACAACCCCCCGCACTGTCCTGCATCATCGAAAATCTGTGCACTGAGCAGGAATTGTATCCACATTTGCAGTTCACCTAAGGAAGTTTCCTGAGTTCAGCCACTCTTCAGTCCCCTAATCGAATATCAGCTTCTGAGACAGATCTGACACCTGTAAATTTGGTAGAAGCGTAATACAGGTTGAACCAACGCAGAGTAACTGGTCATGGAGCTGGAGCTCCTGATGAAGGCTTGGGGCGTAAGTCGCTGTCAAAGCTGGCCTCTCCACTCTGCCCATACAACTCTGGGGCTTTCAGTCTTCCTAAACGCTAGTGAGGTGTGAAGTTAAAAAAGTTTGGACAAGCGTTTGGGAGCCTCTGAAGCTTATCTGAACTAATCAAGCCTCCCAAAGTCATACATTTCCAATGAGTCGTACATTTCCAGGGGTGACACAGCTCGCTGTGGAACGTCTCCAGGCTTGGCTGTAGTCCAGAAGAGGAGAGATGTGTGAACTGGCAAGACAAAGCCGACATGTGCATTGCCCTTCCTCCCAGGCATCTCTCAGTCCAGCTCTCATGAGCACAACATTTTAGGATTCTGGCTGCCTACTTAGAGTGGTGCTGCACTGAGTGATCATGAAGGAGCCAGGGTAGCCCTTGGATGTTGTTTTCCATCTGTGGTCAGGTTTCTTACTGAATTGAAGAACACAGTGTGTAAACCAGGATATAATTGTAATTATTGCCCCCCCAGTCACACACCACGGACTCCTGGATTTTCTGTCCAGTGTTTCTCAATGTGTCCAGAGATCATATGCACCCAAACTGGCAAGTTGCTTGCTTCTAAGTCAGATTCTCGGGACCCTTCCCTAGAAAGCTGAATCAGAATCTCTGAAGGTAAGGCCCAGGAATCTGAAATTTAATAAGCTCTCCTTAGACGCATTAAATCCCCAGGCATAAAAAAATTGTATCACTCTTCCTCCAATGCAAGCCACTCATTCTGCAGATGAGGACTGAATCCCAGGGAGGTGGAACGACCTGCCCAATGTCTCACAGCTATTTAACACCACAGGCCACACCAGGACCCACATCTGGGGGCTTTCCTTGTGGCATAGCACAAGGTCCTGCAGGGAAGTGCTATGATATGCTTTACTTTCTCTGGAACATGTAATGTGAGGGGAGAGAAGAGATTCAAACAGATTGCATTCCTGTTCCTTGCAGACTCGAGTGCAAACAAGAGGGAGCAGAGAGTACCACTGCATCCTCCAGTGGTCCCTTCAGACAAGTGCCCTCCTGCTCCATCTGTCCTTACCTCGTGCTCAGAGAAAAGTCTGATACTAGTCATTTGTCTTTCTGTGTGGATGAGAAAAAGATCTTTCATACTTGCGTATGCAGTTCACCGGGGCTCTTTTCTTATTTGCTCTCGGAAGCCTTCCCTGACCGTCCTCAGCGAAGGCTCCCAGATGACCCCTGGTGCAACCCTCCATTTCTGCCATTTCTGCTCCGTGTCACTATCCTCTATTTGCAAGTGCATCTCCTGAACGACATCATCAGTATCCCGAGGGCAGGAGCTAAGCCCCTCATTTCATTTCCCCATTTCCAGCATGATTCCTAGTCCGTGGTAGGTGATAAGTAAATAACAGGTAAATGTCGGATTAGTCCTTGCAACAACCTAGTAAGTGGAGAGGAATTACCATCCCCACCTTAAAGATGAACAAACTGGGTAGAGAAAGGCAGCGTGACTTGGGGATGATTCCACAGTTGTCCAAGGAAAGGGAGGAGACTTGAATCAAATTCTGAATGACTCCAGAGTGCTAGTGTTTCCACCCTTATCAAACCGCTAGCAAGTTCCTCCCAAAGGTTTCCTCTCTTGGAGGCACCTACATCTTTAACCAACTCTCTAATTTTGGAAAAGGAAGCTGTGCCCCATTTGTGGAAAGGTAGTGAGGCAAATGCAAAACGTACATCAAGAGCAGATTTAGAAGAAAAAGCAGCGAAGTCGACAGCAACGAAGTCTAGAACCTGAAAATCAAGATGTAAGGAGCAGATTGAGGTCATTGGCACTGACTCAAGTCTGCAAAGGAACACGTGCTCTGGGATGCTTGTCTCATGAGCACCTGGCCTGGGTTTCAGGATTAGAAGGAGCCCCATCAGTCTGGACATAGGGCTGATGAGGAAGGTGGTGCCCCCCCGCCCCCAGGATGAGGACAGAGCACCCCCACCCACTGCCGCTGGACGGCATGTCCCAGACGTTCCGTGTTTCCTCTTGAGGTGGAGTCAGGCCGGGCAGGGAAAACAGGTGACTGTGCAGACTCATGTAGGCGTCTGCCCCTGGAGTTCAGACAAGCTGGTGTACCCCATATTTAGTATGGATTTGAAAATATAGACTGTGGTAGAGCCTTCATTTCCCTTGGTCTTGCTCCATCAACTAAAGCAGGACCGCTGACCTCCCCTCCCCTTTAAAGTTCACTCTTGGATTATTTATTTGCGAATTTCAAGCAGGTTCTCGCACGTGCTCACCCACGCATCATTTCAGCTACCTCTGGAGTGGGCCATGCCCCCACCCTCTTCCTGTGTGTCGCCTCCTGCTTCTGCCTCCCCTGAAACCACGGAGGGCCCTCCCCCACTTTTACTGTCTCAGAAGCTCACGTGAAGTATTAACCCCCAGGCCAAGGGGAGTCATCTTTCATGGATACCAGCAACTTCAGCACCACTCTCTCTCCGCTGCTGCAGCCTTGGTGCAAGGGTGCTCAAGCGTATGGCTGTCAAGGCCGTGCCCTCTAAGCTGCCAGACCTCCCTGCTGCCACTGCTGCTGCCACCCCTCTGCCCTTGGTCCCCAGCACCACCTCCCCTGCGTGGAGATGCACGGACCCCGTGGGATGCTCACATCTGGGCCTCGTAGTGCATCCAACCCTGTCTGTTCTCCTGACCTACATAAGACCCTGCTCTTTTGTGAAAACTGCTCTTTCAAGCTGCCTTTCTACTTAAAGCTCCCTCCCCACAACGCGGACATGGATCCATGGGGGTTAGATCTGAGGAAAATGCTGATTGATGGTCACCAGACTCTACTCAGCCTTGCCCCACTCCTCTAAAATGCAGTTCCTTGGTCCTGGGCCCATCTTGTTGTCCCATTCTCTCCTCACCTTACGTTGAGTCCCCGGAAGATATTCAGGCTCTCATAGAGACAGACGTCTGCTAGTCCTGCCCACCTGCCCAGCAAAGGAGACCCCCGGAGATGGACATGGCTGAGGCCCCAGCCCTGCCCGCCATTTCTGGAGCTGTACCTACATTATGTTTATTTGGGAAACTCTCCTCTCTATCTAGATGCTGCATATGCCCATCTCCCAGGGTCCAGCCTCGTCCCTGGAAAGATGTCTGTACAGTAGATGTACATCTACTGGGAAGATGTCTGTCTTCCCTCCCTGTGGCAGCCTGCCCTGCCAGACCTCAGAGGTCCAAATCACAGTGTTCGTGTAACAAACAGAGAGCTACTTTTAACTCCCGTCCTGGTAGCTGAGCTGATGTCACAAGGCTATTGCCAAGTCAGCAGTGAGTAACAGCAGTCAAGTGATGTGAAAATAAAGGGTTGTGGAGCCTCTCCCCATGGACACACCGCACCAAGGGCTGCCTGTGCCCAAGTCACCACCACCGAATAGACAAACATACATTTAATACTCTTTTTGTAGCTGTTTACAGTCCGGTGTAAACCACTGAACCAATTTTGTGTTAAGGGTCGTCATTGAATTTGAACAGAAAGGAAGCTATTCCAAGTACTGAATTAGGAATGTAACTCTCCCACATCCCTAATCATAGCTATCCTGAAATATAATTGTATGTATGTGCCTAAAACTCCTCAAAATGATAGAACGTTGCCTGATTTCCCAAAAGCTGCAGTTAGGAGACTAGTCTAGACTGAGTGGTATGAGAACAGTTTGGTTCCTACATTACTGATTCCGTTAGCATTTAATGGTCTCAATTTAAAGTTCTCCCTTTAAGTGAGCCCAGGAAGGCCCCACCTGGATTAAGCATTCTGGGCAATTTGAGAGTGGCTTACTATCAAAGACAACATTAAAAATGTATATAAGTATATTCTCCCCGGGAGAGGTCAGATGTCCATGGTTCAGTTGGTTATTTAAAAATAGAAAAAGAAGAAAGTCCTGCCATTGGAAAGGCATCTGCATGTGTCTGTTGTGAAGCTATGTGGCATGATGAAAAGCGTCCTGGGTGGGGAGAAGTAAATCCAGGTCCACAGCCTAATTCAGCTCTTGCTAGCTCTGCGCTTGGGAATAAGCCACCTTCAGCTGCTTTACTGAGTTTTAGGATCATCATCTGTGAAAATAGACCTGCCATCTCATGGTGCTCTCGTGAGAATCACATGAGAAAGTGAACAATTGACTTTCAGTTGTCCAAGGGGTATAAAGATACCTAGTAAAAGAAAATAAAGGGGGTTGTCTTTTCGTCTTGTTTATGGTTTCCTTTGCTGTGCAAAAGCTTTTAAGTTTCATTAGGTCACATTTGTTTATTTTTGTTTTTATTTTCATTACTCTAGGAGGTAGGTCAAAAAAGATCTTGCTGTGATTTATGTCAAAGAGTGTTCTGCCTATGTTTTCTCAAAGAGTTTTATAGTGTCTGGCCTGACATTCAGGTCTTTAATCCATTTTAAGTTTACTTTTGTCTGTGGTGTTAGGGAGTGTTCTAATTTCATTCTTTTACATGTAGCTGTCCAATTTTCCCAGCACCACTTATTGAAGAGACTGTCTTTTCTCCACTGTATATAGTCTTGCCTCCTTTGTCGTAGATTAGGTGACCACAGAAAAGACAACCCTCAGAATGGGAGAAAATATTTCCAAACGAAGCAACTGACAAAGGATTAATCTCCAAAATATACAAACAGTTCATGGAATTCAATATCAAAAAAACAAACAACTCAATCATAAGATGGGTGGAAGACCTAAATAGACATTTCTCCAAAGAAGACATACAGATGGCCAACAAACACATGAAAAGATGCTAAACATCGCTGATTATTAGATAAATGCAAATCAAAACTACAGTGAGGTATCACCTCACACCAGTCAGAATGGCCATCATTAAAAGTCTATAAACAATAAATGCTGGAGAGGGTGCAGAGCAAAGGGAACCCTCTTGCACTGTTGGTGGGAATGTAAGTTGGTACAGCCACTATGGAGAACAGTATGGAGGCTCCTTAAAAAACTAAAAATAGAACTACCATATGACCCAGCAATCTCACTACAGGGCATATACCCAGAGAAAACCATAATTCAGAAAGACACATGCACCCCAGTGTTCATTGCAGCACTATTTACAATAGTGAGGACGTGGAAGCAACCTTAATGTCCGTCAGCAGAGGAATGGATAAAGAAGATGTGGTACATACATACAATGGAATATTACTCAGCTGTAAAAAGGAAAGAAATTGGGGCATTTATAGAGATGTGGGTGGACCTAGAGTCTGTCACAAAGAGTGAAGTAAGTCAGAAAGAGAAAAACAAATATCGTATAATAACACATATATATGGGATCTAGAAAAATGGTACAGATGATCTTATTTGCAAAGCAGAAATAGAGACACAGATGTAGAGAACAAACGTATGGATACCAAGGGGGAAAGGGGGGTGGGATGAATTGGGAGACTGGGATTGACATATATATACCACTGATACTATGTATAAAATACATGACTAATGAGAACCTACTGTAGAGCACGGGGAAATCTACTCAGTGCTCTGTGGTGACCTAAATGGGAAGGAAATACCCCCAAAAAGAGGGGATATATGTATATGTATAGCTGCTTCACTTTGCTGTACAGTAGAAACTAACACAGCATTGTAAAGGAACTACACTCCAATAAAAATTAATTTAAAAAAGAAAAAGAAAAAGAAAAAAAAGGTAGTAGTGTTACATTAATCAGGTATTCATAGATAATTAAGAATTTTATGACTTTAATATGATTATCTCAGACTTCAGAATATAAAGGTGAAAAAGGAATAAAGATGCAATGCCGTGTAATTGGGGAATTCTGAATCTGAAAGGGACCTCAGAGAGCACTTACTCCAGCTCTCATTCCCCAGACATCCATTTCATAGAGAAGGAACTGAGGCACAGAGGTACTGAGAAGACACCCTAAGGTCTCACAGTACTATCTGCAGAGCAAGGACAGAACTCAGCCGCCTGCGTCCCAGGGCCTGGCCCCTGTGGCTACACCACTAAACCATGCCCATAATCCCATGTAGACAATCCTTTTCCTGTGCCCATGTCTACCACCTCCAAAACATATTACCCAGTTTAATCATCTCCTTTAATAAAAATTAACCAGTTGGTTGCAATATCTTCCCTGTGCAGTGTGGAAACAGGGCCGATCTGAGAACTGCCATCCACTCAACTTAAGGAGAAAGACCTTCTTCGTGAACTCTTCACAGATTTATCTGAGTTCTTACTTGTGCCCAAGAACTGTGCTAAACCCTGATAGAAAGCACAGTACTCAGTTTCCTTCCAGTAGTGGGTATAGACTGGTGGTGACCACATAGCTGGAGACACATTAAAGCAGATATAAACAGACTGCAGTGGAAGCTTTGGGGATGTTGTAACCAAGGAGCCAAGAGAAAGTGGGTAGAGAACCCTACCCTCCCTTCACCTGGACAGATGACAGCTTACAATGTTAAAACATATGTTAAAATTTAAAAGGCGAGGGAAGAACAGATTTCCTTTAACTGTGAGAATTCTGCAGTGATGAGCTGCAGTTATGTAGTTTTAGAACCACAGTTTGTTAGCCCACCCTAGCCTTCCAGGACTGGATCACATCCAGATCCCAAGAGCTCTGATGTCAAAGCCAGTCGTGCTTTAAAACCCAAAATATTCCATAACAGTAGGAGATCATTCATCTCTCTGTGTCTCAGTTTCCTCATCTGTAAAGTGGAGATGACAATAATAGCCTCCCGCTGGTGGAGTTGTGGTGAAGATTAACCATCTGAGCATGTCAAAGGCTTGGAACAAAGCCCGGGACGAAGTAAGTGGTCAGTAAACGTTGGCATATCAGTATGAGAAGACCAATTGTCACTGAAGACTCACTTCTTAATGTGAAGGTGTGAATGCCAAGGGATAAGGTGTGTCAGCCAGGGTTAACCAGAGAAACAGAACCAGAAGATAGACATTATGAGCTGTATTGCAAGGGACTGGCTTATGCTATCATGGGGGCTGGCTGGACAAGTCTGAAATCCCTAGAGCAGTCCCTCCGGGGCCAGGCTGGAACTCTCAGAGATAACTGAAGTTAAGTTATGGTCCAAAGGCAAAATTCCTCCTTCCTCAAGGAAGCTTCATTCTGCTCTTAGGGCTTTCAGCTGATTGTATCAGACCCACCCAGATTATCGAGGAAAATCTCCTTTACTTTGAGATTTTTTTAACAGCTTTATTTAATATATAAAGAATTGTACATATTTAATGTATATAATTTGATGAGTTTGGACATATGCAAACACCTGTGAAACCATCACCAGGATCAAGGTAACAGACAGATCCCACAAATCCCAACGTCTCCTTATGTCCTTTTGACTTGTTTTGTGATTAAAAACACATAACACGAGATCTACACTCTTAACAAGTTTTGAAGAGTGCACAATACCGTATTATAAGCGATAGACACAATGTTGTATAGCAGGTCTCTAGAATAAGTTCTCTAGAACTTATTCATCTTGCGTAACTAAAACCTTATACCCATTGAACAACACCCCATTGCCCCCACCCCTCAGCAACCTCTACTGTTTTCTCTGCCTCTATGAGTTTGACTGTTACAGATGCCTCATAAAAGTGGAATCAGGCACTAGTTGTCCATCAGTGATTGGCTTATTTCAGTTAGCAAAATGTCCATCCCTGTCACAAATGGCACAAGTTTCTTTAAGACTGAATAATATTCTGTTGTACGTATATACCACATTTCCTTTAGTCGTACACTTGGATTGTTTTCACATCTTGTCTATCGTGAATACTGCTGCTAAAGTTAACATGGGAATGAAGACATTTCTTCGATATCCTGACTTCAGTTCTTTGGATGTACAGCCAAAAAATGAGATTGCTGGATCATATAGTAGTTCTATTTTTAATTTTTTGAGGAACCACTATATGGTTTTCCATAGCTGCTGCACTGTTTTACATTCCCACCAACAGTTACAAGGGCTCCAATTTCTCCGTATCTTTGCCAACAATTGTTATCTTTTGTGTTTTTTTAATAATTGTCATCCTAATAGATATGAGGTGATATCTCATTGTCATTTTGATTTGCATTTACTGATAATGAATGATTTTTGAGCATCTTTTCATATACCTGTTGGCCATTTGTATATTAGTTTTGGAGAAACGTCTGTTCAAGTCCTTTGACCATTTTTTAATCAGGTTATTGGGGGGCTTTTTGCTATTGAATTGTAGGAGTTCCTTATATATTTTGGAAATTAATCCCTTATTAGATATACAGTTTGCAAATATTTTCCTCCATTCTGTAGGGTCCCTTTTCACTTTATTGATGGTTTCTTTTGCTGTGCAGGAGATTTTTATAGCTCCTGTAGGAGTTTGATGTAGTCCCAGTTGTCTATTTTTGCTCTTGTTGCTTGTGCTTTTGGTATCATATCCAAGAAATCATAGCCAAGATGAATGTCAAGAATATTTTCCCCTGTGTTTTTTTCTAGGAGTTTTTACAGTTTCAAGTCTTGTGTTTAAGTCTTCAATCCATTTTGAGTTGATTTTTGTGTATGGTGTAAGGTAGGGATCCAATTTCATTTTTTTGCATGTGGATATTCAATTTTCCCAACATCATTTGTTGAAGAGACTCCCTTTTCCCCATTGTGTATTCTTGACATCCTTGTCAAATATCAGTTGACCACGTAGGCATGGTTATTTCTGGGCTATCTATTCTGTTCCGCTTGCCTATAGATCTGTCTTTAGGGGAGTACCATGATGTTTTCATTCCTGTGGCTTTGTAATATATTTTGAAATCAGGAAGTGATGTCTTCAGCTTTGTTCTTTTTCTTAAGATTGCTTTAGCAATTCTGTGTTGACAAAATTCACCCCTTGTAGCTCAACAAACTAGGAATTACCTCAACATAATAAAGGCCATATATGACAAGCCCACAGCTAATATCTTACTCAGTGGTGAAAATGTTAAGCCTTTTTCTCTAAGATCAGGAATAAGACAAGAGTGCCCACTCTTGCCACTTCTTTTCAACATAGTGCTGAAAGTCATAGTCAGAGCAATTAGACAAGAAAAAGAAATAAAATCCATCTTCGTCACTTTCTAGATGTCTAGTCGAGTCACTTACCCTCTCTAAGCCTGTGACTGATACCTGTGAATGGTAATAATAATATTGTCATGTCAGGATTATCGTATAGGATTAGAGACCATAAATACAAATGGCCTGGGTTCGTAAGAGATGATCAGTTAGGAAAAGCTCTGAAGTTTAACTTCTTTTAGTGCAAATATTACCTACTGTTAGCTGTGTAGTCTGGGAAAACTTACTTCACCTCTCTGTGTCTCGGTTTCCTTATCTGTGAAATGAGAATACTGATAAATTGTTGTGGGTGTTAAGTGAATTTATACATGTAAAGCGTTCAGAACTGTTTCCGGTCCATAGTAAGCACTATACATGTTGTAATTATTGTAATTTGCTGTTTTGTGGTGGAGGGGAAATTAGGCAGGCAGGAAACCTGGACTTTCATCTCAGCCCTGCACTGGGTGAACTCTCAGCAATCACTTCCCTTCTCTTCCATTAATTTACTTCTCTGTAAAATGAGGGAGTCGACAAGACCATCTGTTGAGCTCATACATCTTAAGATGATGTACCTAAACTCCACTGTGAGCTGTAAGAGCTCAAGGAGGCCTCCTGGCTTGCAGACGGTTTTGAGCTGCCTCTCTCTCACCGATCTGTCAAGGCTTCCCTATTGATTCACACCAAAAACCCAGCTCTGTCTCAGCTTTTCTGCAGGGCAGTTGATCTGTTTACTTTTCACCAAGACATGTTCCTCTGTCAGCTGCACCAGAGCTGTCATGAGCCAGCTTCATGGCAGGGAGAGAGAGGAAGACGGTGTTTTCATTTTTTTGCCTCACTGTGTCTGCTTTCCTCTGGGATCCCTTCTGAGAAGGGTCAAAACAGAATTCTGCCCTTGCCATGATGAGAAATGCCACCCAGTGAAGAAGCAGGGCCCGTGGGAACAGCGGCGCCCACCCCCTGGAGGCCAGGCCTGGAGCCCCATCAGGCCTGACTCATCCTGCAGCCCAGGGCATCCTGCCCCAAAGAGAGCAAACATCTTGAACGTTATGGTGGCAGGTGGAAGGAGGGCAGTAACTAACTGAAGCCAGACAGGAAATCTAAGAGAAGGCAGAGAAGAAGCCATAGGTGGTTTTGCTTGAGACTCGGTGACAAAGCAAAGTACTACATACAGTCCCTCTTGCTTTCCCTATATTCTAAGGAAGCGTTAAAAAGAAACACAGTAAAACACAAGGCAGTGTTGAAAAGGCTGCTTCAGCGCCTTTGCCTTTTTATCTGCTTTGCCCCAAGATAGAAAACTGAGTACCTGCGTGTCAGATCAGGCGCCCCAGGGCTGTGTTCACTCCTGGACACAGTTAAGAGCCTGAGAGGCGGGGCCGCAGGAGCACATGTCCTTCTCTTTCTGCGTCCAGGCCGGGCAAGCTTTCTCTTGCTCTGGCTTCGGGGAATGACTGTGTGAGTATCAGGGTCAGTAAGGGGCACTGGCAGATAGAGAGAAAGACTCCTGTTGTGAGTCGCTGAGGTCCGTGGACACATGTTTGACAGTGTGACGTGCACACTGCGCATCCTGAGTGACATGCCCCAGTGGATGGATGTGGATACCATCTGCTGGGACAGAAAATAAATGAGTAGGAATAAGTGTAGGGGGGGATTATGTGGCATTCGGGGTGTATTTCATGTCTGTGCAGCATCCCACAGGGTCAGAAGATAGATTTACAAACCAGGTTTTCCAGGCAAGCAGGACTGGCCAGTGGGGTCTTCATCCCAAGAAAGAACCAGGCTGCACCTTGAACCCCAATATTCCAGGGAAAACCTCTGAGTAAATGTCTCCTTTGCTGCCTTGATCTTATCTAAGCTCTGGGGTTCCTGGCTGCAGATCGCTGGTATAAGATGTAGAAGTGATATCTGAAGTGCTTGAGACCCTAGTCCAACCTCCACCCTAGAAAACGTGGGGACTCCCTCTTCATCTAAGGACGTGCCCAAGCAGAGGGTGCTCCCAATGTCACCTGCATCGCTCTGCAGTGTCCCTCGCAAGCCCAGCAGCTAGCCTTCGCGCTGTTCGATGGAGCTCCTTGTTGCAAGGTCACGTCTTAAGTGTCACGGATGCCTGCTTCTTACCAGTGTAACTCACCTCTCCCTGTGTTTCACCCATTTTTCGCGTGGGTACAAAGATCTCACTTTTTGCCCTCTTCATCGTTTTTGTTAGCATTGCTCTTTTGCCTTCAGAAAAAGAAAAAGAAAATGTGACTCATATGATCAAATTGTTAAACGTAAGCTGCCCCTGTGGAAGCTGCCCGCGTGACTCCCGCTGTGAACCACACAGGCTCTCTGCTGTGGGGAAGCAGCCCTGGAGTCGGAGTCAGGACACCTGCCTTCAAATCCCAGGTTTCATTTCTCATTCACTGGATGGTCCCTCTGGCAAGTCAGTTATCTCCTTTTGGCCTTACTGGCCTTATCTGAAAAATGGGCAAATTATTAGTCACAGGGCTGCTTGGAGATCATGGCAAAAAACCTAAGTAAAGCCAATGGAAACCAAAGGCAGACCCCATTCCACATGCTGTAATCCCAGACTTTTGCTCCAGACCAAGCATCCTTCATCAAGTCTTCCTCATAAAGTTTGCATTGCCTTCAGCTGCTGTGGACACTTTCTTAAGTTTAAAAAAAAAATACTTATTTTCTCTTGTAGTGCATAGTATGGGACTGGGACTCCAATGGAAAACATGACTTCATTGGAGAATTCACCTCAACATTCAAGGAGATGAGAGGAGCGATGGAAGGAAAACAGGTACGTGGTCAACCCCTCCTGGCGCTTCCCCCAGACTAGCCTCTCCCCGTGGCTCCTTAGCACCCAGCTGCACACAGAGCAGCTGGAGGTGAGACATTAATACACGATTAAACACGGCCAGGAAGGAGCATGGTGGGAACTGAAATCTGGGTTCTGGTGCCAATGCAGCCCACAGCAACTGGTGTGACCCTGGACAGGACCCTGCGCCAGGGTGGTCCAGTTTCTCCACTGGCAAAATGGAGAAGTCAGATGAGAAAGTTTCTCATTTCCTTCAGCGGTGTAATCCTTGGACAAGTGACAATCTCTTTGTGCCTCAGCTTTCTCACCTAAAAAAAAAGAAAATGAAGGTGATAATGGTACCTACCTGGTAGCAATCTGTGAAGATTAAATGAGATAAGTCATGATACACACTTGGTGGGGTGTCTGGCACTTCCAAAATATGTGCTGGTGTTATTAGCTGGTGGCAGCATTCTTTCTAGCTCTACATCTCCATGACCTGTGATATTAATTACACATTTAATGCTTTGGACAAATTACTTGATTCCTCCAAATTTTTATTCTGTGCACCCGATTTTCATCTAGTCTCACCATTTCACTCTTACACTCTTGATACCAAGACATAAACCCAAACACTACCACATACCACAGGGGCACATGGGGGTTTCGCTGCTTCACACAGAAGCCTACACCTCCTCTGCGCATCTCTCAGACACCCGTACTTTGAGGGATACATACACGTGTCTATTAGTCGGTTGCTGTCGTCTGGACCCTGACATGTAACTTCTGCTCTGACCTGTTCAGGATTCACCTGCCCAGCTTCAGCTGTGGAACCTGAATCTCTCTGCCTGAGGGCTTCCTCTGGCTGCTGGAGCCCACTCTGCCCACACCCACAGCTGGCCAGACGTGTCGGGGTAGATGTACACATTGCAGGGAGCAGCGAGTGGAAGATGGGATGTAAATACCCCAGCTCTCTTGCTGGGTGCCTGGCTGCATCACGCGCCCTCTTTGGCTGCCTCCCTCTCTCAATCCCCCACCTTCTGTTGTTGCTTCCTGGTATTGCCTCCCAGACGAATTACTTGAACTTAAATCCTTGCCTCTGTGTTAGCTTCTGGAGGAAGTCAAACCAAGCGACCTGCCATCCTTACTCTGGGGACCACTGTCCCCATAGATCAGAAAGGAGTGACAGCAGAGGAAGACCTCTCCCCTTAAAAACCCCGTGCCTGGCCTGCTCAGAAGTGCTGCTTAGGGAAGGTTGTCCTAACTCGTTGTTCAAGTCTCTCCTTTCAGATGTAAGTCAAGATATAACCAGACTAGATGGAAATAAACTAACCTTCTTCAGAATCAGAGGCTTAATCTAAATCAGACCGATTGTTGATTACCTCCCTTTGGCCTGAAAAGTCAAGGGCCGCTTTCTGCACAGCTCCCGCAACATGCTACACATGCAGTTACATAGCCGGCATTGCAAGAAACGTGTCAGACACACAGAGACCTTCACCCACGAGCAGGCTTGCAGAGTGTCAGGGCTACAATTAAAACCAACACTAAGCTATAAATAAAGTCATTCCCCAAATAACTAGGAATTTATCCAGAGACGTTGTTGCTTCTTTGAATGTACAGGACCAGGCCCTGTTGAGCTCGTAAATGAATGACAGTTACCCATACCACCCATTAGCGTGCTAAAGAGCTTTACAAGTTTTGTCTTGTTCTCCTTTACCAATAGAAATAGCCAAACCAATAAACATGGGAAACACTTCATCTTTAGAATCCGAAGAGGACCTTAAAAGTAAGATTATAGCATACATCACAATTGAAGCACCCCAAAGGCTGATGCTTTCAAACAGAAGTGAATCTTTAAGTCCCTCTGAGGAAATGGATGATATGCTGCCGTACTTTTCCGTGTCGTTGAGACACCAGAAAGATTTTGGTGCAACCACTCAGTCCCTATTCTGGCACATTTGCACTCAGGGAACTGTGCTATTATTTATTGACTCTACTGATATTTACAGAGGAGCACCTGCTAAGTGTCAGACTCCAGGCCTGATATGACTGTGCATCAGAGTAAAATCTAAATATGGATCAAGTAATTGATTCATTCAAAATGTAATTATACATTGTGACAGATGCTATAGAAGACTGAGCCAATTTAGTTATAAAGGTGTAACATAGAAGAGATCACCTGAAAAGGTGACATTTAACTTGAAGGCCCTTAAAGATGAAATGAAGCCAACTATGTAACAAGCAAGGGAACAGGATTTCAGGCTGAGGGAACCACATTACAAAATACTGAGTCAGGAAAGAGCGTGGATGGTTCAGGATCTAGAAAGAGACCAGTGTATCTGGAGCAGAGAGGGTGAGGGAACCACGCGTGAGATGTGGTCAAGGGCAGAGGCAGAGGCCAGGAAAAGCAGATTCTGGTAGCTCGGAGAAAAGAGTTTAGGGTTTCCTATAAAAGTGTTGCACTCTCCAATTTAGTGGCCACTGGCTACAAACATCTAGTTCCATTTCAATTTTAATAAGCTTAAGGTAAATTAAGTTAAAATTTCAATTCCTCCATCTCATTCTCTCTCTGTCTCTTTGTCTCTCTCTCTCTCTCTCTCCCCCCCCATACACACACACACGCGTGCACACACACACACACACACACACACATACACACACCCCCCCAAGCGCTCACATGGCTAGTGTCTTCCACATTGGTTGGTGCAGACATAGAATATTCCCAACATTGTAGAAAGCTTCACTGGGCAACACTGCAGCTGGAGAATGACATGAGTTCCTTAAAGATTACTCTGGCTACTGTGTGGGTGACCAGTTATAGAGAGACAAGAGCGTGAGGCAGGCAGATCTGTCAGGAGGCTACTGCTACAGGCAGGATGAGATGTCGGCAGTCTGGGCCGAGTTCCCCTGGGAAACCTCTCTCTGCTCCAGACTCACTCCCGCATTGGTGCCTCCGAAGCTGGGGTAGCTGCAATGTCCCTCCATGCGCTCTTCCATCCTCCGGGACACCAGCCTACGCTAATACACGGGGGAGAAACCGTCCCAGCAGGAAGAGGAGGGCAAGTCCCAGTGCACAGGCACTTGTCAAGCCTCTGCTCACATCGCTTTTGCTGATGTCCCAATGGTCCAAACAAGTCACCTGACTAAGCTCAGCATCACTGTGCCCTGGGAGGAACGGGTCCTTGGGGCCAAGGCTGTATCAGTCTACCCACTCACGTCTGCCAGAAACTGCTTCATTTTCAGACACTTCCAATTGTCAGAGAGTGAAAATTTGTCTTCTGAGTGGAAATCCAAGGATCCACTCCCATTGGATGGTGGGCAGGAGCATTCGATGACTCTTGGATGTTTGACTTTGTCAGCGGTCGAAGTGCACTTGGCTTTGTCGCCTGAAGTCTTCTGCAGGCTGGGAAGGTTGAGCCCTGTTCACCCTTCAGCTCCCAGGTGCCTCCTCAGTTCTAGTTCTGTCCCTCACAGGAGCCTCTCTGGAGATCTAACACGCCACCATTGTGACGTGTACCAGCACGTTAGTTTAGTTCTCTGGGGACTTAGGCAAACTCACCATCATCCACACCAACTTCCCGTAGCTGGTATTCACGTTCCTCAGTTTCCTACCACTTAAGTCAGCTCCCAGACACTAAGCCTCCACTTTCAGGTTACTCAGCTGTGTGTCCCCAGGCCTCTCCTTCCCTCTGCTGCCGGGTTTGGCCCCATTAATGGTAAGCATTGACAAGCATCAGGCTCTGCTCTAAATGTAGGACCGGGGTTAGTCATTCAATCCTCATGGTAGCCTATGAGATAGCTACAGTTATAAGCTCCATTTTACAGAGGACACCTGCAAGGCATGGAGGAATCGAGTAATTTGCCAAAGGTCACACGGCTGGAAAGTGGGAGCCGGGATTCAAGCCAGGCCAAGTGACGTCAGAGTCTCCCTCTCCACCTCGCCTCCTGCCTGCCCCTGCACGTGCGCGGGGATCACTAGAGACCACGTTTCAGCCCTCAGGGCCATCTGCAGCAGTGCCTGGGGGCCTCCTCACGCATGACTCCACTTCTTCCTGAGCTGGCAATCACGTGATGACCTTTCTTGTTGCAGGTGCAGTGGGAGTGCATCAACCCCAAGTACAAAGCCAAGAAGAAGAATTATAAGAACTCGGGCATTGTGATTTTGAATCAGTGCAAGGTATACACATAGCCCCTGTCTTCCAGGAGTGTGAAGCCAGGGCTGTGCGGGAGGAAGGCTGCAGGCTGTATGGACGGAAGGAGAGAGTGCCAAGCAGATATGATCTTTTTAAAATAATAATCAGAAAGTCAAGGTATTAATGGACATACGTTATAAGCATAGGTGGTCTTGGAGCCGTGGTAGGCCAATGCCACCACCCCTTCCACAAGGACAGACCTGCCCTCAAAGGTAGGAGAGTCCTGGTCACAAGTCAGGCTCTTCTCTGCCCAGGGCGGCACCAGAGGGAGGTTGCCAGAGGGGGCAGCCAACATTTCTAAAGCACTGCTCTGTGCCTATCGCGGGGTTCAGTGCTTTACATGTGGCAGCTCCCCTGATGCTGAAAGGGTACCATGAAAACAAGACTGGGGGGAAAGGTTAAAGGGCCTAAAAATTCCTCCCAGAGGGGCTCTAACTTCGCAGAAAAGCCCACCTGGGAATGATTTTGCCACTGGTTGAGTACTTCCCACGTGAAAATAACTGCAACACGTTGTGTTTACTCTTATCAGAACCCTGAGGTCTCCACTTTCATGGTAAGCTTAAGAGCTGAGGTTTCGGTCTCCGTCTGTCTGACTCCACGATGTAAGATTACGAGCCATGCAGTTTCTCTCTGTACGTCAGCTTCTTTCGCTCAGGGTTGGCCTTGCCCGGCTGACAGCAGCTGCAGGAGCACATCCTTACATGACAAGACAGTAAAGGAAAAGACCAATGGGTCTAGCTTAGGCCACATGCCCATCCTTTGAACCAATCACTGGAACCAGGCGATAATGCTTATGACTGGCCATCTGGGGTCACTGTTTTAATAGTGTCTTTTTTTCTGTATTTTATGATACTTTGACCTCCTGGGGCCTTGCATACTGGGGAGGAACTGCCCCTCCCAGGGTTAGCTAATTCCTAGAGGTAGCAATCAGCTTGCCTGTGAGCTTGTCTTTGACATGCAGACCAACCTATCCAGAGCCTATACCCCCAGCCATGCCCTTTCCTGAACTCTCACACACCAAGCCAATATCCACCCTGTCTGTATCACCCCAGAGCCAGCTCTCAGACAATTAGAGACCATCCCTATCCCCACAGCCTTCTAAGTTACTCAAATTATTCAACCCTAAACCTGCTTCCCTTGCTTCACTCATTCCTTCCCACAAAACCCTGATAAAGACTTTTTCCCGTGCTTTCCCATCAGTCCTCCTGCCTCCTGACTGACCCTAGTGTGTCCCCACGTGGCCCCCTTGTGTGGCAGGACACGCCTCCTGTCCCTTGGGAAGCTGAGCATGCTAAACTCTTCCTTCAGAGACAGTTGTCTCTGGTCATCTTACTACCTGTACAGACCAAATCCTGATACGTTCAGAACAGTCCTGTGACCATCCCTGTGCCCATAGAAGCAGGAGAAGAGAAGATGCAGGTGAGCCAGTTCAACTGTCCATCTCTGTAAGGTGACCGTGCATGTGTCTGTCTTGATCTAAGAGTTCGGCACTCGGAGGCCATGGTGCTTGAACTCACATTCTTGGTGTACAGACAGTAGTAGGATATCCCAACTGTCAGGCAAAGCATCGCCATAAGGAAGCCAGGAGCAGGCACTGTTCAGAGGACCCAGGAAACATCAGCCCTGAGACAGGTCTGCTGAAAGATGTGTGCCACCTGGAGGTGGTGCCTGAAAACACCACCGTGGGGTTTTATGGGTCCGTCTCTGAGATGCTGCCCTGAGCGTCAGATGGAGTCTGAGAAGTGAGGGTCAAAACTCAGCTGGTGGTTGTCCCAGTAAAAGGATGTGGATGGTGAGCTCAGTGGCTGCAGGTACCATGCCTGTTTTTCTCACCCCTATATCCCTAGCATCCAGTACATGGTGGGGGCTCAACAAATCCTTGTTGAAGAAATAAGTAGATGAATGTCACCAAGACTCAAGCCCCAGAATCATAATGAAGCAGAAATTAAGACTAGAAATCAGTAAGTTGTGTGAGGACATGGGTGCTGGGAGCTGGGCAGAGGGCAGGGATCCCGCTGACTTCCATCCTAGAGGTTGAAAGGATGGACGGTGCCATCAAGACCACCATCATTTGAGTCCCACCTCCATCGTCTAGGTGGGTGATCTTAGCCTCAGTTTTGTCATCTATAAAACGGGCACAATAATGATAATATCACCTTCACAGGCTTGTTCTAAGAATTAAATGAGAAAATGTATGTTAAGTGCTTGGCATACAGTTAGTGCTCAATCACTGTTAATCCCTGTTGTTCATGGCATAGGAGGAATCTCACTAGCTGGCAGCTGACAGTAAAGACCTTCTCAGGTGACTGTGACCTTGAAGCTGACTGTCTTGATTACTGTGGTGTTAGGGATATTACCAGACCTGGGATTTAGACACAGGCAGAAAGACTGATGCCAAGTGTGAGACTTTATCCATTTCAAACCAGGGGTGATCCTTGAAAACAGAGTGTTGGTCTCACCCCAGAGGCAGAAGCTGATTAAGAGTGTGAGTGAACCGAAAGAGAGGGTAGCAAGGGATGGATGGCTGCTGCCTTCACAGGCCCATCTGAATTCAGCATCACTTGCTCTCTCTCGTTTCTTGAAACAAAATCAGCTGACCCATCTTTTTCCCACAGATCTTTCTCTGCTCATTCGTTTAGGTCAGCATAACCCCAAAGTCCAAGCCTCTCAGCTACAGGTGCAGAGACCATACTGCCGCTAACACGGTTTCCTCTCCTCCCCCTGTGCAGATCCATAAGATGCACTCTTTCCTGGACTACATCATGGGTGGCTGCCAAATCCAGTTTACAGTGAGTTGTTTCCACGTTTGTTTCCATCAGGGGAGCGGCTGGGGAGTGGTGCTTGGTGTGGGGCAAGAGGAGACCAAAGGCTGTTAAGACCCTAGGTCAGCTTTGCTCAAGTCTCACCACTGAAGCATCATACAGGAAATGTTTTTACCAGGAGGTCACACTTCTGTCTTCCCCAGTGAGTGTGGTTTTCAGCATCATCTCAGGAAGCCCATGCCATTCAGCCTCAGGTGGTTTGGGGAACCAGCCTCATACTCTCTGTTCCTTCAGTAACTGTGTGAGGCATGAGGTGGGGGCGGGTCGCCAGACCCCATCCCTAGGTGGAAAGGGTGGGGAGGAAGCGAACCGCGCTAGGACGCCCCACTGAACCATTGCAGATGTCTTGGTTGTGTTCATGTGGTCAGAACAAGCATCCGTGTCCTGCCCAATGGTCAGTGCCGAGAGGAAGCCTTCCAAATGGTCCATCGGTCAGTGAAAAAGTGAATCTCACAAGATTGGAGAATCAGCCTTTCAAGGCTGAGAGAGAGAATGAGAGAGTGGATTGAGGGTCACCTCCTACATGGAATCTGTGAGCCCACAGGATTTGCACACTCCCAATTTGTATTTGGGGGTGGGGGTGGGCCAGGTCTTTTTTAAATGCCTGGGTGGGCCAAGGCTGTGAGTCCATCTGCTCTGGAACAATTTGCTTTCAGTGACTTCATGTTCAGAATCCTCCTAGGTCTGGGCAGACATGACCTGCAGAAAGAGAATACCCAGATGACAGGAAATAGATCTGCTGAAGCCTATAGGAAACCCATGTAAAGAGAGGGACCCAATTTGTGCAGCATTTGTTCCTCATCTTACAGAAATGTACTCGTGAAACTCAGCCCTGTTTAGCTCCCTAGACGGGCTCATTTGTGAGAGGAAGGCAAGGAAAATGGTTTGAGCCCAAGAGAGTGGACAGGAGCAATGTATTCCTGAGACTAGGGATAGTGGTACCCAAAAGACTAGTAGGGAGCGCCCCAAGAGGATGAGATAAGGCATCTCCCTAGATAGAGGCTGGTCCTCTGTGGTAACCTCAGAGGGGTCTACCTATGTCCTGCCTAAATTCAGGCCATTGTTCATTTGCCCCTGAAAATTTACAGGACTTAATTATAGATTTTGGTCATTTGTTTAAAGTCTAAGTTTCTCTAAAGACACACCCACCCAGCGCCCCCACCCCCCGTTTACACACTGGCATGTCTAGAAGGTAGCAAAGGCGTGCACTGTGGGCACACACCCCTGCTCCAGCTGTCCCGGGCAAAGGGCGGTGGAGGAGCCAGCAATGCCACAGAGGAGACAGTATCCCACGATCTTAGGCCAAGGAGTGATGTCAGGAAACTATTTATAGATTTTTCAAGGGAAAACTCTATTGATTTGGGTCTGTTTTAGATTCTGTAGATTCCATGCTTTTGAACAGCTCCCATGCTTTTGAACAGGGGCTTGCTTTGCCCTTGCGGTTGGGCTGCAAAGAATCAGCCCCAGTGAACACTGGAAGTTTGACCCCAGAGGGTTTCCGGCTGTACACCCTGACTCGGGAACGGAGGGGAGCGGAGGGGATGTCGTGTGGCCCCCCTGACACAGGAGCATTGCCCTCCTGGCTTTGCTCTCCCCTCCTTCTCCCTTTTGCTGATCCTCCCCAACTGCGAGGGACCACCTCAATGGTTCTCACTACCGCCTTCCCAGCCCCGGCTTCTCAGCCCTCCGGGGTCCGTGGGTGGACCTGCGGGAGGTCTGGAGTGAGTCTGGAGCGAGGCATGAGAAGAGGGGGAGCAGGTGCGGATAAATGCTGAGGAGAAGGGGCCAGGCCATCAGCAGTGCCTGCAACGAAGCCCTTCCTCCTGGGGGGCTCCAGACCGGGGACGCAGGGGAGGGTTGCTAGGTGTTCTGTTTTAAGCTTTCTATTAAAGAAAACATACATGACAACGTCATTTCATTTTCCTCTAAAATTAAGTCCGCTTTCTCGTAATTAATTTCTTATTACTCAAGCAGTGCCACCTACTGTAAATGATAAGCTGCAGTGCAAACTATTCATAACAATTAGCTTGTCTTAATGAATTTGGTATTTATTATCTGCCCAATCACTTTATCGAGGCCATCTGGCAAAATGAAGGGTACGTGGCAGAAGGATGAGAAATGAGAAGAGGGCTCCGCGCGTGGCGAGCAGAGGGAGGGAGGAGCGGGCTTCCGGTGCAGCCACCCCTCCCCTGAGCTCTCCAGCGTTGAAACCTGCCATCTCCCTGGAGACAGATACTATGTTTTTGCTTTTAAAAGCACCCCTATGAACTGAAATATTTTTGCAACCACATATTCTAATGATAAAAACTGAAACCTTATTTGAGGTAATGTGAATATACAGGATATACTTAGGGAATTGTCGGGGAAGTGGTTTGGATCAAGAATTGGAAAGGCTTTGAATCTGAGGTAATTGGGGGGACGTGGGAATGTTGAGAAGACTCTCGGGCAGGACTCAGGAGCCATCAGGCACGTGCTTTAAGGAAGTAGATCTGGGAGGGCTTCACGAAAGGGACTCTGAAAGAAGACGTGAAAGCCCACGGCACCGTCCTGGTGGCGGGAGTAAGAGGGGCTGGAGGCGCAGCAGTAGGAAGGGGCACTGTGAACAGAGAGTCCGCTAGCCGTGAGTGATGATACGTGAGGAGACAGCGAGCATGGGAGGATGATGCCTGAAGACAGAGCACGGCGGCTATGTTCACAGACACGTGGAAAGCAAGAGGAGCCGCCTGGCAACAGGGGGCGCTCCTTGCAGACGTGGTGGAGGTATTTTCAGGTGTCCCGGTGGAGACGGCATTGATAAGTGCGGACCTCGGCTTCCGAAGAGCGGTGGAAGCTGCACGTGTATAGGTCTGGAGGAGGCGGCTAAAGAGAAGAATACAGAGAGACGGGGGCACTGGTGATAGAATATTGTAGAAGACCTGCGCTTGGCATCAGGGGAAAGAGGGGCAAACAGTAAGAGAAGAGATGCCAGAGGAAAAGGTCCCAGAGGAGGCAGTAACTCAGATGATCAGGAGGAAGCGGTACAAGGTCAAGGGCAATAACCGCATATGCTGAAGAGAAGATAGAAGGCGAAGGGTGGAAAACAGCAACTTGGGCATGTAATGAGCAGCCACAAGTCACCTACAGAAGAGCAGCTTCAGCAGAACGAGACGGAGACCCTGGAGCCGGGGTGTAGCCGGCAGTCCGGAAGTGAACACGGCAGACAGTCCGGAGGTGAACAGGGCAGACAGTCTGGAGGTGAACAAGGCAGACAGTCCGGAGATGAACAAGGCAGACAGTCCGGAGGTGAACAGGAAGGCTGACAGTGAAGGGCAGGCAAGGGGCGGAAAGGAGGGCGGCAACCTGAGGGTGAGAAGAGGGGTGTCTTAGGCTATAGAATAAGCAGAGGAGGCCCCGGGGAGAGAAGGAGATAAAGGATGCCAAAAAGAGCCCCAGTCCATGATTCTGCCTCTTTTTTGGTCACATGGAACATTTGAAATCTGATACAAGATCTATATCCTCTCACTGGAAAGTGCACTCACCCAATTCTGCACACCATTTCCAGATACCAAGGGTGCCCCTGAGGACAGCCTTTGTCCCTCGTGTGAATCCTCGCATCGTGAGGACTCTGGGGCGACAGCCGCATTGTGGTCTTGGAGGAGCTGGGCAGAGGTGAAGCCGAGACGTGAGGGAGAGAGCTTGGGTTCCGTGTGTTTGGCACATGGTACAGCAGCTAAAAAGAGAAACACTAGAATTTCGCATACAAAATACACAACGATAGACAACATAGACAAGGCAGACTCCCTAAGATATTTGGAAAGCAAATGGTAGAATTAAATGTTTCTTTTGAAAGTTATTGCCTTTCCAGATGCAAAAAAATGTTCATTGTAAAATGACTTTTCACAGAGACAGGTTGTGAGCAACACAAATGTCCAACAATAAGGTAACGGCTGTATGAATTGCAGTACCTCATTTAGGTGGACGATGATAAAGCCATTTTAAGTGACAGTTGTGATGGTTGGTGATAACATGAGGATATGTTTATGTGGTAGTGTTAAATCGGCAAAAGAAGAATGTTAAGCAAAGCTACCCTATGATTACAACCATGTTAAATGTTCGTATATATTATAAATAATTATATTGTATGTTTTATATATAAATTTTAAAAATATTTTGAATATATGATTGTATATAACTAAAAAGAAAAATTATGACTTACCGGACTAGTAGAATCCTGAGTCGTCATTTTTTTCTTATTATATTCAGATGGCCTTTTTATTATTTGTAATTTTTTTTGATTAAAGAGGGTATTGCTTTCCTTTATCTCTGATTTTATAGTCTGCATTTTAATAATACAATATGATATAATAAGCTGAACGTGGCTTCTCCCAGATTAACCTTCAAGCCTAAGAAAAGACGACCTGTTAAAGGTACTCTCATGTCATCTTTTCTGACCCTAACACACTTAGGACAACATATGCCCAAGCTGTGTCTCAGTTTAAGTTTTAAATCCTGACCTTATATCCCAGACTAAACAGTGACAGATTCTGGTGTAGACCTCCAAGAAATGAGGATGAGTCCTGGGTTGAAGAGGAGAATGCTTTGCACATTCCAGGAAATGAACCAGGCCACCTCCGGGGTCTTTCCTATCTCCCCTAGGTTCCTATTTCTTTGCCTGCTGTGGAGTTTTGAGGAAACAGAAAAGCACAATAGTTAAACCTATTATTTATTTAAGAAATGGCCCAGACTAAACAGTATCTCCACCTACAAAGCTCGTTGTATAGGTCCAAATCGTATACAAATCTAAAAAAAAAAAAAGCTGTCCTATAGCAGGTGATATCAGAAAGTTTGCAGAGACTTCAGGCAACTAACCAGAGATGGGTTCACAGACGCTTTCTCCAGAAAACATCCAGGAGGTTCTCAAACGGCCTGTTTGTCACGGGCAGGGAAGGGATCTGAGACGTGGGCTCGTTTCAGGTAAGAAGCTAAAAACGTCCAAGGAAGGACACTCATCGTTAGCGTCCAGCCCTTTCTGGAAGCAGCTCCCCACGCTGGCAGCCCAGAGGAAGCAAGCACTTTGCTTTCTCACTTTACAAGGTTTTGCAAAAGTGCTCCATGGCTCTGCTTAATGAAGAGCGAGGCCTCCTGGGCAGAAGCGGAGACAAAGGAGGCCTGTTCTGGGGCTGCCCGCTGGGAAGATGGGAGCGCACATCTGAACCGCAGGCTTTCCTAAATGCTTCCTAGCAGAAGATGAAAACAGCAGCTCTGCAAGCCTGCCACATTAAGGAAGCCAGGAGTCGGGAGCCTCCTCCGCAAACCCACATTTTTTGGTCATTTTCTTGCTTTTATTTCTTAACTTAATCCCATCTTTCACAGCCTCCCTGTTGCTTTTTAAAATAAACCTAACCTTTCACTCTGTTCTCTTTGCACTCATGCTAACTTAAAGTGCACAGAGAATTCTCAGTAGAAGGCCACCTCCTGAAGACAGAGATTTTATCTCCAGCCTCATCAGGGAGACTTCAGAAACCATAACTCGCCAGGAAGAAAAAAAAAAAACCTTTTAGCTGCCTTGTACCTGAGACTGTCCGTTTACTCTCTAGTCAAATAATAAAATATTTTTATGAGCAGTGGGAACTGCAGAAAGTAGTTGGTAATAAAAGTCATTGGTTTATGTCCTTTTTCAGCAGGCTGCCAGCGTGGGGAGCTGCTTCCAGAAAGGGCTGGACGCTAACAATGAGTGTCCTTCCTTGGACGTTTTTAGCTTCTTACCTGAAACGAGCCCACGTCTCAGATCCCTTCCCTGCCCGTGACAAACAGGCCGTTTGAGAACCTCCTGGATGTTTTCTGGGGAAAGCTCCTGTGAACCCACCCTTCCCCAAAGTTACATCAGCATCTCCTGAGCCAGAATAGCCTCTGTGGTTGTCACAAACGTGGGGGCCATCCCCACAGGAAGGGTGGGAACCCCAGAGGCCTGCCTGCAGGAAAAAAGCAGTTTCCATTGGGCACGTTTGTGTGTCCCTACAGCACCACCAGGAACAGGCAATGCAATACCAGCTTCTAACCTTGAATTTCAGGTTGCCACCCTACATAATCTCCTTCATCCCCAAAGAGATCTGGTCACTCCATCCCCAAAGAGATCTGGTCGCTCTCTTTCAGCAGCTGGCACGCAACTTCACAATCAGTCACTGAATCCTGTTTGTCTTCTATGCTTAATATCTTCAATCACAATCCTCTTCTCACCACCATCTCTGCCCCACCCTCGTTTGTTAAGCATAAGGGAATTATTCCCAGCCTGAGGATGAAGAATTGATAAAAATGAAAAGATATAGCAGCACCAGGACCAGAGTGAAGAAAGAGTGGCACTAGGATGCAGAATTTCAGGAGACATCACTCTCAGGATCAGGCAGGTGTAGGGTCAACTCAGATGATGCCTTCCTGAGTTTATGCCCTAGCCACCTCTCTTATCTTACCCTAATCCCAGCGCTATGTTTATTTTTTTTTTAATTTAGTATAGATTGTTGCCAAGATCTGTTAAGCTCATCCAAATGTTGCATACACTTCCCCCCATAGCACAGGTACTCATCCAGGTGATACACCTGGGCTCAGATGCTGCCACTTGGTGCTTGCATGCTTGGAGGATCTTGCCTATGCCTGGGAAGATAAGATGTTCAGTTATGTTTCTTGAGTTATCATTTTTCTTTATGGAGGTTTTCCCCTCTGTTCTTTATATTATCTGATTTCATTCTCTGGTTTTACGTCAAGACACCGGCATATTTTTGTCATCACAGGATACCCTTGACAATCAGGTAATCAACACATGGTACAGGTGGTCAGCTGCAGGGTTAAGAAACACAGATAGATGGGGATGCTGTGCGATGAGGGGCATGGTAAACAGAAGTGAGGGGAGCCACAGGTACTTGTTATTCATAATAAAGTGATTTGCGATACCTGCAATGGTATCAATAAATCAGAGCAGAATCCAGGTTCTCTCCATGATAACATCTTTGCATTCTCTAGAATTTTCTACTGTTCTAAAGTGCTTTCCTCAGTAGGAGAGAAAGAAGTGGCTTTACTTCTAGCCTTCCCAGCACTGTTTTTACCTTTTAAACACTATGTACACATGTGAGGAGCCAGGATCTCTTACGTGTGTCTCGTCAGGATAACAGGGCAGAGAATGGTGGGTGTGTGCTGGAGCTTAGTACATCCAAGGGGCCCTGAGATGTTGGATTTCTCCAAACACTGTCTCTCGAGTGTCCTCCTTGGAGAAGTTTTCCAGGGATTGTCTGCGTGTATCGGGACCTCTGTCTGGTTGGGTCCCCGTGGGTGAGGCCTGGAATGCTCCCCTTCTTAACAAAGTGCCTGTAGGCTCCCCCACCACCCCTGCCACCTTCACTAGCTTTTCACCACAGTTCCTGCTGCCTTCCTTTCTTTGTTTCAGTGGCTTGGCTTTCACTTGCAGGATGAAATCTATCTCAGAAGATACTGGATTTCACTGGTCCTTTTAGGTCACCCCTAGTTGTCCTCAGTAACCCACTCTCCCACTGTTTTGTTTCTTTTCTTTAAAAAAATTTTTTTTTAATGTTTTTGTGAAGTGTAGTTGATTTACAACGCTGTGTTAATTTCTACGGTACAGCAAAGTGATTTGGTTATACATGTATATACATTCTGTTTCGTATTTTTTCCATTATGGCTTATCACAGGATATTGAATATAGTTCCCTGTGCTCTACAGTGGAGCTTGTTGTTTATCCATTCTATTTTTTAAAATTTATATTGAAATATAATTGATTACACTGTGTGATATCACTTATATGTGGAATCTGAAATACAATACAAATCAACATATCTGTGAAACAAAAACACACTCACAGATATAGGTGGGGGGGGAGGGAAAGAATGGGAGTCTGGGGTTAGCAAAAGCAAACTATTATATATAGGATGGATTTGATTGCAGACTTATGGTATAAGATAAGGTGACACTTTTTTCCATCAAAGTTACTCTTACAGTCTGGTCCTTCAGAAGCAGACACAGAGCACATAGCCCCTTTCCTCTGAGCTCTCAGAACTAGCACCCCACCTTAAATCCGATGAGATATTCCAGTTATTTGTTATAATGGAATTTTGCCAAATGTTATGCAAATAACGTTTGTCATTCACAAGATCATAAGAGAAAATAGAGCCTATCTGTCATCAGTCAGCCAGTGAATGGGTTCCACTGAGCTGGGTGCACCATGGGCATTCCTTTCTCTCCCTACCACTCCTTTCATTTTAATCCTTCCCTCTCCACTCTCCACCTCCAAGATGAAGCATTTCTTTGGAGAGGTGTTTGCTAGGTTAACTTTCATTGAATTGGTGATGAGGTTAGAAATCAGAAGAAGTGCGGCTTCCCATTTTTGCACCCCCGCCACCCAGGCTTAAGCATTTTGTTGTTGTTGTTAAGAAGTGTCCTGTGTGGGGCTTCCCTGGTGGTCCAGTGGCTAAGAATCTGCCTTCCAATGCAGGGGATGTGGGTTCTATCCCTGCTTGGAGAACTATGATTCCACACGCCATGGGGCAACTAAACCCGTGTGCCACAACTAGAGAGCCTGTGCACCACAACTAGAGCCTGCATGCCACAACTAGAGCCTGCATGCCACAACTAGAGAGCCTATGCACCACAACTAGAGCCTGCGCACCACAACTAGAGCCCATGCACCACAACTAGAGAGCCCATGCACCACAACTAGAGCCTGTGCACCACAACTAGAGAGCCTGTGCACCACAACTAGAGAGCCCGTGCACAACTAGAGCCTGCATGCCACAACTAGAGAGGTCTATGCACCACAACCAAGATCCAACACAGCCAAAATTAAAAGAAAAAAAACAACAACTTTACTGAGATGATGCTGATGTTGGGGGTCAGAAAAACCTTCAGTTCAAGGATAATGACCAACTTGGTGGCCAGACAGAGGTTTCTCTTCTCCTCTTGCGACCAACAATGCTGTAGCAGTCAGGCATCTTCGCGGTTGTGGGCAAGAGTTTTTACGTGAATGGAGCCACACACAGAGCTGCTTCTGGCAAGGATGTTATCACAACCATTTCAGCACCTCACTCTGCGCTGGTCACTCATGAGAATAACCATGGCCTCGTTATACAGACCACATCTGTAACGCAGAATTTAGTGTTGAGGGAGTTTAGCTAGGCCTCAGAGATGGAATCGTCCTGCCTGGAGAGCACAAAGGACTCTGCTTAGTGAATCACAGCGTTTACCCTCTCTGCCTGGTGACAGCATGGATCAGATGCTGGGCCTTCTGGCCTGGACGTCAATCTCAAGTTCCGTTTTGGGCAGGGAGAAGAGAGGCCATGGGGGAGGGGGAGATTGAAGACTGTAGAAATGGCCTCAACCAAACTAATAACTAGTTTTTTTATTGAAGTATAGTTGATTTACAATGTTGTGTTAATTTCTGCTGTATAGCAAAGTGGTTCAGTTATACATACATATACGTTTTTTATATATTCTTTTCCATTATGGTTTATCACAGGATACTGAATATAGTTCCCTGTGCTCTACAGTAGGACTTTGTTGCTTATCCATCTTATATGTACTAGTTTGCATCTGCTAGTCCCAAACTCCTAATCCACCCCTCCCCATACCCCCTCACCCTTGGCAACCACAAGTCTGTTCTCTATGTCTGTGAGTCTGTTTCTGTTTCATAGATAAGTTCATTTTTTAGATTCTATATATAAGTGATATCACATGGTATTTGTCTTTCTTTTTCTGACTTCACTAAGCATGATAATCTCTACTTGCACCCATGTTGCTGCAAATGACATTATTTCATTCCTTTTTATGGCTGAGTAGTATTCCATTGTATATATATACACCACATCTTCTTTATCCATTCATCTGTGGATGGATATTTAGGTTGCTTCCATGTCTTGACTATTGTGAATAGTGCTGCTATGAACATAGGGGTGCAGGTATCTTTTTGGAATAGAGTTTTGTCTGGATATATGCCTAGGAGTAGGATTGCAGGATCACATGGCAACTCTATTTTTGGTGTTTTGAGGAACCCCCATACTGTTCTCCATGGTGGCCGCACCAATTTACATTCCTTCCAACAGTGTAGGAGGGTTCTCCTTTCTCCACACCCTCTCCAGCATTTGAATACCTAGTTTTTAAAGCTAATGAATTTCTTTTCTAACTCTGCTTATTGGCAGGTGTGGAACATACTGCCCCCAGCCCCCACCCACCCCCACCCCCTGGCCGGCTGCCCGGCGGTGTCTCTCTCAGGGCTAATCACAATTCCTACGAAACACCTTCATTCTAAATCCACCCATTTGCCTATCTTCTCTTGCAGGTAGCTATAGATTTCACAGCCTCGAATGGGGACCCCAGGAACAGCTGTTCCCTGCACTACATCCACCCCTACCAGCCCAACGAGTACCTGAAGGCGTTGGTGGCTGTGGGGGAGATTTGCCAAGACTATGACAGGTATGAGACTTGCCATCTCTGTGGGCTCCTGTGGCCCTTGTCTGACCCTGGGCAGAAGAATGGAAATGAGGTTATGCTGAGACTCACGAGGGGACAGAATAAAGCCATGCCCCAAGTGTGTTATCCTCTCCACACCTGGAGAAACCGAGTTCACGCCAAGCTCACACTGGCCACCAAAAAGATCCTTCTTAGCTTTCTTCTCTTACGTGGCTGTCAGGACCACTGGAGAGCGATTTTGGTTTCCCTTTTATAAAGTTTCGGTATGTCACTTGCTACACAAAGTTTGGTGCGTGGACCACCGGCGTAACGCCTAGGAAGGAACTTCATCAAGTCCCACTTGAGAATCTGAGTCAGCATCTGCCTTGTAACAAGATTCCCAGATGATTCGTGTGCACCTTGGGGTTTGAGAAGCACTGGTTTATTGGGCACTGTTCTGTCTGATCCTCACATGAACCCTTCTGTCGTGGGTGGTGGTTAACAGAAGAGGAAACTGTGCGGGGAGCTGAAGTCCTCTGTGCCCTGTCCCACACTCAGGGCAGGATTTACACCCAGACCCAGCTCATGCCACAGTGTAAGCTTGTAAGCGTGGGGCTTCACTGACCTCAGCAGCTATTGGTAACTTTGGCAGAGGGGGTGTGTGTGCCCACAACAGTGTGTGTGTGTGTGTTTGTGTGTCTGTATAGAAAACATGATTTTGAGATCAGATCGATATTATATTTATTTTTGTTTGATGGTAAATATTGACCTTGCCCACCAAGAGAATTCCCAATAAGAAGCGATTTACGTAAATTACATTGAACTGAATTTATTCTGCCTTTCCAGTATTTCCAGATTGAGGTGAAGTTGTTCACACATTTGATCAAGAAGGCTCTGTGAAGTAGAACCAGTGTAAATATAAATATGAGTAAATCTCAGTTGACAGCCTGAGGTGATTGTAAAATAGGGCTAGTTAGTAATGAACAGCAACTAACTGACCTGTTAAACCAGGAATATAAAGAAAGTGACTCTGTCCTCCGGTTTCAGAGAGAGTTCATGGAATAGCCTGATTTCTGTTCTTTCTAGTCGTATAATTGGTGTTAACCGTATGGAAAACCTGATACCCAGGCACCGTAGGGAGTGACACAGCCTAGTGACCAGAAGGGGCGGGGAAACCAGCAGGACAAGTACTGGTGATGACCAGCAGCTCAGACGGGTGTGAGGCCAGCAGGGGATGGATGAACAAGTGCAGTGCAATCGGACAGCTCTGACCTCGAGGCCCTGCCGACATGTCCCCTCTCCCACGTTTGGAGCAGAGGGCAATCAGAGCGTTTTAAATTACCTTGTTGAAATGGTACTTGTACTTAACCTTGAAATATTGTCTGTGAAGACAACTCAAATCTCAGCTCTGATTTCTTCAGGCCCCAATTCAGGGAGGAGTCTCAAAGAGGCTCATGTCACGTGAAGATTTCTACCAAAGACAGAAAAGATGGACAGATTGCATCCCCACTGTCAGAAACTTCTCCAAACATCCCAAGACAAGAAAACAGTAATTCTCTCTCTTCTCTCTCCCTCTCCCTCCCTCTCTCCCTCTCCCTCTCTCTCTCCCCCTCTTCCTCTCCCTATCCCTCTCCCTCTCTCTCCCTCCCCCTCTCCCCTCCCTCTCCCTCTGTCCCTCCCTCTCTCCCTCTCCCTCCCTCTCTCCCTCTTCCTCTCTCTCTCCCCCTCTCTCCCTCTCCCTCTCTCTCTCTCCCTCTCCCTCTCCCTCTCTGCCTCCCTCTCTCTCTCTCTCACACGTACACACACACACACACACACACACACACACACACACACACAGGTGACCTAGTGCCATAATGTGTCCATATGAGAGAAGAAGGAAGAGAGGGAACATCTTCAGGATTCTTAATAACTTTTAAATTCTGAAATGCTCATAAAAAGAGATAAAGTAGGTGAAAGCACTTAATACAACACAGGAGATGCTTAGTGATAAAGTTGACTCTGACCGACTCTGCAAGGCACATGGCAGTGTAATAATGAGTTGCAAAGAGCAGATTGGTGGGTTGGCCAGAAATTAGGGTGCCAGCACCCGGAGCCCTTGCCGTGGTTCTGCAGCAGATTTACTGGACAAGTTGCAGAACTTCTGTTTCCTGATTATCTCACATGCAAGATGCAGATATGACAGTCAGAGGGACCCACACACCTTTTAGAGCTGTTATCCCTTTATAATGTGAGCCAGACAAAGCCTGGGGAGGATTTTGTATTCCCTCAAAAATACAGATTCATTATGAAAGTAAGAGATGACACGTTTGGGGTTACATGAGGACTCATCGCAAATGGTTCTTTTAAAAATCTTTTAAAGGAAAGTACCAAAGTTATCGGCCCCAACTGGCCAAGAAAATCAGGTTTCTTCAGCCCAGTGGAGCTTTTTTGTTTTTCATCTAAAGAAGACACCTCAGCATTGAAATGGACACACTAATCGCTTCTTGAAAACTAAGTTTCCATCGCTTCTCCTCTGTGTGGGTGGAGAGACAATAGACAGGCAGTCAGGACATTTCCAGTTGGGCTTTGGAATTGATTTATTCTTGCATCAAAGTCAGTGAGGTTGATGTTCCAAAAGAAACACTTGAATAAAAACTGACAGGAGGCGCCGTCCCCCCTCCTGCAGCGACTCCGAGGTTTTCAATCCCCAAGAGCCTTGGAAATTCCTCCCAGCCTCTGACAGCCAAGGGTTTTCTTCCTGCCTTGTACAGTCACTGCGCGCGGGTCATGACGAGCTGATCCTTGAGGCTGAACAGCTTGAGAGGCGCATGCAGCTGGGAGTTCTCAGGGCGGCCTTGAAGGGAGGCGCCCCCAGACTCAGGTCCTGAGCCTGGACGGCAGCCCTGCCGGCTGATTTTCTCTGTGCCTCTGAGAGGGAGACCCCTGCCCTCTCTCCCCTCCAGCTCCCCAAGCACATGTGCTCACAGATGAGCTCATATGTTCCTGGTCAGTTGCAGCCCTTCCCCAGCTCCTGTGAACGACCTGGTCTCTTTAGGCCGCTCAAGGCCAGGGTGGCATCCATTCCGGGGGCTCAGTAGAGATGTGAATCTCTGACCACCTGCCATGTCCCTTGCAGAAAGGCTGGTCCAGCTGCTACCAAGAGAGTATAGATACAGCACCTGGCTCAGGAATACAGACCGATGTTTGGGAGGTTTGGCCACCCCAGAATAAGACAGGGACCCTAGGAACCGGCCAAGGCAGGCGTCTCCGCCGAGGTGTGCTTGGTGCGGTGCGAGGAGGCAAGGCTAGCACTGACACAGGCATTTTCGAGTGCAGAGGGCTGGCTTAGAGGTCAGAAGGCAGGGTCACATCGCAGTGCTACCTTTCCCACTCTGCCGACACCAGTCTGCTGTTCTCAACCTTGGCTCCACACTGAAACCGCTTGGGAAGCCTTAAAGCGAGCTGGTGCCTGGGCCCTACCCCAGACACCCTGATCTCATTACTCTGGTGCACGTCCTGGGGATCAGGATTTTTAATTCCAGTGGGCATCCAGGGTTGAGACTCAGCGTTAAATGGGGAGAGATGGGTGAGGTGGAGTGGCTGAGGACCTACTGGGTGCCAGGCCCCTCACCCAGTGCTTCAAAGACACAGAGAGATTAATAAGCATGGTTCCCGCCAAGTAGGTCACAAGTCTCATGGGAGAGAAAGGCACGTAAATAACTCACAGCCCTGCGTGGCCTATATAAGGATGGGGATGCATGAGGAAGGAAGGATTAACTCTATCCTTTGTGGGAAGAGAGATTGACAGTCAAGGAGGGCATCCTGGGGGTGGTGAGTTCTGCTAATTCTTTCTTTGTTGTTACTAGGACATTATTCTGAATTATTAGACCAGACCAGCCTCCTGTGAAGGGTAGAGTCAACAGGGTCCCGGTGACAGGTCGGCCTAAGTTCAGACCCCAGTTGGGCTCCCTTTATCCTCCTGAGGTTATACTCCCTGGGCCTTGGTTCTCTTGACTGCAAGTGAAAGAGTCATCTAACTTCCCCCACAGAGCAGTTGTAAGGATGAGATATAAAAGTTCTGCTTTTTGTACATACTTGATAATTGATAGAGGCTATTTTCTTTAATACTCTTACACAAAAGGGACTGTAGTGTCAGACCTAAAAGTCATTTTGGACCAATAACCTTTAAAATTTGGGGGCTCACATGCCCCTAAAAAGAATGTTAAAATATGTAACCCTCACACACTTTTACATTGAAATCTAACATTTTCCATGATGAGTTGAAATAGCGACAAAGAATGAAAAGTCTAGTGTAATGTAAATATGGACATTTAAAAATAAAACTCTGTATAACTCTTGTGAACGCATCCAGCAGAGTCTAAATGCCGTAGCTATTTGATGCCTACCACCATCCATGTAAGAAAAGGCAGGAACAAGTTCATCAGTTTGAGTTGAGAATTTTGTTTCTTCCTTTTCATGAACTCGTATTTACATTCCCTTCCCCCAAAGAAATTCATCCCAAGGTGTCTTTAAAAAATTTGGTTTGAAATTCCTTCATTGATCACTGTATCATACACGTCTTTAACTAAAATATGAATATAAATTTTTAAATTTCCAATTTCTAAAATTTACTGTAATGAAAAGATTCAAAATGTTTAAAGAATATCTTCTGGTTTAGTTTGTGTTATAATCCTTATGCGTGCATAATTGATCATAGATATTTGGGAAATTTCAATACCTTATTATTGCCTATAAAAAATAGAACTGAAAAAAATCTTAATGAAACAGATAGTAGGTTTTTTCCCCTATTAGTTTACATATCTGTGGATGACTGCTACCTATACCAGAATGGGAAAATCTAGCATCAATTCTAATCCAATTTTTTGCTTTTATCAATGTAAATACTAAGAAAGCTTGTTTTTATAAGTCCATGGTAATGGAAAGAGTTTTCCTAGCAGTAATACGTAATTCTTTCAGTTCTAAGTTTTATATCAAAAAATTATATATCTATCATCAAAAGGTATTTTTAATGATCTACTGCCTGATATCAGCACTTCCTCCAATTTTTTAAAAGCAAAAATTAGCAACTACCTGACTTACAAAGGGATTTGTTTGCTAGTGAGTCATTCGCGTCAGGAAGTGTCTCTAGCTTTCACACTGGGGAGCAGTGGGCCACAGTGGCTGCGCTTCAGAGTGGGTGAGCGGAGGGTAATTGGGAGAGGGGAGGTGTGAATGAAGAGCAGGTATTTCCATCACAGACATTCCCACAAGATCGATTTCAGCAAAGAATACGTGGGGAGGTCGAGGAACTGAATACTGATTTCCTTTAAAGGCAAAGAAACCCTGCTCTCATATCCACAGAAGGGCTTTCCATTTCTGTGTACCCCAGCTTTAAGACCACCGCTTTAGAGAACAGCCTTTATTAAACGTCTAGTTGTTCTGAAGTGCTATTTTGCTCTGAGTTCATCTCCATTTCCTTACAGATGCAGTCATTTGTCTTTTCTTTATTAATCTCTTGTGTTAGCCCACTCTTCCTTACCACGGAGGGTAGAAATACATCTTCCATCTGCAGATCGTCTGACCAAGGTCTTTCCCTAAGAAGTTCAAGTCAGCAAGCTCATTGCCACTGAAGACTCTGGGCTCTTTGATCATATTTTATACTGTTTGATTCCAATAGTAGTAAATCCTGCCTTCAGCAATGCAGTGATCTGCCCTGAGTTTTCCAGGCTGGAAGTTTCCACCAGTCACGTTCTCAGCACTTGCTCACTGGCCTCTTTCCTCCAGGCTGGTGGATCCGATCTTGAGTTCTCAGGCGTGTTGGGGTGCCAGTGCTTGACTGTGGGTTCAACTTGCCCTCCCTGCCTCTTGCATAATGAGACTCCTCTCTGCCTGCTTTTATTTTTAATCAGGGGAAATGAATGCTTAAATCTATTGTGCTTAGGCTTGAATTTTTTTCTTTAGTATGTTTATTAGAGTCTTTGTGGTAGTTAACTTCAGAGAATTGACACCCTCCTGACTCACTAATTATTCCCCTCGTAGGTGAGGCATTTTCCCTACCTCCCGACTCTTGAAACTCGGTTATATAA
Source organism: Hippopotamus amphibius kiboko (assembly GCF_030028045.1). Taxonomy (NCBI): domain Eukaryota; kingdom Metazoa; phylum Chordata; class Mammalia; order Artiodactyla; family Hippopotamidae; genus Hippopotamus; species Hippopotamus amphibius. The sequence continues at coordinate 101,024,457 of NC_080191.1, forward strand.
CAGTGCCTCCTGCTCAGCAAACTTCTCATCCCCAAGGGTGGCTCAAAGGTGTAAAAGGAATATCATTACGGCTGGAACACTGGTTTGGTGATTAGAAATGGATGGAATACTAGATTTCACCCCTCCTAAATAAACTCATCAAAGAAAATGAAAGGTGTGGAGCCTCCCAGGTTTCTCTGTTTTGACTTCTGAGCCATCTGAGTTGGAAGAAGCAGGACTCATCCTCCACCCAGAACAGCTTTCTTCCAGACTTAACTAGAAAGTACCCCAAGACACTCCCTCGCTAATTCCTCCCCGCATCTACTCACCCTTGTCTTGGCTAAGAAGGAATTTCTGAGACAAAGTATTTCAATATTTCCAAGGACCAGAAGTATTTTTTTTCTCAGAGCTGTGGCTAATCCTTGGTAAGCTTTTATGATTTTCTATTTATCAACATTAATACCTTTTCTAATACCTGCTAGATGCAACTCACCACGAAGTGCGTATCTACACAACAGGAAGGGAAAAGGAGAACTGGTGATTTTCTGGCAAATTTAGACTTTGATTTCAAAGAATTCCTTTCCCTGTATCTCCCAACCCCTGTTCCAGATTTGGTCAAATTGGCTACATTTGAAGTTCTATCAAAGCCATCATTGGCTACTGATGACCTCTAAATCAGTTGGATAGTGATGGATGACAGTCTGACTTTGATCCTTTGACTTCTCAGCTTGGGGCTCCACTCTTGCTTGCAGAGACATTCTGGGACAGTGAGCCCTTATCTGAATTTCCTTTTTAACTTGACTGACTCTGCAAAAACTGAGAAATGGGGGAATTGTTCCAAGAACAAATCTAACTTGTGTTTTTTATTTTAATACATCTCTACTGGACTCACTTGTGCTTTTAATGGGAGAGAAAGTAAAGGTAGATAGCCTGAGAAGGACGTGCCCTTTTCCAAGAGCAATATTCCAGAGCCTGACTGCAACAATCCCCGACAGCACAGAATCTGCTTAAGCAGAGTCTTATTTGGGTCTGCTCAGGGGGCCCAGTTATGGGAATTGCAAGACGAAACCACATTTAATGCTGTACGTAATCATTAAGTTATGATGGTATAATAGAAAAGGCATGGGCTGTGGAATCACAGTGCTCGCTGGTAAACACCTTAGGTCACTTTCTTAGCCTTTCTGAGACTCAGTTTATTCATCAGTAAAATGGGAGTAATAAGTAGGTGGGCCTTCAAACATTGTGTGAAAATTAAATAAGTATGTGCACGGCCTAGCATCATTTCTGGCATATGTAGTGCCAATCAGTGTTAACTCTTCACCTGCCCATCCTCTCACCTACAGTAGAGGAAAGCTGTAAAGTGATGAGCTGTGGGGATTGTTTCTTCATTTCAGTCTCCCATGCTACTGCTATCCCGTTACCACAGGTCATCACGAAGCATGAGTCAGCATTCGGCCTGGTGACCTGTTCTAGCGAAGTAATGCAGGTTCATGTTTCTTTTCCTCACGCGATGGACAAATGCAGCAACTGCTTTTTTTTTTTAATTTCAGTGACAAAATGTTCCCAGCCTTTGGGTTCGGTGCCAGGATACCCCCAGAGTACACGGTGAGTGAGTGTTTTGCTATAAACAAAGGATGACCTGGGTTTGCCTCACAGGAGTCTCACTCTTTCAACCTTCGGTATAATTACGTAAGGACCCAAAGAGGCAGCCGTGGTCTTCAGAACGAGTGAGAGCAGCTCCTGGGAGCCTGTGTTTTGATGACACCCAATCTCCTGGTGTCCTGGATGGGCCTTCTCAAAGCCATTTCCAAATGAAGAGTTCCACTGTAAACATAGCTTCTTACAGACATCGTCAGAGACTGTAGACACCCTTGGAAGTTGATCTCCAGTGGCTCAGAACCCACCTATTCAGATCTCCCCTGGAGAAAGACCCTATCGACCATGCCAACAGTCAAAAGTCCATGACAGTGAGGTCTACGGACTCCCTCATCCCAAGTCCCTAAGTCTTGTGTGGGAGACAGAGAAATCCTGAAGAAAGAACCGCTCGGGCTCAGAGAATCTGGAGCTGAAAGGCTCCTGTAGAGACCCTGGAATCCTATTTGGTCTCGATGCCCAATTTCTCACAAAGAAGGCAAAGACTGCACATAGAGAGATTTGTGCTGCAGTGGGGCTGAGGGGCTCTCCCATGGTATACCAGATGGCCCTGTGGGACACTCTCCACAGGGGACTCAGCTCCCCAGGTGGGAGAACCTTGGAGAGGAGCAGGGCCCCTGCTGCAGCCTCAGAATGCCTCTGAGTTCCAGCTAAGTACAAGCAATACTCCCCAGTCATCAGTTTCTCTTTTACGACCTTGTGTGAGCTGCACAGCATGAGGCAGATGCCGACTTTTGCTCCCACCCCAGAGCCGTCAGACCGAGGACCTTCAGTGATGGAGCAGCCAGTCTCCCTGACCTGTCCTGTTCTCCTCCTTGTTTGCCTTGTAACCTACACTGGCCTCCCTGCTGACCATGCTACAGAATCCTAGAAGCATTTGTTGGAAATAGAGCACGTGGTGGGGGAAGAATATAGAACAAGAGCTGTCAACTGGTGGCCTGTAGACATTAGTCCAACCAAAAATATATTCTATTTAACACACAATTTTGTTTTGTTTTTTTAAGAATTAGACAGTATCACATAAAGTATCAGATTTCTGGCTTCTCTGGGAAAACTTAAAAGCCTGGCAACACCAAAATTAAAATATTACACATAAAAGAATTAGCCAGAGCTCAGGAGATGCAGTCCCCTTCAGATGGGCTATCAATTCCAGAATGTGGGCAGGTGGACGCCTGCCCTCCTCACAGAGGAGCCTTGTGGAACGCATCTGGACAACTGCCAGTCCAGCTGCCCTGAGATCCTTGAGCATCCTCCCCACATCCCCCCGAGCAGCCTTCCCGTCTCAGCGGGGCTGAGGACAGGTGTACAGCACACCTGGCTCCAGGCCTTCCTGTC